>NC_081380.1:47581399-48301275 GCF_030684315.1 Stegostoma tigrinum
ATGAATGACGGGGAATCTCATAAAGGTTTATAAAATTCTAACAGGAGTAGACAGGGTAGATGCAGGGAGGATGTTCCCGATGGTGGGTGTGGGTCACAGTATGAAGATTTGGAATCTTGCCCCCTCCTCCCTTTCTCTCCCCCCTCCTCCCTCCTCCCTTTCTGTCCCCTCTGCCCACTTTCTCTTCCCTCTCCTCCTCCTCTCTCCTCTTCCCCCATTCTCTCCCCTCTCCCCCCATCTCCACCCCTCCCCCCTCCTCTCCCTCCCTCCAAACCCCCCACCCCATTCTCTCTCTCCCCTCCCTCCCACCCACCCCTCCCGTCTCTCCATCCTTCCTTCCTGTCTCTCTCTCTCCCCCCACCATCACCCTCTCCCTCTCCCTCCCTCCCCACCCACCCGATCTCCTTCTCCTCCCTCCCACCTTCCACACCCCCGTCTCCCTCTCCCTCCCTCCCCACCTTCAACACCCCCGTCTCCCTCCCACCTCCTCTGTCTCCCTCCTCCCCTCCCCCAACCGACTCCCTCCCCACCCCCCCATCTCCCTCCCCCACCCCCCCATCTCCCTCCCACCTCCCCGCGCCCCACTCTCACCATCTCCCACTCCCCCATTCCGTCTCCCTTCCCGCCAACCCCCATCGTCCACCCCCCGGTCTCTCTCCCTCCCTCGCTCCCCCACACAGCTCCGTCTCCCTCCCTCCCCCCCACACACCCCCATCTCCCTCCCTCCCACCCAAATCATCCCCCCCAACTCACAACCCCCGTCTCCCTCCCACCCACACCCCCCCGTCTCCCTCCAACCCCCACACACTGCTGCCCAGTCTCCCTCCCTCCCCCGACACCACACCACCCCCCGTCTCTCTCCCTCCCACCCACACACCGTCCCCGTCTCCTCCCACCCACACCCCCCACGGTCTCCCTCCCTCCCACACCCTCCCCGTCTCCCTCCTCCCACACACACCCCACCGTCTCCCTCCCTCCCACCCGCCCACATTCCCCCCGTCTCCCTCCCTCCCACCCACACCCCCCCCCACACACATTCCCCCCCCCGTCTCCCTCCCTTCCTCCCACCCACACCCCCACCCCCCACCGTCTCCTTCCACCCCCACCCCCATCTCCCTCCATCCCTGGCACCCCACCCACACACCTCCTCCCTCCCCCCCACCCACACCCCTCCTCCCACCCGCCCCCTCCCACCCCACCGTCTCCCTCCCCCCCACCCAAACCATTCCCACCCACACCCCGTCTCCCCCTCCCCACACCCCACCCCGTCTCCCTCCCTCCCCACACACCCCGACCCCGTCTGCCTCCCTCCCCCACACACACACACCCCCCCACCCTGTCTCCCACCCTCCCCACACCCTCATCCCGTCTCCCCCACCAACACACACACACCCCCACCCCGTCTCCCTCCCCCCCCACACCCCCACCCCATCTCCCTCTCCCCCCACACCCCCACCCCATCTCCCTCTCCCCCCGACCCCGTCTCCCTCCCCTGCCTCCCCCCCACCCCGTCTCCCTCTCCCCCCCACCCCGTCTCCCTCTCCCCCCCACCCCGTCTCCCTCCCCTCCCTCCCCCCCACCCACACCGTCTCCCACCCCCCTAACACCTCGTCTCCCTCCCCCCCCACACCCCGTCTCCCTCCCCCCCGACACCCCGTCTCCCTCCCCCCCCCCTAACACCTCGTCTCCCTCCCCCCCCCCCTAACACCTCGTCTCCCTCCCCCCCCACACCCCGTCTCCCTCCCCCCCGACACCCCGTCTCCCTCCACCCCCACACCCCGTCTCTCTCCCTAGCCCCCACACCGTCTCTCTCCCTAGCCCCCACACACAGCCGCACACCGTCTCTCTCCCCAGCACCCACACACACACCCCCACCCCCGTCTCCCTCCCCCAGTCCCCACACACACCCCCACCCCGTCTCCCTCCCCCAGTCCCCCACACACACCCCCACCCCGTCTCCCTCCCCCACTCACACACACACCCCCACCCCGTCTCCCTCCCCCACTCCCCACACACACCCCCACCCCGTCTCCCTCCCCACACACACCCCCACCCCGTCTCCCTCCCCCCCTCACACACACACACACACACACCCACCCCGTCTCCCTCCCCCACTCCCCACACACACCCCCACCCCGTCTTCCGCCCCACACACACCCCCACTCCATCTCCCTCCCCACACACACCCCCAATCCGTCTCCCTCCCCCCCACCCCACCCCACACACCCCCCCCAGCGACTCCCTCCCCCACCCCACCATCTCCCTCCCACCTCCCCGCGCCCCCACTCTCACCATCTCCCACTCCCCCATTCCGTCTCCCTTCCCGCCAACCCCAAACCCCGTAACCCTTCCCCACTCCCCGCCAACCCCCATCGCCCACCCCCCGTCTCTCTCCCTCGCTCCCCCACACAGCCCCCGTCTCCCTCCCAAATCATCCCCCCAACTCACAACCCCCGTCTCCCTCCCACCCACACCCCCCCGTCTCCCTCCATCCCCCCACACACTGCTGCCCAGTCTCCTCCCTCCCCCCGACACCCACACCACACCACCCCCCGTCTCTCTCCCTCCCACCCACACACCGTCCCCGTCTCCCTCACACCCACACTCCCCACGGTCTCCCTCCCTCCACCCACACACCGTCCCCGTCTCCCTCACACCCACACTCCCCACGGTCTCCCTCACACCCACACTCCCCACGGTCTCCCTCACACCCACAACTCCCCACGGTCTCCCTCCCTCCCACACACACCCCACCACCTCCCTCCCTCCCACCCGCCCACATTCCCCCCGTCTCCCTCCCACCCGCCCACATTCCCCCCGTCTCCCTCCCCACACCGCCCCCGTCTCCCTCCTCCCACCCACCCACACACCCCCCCACCCACATTCCCCCCGTCTCCCTCCCTTCCCCAGTCTCCCTCCCTCCCCCCCTCCCATCCCCGCCCCCACCCACCCCCTCCCCCCCACCCGCCGCCTCCCTCCCCCCCCTCCCCAACCATTCCCACCCACACCCCGTCCCTCCCTCCCCACACACCCAGGACCCCGTCTCCCCTCCCTCCCCACACCCTCATCCCGTCTCCCCCCGCAACACACACACCCCGACCCCGTCTCCCTCCCCTCCCTCCCCCCCACCCCGTCTCCCTCCCCCTCCCTCCCCCCCACCCCGCCTCCCTCTCCTCTCCCTCTCCCCCTCCCTCCCTCCCCCCCCGACTCCCTCCCCCGACCCCTCCCTCCGACCCCTCCCTCCCTCCCTCCTGACCCCTCCCTCCCTCCCGACCCCTCCCTCCCTCCCTCCCGACCGCCCGACCCCCCCCTCCCTCCCGACCCCTCCCTCCCTCCCGACCCCGACCCCTCCCTCCCTCCCTCCCGACCCCTCCCTCCCGACCCCGACCCCTCCCTCCCTCCCGACCCCGACCCCTCCCTCCCTCCCTCCCGACCCCTCCTCCCTCCCGACCCCTCCTCCCCTCCCTCCCGACCCCTCCCTCCCTCCCTCCCGACCCCTCCCTCCCTCCCTCCCGACCCCGACCCCGACCCTCCCTCCCGACCCCCCCGACCCCTCCCCTCCCTCTCCCGACCCCGACCCTCCCTCCCGACCCCGACCCCTCCCTCCCTCTCCCGACCCTCCCTCCCTCCCTCCCTCCCGACCCCTCCCTCCTCCCTCCCTCCCGACCCCGACCCCTCCCTCCCTCCCGACCCCGACACCCCCTCCCTCCCGACCCCGACACCGACCCTCCCTCCCGACCCCGACCCCCCCCCCTCCCTCCCGACCCCGACCCCCCCCTCCCTCCCGACCCCGACCCCCCCCTCCCTCCCGACCCGACCCCCCCCTCCCTCCCGACCCCGACCCCGACCCCCCCCCCCCCGACCCCCGACCCCCCCCTCCCGACCCCGACCCCCCCTCCCGACCCCGACCCCCCCCTCCCTCCCGACCCCGACCCCCCCCTCCCTCCCGACCCCGACCCCGACCTCCCTCCCGACCCCGACCTCCCTCCCGACCCCGACCCCGACCCCGACCTCCCTCCCGACCCCGACCCCGACCTCCCTCCCGACCCCCGACCCCGACCTCCCTCCCGACCCCGACCCCGACCTCCCTCCCGACCCCGACCCCGACCTCCCTCCCGACCCCGACCCCGACCTCCCTCCCGACCCCGACCCCCCCCCTCCCGACCCCCGACCCCGACCCCCCCCCCGACCCCCGACCCCCCGACCCCCGACCCCCCCCGACCCCCGACCCCGACCCCCCCGACCCCGACCCCCCCCGACCCCGACCCCGACCCCCCCCCGACCCGACCCGACCCGACCCCCCCCCGACCCCGACCCCGACCCCGACCCCGACCCCCCCCCGACCCCGACCCCCGACCCCCCCCCCACCCCCCCCCTCCCCCCCCACCCCCCCCCCTCCCCCCTCCCCCCCCCACCCCCCCCCTCCCCCCCGACCCCCCGACCCCCCCCCCGACCCCCCGACCCCCCCCCCCTCCCCCCCGACCCCCCCCCTCCCCCCCGACCCCCGACCTCCCCCCCGACCCCCCCCCCCCCCGACCTCCCCCCGACCCCGACCCCCCCCCGACCCCCCCCCTCCCACCCCGACATCCCCCCCGACCCCGACCCCCCCCGACCCCCCGACCCCCCCCCGACCCCCCCCTCCACCCGACATCCCCCCCGACCCCGACCCCCACCCCCCCCCGACCCCCCCCCCCTCCCACCCGACATCCCCCCCGACCCCGACCCCCACCCCCCCCGACCCCGACCCCCCCCCCGACCCCCCCCTCCCCCCCGACCCCCCCCCCGACCCCCCCCCCTCCCCCCCGACCCCCCCCCTCCCCCCCGACCCCCCCCCTCCCCCCCGACCCCCCCCCCCCGACCCCCCCCCGACCCCCCCCCCCCCGACCTCCCCCCCGACCCCGACCCCCCCCCGACCCCCCCCCTCCCACCCGACATCCCCCCCGACCCCGACCCCCCCCCGACCCCCCCCCTCCCACCCGACATCCCCCCCGACCCCGACCCCCCCCGACCCCGACCCCCCCCCCCTCCCCCCCGACCCCCCCCCCTCCCCCCCGACCCCCCCCCCCTCCCCCCCGACCCCCCCCTCCCCCCCGACCTCCCCCCCCGACCCCGACCCTCCCCCCCCGACCCCGACCCCCCCCCTCCCCCCCGACCCTCCCCCCCGACATCCCCCCCGACCCCGACCCCCCCCCGACCCCCGACCCCGACCCCCCCCCCTCCCCCCCGACCCCCCCCCTCCCCCCCGACCCCCCCCCCCCCTCCCCCCCGACCCCCCCCCTCCCCCCCGACCTCCCCCCCGACCCGACCCTCCCCCCGACCCCCCCCCTCCCCCCCGACCTCCCCCCCGACCCCGACCCTCCCCCCCGACCCTCCCCCCCGACCCCGACCCCCCCCCTCCCCCCCGACCCCCCCCCTCCCCCCCGACCCTCCCCCCCGACCCTCCCCCCCGACCCCGACCCCCCCCCTCCCCCCCGACCCCGACCCCCCCCTCCCCCCCGACCCCCCCCCCGACCCCGACCCCCCCCCCGACCCCCCCCCCGACCCCCCCCCCGACCCCGACCCCCCCCCCGACCCCCCCCCGACCCCCCCGACCCCGACCGACCCCCCCGACCCGACCCCCCCCCCCGACCCCGACCGACCCCCCCGACCCCGACCCCCCCCCCCGACCCCGACCCCCCCCCCGACCCCCCCCCCCGACCTCCCCCCGACCCCGACCCCCCCCCGACCCCCCCCTCCCACCCGACATCCCCCCCGACCCCCCCCCGACCCCCCCCCCCTCCCCCCCCCCGACCCCCCCCCCCCCCTCCCCCCCGACCCCCCCCCCCCCTCCCCCCCGACCCCCCCCCCCTCCCCCCGACCCCGACCCCCCCCCTCCCTCCCGACCCCGACCCCCCCTCCCTCCCGACCCCGACCCCCCTCCCTCCCGACCCCGACCCCCCTCCCTCCCGACCCCCCTCCCTCCCGACCCCGACCCCCTCCCGACCCCGACCCCCCTCCCGACCCCGACCCCCCTCCCTCCCGACCCCGACCCCCCTCCCTCCCGACCCCGACCCCCCTCCCGACCCCGACCCCCCTCCCTCCCGACCCCGACCCCCCTCCCTCCCGACCCCGACCCCCCTCCCGACCCCGACCCCCCTCCCTCCCGACCCCGACCCCCCTCCCTCCCGACCCCGACCCCCCTCCCGACCCCGACCCCCCTCCCGACCCCCCTCCCGACCCCCCTCCCGACCCCGACCCCGACCCCGACCCCGACCCCGACCTCCCTCCCGACCCCGACCTCCCTCCCGACCCCGACCTCCCTCCCGACCCCGACCCCCCCCATTCCGCCACCCCACCCCATTCCGCCACCCCACCCCATTCCGCCACCCCCACCCCACACACCCCGCACACCCCGTCTCCTTCCCTC
The DNA here is from genome assembly GCF_030684315.1 of Stegostoma tigrinum. Taxonomy (NCBI): domain Eukaryota; kingdom Metazoa; phylum Chordata; class Chondrichthyes; order Orectolobiformes; family Stegostomatidae; genus Stegostoma; species Stegostoma tigrinum. The sequence goes on from NC_081380.1 coordinate 47,587,806, forward strand.
CCCACAACACAACACCCCGTCTCCCACTCTCCCTCCAACTCCCGTCTCTTCCCTCCCCGTGTGACTCTCCCACTCCCCTCCCACTCCCGTCTCTTCCCTCCCCGTGTGACTCTCCCACTCTCCCTCCCACTCCCGTCTCTTCCCTCCCCGTGTGACTCTCCCACTCTCCCTCCCACTCCCGTCTCTTCCCTCCCGTGTGACTCTCCCACTCTCCCTCCCACTCCCGTCTCTTCCCTCCCGTGTGACTCTCCCACTCTCCTCCCACTCCCGTCTCTTCCCTCCCCGTGTGACTCTCCCACTCCCGTCTCTTCCCTCCCCGTGTGACTCTCCCATTCCTGTTTACGCGGCTCTGGTTGGTCGCCGTGTTGCTGTATTATTTTTTGGAAAGTCCAGTCGGAGCGAGAGGGTGTGGGAGGAATGAGACAGAGCGCTGATTGTGAGAGGCAGAGAGAGAGAGAAGGAGCGGCCCGGGCCCGGCTTGAAGCGGACACCAACAGCTGCTTGCGGCCAGAATGAAGTTCCGCAGCGGCCGGCCTGGGGTAAGGACTCTCACTGGAGCGGGGCCTCGCCTCCCGTCAGAAACTTAGCTCGTAGCACAGAGACCGACTGGACCGGAGCTGCACTCATTAGGACTGACTGGGACTGGGACTGGGACTGGTCTGTGCTGAGCTGGTTTAGTTTCTGAATTTGTTGGGATATCTCTCCACCAGTTCAGGTTAAACTGGAGTCACATCCCAGGCCAGACACAGCGAACAAAAATGGTAACACTTTGTAACTTGCCCTTAGTTAAATGTGTATGATGAGATGTAATTTGTTCCTGGTTCAGGGGTTCTTGTTATTTCCAAATTTTTGAACAGTTACTTGAAATGACAAAGTTTAATGTTACTTTTAAAAAGTCGTCGTATCCGAGATGTGTTTATTCTGTTGACTGAGGTGGTGAGTTTTGCAGGTCTGTGTTGGAGTGTTTCCAACCACCCGGTTGCCGAACAACCTAGAATCTGCAGCCAGATCAGGCATACAAGGAGATTGGAATCAAAGTTCTGAAGTTAAATGTCACTGCCTACACGACATTGCTTCAAATTTCTTCTATTGCCCTTTTGAGCGTGGAGTACAATGTACCTTTCTGTTCAAGATAAGTAATGTCAGTTCATCGGTTTGACTTCTGAATCTGTCTAAGCTAGTTAACCAGGTTGCATTTCAAACCTGCTTTCCATCAGGAGCTGTTGGATTCCAAGTAGTCCCTTTTCAAAAGTCCACCCCATACTGCAGTTTTATTTCTTTAAGAAAATTGTCTAATTCTGAAGAAAATGGGCATTATTGGTGAGAGCAGCATTTATTGCCTAATGCTAATTACTTCTCAAAAAGTTTGCCTTCCACAACTATTTCAGCCTTGATTCGGTGCTGAAGGAGCGACTGATAGATGCCGTGTTAATGTTACAGAGGCTGAGTTATTGACACAGGACGAGTTCAAATCCCATCGAGGTAGCTGAGGGAATTTAAATTCAATTTACAAAATAAACAATCTGGAATGAAAAGCTGGTCTCATTGACAGTGATGATGAAATCATCTGGTTGACATAAAACTCATCCGGTTCTCTAACTCTGATCCTGATGTTCTTCACTCACCTGGTCTGGTCTACTTGTGACTCCAGATCCACAGTATGATGGTTGTGTCTTAATTGCCCCTTGTGGTGAGTGTGGAAGAGGAGGTAGGAGAGGAGTGAGGAGGGGGAGAGGGCACTTATTTATGAATAAGATTTAGAGGAACACTAACTGTTTTGGGGAAACATTGACAGTGGAGTTGGCTTGGAGAGAGGAAGCTCAAGATGATTGTATCACATGATGAGGTTTTTCCTATTATTGGGGAAGTTCGGTGCAGGAGGCTGAGACATTTGGATAAATGATCATATCGGTTGCTCCTGTCTTACTGTAAGATCAGTCCAAATAAGGTATCTCATGGGTTGAAGTGCAGTGATTTTAATTGCTGGTGATGTGAGTCTTGACCCAGCGCTAATATTCCCAGTTCAATCTCATCACCACCATAACTAATAGATGCCCTTAACGTTTGCGTGGCCTGCTTCATAACCAGCCTGGAACTGGGACTAAGTGTTTCCTGACCCTTTTAACCATTCTCATTGCTCACAATGTTCATATTATCTCTATGCAAATATTGGGAAAAAATGATTTTTTTTTAAAAAAAGGAACTTCTGAAGTTTATCTTTGCTGATTATTACCTCTGAGTCATTTGGGGTTCTGATACACATTTTGGAAAGCATAGGCATCTAACAGATTTTTGATAGTTTATTGCAATAAAATCAAAGATGTTTCAGGAGAGAAAGAAGCTATTTGTTCTATCAAGCCTGTGCCAATACCAGTCCTTCATGGATTACGTGCTACAATCCTATTCCTCTGTTCTTTTTCTGAGACTGTGCTCCTGTCCAACTGTCATGTTAGTATCTGAAAGTATGTCTCTCTCTCTCTCTCTCTCTCTCTCTCTCTCTCTCTCTCTCTCTCTCTCTCTCTCTCTCTCTCTCTCTCTCTCTCTCCATACTAAACGCGCTGCCAGTAGCCCCCCTCTCTCCCTCTGTCCCTCTCTGACGAGCATGCAGTACTGGATAAGTCAAGAGGAATCCCTCTGTGTGATTCAGATGCCAAAAAGTGAACAATGGATGGTAGTAATGCCAAGATTGGCAGGGAGTGGCTGTCCGTGTCTCTCTGTGCAGTGCCTGTGTGTCCCACTCTGTCTGTCTGTGTGTCTGTCTCCCTCACTATCTATTTGTGCATCCGCGTGTCTCTCTCTCTTGCCCCCCTCCCCTTTCTTTCTGTATCCTTTAGTGTGTGTGTCTGTCTGTGTCTCTCTCTTTGTTTTATTGTCTGTCTGTATTTGCCTCTTTTTCTGTTAGTGTTTGTGCCTTTCTGTACACGTGTGGGTGTCTTAATATTTGTGGAACCATATGTATCTTTGTATCCCAGGGAAACAGCCGGGTTGGTGGGGTAGGCCGTGGTGTCCCAGAGAGAGAGTATGGTGCTGTAGGGAGTGGTCAGGATGCATAGATCCAGAGGAGGGAGGGACGGGCCTAGGTAGTCCCCAAGGGTTATTGGGGGCAGAGGCTTCTTCCTTGGTGTTACAAGTATTGTGCCTGGCTGATGTAATCCTGGTCAGTCACTGGCTTTGCAAACTCTCTCACTGTGACCGGATTCCTTCACTGTTGTTTTTCCTGAAACACAGATGTTAAAGTAGCCCTTTTACAGTGCTGATTCTGTAAACCAGAATATTCCTGAATTGTCACAGGTCCAGCAGATTTTTAGAACTCGGTATTTGTAGGAAAGATCCAGAAGTGGCTTAGAAATAGCACAGCATTGACTGTGGTCCAGGAAATGGGGTGGGGTCATAGTGGGAGTACGCTGAAAGTTTACATTTAAAAACCACAAATAGTATACAGACAGTAAAAGGGAATGATTCACTCCTGTCGCTGTATGTATGACTTGTGTGCATTTATCAATGTCAGCTCCCATACACGTGTAACACAATGATTTGTTCCTAACTAGGTAATGTTCCAGAGCTGGACCTGACAGATTTGGTGCGTTAGGCTGACAGAACTGTTAGGAGACATGGGATTAAAAGGCAATCATACAATAGTAAGACTTTCATTTCTGTAGTGCCTTTCCACCCGTTCAGAGTGTCCCAAAGTACAGTGCAAGTAAATACATACATACTTTATTAGCTGTATTGTTTTAGGAGTCACAAGCTAATTCATATACAGCAAGCTCCCACAAACAGCAATGACGTAATGACCAGACAGTCTGTCTGAGGGATGTACTCTGTTAAGGCTTTGTCTGGGCCAGTGCAGTAAGACAGTGGTCTGGCCATCGCTAACTGGTGGGAAAGGTATTGTCACAGTTTTCTCAGTCTGTTCAGAAACGATGCTTCATCCTGCCTGCAGCCCTCGAGCTATCTCTGCATGTCTCTGGGTGGATCCAAATGCAGTGAAATGAAGCTGAGGCAATGACTTTGTGGTTTGTGCAGTTTTGTGAGAAGTTCTGTTTTTAGATGCATTGAAGCTAAAAGTGACTGTCCCGGGACAATGCTGAAACAGCTGGAATCTACAATATCAAACACAAACTTAGGCCATTCAGCCCTATTCTTTACTGATGGCCGTGTACCAGTGAGAAAGCTCTAAACCAACCTCCTTCCACTTTCTGTATCTCACTGTATTAGCAGATCCTTCTATTCCTTGTGCCCTCGCATTGTTCATCCAGCTTCCTCTTTAAAATAGCAATATAACTCTTGACCACTCCCACTCCCTATGGGAGTGAATTCCACATCCTCCCCACTCTCTCATGAAGGCGATTTCCCCAAATTCTTCATTGGATTCATTTTGTGACTATCTTATATTGACAGCCCTAGTTTTGATCTCTCTGAAAATCAAAGAAAATATCTCAATGTCTACCCCATAGGAGCCATTTATAATTAAAAACTCTCCATTGGCCCACCCCTTGGTCTTCTCTCTTCTGGGGAAGAGTGACCCAGCCTGTTCACCTGTCCCAGACGATTGTTTTATCCTTTCAATCCTCGTATAGTTACAGTCATAGAGCTGAACAAAGTGGAAACAGACCCTTCTATCCAACTTGCCCACGTTGACTAGATACCATTAGTTAATCTAGTCCCATTTGCCAGTATTTGGCCCATATCCCTCTAAACTCTCTTTATGAATCTTTTCTGAACATTCTGCAATGTCTTCATTTCTTTTATACAACATGAACATCAGAACTGGCCACAGCACTGCAAGTGTGGTCTAACCAAAATGCTAACATGTTAAAAATAACTACCCTACTTTTGATTCTGCCCCTCTTGGAATGAATCCGAGTCTTTCACTTACATTTACGAGCCCTTATTTATCTGCATGACTTCTTTCAATGATTGTGTCTGCATCTCTAACCCTTCTGCTCTTCAGGACCCCCCTTTTGTTTTATCATGGCTTCACTATTCCTCCCACCAAAATGAATCACTTCGCTTTTAGTTTATATCAGCCTCAGGATTTAACTCTGTGTGCTGCCGCAGTTGGTTCTCATGTGCCTGCTCTTGTCTGTTTGATAGTCCTTGGCCCTTTAATACATTGCATTTGTGTAGAGCAAATATAATCTGGAGTCATGTCCCTGACAGTAAAAGCTTTAGGAGGAGATTGGGGTGTGTCAATGTATGATTTTAAAATAACCAGGTAGTGTATGTGGTTTTACTTGGAGACAGACCTGTGCAGTTAGAGTGAATACATTTCTCTATTACACCAAGTCTCCAAGTTTCAAGCTCCACTGCCAAGAATGTATCGAGTCAAGTATCTCCTGCTGATACAGACATTTCCACCTTACGCTCTGCCAATTCTGAAACCAGTGTTGATGCTTCAAATAAAAACTCCTTCATGCCTCTGCAGTCCGCTCTCTCCCTCCCTGATCCACTCACTTTTCCTCCCATGAGCCCTCATTCTAACCCCCACCCCTTGCTCTATTCCCCCACCACCCCCTCTCCCTTCACTGCCCCACCCCCCTCTACCTCTCTCTCCATCTCCACTCCACCCAATGCCCCCCTCCATTTCCACCCCACACTGTCTCTGCCTCTCTCTCTCTCCCCCTGCCCGCCCCCCCCTCCACAAACACACACACACACACACACACCCCCCCCCCCCCCGCCATCCTCCTTCTGTCTTGCATCCTCTGCCATTCATTCTGTGCCTCTCCCTCCCGCCTGGATACATTCCTGGCTAAATTTGCAGATGACACAAAGAAAGGTCAAAGTATGTTGTGAAGGTGACATAAGGACAAATATAGATACATTGAGTGACTAGGCAAACTGTGTCAGATGGAGTAGAATGTGGGGAAATGTGAAATGGTTCACTTTGGCAGTGAAAATCAACAAACAGAGTATTCACCACCTGGAGAACGACTGTGAAGTTCCAAGATACAAAGGAATTTAAGTGTTCCAGTTCAATTTTGGTTCAGTTAAAAGGGCCAGCACATGTGCTGAATGGTCTGTTCACATGCTATCATTCATTTTGATGACTTTCTTTCTAAGTGAAACCTCAATGTGTGTAACCACCCCTGAAAGAAATTGAGTTTTTAGAATTATGACAATAATATCTCCTTACTGCTAACATTTCCATCTGGCTTTCATCCTCAGATGGTCCACAGTGACTCATGAGCAATATGGTCAAAGGAGTTATTATGGTGAGGTAGGAATTGTGGAACCCAGCCTGCATCCAGCAAGCTCCCACAGACCCCAAGATCATAATGACTGGATGTTTCAATGATGTGGACTGAGCAAATATGGCCTAGGGCACTGAGAGAATTCTGCTCCTCTTCAGATCCTTTCTCATCCACTCAAGAGAGCTGACAGTGCCCTAGTTTAATGTCTCATCTGAAAGACAGCACCTCTGAAAGGACAGCACTGGGGTACAGTACTGGTGGGGGATGGGTCTGTCACTGTATAACACTGGGGTACAGTACCGGTGGGGGATGGGTCTGTCACTGTATAACACTGGGGTACAGTACCGGTGGGGACAGGTCTGTCACTGTATAACACTGGGGTACAGTACTGGTGGGGACAGGTCTGTCACTGTATAACACTGGGGTACAGTACTGGTGGGGACAGGTCTGTCACTGTAACACTGGGGTACAGGACTGGTGGGGACAGGTCTGTCGCTGTATAACACTGGGGCACAGTACCAGTGGGGACAGGACTGTCTCTGTATAACACTGTGGCACTGTACTGGTGGGGACAGGTCTGTCACTGTATAACACTGGGGTACTGTACCGGTGGGGACAGGTCTGTCACTGTATAACACTGGAATACAGTACCGGTGGGGGACAGGTCTGTCACTGTATAACACTGGAATACAGTACCGGTGGGGGAACGGGTCTGTCACTGTGTAACACTGGGGTACAGTACCAGTGGGGACAGGTCTGTCACTGTGTAACTCTGGGGTACAGTACTGGTGGGGACAGGTCTGTCACTGTGTAACTCTGGGGTACAGTACCAGTGGGGACAGGTCTGTCACTGTGTAACACTGGGGTACAGTACCAGTGGGGACAGGTCTGTCACTGTGTAACTCTGGGGTATTGCCAATGCAGCAAAGAGAGGGTGTACCCTGTCATTGCTATATTTCTGCAAAAATTAGTTAGTGATGCCTGCATCGAAGAATAGGTTTATCTGTGACACTGGCTGGATGATTTTTCACCATGTGCAGCACCAGTAAAATATATTTGTTTTCACATGTTCATGCAAAGTGAATTCTGTTAAATGTTGTGAAATGCCAGCTGAAGGCTAATACATTGCAATTTTCTCACAAGATTAATCTTAGGAAGCTAGCTCATGTTTTTGGACTGAGATATGTTCATAGCTGTTCTCTCAACCTTGCTGCCCTGCTGCGTGTTGTGACCCAGTTCCAGAGATCCACTGTCTCCCTGCGGCGCACTGGCCTTCTGCCTGATCATTCACTGCTCCCAATGAGGAAAGGAGGGAAGGTGGCACTGAGAGATCCTGAATGGAACAGGAGCAGGGCAGCCTGGTGGTTGTGGTGGGTAGTGCCAGGCAAGTGCAGAACAAGTGAATGGAGCATTCTGTGCGTGCACAGCATTGGCATCAATGATTCCACACGTACCTTCAGATGGAGTGAGTGCTGACATCCTTCCATATGAACAACATCAGCAGCACTGACCTCCTGTTTTGCGAGATGAGAGAGGACCCGAGCAAATAGCTTATCACAAACCTGCACAGGCTGCTCACTGGGAGGATTGTCCCCCACTTTAGGAAAGATGTGAAGAAGTTGGAGAAGGTCAAAAATGATTCTCAAGAAGGATTCCAGGGATAGAGAACTGCATATGTGGATGTAGATTGGAGAAGTTGGACCATTTCCTTTAGCGAAGGGAATCTGATTGAGGTAATTGTGGAGAATTGTTATGACGGAGAAGCTGTTCCCACTGGTACAAACACTGAGAGTAAGAGGACGCTGGCTGAAACGAGAAAAATCTTCTTTATTTGACAAATGTTTATGATCTGAAATACGCTGACCAAGAGTGCAGTGAATACAACTTCAAATAGGATTTAAGATCAAATTAAATTATTTAACAAAGACTCAGATTTAGGGCACAAAGCCAGAAGAGAAACCCAAGGTGAATCAATCATTTGGAGATGGGCTGAAGGGCTTCCTGCACTGTAACAATGCTGTAATTTTGTGCACAGTGGCTGGTGCAAAATGGGATTGAATTCAGTACAGAAGAAAGCTTCATTGACTCTTTTAAACTGAAAATAATGCTCCCTCCAAGCTGTCCCCAACAAACATTGCCAGAAGAGGTACAGCACGGTGTTTAATACGGAGTAAAGGGCATGCTATTCTTTTAACTTGAAATTAAACCAAAAGTAAAGCTCCCTCAACACTGTGAGCTTGACCGAGATCTTACCAGATCTTACACCAGTGGTAGCGAAATGTTTGGAGAAGATTCTTAATGTTAGGATTTAATTGCTTTTGGAAAATAATGGACTTAATGGGATAGTCAGCATGGCTTAATGCTATGGGGTCTTATCTCACAAATTCGGTTGTGTTTTTTTAGGAAGTGATGAAGATAATTGATGAGAGTAGGGCAGTCAATGTTGTCTACAAGATCTTTACTGAAGTATTTCACAAAATCCCACGTGGTAATAAAAAAATGATTTGAATGAAAATGTTGATGGTTTGACTACTAAGCTTGCAGACGATACAAAAATTGATGGAGTTGTGGATAATTAGAAAGGATATCAAAGAATACAGCAGGATATAGATTGGTTAGAAAGGTAGAGAAATGACAGATGAGGTTAATCCAATCACGTGTGAGATGCATTTTGGGAGGTCAAATGCAGGAGGAAAGTATACAGTAAATGGCAAGACCCTTCGAGCATAGATATACAGAGGGATTTTGGGGAGCAAGTCCATAGCTCCCTGAAAGTAGCAACACAAGTGGATAAGGTGGTGATGGAAGAAGGCATACAGCATGCTTGCCTTCACCAATCAGGACGTTGGTAAGTCATGCTGTAGCAGTGTCAGATTTTGGTCAGGCCGCATTTGAAGTGTTGTGTGCAGTTCTGGTCACCATACTAAGGGAACGATGTGGAGGCTTAGGAAAGAATACAAAAATGGTTTACCAGGATGTTACCTGAGTTGAGTTGTATTAGCTGTAAGGAAAGCTTGGACAAACTTGGATTGTTTTTGCTAGAGCGTCAGAGGCTGAGGGATGACCTGCTAGAAGTCTATAAAACTATGACAGCCATGGATTGGATGGATATTAGAGTCTTTTTCCCAGGTGGAAATGCCAAATACTGGGGGCAGAGGCTTAAGGTAAGAGGGGGTAAGTTGTTTACACAGAGGGTGGTAGGTGCCTAGAACACCCTGCCAGGGAATGTGGTAGAAGCAGACACAATTGCAGTGTTTAAGGGGCATTTAGACAGACACATGAACAGGCAGAGAATAGAGGGGTATGTACCATGTGCAGACAAATAGATTAATTTAGAATGGCATTGTAGTCAGCACATACATGGTAGGCTGAAGGGCTTGTTGCTGTGCTGTGCAGTTCCACGTTCTGTGTAACCCTTTTAAAGTGAATGTGAGGCTGCCTTTACTCTTTTTAAAAAGGTGAAAGTGAACTGTAAGTAAAGCCTTGAGAAGACTGTTCCCTGTCAAACTTTCCTAGGGCAGGGATAGCACAAGGTTAGATATGGTGCTAAACTCTCTACCCTTTAAACTGCAAGTAAAGCCCTCACGACACTGTCACATCAAACATTGCCAGGGTAGGTGCAGGATGGGGTTAGTTACAGAGTAAAACCCCCGCTAGTTTTGGAATCCTTTGAGTAGGATTTGAACCAGTGACCTGAGGATATCAGTTTAGTGATATCATACGTTGCTGTCTACTCTATGAGCAGAGTCATCAAAGGAGAAATGGGAAGAGTAAACTTTCATTCCCTGACCAGGGATCAAATCAAGCCACGAGTCCTTCCTGTGCAAGTTCCCTGTACGCTGTCCCCTTCAAACACTGGCCTACACTGCTTTAGTAAGACTGTGCTTGGTCAGAATGGCAGAGTTTTATCTGGCTGATTAATACCATGTTCTGAGAGGTGTGAGACTCGCGAAACTAATTTTCCTTGTCAGAGTTGTTGGCTGTTGGTGGGCGATAGTTAAAACCTGAGCTCTCTGCTGTGTCTGGACATGTCCACTGTTCGGAAGGAGATCCCAGGAAGTGTTCACTGTTCCGGTCTTTATTCACAGAGAGGTGATAAACAGGCACAATGGCCTTGCAGCTGCAGTACTGGAGGCAGGGAGACTGAGTTCCCAGCCACTCTGCCCTGATCCACTTCCTTTCCCGAGCTTGCCAATCTTTACCAGGTTCCCTGCTACAGTGCAGCCACTCCAGGCCAATGCCCATTGCTGGAATACTGCCATCCCAGCTCCCACAGCAGGCCTGCTGTACAGTCTAAGCCTTGCCTTTGTTGCATTCTGCACAGGTTAATACAGTGAATTGCATTTTTAGAGCAGCCTCAGGATGCCCCAGAGCTGCTGACAGCTGACGAAATAGTTCTCAGAATGGAATGGCTGTTTGCTCTCTTCTGCTTTTGCAGTGTAACCCGATATTTTTTGACGGGTTTAAAGTTGGAACATCCTGCTCTGATTTGGAGCTCAAAGTATTGTTTAGCGAGAGTGTGTCAAGTTTCAGACAGGTTTCCCATAACTTGGCCAACATCCCAAAAAACCAATCCAGATTTTCTTGTCATTGCTGTCTGTGGGATCTTGCTGTGTGTTAATTGGTTGCTGCAGTTCCTGCATAACATCAGTAACACTATTTCAAATTGTATATCATTGGCTGGTGAACACTGTGGGACAACATGGGCTGTGAGAGATGCAATGCGAGTGTAAAATTGATTTTTTGTTTCTTTCCATTTTGATCTCTGAAAGTTAGGGAACAGGCAGTGGAGCAGACCCAGTGTAGGAGCTGGCTGTCTGTAGCTGTCTGTTTTGTTAGCAGGGCTTGGAGTGGGTTAGTGTTGCTGCTTCCTGCTTTGTACCTGTTGAATGTGGAGTAACCTGATTCACCCAATTTTCACAGACTCCGTGCCTTGTACTTTTTCTGATGTGTTCAGTTAGTTGCATTTCGGCTGCTTTGTCCTGGCCCTCTCTCTCTCTCTCTCCAAATGTCAACACCCTATCAACAACAGCTGTTAATTCAGAAGCATATTCCCAGTCCTCCCTTCCCTCTTCTCATCTGCATTTCCTTAAATATAGGAATTTGTAGGTCCAGCACATTTTTATTTAATATGAGAGTTTTAAATGAAAGTTTACTCCTCGTTTTTTCTTTGTTACTCGTGTTCTGGCTGTTTAATGTGATCACATTACTTGTTTGAGTCTGAAGCTGAGTATTGTGATAAAGGATAGTTTTACATGGACACCTTGTTTTCACATTCCCTGATCTGGCATGTCCGGAGACCCCAGAAGATCTCCCTACATCTCTTTGCATGCTGGGTTTTCCTCCCTTACGACCCTACAACCTGCCGACTGCAGTGTGTCAGGAAGGCAGCTCACCACTTCTCAAGGTCGGATAAGGAATGCCAATAAATGCTGGCCCTGTCCCAGCCACACCCACATCCTATGAGAGAATCCTAGGAAAAAATTGTGCTTTTAAGACTCCCTCTCCCTTTCAATCAACTTTTTTGCCCTGCCCCTGTTCTGGGTTTGAATCAAATTCAATCTCTTAAGAAGGGTCACTAGACCTGAAATGTTGAATGTTTTTTCTCTCTCTACAGATGCTGCCAGACTTGCTGGTTACCAGGAGAGTATAATTTGTTTTTGACCCAGTCCAGTCTCCTGTCATTCATGCAATGTATCCACGGTCTGTTGTAATTGGAGATTCTTGCCTTTTTTTGCTGAAAGTTCTGTTTCTCTTGGTTTCTCCCAGGCTACTTGGCCCAGGATGATAATCCAACTCCTCTACAATCCTCTGGGTCTTCAACTACTGTTAAAATCAGGGCTCAGTCTCTCTCACGTTTTATCTCTCTCTCTCTCTCTCTCTCTCTCACTCTCACGCACACACACCACTCTCGCACTCAAACTCACCTCTCTCTCACACACATAGACAGAGTCATTGGCACTGCAGCTATGCAGTTGAGAAATGGTCATTAATTAACTGCGAATCAATCGTGTAGTGGGCAGGACTTCTGGTATGTGATAGCTGCTAGCAGGTGATGTGGCAGTAGTGAGTCTGCAGTGACTAGAGATGAATTTCCATGCCGTTTGTCAGTGCCCCCACACAGCCTGCGCTGTGTCGAATGATGAGCAGTGTGCTTGTGAATCACTCTTTGAATTGCTCATCGTTTTTGTTCTGACTTGGAAAGGAATTTTTAAATGTAGAATTATAGACAAGTTACAGCACTGGAAAAGGCTAGCCAGCCTCTTGGACAGATCTGTGAAAGAGCTGTCCATTTAGTTCCTCTTTTGCCCCAATCCATCTTCCTTCCCTCCCTAATCCCCCCACCTCTATCTTGCCCCACAACCCTTGCTGTGAAGAGGTTTGGAGGAAGCAGTTGGATGCGGTGGGGTGGTTTGCATGGATGTAAGATTTTGGAGGAGAATGGAAAGTATCAGCTGCACAGAGAAACTAACAAAGTGCTGGGGGAATTGCTGAATGTAATTTATCATTTAAAGAGGCAGTGGACATATAAGAGGTATAATAAAGGAAAATTTCAAGGGAAAACAGAGAGGAAGAAAAGTTTGGAAATTGAAGTGAGTAGTTGGCAGATGCCGAGACTGGTTCAGAACAGAGGGACACAGAAATATTGTGGGCATTTGGGCAGATCACCTGATGGTTTATGATCTTGTGAGGTCTGTTACTATACATTTCAAAGTTTCAAATCATCTACAAGCTTTGAAGTTGTGCCCTAGATCATTGGTAACATACTGAGATGGGGAACAGACACTCACTCCCTCTCAGAGAATCTGGTACACCCTCCAGCCCCTACCTGGGATGTGAATTTAGGGAGTGCCCTCCCTCACAAGGCACGGGCTGCAGATTCCTCAGGAGGTTATCTGGCAAAAAGGGCAAGCCTCATGAGCTGTGGCTGTCAAATGTTTCACTTGACTTCAATCTGGGGCCGCTGATGTGAAAAATAGCATGCTTCTTTGAAAGGCAAATCTAGCTGAGCAACATGCTCTGTCGAGTCTGTAGTCATTTTTGTGCATTGTTTAAGGGAGCAAAATCAGGGACTACAACCAGCCCCCACCCCATTGCAAACTCCAGACTTTACTTCTAGAGCTATCCGAGGTCTGACTTGATAAAAATTGCACAAAGTTATACAGAACCTTTAACGTCAGTAAAAACAAAATCCCATGCGTAATCAGATGGAACATTCTGAGCCAAAGAAAAGTGTATTGAGACAAATGATGAAAGTTTGGTTTGAGAAATTGATTTGAAGGAGGATCTTAAATGGGAAATGTTGGAGAGGATCAGAGAGGCAACTCCAGAGCTTTAGACGGGATTAGGCCTTGGTTATGAGCCAATATTTCCTGGCCTTTGGACTCATTCTAAAGGAGACTACGTAACACAGGAGGGCTGGATAACAGGGCAGGACTCGGTAACACAGCAGTGAGAGAACACCACGGAGGCTGGTATACTGTCGCCAAGTCAAACTTTTTTTTGTACATGTGGGGCGTCCTTGACACTGATCCTGCTCCCTCAGAGCCAGCTCTGAGTCAGCAGTGTGTCTACATCTGTCAGCCAGGGCTCTTGATTTGGGCTGTTAACCTGGTCCAATCAGGGAATTCACATTCTACGAGGTCCACCTGGCTGACCTCCTTACGATCCTTACATCCCTCCCCCTCTGAGTCTGAAGATATAAGCTAGCTCTTTCTTTTGTAGCTCCTGCTGTGACATTTTAGCACCAGGTCAGGTTCTTCTAACACTGCCTCTGATACAGGTGGAGTGCAATACACAGTAGCTTGCCTGTTGCACCCGAAGTACCTCGGAAGAAATTCATTCTCTACTTCAGGTGGCAAAGTCATCGAGGTGGCATAATCCACCGTGTCAATCTCAAATTCCCAGATATCATTTTGGAGCTTTTGCATGGTCCACATGCTTGTCAGAGCTGTCCCACCTACCTGAACTTTATACTTGACAGGAGCTGACCTTGCATTGACCATGCCTCCTACCCATGCAGGGCCGTTGCTGTGATTTCTTCACCAAAATTTGTCCCCTGAAGTAAACTGCTGTTCTCACTTAATGAAGTCTTGTGTCCGTCATGAGCGTTCCTCTTCACCAGCTGTTTCAGATTTGCTAGGACCTGACCCTTCTGCGTCCAAGCTCTGACGTTTACAGCTGTGACTGGTGATACCACCAGTGGTGTATCTGTCAGCGGGATGCAGCTCATTGCATCCCCATTTAGTACCTGGCCTCCCAGACAGTGTTCCAACTTGTAATTATACACACTTAGTATTCGAGCCCAAAGCTGAATTCAGCCTGAAGCTGTGGGCGGCTCTGCCTTATCCTCTTTAATGAGATCTACCAGGGGTTTGTGGTCCATTATTATCATAAATGTATATCCATAAAGGTGTTGGTGCAACTTGCTGACTCCAAATATGACCCCCCAAACCTTCTTTCTCTCTCTGGGCATATGTACGCTCTGCATTAGTCAAAGCCGTGGATGTATATGCTATTGGACGTTTCTCTCCTTTTGGCCATCTATGACCTAATACTGTCCTGATGCCATATGGGGAGACGTTGCATGTCAACACACTTGGGATCATTGTGTGCCAGCACCTTAGAGGATGATATCTGTTGCTTCACTTCCCTGATGTCTATGGCTTGGCTATGTGACCATTTCCATGGCTGACCCTGTTTCTATAGCAGGGGTAAGGGTGCCAGGACGGAGGCCAGGTTATGTAGGAGCTTTCCATTATAATTCACAAGCTCAAGTGAAGATCCAAGCTTAGGTGCAGACGTAGGAAGTGGGGCATGTTTGATCGCCCTCGCTTTATCTTCCAACGGGGGTACCCCAGTCTTGTCGACTCTGTAGCCCAAGTAGGTCACCTGGGAGGGCCCTGGAACACACATTTTTCACTACTGCCTGGGGGAAATGTCTGAGGACATTGTCCAAGTTCTCCAACTGCTCCTTATTAGTCTTCCCTGTTATTAGCACCCTACTAGATAAACATCAACCTGGGCTAGACCTTTTTAAAATGTTCTCCACCATCTGCACAGGCTGCTGATACCCCAAAAGGCACTCTCATCTGTTAGTACAAACTTTAATGAGTATTAACTGTAGCATAACTTCTGGGATTCTACATCTAATGGCAATTGCAGGTATGCATGGCTCATATCCAGCTTCATGAATGACAGCCCCCCTGCCAGCTTTGGGTATAAATCCTCTGTGAGGGATTAGATATTTATCCAGCTGCGAAAAGTGATTGACTGTTTGTCTAAAATTCCCACAAAGGCAAACTTGACCCATCAGGCTTCACAGTACAACCGGTGCTGCCCATTTCCACAAACAGGGCTGGCTTGATGATTCCTTTACTTTCCAGCCTTCTGATTGCTGCGTTTGCTTTTACCCAGAAGGCAGATGGCACTGGGTGGGCCTTGCAGAATCATGGAAATTGCTTCCTGCTCAACATGCCAGGTGGCCTTGGTTCCTTTGATATGCCCCAGACCTTGCTGAAAAGATTCTGGGCATTTAATTAGGAGTTCGTTCAGGCAACCATTTTCGAATTGAAAAGTGTTGAGCCAATCAAGGTGCATCTTTCTCAAACAATTTTGCCCCGTCAGGTTTGGGCATGAGCCTTTTACTTCAAACTGTGGGAACTGAAGCAGCAGAGACCGGAACCAAAATTGTACCTTTTAATCTGTGAAGGTTCCTCAGTATGGGCTCTCAGTCCAGCCGAGGTCTTGCACAGACTTAATGGTTGGAGACCAGCATGAATTTTGTTACAGACTGGTTCTGCAATCACTCAGAAGGCTGTGCCAACATCAACCTTCGTTAGATCTAGGTGACCGTTTAACCAGATGTTTGTTTTAATTGGTTCTGATTTTGAAGGTGCTAAACAGTGTAGCTGTTCCAAACCAAATGCAGGTGGACTTTCCAGGGAGTGCATTCTCCTAAATGCCAGGCTCTGAACTCTCTTGCTGGATTGAGGCCAAGCGGGACTCTTCTGTTGTCTCGGGTCTGCACACAGGCAGCACCTACAACAGCTTGCTAGCCCAGATCTTGGAGAGAATTTTAACAGTTTGGCCGAGGCTTGGCTATGTTTTGGGGTTTTGCTGTGGGCTGGCCTAGACTCCTTCTGTTCAGGATATGTCCTGGGAGAGGCTGTGCAATTGCTTTCACTCGAGTGGTGTTCCCCAAGTTCAGTCAGACTGGTGAGTGCATCCACTTCCATCATAATATCCTGCAACTCATGCTCCACTTGCTGTGTTTCCCAATGATAAAGCCAATTGTAGTGACCGTGTGAAGTTCAATCAGGCTTCAGCTGGTTGGTGCTTTGGCATGATTACAGCTTCAGTCCGAAACGGTCCCTCAGCATCTTGTCAAGGGTTAAACCAAAGCCACGTGCTTCTGCCAGTCGTCTTAATGCAGCCAAGAATCCAGATGTGAATTCCCTTGGTTCTTAAATTGCCGAATGAAACCAAAGCATCTCAGAATTAGAGGAGGTTTGGGTTCATGCTACTCCTTAACTGAATCTCAAAACTCTTGAAAGGTTTTAGTGTCTGTTGCCTCGGATATAGAAGGTTACACTGCTAATAGTTGACAAGGGGAGACAGTGGCCTAATGGTATTATCGCTGGACTGTTCCCCAGAGGCCAAGATAATGTTCTTGGAAACTGAGTTTGAATCCTGCCACGGCAAATGGTGGAATTTGAATTGAACAAAATCTGGAATTAAGAATCTAACGATGACCATGAACTCATTGTCAATTATTGGAAAAACCTATCCGGTTCCCTAGTGTCCTTTCGGGAAAGAAACTGCCATCTTCACCAGGCCTGGCCTACATTGACTCCAGCCCCACCACAATGTGGTTGAAACTGAACTGCCCACTGGACAATCAGGGATGGGCAACGAATGCTGCCTAGCCAGCGACACCCTCATCCTGTACGTGATTAACAAGACCAAGCTGTGGGTCCACAAGCTGTCAGGAGAATTACTTTTCATATGCCTCAATGTCATTTTCCCAGAAAAGAGAACATATTCTTTCCATATATCTGGCCCAGTCGTTGGCAGGATTGAACACGTGAAGCTTCCTAAATACAGCAAGATGCCAGAAATGCTTACCCCAACTCGAAATGACTGTTGCAAGCAGGTTTCTTCAGGAGCATGTTTTTCTCTTATTGCACCACAGAAGTCATTGTTTACACATGGAGAGTCCTTTACACTGATCCAGCTCCCTCAAAGCCAGTTTGCAGAGTGAACAGGATGTCTGATACGCCAGTTCTTATGTCATCCAGGGCTCCCTGATTGGAACCAGGATAACAGCCCCAATCAGGGAACTCATTCTATAAGATCCACCTGACTGACCTTGTTACAATCAGTACAGACGGGTCTCGGTAACATGGCGCGATGAGGTAATGGAGTTGGTGCAGGCACGATGGTCTGAATAAACTGGTCAGCATGGGGCTCTGGTTTGCACTGCTATGAGGCAGCACCGGGGACCCAGGTTGGATTCTAGCCTTGGACGACTGTCTGTGTCGACTTCGTGTACTCTCCATGTGTCTGTATGGGTTTCCTCTGGGTGCTCCGGTTTCCTCTGGGTGCTCCAGTTTCCTCCCACAATCCGAAGATGTGCACATTAGGTGGAGTGGCCATGGGCAGTGTAGGGCTGCAGGGAATGGGTAGGGGATTGCGTCTGCGTGGGATGCTCTTTGAAGTGTTGGTATGAACTCGATGGGCTGAATGACCCCTTTCCACACTGTAGGAACTCAGTGATTCCACGAACTCCCTTGGCATTGTAATAATTCTGTGATGAGTGACATGGGAGACAATGTTCTGGAACAGATGGAGAGAGCTGGGTTTGGAATGGGATTCAGGGGAAATGTGTGAGAGTGTGCTTGTTGAAATATTGAGGGAGTGACTGTTGAGTAATAATCTTGTTCTTAACTTCTGTAGGCCCAGGGGAGTGAAGGGATCCGACTAGCAATGGAGAGTGCGCTGACGGCCCGAGACCGGGTTGGGGTCCAGGATTTTGTCCTGCTGGAGAATTTCACCAGTGAGGCAGCGTTCATCGAGAACCTCCGTAAACGCTTCAAAGAGAACCTGATTTATGTAAGAGCATCAATGGATCACCCCTCCCCTGACCCCACCCTGATACCCTTCCTCTGATCTTCCTGTCCGATTCTCCCCTCTCCCTAACTGCTCTTCTCCACCACCCTTTGTTAACACCAACCTCCCCCAACACTCCCCCTTCTCACCTTGAAGGAATCTGTTCAGGGGTTTTAATACCTTTGACCATTTTTTAATTTACTTGTGGGATGTGGGCATTGCAGGCTGGGCCAGCAATTATTGAAAAAGTGTAGTTGAACTGCTGCAGTCCATGTGCTGTAGATAAACTCTCAATGCCATTAAAGAGGAAATTCCTGGATTTTATTCCAATGACACTGAAGGAAATGGCAATATACTTTTGAGGTGCTATATAACTGCAAGTTGTTGTTCCAGAGCTGCTGAAGTATTGATAAATGAGCCGATTCTCCCCTCTGCTGTTCTCCACGCAGACATACATCAGTTCTGTCCTGGTCTCCGTCAATCCATACAAGGAACTGGAGATCTACACCAAACAACATATGGAGAGATACAGAGGAGTCAATTTCTATGAAGTGTCACCTCACATGTAAGTGCAGTCAAGTGGAACAGTGTTCAACAAGTGAGTCGGCAAACAGAGCTGCTGTAATATTTACAGCTAATTCAAGCAATTGCTTCCTTGCTGTTTCTGGAGTTTAAGACAGCATGGGGCTTTGGTGGGGACAGAGCGGTGGAGGAGGGTGTTTGTTATGGCAGGGAGAAGGCGGTACAGTAGGATGAGGGTAGTATCATTTTGACCAACAGGAACCCAATGTGTAAATCTATGCCATGTAACTCCAGCTAACTCATTAACGTGAGCAGGGTTGGATCAGAATCTAAAATCCATGTTCCTGAGGCTGGTGGAAGTTGATCTCATCCATAATTTTGAAAGCGGTTTGGACAAGTTTTACAGCATAAACAATTTACAAAATTACAGACAAAAATGGTGATGTGGAACAAAGCACGAGTGCTGTATTCAAAGAGGTCCTGCAGACTCAGAGGGCTAAACGGCCAGTTGTGTGGAGCAGGAGTTAATGATTCTGTTCTCGGATTGGACTGAGTCCTAGAGTCATACAATGACCGTCATTTACATACGAGCATCGATGGCTCTCTTCCCCTGATCCCACCCTGATCTTCCTTGGCTGATTCCCCCTCTCCCTGAATGCTTCCCTGTGAAGGGTTGCAGACCCGTCGGTCCAACCAGTCCATGTCAAATGTTATCCCAAACTAAACCAGTCCCTCCTGCCTGCTCCTGGCCCATATCCCTGCAAACCTTTCCCACTCCAGCACCTATCCAAATGTCTTTTAAATATTGCAGTTGTACCCATGCCCATCACTTCCTCAGGAAGTTCATCCCACACACGAACGACCCTCTGTGTAAAATATTTGAACCTTGTGTCTTTTTTAAATCTATCTCCTCTCACCTTAAAAGCGTGTCCCTAGTCTTGAAATCCACCATCCTCGGGAAGAGGCAACTACCATTAAAGTCTGTCAATACCTCTCTATTTTACAAACTTCCGTAAGATCGCCTGTCAATCTCCTATGTTCCAGTGAAAGAAGTCTCAGTTTATCCAATCTTTCTTTATAACCCAAACATTCCATATCCAGCAACATCCTGGTACACCTCTTCTGAACTCTCTCCAGCTTAATAATATCCTTCCTATAACTGGGCGACAGTACTACAGAAGAGGCCTCACTAATGTCCTGTACAACCTCAATATGACTCCCTAGCTCCTATTCTCAAGACTGAGCAATGGAGGCAAGCATGCCAAATGACTTTTTAACCATCCTGTCTATATGTGATGCAAACTTCAAAGACTGAAATGGATCTTACTTCCCATACACTGGACCTTCTGGGTGTGTGTGTGACCCATTAAAAACAGAGCTGCAGTGACAGATCTGTTCCTCTTTCTCACCTCATAGCTGTCCGTGTAACTGCAGTTTTGACTCGAATCAGTCTAAAACACTATGAAATTATGTTACATTAAAAGGAAAAATGCCTTGCATCTCTGTGGCATGTTTCAGAACCATGGGGTGTCTCAAAGCACCATGCAGCCAATGAAGTAATTCAGAAGTGTGGGTTCAGTTATAATGTAGAAAGTGCTGCTACCAATTGTACATAGCAAGATCCCACAAACTGTCATGTGATGCCAAGTGGCTGAAAAAAACGGCTGTATCTGCTATGTGCCCATCCTTTCATTTTTCACTGCTCTTTAAGGGAGCTCGCAGTATGCATTAACAGCTTTACTTCCCGCAATTGTGATTGTTTTCAAAATGTACTTTGTTTGTTGTAAAGTGGGACATCCTGAGCTTGAGGAAGGTGCTAAGAAAATGCGTGTTTTTTTCTCATTTTGATCCAATTACAGATCAGTGACTTTTTGTTCAACCATTTGAAAGTGACAGAGGGAAACAAGACCCTCAGCTTTCCTGCTGTGTTTGGCAGTGTACAAATTTTTCTGCTTCTCAAGCCTCTTTGTTATTTTTCTGATCCTCAAAGGTCCCCCAACGAATTTGTTATTTCTGTCCAATTTGGAAAATTGCTAGGAGGTGATCGCTCATTGTGTGTTAAATGGGTTCTGCAGGTTGCAGAACTTTCCAGTGAGATTATTGTTTGTTAATGGGAAGAGGGATTTGGCTCGTTTACAGAACTGTTAAGGAAAGTTCCAAGCCCTATTGGACGCTCTGTCAAAAGGTGGTGTTTCTCTGTGAGCTAATTTCCTGGGGATTCAATCAACTGTTAAGCGGTAGCCAGAAATTTTGTCTTTTATGTAATTTCTGGTAACAATTTGACTAGAACTGTATTGTGAAATGGAGAGAGGTGTTCAGATTCAAAATAGGAATGTGTGGATTTTATTTTCTCTTTATTCACTCATAGATATGGATATTGCTGGCTGGTCAGCATTCACTGTCTCTAGTTCATAGAATCAAAGAATCCCTACAGTGTGTAAGTAAGCCATTCAGCCCATCGAGTCCACACTGACCCTCCAAAGAGCTGCTTTGAGCATTAGTGGTGAAGGAAGTGGATGTTGAAGCTGGTGGTTGGAGTGCCAAAGGATTGGCCTGCTTTAGGGACCCTGGATTATACTGACTGAGGTTTGCTGAAATCCTCAACAATAACATGCTTAGATCCAGGGTTGACCTTTCAGGAGAGTGCTGCAACAATTTTGCACCTCGAGCTGTCAATCACCTCACATCAAGCCACTGCTGCCTGTGGCGTAATTCACATCGAGTCCTGTTTACCTGCCACCCCTGTGCCCACTGACCCACATTGGCTCCTGATCTGGCAGTTTTTAAAGACATTCTCATCCTTGTTTTCAAACCCCATCATTGCCTCTTCCCTCCCTATCTCTTCCATCCCTCTGGTCCTCTAAGATACCTGCACCCATCCGGCCTCTTACGACTCGGCTCATTGGTTAGCGCTACAGCCTCACAGCGCCAGGGTCCTGGGTTCGATTCCAGCCTCGGTTAACTGTCTGTGCGGAGTTTGCACATTCTTCCCGTGTCTGCATGGGTTTCCTCCGGGTGCTGCAGTTTCCACCCACAGCCCAAAGATGTACAGGTTAGGTGGATTGGCCATGCTAAATTGCCCGTAGTGTTCAGGGGTGTGTGGGTTATAGGGGGATGGGTCTGGGTGGGATGCTGCAAGGGGCAGTGTGGACTTGTTGGGCTGAAGGGCCTGTTTCCACACTGTAGGGAATCTAATCTAATCTAATCTAATCTCATCTTTCAAGGCTGTCTCTTCAGCCACCAAGACCCTAAACTCTGGAACTCCCACCCTAAATGTCTCCACTTTTCTCTCCTTGGAGTTGCTTCTCAGTATCTCCTTATGCAGCTTTCTAGAAACACTCCAGTGAAGTACTTGCAGAAATTTGACTGGGTTAGCAATGGAAAGTGCTGATATTGAGTTTGTGGACTCTGTAGGGCCTGTCCTTGTTCACAGATGTTGGGTTTCTCAATGGATCTGCTGTGATGTAAACCCTTTGATGTACCTGGCCAGGAAACCTCAACCTGAAACTTTACTCTTGACTAAGACCAAGACTTTTCTACCTGGAGCATCTCCTATTTCTGCTGTTAGGTTTGGGCTGAGGCAACATCTGCTTTCTCCCACCAACTGGACATTGCTGTATTGACATTCTCCTGTAGTACCTGAGGCTGCAATCAAGAATGTGTCCCCTGGCAGGGAAGGAAGGTAGAATTGGCCAGAGTCATAGAATTGTGCAGCACTGTAACAGACTCTTTGGTCCAACTTCTCCATGCCAACCAGATAGCCTAAATACTCCATAGCGATATCCCTATTAGGCAATAGCAGCTGCTTGATCTCTCACATGGGGAATGGCCACAAAAGGAGCAGAGAGATGAATGTAGTTGCATCATCTTCTGGCCAGTCCCTATTGAGAATACCTGCTCAGGTCCGGGTCATGAATCTCAAGAAGGAGAAATTGGCCATGGAAAAAGACCAGAACAGCTTTGTAAGAATGATACCAGGGCTGTCAGGGTTAAATTGTGAGGACAGGCTGTATAGACCAGACGTGTGTACTCAACGAGCAGATGCAAAGTGGTTATGTTGTGCTTTGCAGTTACGCTGTATCAGACAACTCGTACCGCTCGATGAGGTCAGAACGGAAAGACCAGTGCATCCTCATCTCTGGCGAGAGTGGAGCTGGTAAAACAGAAGCGTCGAAGAAGATCCTTCAGTACTATGCAGTGACATGCCCAGCCAGTTTGAGGGTGGAGGAAGTACGTGATAGGCTGCTGCAGTCTAACCCAGTGCTGGAGGTAAGCAGACTCACCCTGGGATCCGTAACACTATGGGATACAGCATGTGGATGGAAGGCTCTGGATACTGTGTCGCTGTGAAGCTCCACAAGACCAGTACCTGATCGTTGTGGGCTAACACTGAACCTGGATTGGAAAGAGAGCTCTGATACTGAGTCAGTCCTTCAGAGAGTGAAACAGTGAAAAGTGCCCAGTCATTGTGCTGCCTGTGCGGAGACCTGATCTGGGTTCTTGGCCGAACACGGCTGACATTTTGGTCAAATAATGGGAACTGCAGATGCTGGAGAATCCAAGAGAACAAAGTGTGAAGCTGGATGAACACAGCAGGCCAAGCAGCATCTCAGGAGCACAAAAGCTGACATTTTGGGCCTAGACCCTTCATCCGAGCTCTCATGAAGGGTCTAGGCCCGAAACGTCAGCTTTTGTGCTCCTGAGATGCTGCTTGGCCAGCTGTGTTCATCCAGCTTCACACTTTGACATTTTGGTCACTTGCCTCTCATCAGGACGAGGAGTTGTGATGGAGAATAAAAGGTCATTGCTCTGAGGTATTAACTCTGTTTCTCTCTCTATGGAAGCTGCCTGACCTACTGAGTTTTTTCAGATTTCCTTCACCAGCATATCTTACTGTTGGGTTTGAAAGTAGTTTTGAATCCAAAGATGAGAGTGATTGGATCTTTCAAAGGCCGTGATTGTACCTAGTTAGTTTTCACAGATTTGTTTGTTGCTTTGCTGGAAGATTTACGAGTGAGGGCCTACTGCCCACAGAGCTCAGCAATCCTCGTTTTGTGTCTTTCAGGCTTTTGGAAATGCAAAAACCCTCCGCAATGACAATTCCAGCCGCTTTGGCAAGTATATGGATATCCAGTTTGATTTCCGGGTAAGTCAGAGCAATGTCCCAGAGCTGACATCCCTCCAATCAGAGGCTGTTAATGTTCTAGAGTCAGTGAACAGCATAGTTGATAGAGTTGACTTTTCTCTGAAATGAGGGACTTACTTTTCAAAGTTTCTACGTGTTTTGATTCCTTTTTGCAGCCTATCCTTGTTCAGTCCAGCGCAGCCATCTTTCCCCACGACTCTGCTGGAGATGCAAATGGAGTGACTTGCTGGACCTGCTGGTAACTTGGTGTTGTTTGTGTTTTATAGGGGGCACCAGTGGGTGGTCACATCCTCAACTACCTGCTGGAGAAATCCCGAGTTGTCCACCAGAACCACGGCGAGAGGAATTTTCACATTTTTTACCAACTGATCGATGGAGGTGATGAGGATCTAATGAGGAGACTGGGGCTGGAACGCAATGCCCAGAGCTACCAGTATCTAGTCAAAGTAAGGAGGGAGCTAGTGAGGTACAACCAGAAACAGCACTGTCCTAGGGATTTATAGACCTCAACACCTTCCTCAGTTGGTGAGAGAGTGAGCCATGGCCTCAGCTGCATCCTACTGGTAAAATGTGGATGACGGTAAAGAACAGCCCCTGATACAGGGCAGTGTTGTGTGTACACTGTGTCCAGGTTTATACCTGGTCAGTTAGTCCATCTGTCTGTCAAGGCCATGGGAAGTGATGCATCTGTTGATGCCTAATTCCTGGCACCAGCGAAGAGACCACGCCAGTGGGAAAACAAGATCGAACATTTAGGTGGGGTAGTGAATGTGAAAGCAAATTTCCCATCAAAAATTATTCCTAATGGACACACTTTGTGGCATCAGTTTCAGCTGTGCCTCACTGTAGAGTCCATGAAAAGGTATTGTCAGCCAGTCAGTGGCTGGAAGGAATGATGTGGGTGACAGAAATCCTTTTGCTGACAACGTACTGGTTTTGTTTTTCAGGGACATTGTGCGAAGGTCAGTTCCATCAATGATAGGCATGATTGGAAAACTGTGTACAAAGCACTGACCATCATCGATTTCAGCAGCACAGACATCGAGGTGGGTTGTGGGGCTGTACCTGGGATCTCTCCCTGATCTCAGACACTGATCTGGAGTGAAATGTATTTAGCATAGTGCCTGATCCAGACTTGGGTTTGAATTTTGGCACAATAACCCAGGCTTCTATGATGTGTACTTAACACTGGTGCTGGACTAGAAACCCTGAGAATTACACACAATACACAGCACAGCAAAGCTGTTGGTACCCATACAGCTCTCTAGCCTGGTCCCATGTTTTCTCACTTCAGCCATTCCCTGTGGTCTGAGCCCCACATTCTCCCTGCTGTCTTTGTAAAAGTTGCTGGAGTTCCCTTTTTTGATTTCTTGGTGACTATCTCAAATTAAGTCCGCTTTCCAACATGAGGAAGCACTCTCCTCACATCTATTACCATCAAAACCCTTCCCAATGTCACAGACCTCTGTTTGAATTGAAATGGCCCCCACTCCCAGCACAGACACTCTCCTTTACACCAATTGCATAGTGTGGTCATCACAAAGAAGCAAATTGCTTAGTTTAAATACTATTTGAGGATGGTGGCTGTCAACCCCGGTACGTCCCTCGAAAACCTACAGGCAAAGAATTTGAAATCTCTGTGAGACCTCCATGAAAGACTGGCAGCTTGATGGGATCGATTCTGGGAGGGCACAAGGGTAACGCTACCCCCCCGCCCCCCCATTCCTCTCCCAAATCCCTCACCACAAAGGCACAGGCTCAGTAGGAAGCTACAAGCCCACAGGGGCTCCCCAGGTACCCGTCAACTAAGATCCCAAACAGAGTTATACACAGACCAGGTCTGAGAGTGTGTTTTAGTCCTGTTAAAAGTTTCCCTTCCTAGGTTAGTGAGATTTGGGCGATATATTTGTTAAATGTCTACGCAGGAACCATATTTACTGGGATTGCTTGGGAGGCCTTCTAGACTAAAGACACAGAGGGAAGGAAACAGTAGTGCTTTCTGAAGTGAGGCTCGCAGCCTGGTACAGGTCTCTCTATCGCTGACTGTCATCCCTGGACACAGTCTGCAGCCCAGACATAGGCAAAAGTGGGGCATCTTGTTCCAAAACCAGGGAGAGACAGAGGGTATGAAGCAAGGTGAGGCTACAGGAAGGATTGGTGATGGGGGAGTAAGGGTAGGGAGGGAGAGTAGGGATCAAGTTGAGGGAGGGGGAAGGATGGGGATGGGGGGGCAAGATGTGGAGAAGTGGGGATGGAGGGAGAAGAAGCTTGCTGTACCTTCGCTGAACCTGTTCTCTTTGCTTCTGTCCTATCCAACAGGAGCTGCTGAGTATTGTGGCCAGTGTTCTGCACTTGGGCAATTTACAATGCTCCTCAGACGATGATGGAAATGTGGTCATCACCGGAGAAAACCAGATCAGACTCCTCTCCCGGGTCAGTCATACCCTGTGCTAGCAAACTGCTTCCTGCTTGGGACACATTGGTCTTCAAACTCTCATCGTACTCTCGATCCTCTCGCTCTCTTCCACCCATCCTCTTTCCCCGCTCCATTCCCTTGCACCCTCCCTCACGTTCCTCAGCGTGCAGTCTTGCTCTCTAATCCATTAACCAATGACAGTTTCTCCCATTTGATCCACAACAAATGATGGTATTTCAGTATAAAAGGCACTTTGTCCTTTGGGATCTTTGTGATGTGGAGTGCTAGTTAATTATTAATAAACTGCTCAATTAGTTTTCCTCATCAACAAAACAAACCACTCACTCACAAACCAAAAACAAATATTTGCAAATTCTAAAAATTTGGAATAAAATCAGAAATTGCTGGAGAAACTCAGCAGATCTGGAAGCCTCTGTGGAGAGAAATCAAAGTTAAAGTTTTGAGTCTGGAGTCATTCTGGACTCTGCTTAACCCCCCCCTCACCAACGCTTGCCAGTGAAGTACGACTAACCTCCAACCCTATGTAGCTGTCTCTCCCCAGGGCCCTCTGTTGTGGCATGGGCAGGGGTTGCTCTGTTCTGCTGAATTTTGACATTGGATGAAGGTTTTGTTTTGCTCCTGTTCTCAGCTCCTGCAGGTTCCTGGCACTGTACTGCGAGAGGCTCTCTCTCACAAGAAAATCATCGCCAAAGGGGAAGAGGTAGGTCTGTGTCTTCACTCACATTTCTGTACGCTGCAGCTCCTAGAAACAGTACCCCAGATGCAATGTCCTAATGTCAGTAAACATACAGCAAGATGGTTATGGTCTACTTAGAGCAAGCCTCACCAGTGTGCTAGCCCTCTCTTTTGTGCGTGCTCTCATTCTGTCTCTCTCGCTTGCATAGCCTCACACTCGCTGTCTCTCTCTCTCTCTCTCTCGTGTGCTCGCTGTCTCTCTCTCTCTCTCTCACTCGCTCACTCTCTGCGCTCGCTGTCTCTGTCTCGCTCTCGCGCGCTCGCTGTATCTGTCTACCCAAGTTCGTTTGCTGAGGGAGATTCCAGGACAGTGGGAAATCCAGAGCATTCTGGATGATGGGAAGAATGTCTTCGCATTGAGCTGAGTGGAAATTTGGAATTACTTCTCGCTCATAGGCAAAAAGAGGGAGGTGAATTGTAAATTTAAAACTGGGATAGTTGGATTATTGTAAGATTGAGGGACACAGAACCCTGCTGAGTAAATGGAGTTGAGATCAGTGTCAGCTTTGATCTGAGAAGATGATTAAACAGAGTCAAAGGACAAGTGATCTCGGCTGTTTGTGTGAATGTTCTAATCGTTCTTTCTCATTGTTTCTCTTGTAGCTGATCAGTCCCCTGAATGTTGAGCAAGCCGCTTACGCGCGCGACGCTCTCGCCAAAGCAATCTATGGCCGCACCTTCTCCTGGCTAGTCCAGAAGATCAACAAGTCTCTAGCCCACAGGGTAATGTTGAAGCAAAATTCAGGTGTAGACTGTGGGAGGCAGCTGTGTGTTGTATATATGGACAAGCATATGGACGTACATGGAATAGTGTTGGTTAGATGGGCTTCAGATTGGTATGACAGGTCGGCATGACATCGAGGGATGAAGGGCCTGTACTGTGCTCTAATGTTCTATGTTCTATGTATATCTAGGTCTGGTTCTTTTACTGTCAGTCCTGCAAGACGCAGTGCGGCGAAAGGGCTGACTTGGACTGACTATGACTTTATGACACGCTGGATACAAACTGGAATTTCGTTTGCATCCCCAGATTCCAGACCTCTCCAGCTTTTATGCTTCTTCACCAACAAGCAGCTATGACCAATAGTTGACAATGTTTTTAATCTAGTCATTCCAAGAAGGAAGGTTTGGACTTGACCGGAAACAGCTTGAGAGCCACAATTCTGGGGATAAACAGCTTGTCTACATGCTGTTTCAGGTGATGGGTTGTTATTAGAGCCCAGCTAATGAGGGAAGGTTATCTGTTCATCTTAACTCAGCTTGGGTCGCAATGGGACTCCAGACACTATCACAACTTGGTCAACTCTCAACAGATTCTAGGTTGTTTCAAACTCTGGAATAAATCCTGCAAACAAAGAAATATGGGGCTTGCTGGCTTGGTGGTATTATCCCAGGACTTTTAATACAAAGACCCAGGTAATGTTCTGCAGAACCAGGTTCAAATTCTGCCATGGCAAATCGTGGAATTTGAATTCTAGATTTAAGAGTCTAATGATGACCATGAATCCTTTGACGATTGTTGGTAAAAACCCATCTCGTTCAGTAATATCTTTTAGGGAAGGAAACTGCCATCCTTACTTGGTCTGGGCTACAGGTGACCCCGGACCCACAGTAATGTGTTTGACAGTTAACCGTCCTCTGGGAAATAAATGCTGGCTCAACCAGAGATAGCCACATCCCATGAATCAAGAAGGAAAATCATGGCAGTAGAAAGAAATTCGAAACAAAATCAGAAATTGCTGGAAAAACTGAACAGGATTTGGCTGCATCTGTAAAGAGAAAGCAGAGTTAACGTTTCAGATCCAGGGACCATTCTTCAGAAAGAAATTACTTGTTTTTCATTCTTTTGGAATACTTGTAATGGAATTTGAAGTGAAAACTGAACAAAACTGAACAGGTCTGGCAACATCTGGAGAGAGAAACAGGATTAACATTTCAGGTCCAAAATGACCCTGTGTTAAAACTGCAATGGAGGCAGATAGATGGTGGGCTTTATAAACTTGTACTTTTCCAACAATAATTTTTTTCTATTCCCCTCTTCCAGTTAAAAGAGGAAGGTGAGAATTGCCAGGATTGGTATGCCTGGTAACTTACAGCAGTAGTTGAGATGGATCATTCGAAGTAAGAGGCCATGAAAGTTCCAGGAATTTTGAGTCATCGAACTATTAGCTGATTTCAGAAATTATTCCAGTCTGACTTCTATGTGATTGAGTTTGTCTTTATTTAGTATGTAGGATTTTAATTTTTGAACCCTCTATTTTGTAGGACTCCACATATTCTACTCGCAATAGACCCAATGTCATTGGGTTGCTAGATATTTACGGATTTGAGGTGTTCCAACACAACAGGTAAATTTTTTTTAAAGACCGCGGTTAGAATCCCTCTGCAGTAATTGGTTTCGGTTTTGAATTCCATATGTCAGGAAAAGCATGTTTGCCTTGAAGGGAAACGGCCAGAAGTTTTGGAATGTTACTGGTACTAAAAAGGGTTTACTTCTGAGGGCAGGTTATATAGACTAGGCTGAGAATGCCTTGCATTTAGAAGATTTAAGAGGGTGAGCTGATGAATGTGATTAAGGTGAGTGAAGGGATTCAGTAGGGTGGATTGACAGTTGGTATGTTTGGGGGTGAGAGTGGGGAAAGAGGACAAGGGTTCTGAGTGAGGGAGTATAATTGGAATTCAGTCAATTAGGAGTGTATCAGGAAGTGTTTGTTCACATGAGGATAATAAAAATCTAGAATTCTTTTCCCCCAAAACGTTGTGGATAGTGAGGCTGAATTGAAAATTTTAAATTTGAAAGGATTCCTGTTGGTAAGAGTATTGAGGGCTATGGCACTAATGTGACCAAATGGAGTTGATGTACAGGGGAACCTTGAGGAATTGAATGCGTGTTCCTTACTGACTTTTGACAGCAGATGGCAAAGCTTCCAGTTGGCGTTCCTAGAGCTTTTTGGGATTAGACTTAGTGACATCTGTTTTCTCAGTCATTTGTTGGAAGGTTGTGAAAAACAAAAGACTTGGAGATATCAAGAAGAGAAGCCCACCAGCTCGCATCTTTGCCATTTGCATGTGTTCTGTGATTTGGGAGAATGCAATCACATGCCATAGTCCTCTCAATGGTACAGCTTCCAAATATGTGATCACTTATCAATCAGATGTGACCTCACTGGTTCAGTCATATCTGTGTGCTGGGGGATGTCACACATGGCAGAGATTTTCACTGGGGAGGTAGCCACAACAAGCAGATCAGTGGAGCAGGTGAAGCTCCCTTTCAGGGATACCTGCGACTGGGACGTAAAAGCCCTGATCCTGATACAGTCACTGACCAACGACAGCTCCTGTGGCAGACAGTGGCTTCAGCAGCTCAGCAACAGATACCAATACTCGGTCCTCTCAACGACACCCATTCCCCAGGCACAACAGCAACACCGTGCAATAAGCAAAGCTCCTTTATGCCAGCTTGGTTGAACGTGGCCTTAATGTCAAAAGCTATCACTCTCCTCTCACCTCTGGAGTTCAGCTCTTTTGTCCATGTTTGAATCAAGGCTGTAATGAGATCAGGAGCTGAGTGGCCCTGGCGGAACCCAAACTGGGCGTCGCTGAGCAGGAGCTGCCTGATAGCGCTTTTACTGACACCTTCCATCACTTTACTGACGGTCGAGAGTAGGTGATAATTGGCCGGGTTGGATTTGTCCTGCTTTTTAAATATGGGATATATCTGGGCAACCTTCTACATTGCCAGGTAGTTGCCAGCGTTGTAACTGTAACTGTAACTGGAAGAGCTTGACCGGGGAGCAGCAAGCTCTGGAGCACAAGCCTTCAGTACTATTGCCCGAATGTTTCAGGGCCCATAGCTTTTGCAAGTATCCAGTGCTTCCAACTGTTTTTTGATATCATGTGGAGTGAATTGAATTGGCTGAAGGCTAATATCTATGATGCTGGGGACCACTAGATGAGTTTGAGACATAAATGTTTAGCCTTCTCTTTTACACTGATGTGCTGGGCTCTTCCATCATTGAGGATGGGGATATTTGTGGAGCCTCTTCCTCCAGTGAGTTGTGTAATTGTTCACCACCATTCACACCTGGATGTGGCAGGACTTCAGACCTTAGATCTGATCTGTTGATTGTGGGATCACTAGCTGTGTCTGTTAGCTGTTTATGCTGTTTGGTGTGCAAATAGTCCTGTTTGGTGGCTTCACTAGGTTGACCCCTCATCCTCATATGCCTGGTGCTGTTCCTGGCAAACCCTCCTGCACTCTCCGTTGAACCAGGGTTGATCCCCTGTCCTGATGGTAATGGTTGACTGCAGGATATGCCAGGCCATGAGGTTACAGTTTGTGCTGGAGTACAATTCTGCTGCTGTTGATGGCCCACAGCACCTTCTTGATGTCCAGTCTTGAGGTGCTAGATCTGTTCAAACTGTGTTCCATTTAGCACAGTGATAGTGCCACACAACACGATGGAGGTTATTCTCAATGTGAAGGCAGGACTTTGTCTCAACAAGGGCTGTGCGATGGTTGCTCTTACTAATCCTGTTATAGACAGATGCATCTGCAACTGGCAGACTGGCAAGGTTGAGGTTAAGTACTTTTCTCTCCCCTTGTTTGTTCCCTCACCACCTGCTGCAGACTCCGTCTAGCAGCTACGTCCTTTGGGAGCTGACCAGCTTAATCTGTAGTACTGCTGCCTAGTCACTGTTGGTGATGGACATTGAAGCTCCCACCCACAGTACATTCTGTACCCTTGCCACCCTCAGCGCTTCCTCTAAGTGTTGTTCAACATGGAAGAATACAGATTTGTGAGTACTGATGATACAAATAGTCAGGAGGAGGTTTCCTTGCCTGTGTTTAACGTGAAGCCATGAGACTTCATGGAGCCCAAAGTCAAAGCTGAGGACTCCCACAGCAACTCCCACTGACTGTATCCCACTGCACTGCCATCTCTTCTGCATTTGTCCTGAGACAGGATATATCCAGCGATAGTGACGGTGGTGTCTGGGACATAACCATATTCACAGAATCCTACCTTATAGACAACGTCAGGCTGAGACTGTTCCATGGGATAGTTCTGCCAATGTTAGCACCAGTAAGTAAAGAAGGTTTTGCTGGGCTTTTTCTGCCAAAGTTGTTTCTGGTGCCTAGTGGATGCCAGGTGATCCATCTGGTTTTATTTCTTTATTGGGACTTTGTAGTGATTGATACAACTGAGTGACTGGCACTGCCATTTCAGAGGGCTGTTAATAATGAACCATATTGCAGTGGATCTGGAGTCAGACGGGGTAAGGATGGTAGTCTCTTTCTCTAAAGAACTTGCATGACCCAGGAGGATTTTTATGACAATTGACAGTGGGTTCCAGGATCATTATTAGACTTTCAATTCCAGATTTTTATTAAATTTGGCTTCCACCATTCATCCCCAGGACATGGCCTCGGGCTCTGAATTCCTAGTCCAGTGGCAATACCAGTGAGCCATCAGCTCCCCAGTGTTGTCTGCCCCTGTGATAAGGGAGTCTCTGCCTGGCAATGCCAGACCACACAGATCCTGAACAATTCGAAATGAGAACAAAGTTCCTAACGAGTTATTGTGTAATCCACTTGGGAATGGAGGACACTTTCTCTTTAGTGAAGGTAATCGGTTCCCCTCTCATAGTCTGACTTTAGAAAGTCAGAGAAAGAGTTTTTGACATGGCTGGGATGTTTAGACAAGTCCAAATACCCCCCTCTCACTAAACCTGTTCTGTCTGCAGTTTCGAACAGTTCTGCATCAACTACTGCAATGAGAAATTACAGCAACTATTCATCGAACTGACACTGAAATCGGAGCAGGAGGAATATGAGGCAGAAGGAATTGCGGTACAGTAACAGCAGACTTAACTGGGCCAGTCAGTAACAGTGGTTCCAGGGATAAGGGTTAGTTTTAAGACCGGTTTGAATAAACTGGGTGGCATTCTCTCCACATAGAAAATTAGAAGATTAAAGGGATTCAATAGGACAGATGGAGAGAACTAGAACTCTCCACGTCAATGGAAACTGAACAAGTGGGTATAAATTTAATGAGAAAGTTTCTCAACAATAAGTTTCGATATTAAGGGCCTGTAAATTTTAAGCATTTTGAGATTTGCTTTTGTTGGTTTGTGATTTCATGGGAAGGTGTGTTTCCTATCCTGACTGCCTGGCTTCTTTCAATTTGAGTTTCTTTTCCTGTGTTTCCAGTGGGAGCCTGTTCAATATTTTAACAACAAAATCATCTGCGACTTAGTTGAGGAGAAGCACAAGGGAATAATCTCCATCTTGGTGAGGATGTTGAATGTTTGGTTTATAGTTTTAAATTCAGTTTTTTTGGCCTTGACATAACCACTCCTATCACTGTGTGCCAGTGCTAAAGTGGGCAGCTACCCCTCCCGTCACGCCAAGTCTTCGCCCGACACGAGCAGCGCTCTTAAAAGCTTGTCATTTCAAATAAACCTGTTGGACTATAATGAAAACGAAAAGAACTGCAGATGCTGTAAATCAGGAGCAAAAACAAAGTTGCTGGAAAAGCTCAGCAGGTCCGAGTTCTGAGGAAGGGTCACCGGACCCGAAATGTTAACTCTGTTTTCTCCTTCACAGATGCTGCCAGACCTGCTGAGCTTTTCCAGCAACTTTGTTTTTGCTCCTGTTGGACTATAACCTGGTGTGTGACTTCTGCCAGAAGTATACAAACAGAATAACAGAAAAGTGCCATTTTCTTCTGAATTACTGTACAGCCCACACCCTATCCCCATTACTGTACCTATCTATTGTTGTGGAGTCTTGCTTTGTCATTGATTTCCTGTCTGATTTTTGTCCTAGGATGAAGAATGTTTGCGTCCTGGAGATGCGACAGATTTAACCTTCCTGGAGAAGCTGGAAGAGACAGTTGGGAAACATCCTCATTTTGTAACGTGAGTAGACTCCATCCTACCTGCACTCCAACACTTCTCATTCAATTTGTCGTCACTTTGAGTGCCTCCTGCTCCTCGCTCCACTCAGTAGTTGTCCTGAGACTAGACAGAAGATGTGGTGAGGCTACTGCATTAGCAATCCAGAAGTTCAAGTTAATGTTCTTGGCACTCGGATTTGAATCCAACCAGAGCAGTTGGTGGAATTTGAATTCGTTATAAATCTCGAACCAAGAGTTTAACAATTGTTGGAAAATCCCATCTGGTTCACTAATGTCCTTTAGGAACGGAAATCTGCCATTCTTACCCAGTCTGGCCTACATGTGACTCCAGACCCACAGCAATGTGGTTGTTTCTTAACTGCCCTCTGGGCAATTAGGAATGGGCAATAAATGTTGGCCAAGCTAGTGAATAATGGAAGCTACTATCATTTGTGAAATGCTTGGAATCAAATACAAGTCCATTGGAGTTAATGTTCAAAGTCACTTTGACAGTTACTGCAATCGTCAGTCAGTAATTCCACTGGCCTTGGGCACACTGGCTTGCTCATTTTGCTTTTCCCACTTCACTTACTCTGCCTCATCCCAGTCTCCAGCAACCTTGTGAAGCAGAGCTGAGGCATATTCTGTTTGGATAGACAAGTGAGTGAGGAAAAGGATATGCATGGGGGCTGAAAGGGTTAATCAATTCGCCTTGTAGGATTGGAAAATGGAACAGGGCAAAATACGTTGAGAATGAAACACTGCTACACAAATACCATCCAGTTCAGGGGACAGAGCTTATAAGGGTGTTAGAGATTACAGATGAATTCCCTGAATTTCCAATTATTATCCTGCAGTAAGAGACCTGCAAATTTTATGAATCTGTTGGGAAAATAAATCAATTCCTTTCTTCTCACATCTGTGCATTTCCTGTTCTCCCTCAGCATCTCCTCTTCTCTCTCTTCCTTTTTTTTCACTTTTTCTCTCTTTCTATCCATATCTTTTACCCCATTTTCTTTCTCATTTTTCTCCATATGTCTCCCTTTTCTTTATTTGTCTATTGTTTTGGCTAATAATAGCTCCTCTTGTCCTTAGACACAAGTTGGCGGATCAGAAAACCCGGAAGACGCTGGTGAGGGAGGAGTTCAGACTGTTGCATTACGCTGGGGAGGTCAATTACAATGTGACAGGTGGGTACCCCGCAGCCCCAAGGCTTGGTCCCTGGGCCGCCCACTCTTGGCTCTGTCGCTAGGCCCCTGTACCGACTCCCCAACCCCTTGCTCGTTGTGCCCGCCTTCCCTGCCCTTCCTGAACAGAGCTGCTTTCCAGTCTGTTGGAACCTTTCCAGAGTTGGGAAAGTTTTTTAGAAGATTTAAAGCCAAGGCATCTGGTAGTTCATTTGTGACCTCTTATATAAGATCCTCGGACAAATTCCATCAGGACCCAGCGACTTGTCCACCCACAGTTTGTTTAGCACCTCTCCCCTAGTGATTGTAATTTTACCAAAATCCTCTCCCTCTTCCACCTCCTGATTTACGGCTATTACTAGAATATCTTTTGTATCCTTGATCATGAAGACAGGAGCAAAATAAAAACAGGAAATGCAGGAAAATCTCGGCAAGTCTGGCCAACATCTGTGGAGAAAAATCAGAGTTAACATTTCTCTGACTCCTCTGAAACATTAACTCTGATTTCTCTCCACGGATGCTGCCAGACCTATTGAGATTTTCTGCTAATTTGTTTTTGTTTCAGATTTCCAACATCCACAGATCTTTCATTATTTTTCTTGTACAGAAGCAAAATATTTGTTTATTTCATCCACTGTTTCCTAATTATCTGCTGTTAATGTTCCTGCAGGATTCTTGGACAAGAACAATGATTTACTCTTCAGGAATTTGAAAGAGGTGAGTTTCAGAAAGCAGATATATTACAGCTAGAATTAAAATGTCCTCAGTAAGTTCAGTTTGGAAAGTAGAACACCTTGAGTGATTCACCTTCAAATAAACCTCATTAAAACAAATCTGCAGCTCTCACTTAAAGAATATTGTGAGCTAAATATAAGGTTCATGTCAGATTAAATATTCAGTTATTTCTGCATTCGAATCTACATTCCCTGTAAGCTATGTGCATGTATAGCCATTCCAGTATCCTAAATTTGGGAAGGCAGTGGCCTAGAGGTATTACCTCTAGGCTATTAATCCAGAAACTCAGCCAATGTTCCGGGGACCAGGTACAAATCTCACCATGGCAGATGGTGGAATTTGAATTTGATAACAAATCTAGAATTTAGACTCTAATGACGACCATGAAATCATTGCCAATTGTTGGAAAAACCCATCTGGTTCCCTTTAGGAAAGGAAATCTGCCATTCTTACCCAGTCTGGCCCACATGCGATTCCAGACCGCCATCGATGTGGTTGACTCTTAACTGCTGCCTGGGCAATTAGGGATGGGCAATGAATGCTGGCTGCATGAGTGAATAAAAACAAAACTCACATTGGCATTCTGGCTGCATTGCTGCTGCATACAGGCCTCTGACACAATGGCAACCCAGAAAAAGATGAGAGGGGACACTGAGTAGAAGGTGTTCTTTCTTCTGTTCCGTGTTGTGTTCACCATATCCCCGAGGAAGTAAATGATACCCACTCCAGAGACTGTCACCAACGATCCATAGAAAGAGTTCCTTATTAAATCTTTGGGCGATTGAACGTAGAAACCAAGAAGCACCAGCCAGCCTCCCTGTCTGTCCCTGCCCAGTACCGTCCGCGCTGATGTTTATTCTGTCTCTGCCCAGTGCCGTCCGCGCTGCTGTTTATTCTGTCCCTGCCCAGTACCGTCGGCGCTGATGTTTATTCTGTTGCTGCCCAGTACCGTCCGCGCTGATGTTTATTCTGTCGCTGCCCAGTACCGTCCGCGCTGATGTTTATTCTGTCGCTGCCCAGTACCGTCCACGCTGATGTTTATTCTGTCGCTGCCCAGTACCGTCCGCGCTGATGTTTATTCTGTCGCTGCCCAGTACTGTCTGCGCTGATGTTTATTCTGTTGCTGCCCAGTGCCGTCCGCACTGATGTTTATTCTGTCCTTTCCAGGCAATGTGTGAGTCTGGCAATGAGATTCTGCAGCAGTGCTTTGAGCGAGGAGAACTGGATGACAAGAAGAGACCAGAAACCGTAAGGAGCTGAGAAACAGTAACCCTCAAGGAGGAAGCACACTAGTTCCCTACCCCAACGTGGCCCCTGCCAAACCACCATATGTTCCGCCCTGACTTTCTAAAGTGCCTGAAACTCAATTCTTGAGTTAGCTCCTCTTCCAGGTCACTTCTGTGTGGGCAGCTTGTACCTCACCATGGGTGACCGCAGTCACAGTGTTCAGGATGGGGCTGGGCAACTGCATTCTTGGCTGGGTTTGGCGGATGCGTTTTTGGCTATTTCCTTCCCAGCTAGTGGATTGTTCTAATGGGTGACTGACTGACAGTGGGAGAGGGAAGGTGTAGGCCTGGGAGGTGTCTCTTCCTTTTAGATGCATTGTGAAAAACGTGGGCAATGAATTAGAATTCTGTGTCTGCTTCCATGTAACCTTCCTGTCTCTGTTCTCCAGTGATATTTGGATTAGACCAAATCAGAGCAATGTCTATCAAATTCCAAATCAACCATCAAGCATTCAGATAATGGTGTTTTTGACCAATCACAGTGGTTGATTTCGATCATGAATCTACAACAGACCCAGCCCTGAGATGAGTTTAAGTGACTAATGGAAAGGAGTAATAGGAGTTACACACTCTGTTCCCTCTCAGGCTCCACTCACTACACATCCTCTCCAGGTATTCAGAGACTGGACCATTTATGGTCATTAAGTCAGAGCTATGCCAATGCTCATGTGGGAGATCTCCACTGTTTCAGTAATATTTTGTTTTCCTGGTTGATTTATCTTGTCTGTGCCTGTCTCTGTCTCCCTTGACGCAGGCAGCAACTCAGTTCAAGAACAGCCTGGCGAAACTCATGGAGATTCTAATGTCGAAGGATCCATCATACGTGCGCTGTATAAAGCCCAATGATGCAAAGCAACCAGGTACCACCTCCTATTGCCTCTCTCTTCCACGTTCCTCTTCCAACTCCACCTCACCACCTCACTTCACCTTTCTGCCTCTCGCCCCTTCCCACCTCACTCGTGTCTAATAGCAAAGAGCACTCTGAGGTCATTAGCTGTATCTTCAGAATAAAAAGTGAATATCAATTAAAAGTGAATTCCAAAGTGTATTGCAAATTGACACCATTCCTCTGTGGTGATGGTTGAGTTTTCTCCCTCTCTCCAGGAAGATTCGATGAAGTTCTGATCAGACACCAAGTGAAGTACTTGGGTCTCATGGAGAATCTGCGTGTGCGGAGAGCTGGGTTTGCCTATCGAAGGAAATACGAAGTCTTCTTGCAAAGGTATGTGCCATATGGCAAATGCTTCTTCCACAAGAAAAACACGATCGAGTGACAGAAGATTACCAGACCCTCGAGATCGGGCCATTTTTACATGATTCATTCTTACTTGTAACGTCTGTGTGACTGCACGAGCCAACATTTATTTCCTGTTCTGAACTGAACTTCAACTGAGAGAGTTGTGAGGCTGGCTAAGACTTGACTGCATTGCTGTGGAGTCACACACAGGCCAGACCAGATTAGGATGGCAGTAATCTGGTCATTACTGAGACAGACAGGTTCATAGAGTCATACAGCATGGAAGGGTTCCTGAACTGAACTAGTCCCATTTGCCTGCATTTGGCCCATACTTCTCTAAACCTTTCCTATTCGTGTCTTTTAAATGTTGTAACTGTACCTGCATCCGCCACTTCCTATGGCAGCTCGTTCTATATGCACACCACCCTCTGTGTGAAAAAGGTCCCCCCTCAGGTCCCTTTTAAATTTTTCTCCTCTCACCTTAAACGTATGCCCTTTAGTTTTCCCTGTACAATTAAAGTGCATGGAATTGAGGATTTTACAATCACTGCAAGTTTGAGTTTTTCTCACAATTCTAGACTATGTTAATGGAATTTCAATCCCACCGACTGAGTGATGGGATTTGAACCCATGTCTACAGAATATGGAGCTGACCTCCAGGGTTACTGTAATATAAATAAACCACTGCAGCTGCAGGCAATCTGAAATGAAATCAAAGTGTTAGAGAAACTCAGCAGGTCTGGCAGCATCTGTGAATCGAAAAACAGAGTTAACATTTTAAGTTTGGGTCCCCACTACCTCCCCCCAACCATTAGTTATTCAGTGGGCTGGGAGAACAGAGCCTGAGCATCGTTGATAAAAGACACATTTTGTCAAAGCTCACCTTCTTACCTCATCAGGACAATTCACAAGAATACCAATATAGGGGGACAACTAATCATTTAAGCAATATGAGCTGGTAACGGATGCATCTGGAGTATATTCAATCTGAATAAGTCTGAGGTGATGAACTAGGGCAGGTCGTACAAAGCAAAGGAAGACATGATGAACAGTAGGACCCTGGTGTAGACGTCCACCAGTCTCTTAAGGTAAGTGGGACAGACGGAGAAAGTGGTTTAGGCAGCATATGAGATTGTTGCCTTTAATAGCTGAGGCATAGAGATCAGGGAGATTATGCTGGAACTTTATAAAATGTCACCTAGGTCTCAGCAAGAGGATTGTGTACAGCTCTGGAGTCCAGGTTATACGAGGAATGCGATTGCACTGGAGAGGAAGCAGAAGAGTTGTTACCGGGGCTGGAGAATTCAGTTTTGAGGAGAGATTGAACAGACTGGGGCTGTTTCCTTGGATCGGAGGAGACTGAGAGGGAACTTGACTGAGACGGATCAAAGTATGAAGGACATAGTCAGGAAGGAAGTATGGCAGAAGGTTGAGAAGTGTTATGAGAAGAATTGCTTTTCACCCAGAGAGTAGTGTCAATTTTGCCTGTGGGGGTGAGAGGGCCAGAAACCCTTGTCACATTTAAGAGTATTTAGTTGTACTGTGATGCCAAGGCATACAAAACTATGGACCAACTGCTGGGAAATGGGATTAAAATAGTTTGCTTGTCTTTGACTGGAACAGACTCGAGGCTGAAGGACATTTCTATGTACTATCAATCTCTATGATTCTATTTATTCTGGCATTTATTGTGACAATGCCTGTGAAAGTTGAAGTCCAGTTAGCAAACAATTGACACGCTTCACCCATACAGCATAAAATGTTAGTTTCCCCTTTAAATTGGCAATTTTGTGAATGGCCCTGATGATTATAAGATGAATAGATTCCACAGATCACTTTCGGCATTACTCTGGGAGCATGGAGTAAACTTACCCTGTGCTGTCCTTGTCCTTGGATTGATTGACGGGGCACAGTGTGATGGGAGCTTTCCTCTGTCTCTAACCCCGTGCTGTCTTGTCCTGGGAGTGTTTGACAGGGGACAATGTAGAGGAAGCTTTACTCTCACCCTAAAAGTGTCGAGCAAGCTTTACTCTATACCCAACCCTGTACTGTCTGTGCCCTGGCAGTGTTTGGTCAGGACTGTCTGGAATGGCTTTTATTCTCTGTACAGACAGTTGCAATTCTGACGTGTTCTAACACAGATTGTGATAAGTTTATAGCCCACAGTGATACAGATCAAAGCCCCAGTACAGAATCGACTGGGTTTAAATGGTGAGACTTAAAACAAGTTCCTTCTCTCCAGCAGCAGGATAATTGAATATTTGTTTCTGTCATTAGGTACAAATCCCTCTGTCCTGAAACCTGGCCCAATTGGAAAGGTCCTCCTTCTGAAGGGGTGTCTACTTTGGTGCAACATCTTGGATACAAGCCGGAAGATTACAAGCTGGGCAGGTACATTACACTCTGCGAGTCACACTGATCAGAGCAAAAACTGTATAAACTAAACTCAACTAGTTTTGTAAGACACTGACAGCCTTGGAGAACTGTATCCCAGTGAGAGTTGGCCCCTTTGGGGACTGTATCCCAGTGAGAGTTGGCCCCTTTGGGGACTGTATCCCAGTGAGAGTTGGCCCCTTTGGGGACTGTATCCCAGTGAGAGTTGGCCCCTTTGGGGACTGTATCCCAGTGAGAGTTGGCCCCTTTGGGGACTGTATCCCAGTGAGAGTTGGCCCCTTTGGGGACTGTATCCCAGTGAGAGTTGGCGCCTTTGGGGACTGTATCCCAGTGAGAGTTGGCGCCTTCGGGAACTGTATCCCAGTGAGGGCCGGCCCCTTCAGGGACCATATCCCAGCGAGAGTCAGCATCACATGTCTCTTGTGGGTCATGACAATCTGAAGTATTGCAAACTGTGCTTGACGTCCTCAGTTCAAATCTTGTGCTGGAGGATAGTCCTCATTGAAGCAGATGACAGTAGTTTGGTGCAGACACTCCAATGGTGACGTCTCAGATGGAGATAGATGTTAATCAACGCTGAATAGTGGATTATGATGGTATCCATCCCACTGTACCCCGAGGCATGGTTGGGAGTTCCATCAGAAACACAGCTATGATTTCTGGCTAGTTTTGTGTGTTTTTTGGGGGTGTAGGGTGTTGCTGTGTGAGCAGACCTGCACAATATAAGAGATTTCTGCCTCTGCTGCACAACGAGTTGCTCCTCTGATTTTCCTCCTTTTTTTTAGGACGAAGATTTTTATTCGTTTCCCAAAGACGTTATTTGCTACTGAAGATGCTTTTGAACTTCAGAAACACACGATTGGTAAGTGTCCTGGGAGTGTTATGGAATCAGGGTGTGACATGAGGATATGATAGGAATTGAACGGGCAACTGAGGATTTGATTGGTCTGTGCCGAGTTGTGGAGCTGCATTTACTGACTTATTGATTCAGCTCAGCATCTCTTTGAGCTTGAGAAATGTTTCCATTGCTTGGATTGAAATTGAAGACAGTTGGAGATTGGTGTGTGGGCTTAAGGATTCTGGTTTGTTTATTGAATTTCTGTCTTTCCTCAGCCACAAAGATCCAGGCAGAGTGGCGAGGATTCCATCAACGACAGAAGTATCAGAAGATACGATCGTCAGGTAAAAGTGCTCATTCATCAAACCAAGGAGTGCAGCTGAACAGTGACATCATCTTTAAAGCCACCAGTAAAAAGATATAAATACCCCAGTGCGAGTGAGTGTGCAAGTGGCTCTACTATGAGTGAGTGAGTGTATAAAAGATGCAGGATATTGTAAGTCACTCTGGCCTGAGTGAACTCCATCATTACACGTGATCAATCTGAATTTTGTTCTCTGTTGTTGGCTTTAATCGGGTTGCTGGTATTCCTGGTAAGGACCATTTAGTAATTTGCAGGCTGATGGTGATGGGTGTGTGACCAGCTGCTAGAGTGAGATTCTTGGGTTTCCTGCTGTGACTCAGTTTTGATCTTGTTATTTCTGAAGCAATCACCATCCAGTCGTGGTGGAGAGGGGAATTGGGCCGTAGGATTGCCAGGCGCCGCAAAAATGCAGCTCTGACCATTCGCAGGTGAGTGACCTGTCAGCCCACATCTAGCTTCCTCTCACCCCCACCCCACATACGACATGTTATCTTAAGTTGGCTGTTTTTGTATCTATTAGCACACAGGATTGTTCAGTAAGTGCTGTCTAATTCGACCATCATTATTTTCACTCATGGGACATGGCTGTCACTGGCTACCCATAATTTATTGCCTGACCTGAGCTGTCCTTGAACTGAGTGGCTTGATAACCCATTTCAGAGGGCAGGTAGGAATCACCTATATTGCTGTGGGTCTGGAGTCACACGTAGGCTAGACCAGCTGAGGACAACAGATTTCCTTCCCTGAAGGATATTAGCGTGAGCCGGATGGTTTTTTTCCCGACAATCGAAAGTGGTTTCATGGTTAACAGTAAATTCTTAATTCCAGATTTTTTTTAAAATTGAAATCAAATTCCCTATCATCTACCGTGCTGGGATTCAAACTTGGGTCCCCAGACTATTGGGTGAGTTTCTGGATTAATAGTCTGGCAATAATACCACTATGGTATCTAAGAGTTGACGTTTTGAGTCTCCAAAGTGTGAACTGGTTGAGTACACTGTCCATTGCAAACACTGAAATAATCTTTATAGGATCTGATTTTTTATGCCCTGTGTAAACATGCTGAGAACATCTGTGCATTTGACTATGTGGTTGTGAGAGATAGTTTGGGAGGCGAGGCAAAGGCAGAGTGTCACAGGAGCTGCAATTGGTCCCTAATCTTCAAACTAGAGTCTCTCTCACCATCCATCTGTGTCACCTGCTGTACCCTCTTTGCTAATTCAATGAGAATGAGCTTCTGTGTGTTTTCCCTCTCAGGTTTATCAAGGGGTTCATCTACCGACACAAGCCACGCTGTCCAGAAAATGAGTACTTCCTGGATTACGTCCGATATTCGTTCCTGATGAAGTTGAAACGCAACTTGCCAAAGAATGTTCTGGACAAGTCCTGGCCAGTCCCACCCCCAGCTCTCTCTGAGGTAAGCTGACCTGTCCTGCGCTGTCTGTGATTGGACTATAACGTACATTTGAATAAGAGCAGGCTACTGAGCCGCTCCCAGACTCTTCCATATCAGTCAGTCACATCACAGCAGCTCACAGAGATTGAGATAACGCAGTGTGGAGCTGGAGGAACACAGCGGGCCAGGCCAAGCAGCATCAGAGGAGTAGGAAAGCTGACATTTTGGGTCAAGACCCTTCTTCAGAAAATACAGCATTGTTAATTCTTATTACCTCAGAGCTCATAGAGGTTTTTTTGTCTTGGGTCCATAATCCCCACACAAACAAAAAAACCATACAATTCAAAATTAACATGGTCAGTTATCCCTCCAACTGTTTTGGTGAAGAACTGGATTTGTTGTATTTCTTTAAGCACCTCTTCCCTGTCCTTTGTACCCACCCCCCAAAAAAGCCTTTTGATTTGGGCTGTAGTCACGGAGACTGTGATTTGTCCCTGGAGTGATGCTGCATGAGGTACAACAGGAATACGTCCAT
This sequence comes from Stegostoma tigrinum, assembly GCF_030684315.1. NCBI lineage: Eukaryota > Metazoa > Chordata > Chondrichthyes > Orectolobiformes > Stegostomatidae > Stegostoma > Stegostoma tigrinum. The sequence continues at coordinate 47,631,828 of NC_081380.1, forward strand.
TTGTTTGCTGTGTCAGAGGGAGACACTGATAGCGAGGGCTAGACACAATCTGAGGTTCAGAATGGTCTCAATTGGACAGTTACAGAACTGCCAACTCTAGTCAAAATGCAAGAATTCCTTCTGCATTCAGTACGATCACACTTCATTAACTGTAAAGCACCTTGGGATTGAAGGTGCAATGTGTCAGGTCCTCTAACAATGCAGGTTTTTTTTTAACCCTATACCCCTGTATTATGTTTCAGGCCTCCGAACTGCTCAGAGACCTGAACATGCAGAACATGGTTCAGTCCTACTGCAAGAGGATTACTCAGGAGTGGAAACAGCAGGTAGAGAATAAAGCAAAATTATTCTCATAACACATGAATGTTCTGAAAACAGACTTGCCCAACAAACCTTCGAACATGAAGCTGCCTGTGGTTCTGACATTCTCAGGATGTGAATGTTGCTGCCAGGATGTATCGCTTACCTCTAATTGTACTGCTTTCCTTTATTCATTCACGGGACGAGGGTGTTGCTGGCCAGGCAGCATTTATTGCCCATCCCTAATTGCCCAGAGGGCAGTTAAGAGTCAGCTACATTGGACTCACATGTAGGCCGGCCCAGGCAAGGATGGCAGTTTCCTTCCCCAAAGGAAGGTGTCGATGGAGGGGGACTGGTCCTCCCAGTCGCGAACCATTTCAACTCCTCCTCCCATTCTTTAGATGACATGTCGATCATGGGCCTCCTGCAGTGCCACAATGATGCCACCCGAAGGTTGCAGGAACAGCAACTCATATTCCGTTTGGGAACCCTGCAGCCCAATGGCATCAATGTGGACTTCACCAGCTTCAAAATCTCCCCTTCCCCCACCGCATCCCAAAACCAGCCCAGCTCTTCCCCTCCCCCCACTGCATCCCAAAACCAGCCCAGCCTGTCTCTGCCTCCCTAACCTGTTCTTCCTCTCACCCATCTCTTGCTCCCACCCCAAACTGCATCTCCATTTCCTACCTACTAACCTCATCCCACCTCCTTGACCTGTCCGTCTTCCCTGGACTGACCTATCCCCTCCCTACCTCCCCACCTATACTCTCCTCTCCACCTACCTTCTTTTCTTTCCATCTTCTGTCCACCTCCCCCTCTCTCCCTATTTATTCCAGAACCCTCACCCCATCCCCCTCTCTGATGAAGGGTCTAGGCCCGAAACGTCAGCTTTTATGCTCCTGAGATGCTGCTGGGCCTGCTGTGTTCATCCAGCTCCACACTTTATTATCTTGGATTCTCCAGCATCTGCAGTTCCCATTATCACCACTGACTCTAGCTTTTATTTCGGTTTTTTTTGCCATGGAGCTAGCCCCTTGCCTGTAATGTAGAAATAGAAACACAGGAACAGGAGGACATTCAGCCCCTTGAGCCTGCTCCATCATTCAGGATGATCATGGTTGATCATTGAGCTCAATACCATAATCCCACCTCCCTCCCAATCTCCCATGATCCATTTAATCACAAGCAGTTCCTACCTCCTTCTCGAAAACACAATGTTTTGACTTCAGCAGCTTTCTGTGGCACTGAATTCTACAGGCTCACCACTGTCTGTGCGAACAAATTTTTATTGAGGGGAAGTAGAGGAAGTCCATTTGGCCCCTCGGGCCTGCTCTGGTGGGATTTGAACTTTGGCTTAATGATTCAGGAGCACATCCAATTTACTCCCATGGTCAGGAAATAAACTAAATAAAAATGAATAGAACCGCGGATACTGTTAATCAGGAAACAGACCAGCTGTTCACAGGCACCATCTGGTGCCTCCCCATGAAACTGCCGTGGTATCAGTCACAGAATAACAAACTCTGGCAATTTCTGTATTGTTGCTGCAAAAGCTCAGCAGGCCTGGTAATATCTATGAAGAGAAATCAGAGTTAATGTTTCAGGTTGAGTGACCATTCCTCAAAGCACCTCAGTACCTCAAATCCTCCCAATCCTCCCAGTTCTGATAGAGAAAGGTGGTGGCCGTGGGCACTGCATGGGCCCAAGCTATGCCTGCCTCTTCTGAGGATATGTGGAACAATCCAACTTTTGCAGCTATACTGCTCCCATCCCCCACCTCTTCCTCCATTATATCCATGATTGTATCGGTGTTGCCTTGAGCTCCTACAAGGAGCTCGAACAGTTCATCCACTTCTCTAACACCTTCCATCCCAACCTTATGTTCACCTGGACCATCGCCAATACTGCCCTCAACTTCCTGGATCTCTCTGTTTCCATTTCTGGCAACCACCAGGAAACCAATATCTATTTCAAGCCCAGCAGCATCTCAGGAGCACAAAAGCTGACGTTTCGGGCCTAGACCCTTCATCAGAGAGGGGGATGGGGTGAGGGTTCTGTAATAAATAGGGAGAGAGGGGGAAAAGAAGATAGGTGGAGAGGAGAGTATAGGTGGGGAGGGAGGGAGGGGATAGGCCAGTCCAGGGAAGACAGACAGGTCAAGGAGGTGGGATGAGGTTAGTAGGTAGGAGATGGAGGTGCGGCTTGGGGTGGGAAGAAGGGATGGGTGAGAGGAAGAACAGGTTAGGGAGGCAGAGACAGGCTGGGCTGGTTTTGGGATGCATTGGGTAGGGGGGAAGAGCTGGGCTGGTTGTGTGGTGCAGTCGGGGGAGGGGATGAACTGGGCTGGTTTTGGGATGCGGTGGGGGAAGGGAAGATTTTGAAGCTGATGAAGTCCACATTGATACCATTGGGCTGCAGTGTTCCCAAGCGGAATATGAGTTCCTCCCTCGCCCCTATCCCAGGCCCCAAGATGACTTCCCACATTAAGCAGAGGTTCACCTGCACATCTGCCAATGTGGTATACTGCATCCACTGTACCCGGTGTGGCTCCCCCTACAGTGGGGAAACCAAGCGGAGGCTTGGGGACCACTTTGCAGAACACCTCCGCTCGGTTCGCAATAAACAACTGCACCTCCCAGTCGCATACCATTTCCATTCCCCCTCCCATTCTTTAGATGACATGTCGATCATGGGCCTCCTGCAGTGCCACAATGATGCCACCCAAAGGTTGCAGGAACAGCAACTCATATTCCGCTTGGGAAGCCTGCAGCCCAATGGTATCAATGTGGACTTCAGCTTCAAAATCTCCCCTTCCCCCACGGCATCCCAAAACCAGCCCAGTTCATCCCCTCCCCCCACTGCACCACACAACCAGCCCAGCTCTTCCCCCCCACCCACTGCATCCCAAAACCAGTCCAACCTGTCTCTGCCTCCCTAACCGGTTCTTCCTCTCACCCATCCCTTCCTCCCACCCCAAGCCGCATCCCCATCTACCTACTAACCTCATCCCACCTCCTTGACCTGTCCGTCTTCCCTGGACTGACCTATCCCCTCCCTACCTCCCCACCTACACTCTCTCCACCTATCTTCTTTACTCTCCATCTTCAGTCCGCCTCCCCCTCTCTCCCTATTTATTCCAGTTCCCTCACCCCATCCCCCTCTCTGATGAAGGGTCTCGGCTCAAAACATCAGCTTTTGTGCTCCTGAGATGCTGCTGGGCCTGCTGTGTTCATCCAGCCTCACATTTCGTTATCTTGGATTCTCCAGCATCTGCAGTTCCCATTATCACTCTATTTCAAGCCCACCAACTCCCACAGCATCCTAGAATACACCACCACTCACCCACCTTGGGCAGGACGGTGATTCAGTGGTTAGCACTGCAGCCTCACAGCGCCAGGGACCTGGGTTCGATTCCAGCCTCGGGCCACTGTCTGTGTGGAGTTTGCACATTCTCCCTGTGTCTGCGTGGGTTTCCTCCGGGTGCTCCGGTTTCCTCCCACAGTCCAAAGATGTGCATGTTAGGTAGATTGGCCATGCTAAATTTTCCGTAGTTTTCAGGGGTGTGTGGGTTGTAGGGGGATGGGTCTGGGTGGGATGTTTTAAGAGACAGTGTGAACTTGTTGGGCTGAAGGGCCTGTTTCCACACTGTAGGAAATCTAATCTAAAATTCACCTCTGCTGCATCTGCTCTTGAGATGAGACATTCCACTCCTGGAACCCCAAATAGAACATAGAACATTACAGCACAGTACAGGCCCTGCAGCCCTCGATGTTGTGCCGACCTGTCATACCGATCTCAAGCCCATCTAACCTACACTATTCCATGTACGTCTATATGCTTGTCCAATGACGACTTAAATGTACCTAAAGTTGGCGAATCTACTACCGCTGCAGGCAAAGCGTTCCATTCCCTTACTACTCTCTGAGTAAAGAAACTACCTCTGACATCTATCCTATATCTTTCACCCCTCAATTTAAAGCTATGCCTCCTTGTGCTCGCCGTCACCATCCTCAGAAAAAGGCTCTCCCTTTCCACCCTATCTCACCCTCTGATTATTTTATAGGTTTCAATTAAGCCACCTCTCAACCACCTTCTCTCTAATGAAAACAGCCTCAAGTCCCTCAGCCTTTCCTCGTAAGACCTGCCCTCCATACCAGGCAACATCCTAGTAAATCTCCTCTGCACCCTTTCCAAAGCTTCCACATCCTTCTTATAATGCAGTGACCAGAACGGTACACAATACTCCAAGTGCGGCCACACCAGAGTTTTGTACAGCTGCAGCATAACCTCTTGGTTCCGGAACTCGATCCCTCTATTAATAAAAGCTAAAACACTGTATGCCTTCTTAACAGTCCTGTCAACCTGGGTGTCAACTTTCAAGGATCTATGTACATGGACACCGAGATCTCTCTGCTCATCTACACTACTCAGAATCTTCCCATTAGCCCAGTACTTTGCCTTCCGGTTATTCCTACCAAAGTGCATCACCTCACACTTGTCTGCATTAAACTCCATTTGCCACCTCTCAGCCCAGCTCTGCAGCTTATCTATGTCTGTCTGTAACCTACAACATCCTTCGTCACTATCCACAACTCCACCGACCTTAGTGTCGTCTGCAAATTTACTAACCCATCCTTCTACGCCCTCATCCAGGTCATTTATAAAAATAACAAACAGCAGTGGACCCAACACCGACACTTCCAACGTCTGCAATCCGGCCCCACCACTAAAGACATTTTTCCATCCCCACCCTTATTTGCTTTCCGGAGAGACCACTCTCTCCGGGACTCCCTCATCCGCACCACACTCCCCTCCAGCCCCACCACCCCCAGCACTTTTCCGTGCAACCACAGGAAGTGTTACACCAGCCCCTACACCTCCCTCCTCGCCCCCATCCCAGGCCCCAAGAAAACCTTCTACATCAAACAGACATTCACCTGCACATCTGCTAATGTGATATACTGAATCCGCTGTTCCTGTTGCGGCCTCCTTCGGGGAAAGCAAACAGAGGCTTGGAGACTGCTTTGTGGAACCTACGTTTGGTTTGTGACAAATGACTACACCTCCCAGTCACGAACCACTTCAGTTTCCCCCTCCCAATCCTTGGACGACATGTCAATTCTGCACCTCCAGCAGTGCCACAATGATGCCACCCGAAGGCTGCAGGAACAGCAACTCCTATTCCGCCTGGGAACCCTGCAGCCCAATGGTATCAATGTGGACTTCACAAGCTTCAAAATCTCTCCACCCCTGACCTCATCCCGAAAGCAGCCCAGCTCGTCCCCGCCTCCTTGACCTGTCTTGTCTTCTCTCCACCTATCTGCTCCTTTATCCACCTTCTATCACCGCCTCCCCTTCTCTCTATTTATTTCAAACACCTTCCTCTCCCCCATTTCTGAAGAAGGGTCTCGGCTTGAAACGTCAGCTTTCCTGCTCCTCTGATGCTGCTTGGCCTGCTGTGTTCATCCAGCTCCACACCTTGTTACCTCAGATACTCCAGCATTGGCAGTCCCTACTATCTCTCAGTATGGGAAGAGGCCATTCGGTTCCTCGAGCCTAACCCCCATTCAGTTAAATGATGGTTAATTCATACCTTCACTCCTGAGCTACATATCCCTGCCTCACATCACACACTCATCTCAATTCTGTAATTCCCAAATGACCTGTATCATCCCAAAGTTTGGTTTGTGGGAGATGAGAGCTGCAGTTGCAGACTGGCCCCCACTCCCCCCTCCCACCGTGTGGTGTCCTGCCTCAAATCACTCTGTTTCTGGCCCAGCTGGATCTGTCATGTCTGCCCCATGGTTCCCAGCATCCTCCCTACAGCCTGTTCGCACCGTACCCCTCATGTATCCACCCGCCCCGTTTCTCTTTCTTTACCTTCATGAATAACTGATTTCCCTGTGAATGAAGTTATTTTTAAAAAACCTTCCTTTGATTTATATCCTGAGCTTTAATGAGCTACTGTCTCCCTGCCTCTCCCTGAACAGCTGGAGCAAAAAGTGGTAGCGAGTGAAGTGTTCAAGGATAAAAAAGACAACTATCCCCAAAGCGTTCCCAAGCTGTTTGTCAACACCCGGATCGGTGAGTTACAGCATGGTTGGGGGCAGGCTGTGGCGTGAGGGGGTGGGGGCTCGGACAGGCTGTGGCGTGAGGGGGTGGGGGCTCGGGCAGGCTGTGGCGTGAGGGGGTGGGGGCTCGGGCAGGCTGTGGCGTGAGGGGGTGGGGGCACGGGCAGGCTGTGGAGTGAGGGGGTGGGGGCTCGGGCAGGCTGTGGCGTGAGGGGGTGGGGGCACGGGCAGGCTGTGGCGTGAGGGGGTGGGGGCTCGGGCAGGCTGTGGCGTGAGGGGGTGGGGGCTCGGGCAGGCTGTGGCTTGAGGGGGTGGGGTCTCAGGCAGGCTGTGGCGTGAGGGGGTGGGTGCTTGGACAGGCTGTGGCGTGAGGGGGTGTGGGCTCGGGGAGGGGATGTGGGTTCAGACGGTGTGGGCTCGGGGAGGGGATGTGGGCTCGGGGAGGGGGTGGTGTGAGGGAGTGTGGGCTCGTGGAGGGGGTGGACATGGAGGGTGGGGTGATGGGGTGTGGGCACAGGGAGGGGTGTGGGACTGTGAGAAGGGCTGGGGTTCAGGGGTGGCATGAGGGACTGAGGACAACAGGGAAGGAGCACAACAGGATGTTAAGGCACAGGGGAGGAGTGGTGTGAGGACGTGGGGTGTGTTATGATGGAGAGGCTCGTAAGGAGTGGGAGCTGAGATATTGAAGGAAAAAGGGATGAAAGCCTGGGGTGAGTCTGGTCGTCACTGTTGCTCCGTGTCGACTTGGTGTGTTTCTCTTTCAGCTACAAGTGAGCTCAACAGCAAAGTGCTACAGCTTATACAAAGTGAAGATATCAAGGTGAGCGATTACTGGCCAGCTGCTGTTGAGGTTGGGCTGAGAGACAGTCGTTTGACAGCAGGACAGGAACAGAAGCTTCAGATGGTGCTAGACAATGGGAAGGAAATTGTCATCAAGAGTCCGTGAATGGGAGAAGCTTCTTCTGTTACAGAAAACAGGATTTTATCAAATGCAAATTGTTAACCTCTGGTTGTGCCCATCTGTTAGAAACTTTCTGCTGGAAATCGGGCAGAATCTCATCACATCAGGATGATTCAAATCTCAAACTCTTCTGAAGACTGAGTGCCACTGTGTAAAATGGAGAGTGCTTGCTGTTTAGTAAGAGAGTGAAGAATTCAGGAGGAAAATCATGATCATATGCAGATCAACCATCATCTATTCGGAATAGGCTTGAAGGGTAAAAGACCTTCCCATGTTCCTAGCTCTGGTTGATCATAGATTGCAAATCAATAGAAATGCAGTTGTTCTGCAAGAACTATGACAACAAGGGAAGAAAAACTGAGGGAGATTGCAGCATGCTACATAGAACTTAGAATAATACAGCGCAGAACAGGCCCTTCGGCCCTCAATGTTGCGCCGACCTGTGAACTAATCTAAGCCCATCCCCCTACACTATCCTATCATTATCCATATGCTTATCCAAGGACTGTTTAAATACCCCTAATGTGGCTGAGTTAACTACATTGGCAGGCAGGGCATACCGTGCCCTTACCACTCTGAGTAAAGAACCTCTGACATCTGTCTTAAATCTATGCTGTGTGTGTAAATAGCACCTCAGCTGTTTCAAGATGCACTGCAGCCAGTTAAATACTTTTGAAGTGTGCTTATTACAGTAATGTTGTAGCTAACTTGTACACAGCATTGTAACAATAGAGGGTTTGTATGGGTTTTGGTGATGCTCGATATGAGCTAAATATCGACTCCAGAACTTATAGGTGGGAATCTGTGACAGCAGATCATTTCCATCCACCTGAGAGGGTTGTTGGAGCCTCTATTTAAAAACCTCATTTATAAGGCAGCACCTCCAACAGTGCAGCACTCCCTCAGTCAAGCACTGGGTGGTCAACCTTAACATTTCGCTTCAAGTCCAGGGTTTACACCTAAAACCTTGTTGCACAGTCAGCACACAGGTAGGAAGGAAGGGCCATCTGTTAATGCGTTCATGAGAAGGAGCCTTCGTTGGCTGGTTGGCATTTATTGCCTGCCCCTAGTTGCCCTTGAGAAGGTGGGAGTGAGCTGTCTTCCAGAACCACTACAGCCCATGTGACCCATAATGCTCTAAGGGAGAAAATTCCGCGATCTTGACCCAGCGCTGGTGAAGTAACGGTGATGTATTTCCAAGTCAGGATGAATGGCTTGGAGAAAAACTTATAGGTGATGGTGTTCCCATGTGTTTGCTGCTTTTGCCGTTCCATAGATTGGAAGAGGTTGTGGATTTGGAAGGTGCTGCCTGAGGTTCTTTGGTGAATTTCTACAGGGCGCCTTTGTAGATAGTACACACTGCTGTGTGTGAGTATCGGTGGTGGGGGGAGTGGATGTGGTGCCAAATTAAGCAGGCTGCTTTGCCCAAGATGGTGTCAAGCTTCTTCATCCAGGCAAGTGGGGAGTATTCCATCCCACTTGTAGTTGGTGCATGGGCTTTGGGGAGTCAGGAGATGAGTTACTTGCTGCAGTATAACTAGCCTCTGACTGACTCTTGTAGTCATTGTGCTTATGTGGTGAGTCCAGTGAGTTTCTGGTCAATGGTAAAGCCCAGTATGTTTATAGTGAGGGATTTAGTGATAGTAGCACCATTGAATGTAAAGGGTGATGATTAGATTGTCTCTTATTGGTGATAGTCATAACTTGGCATTTGGGAGTGGACTTCTCAGGAAACCTTGAAACAAATCCACAAAACTTGCGAAAGGAGATCACCTTGTGATGAATAAGAGAACTGTGGATCTGGACAAAAGTGACTCTGTTACTTGCTACTTGGCAGCACCTGCCTGAATCTCGTTGCATTTGAATACAGATTGCTTCAGTATCAGAAGTTAGGAATGGTGCTGAACATTGTGCAATCACCAGCAAAACTAGAAACATCTCCACTTCTGACTTTATCGCAAGTTGTGACTTGTGACAATTTGGAATGCACTGTGGAATCTTTTCAAAGAAAAATACCAGAAGCGAACTGGATAAGTACTTGAAAATAACTCTGTAGGACTACGAAAGTACATGGAACCCAGCAGAGACTTGAGGGGCTGAATAGCTTCCACCTATGCAGTAAGGAAGAGGGCAAGGGAGAGCATTCACGTCCAGAAGGTGTGGGTTAGCTGGTCGTGAAGCTGCACTGTTTCCTTAGCTGGGCTGGTGAGCCCTGGGACAGGACATTGGAGTGGGGGTTGGCTGCTCAAATTTAGATATAACATGCACATTAGCAGTAGGCAGCCCTTTTGACTCCTAGAACCTGCTCTACTATTCAAGGTATCTGTGCTTTATCCGTTTGTGACTTGAATTCTGCATTCCCGTCTACCCCCAATTTCAGTCTGGATTATTCCCCTGCCCTTCCACGTGCACGTGCATGTATACCCCACCTCCCCTCATCTCGATGATGTGCACTGTCTCTCTTGTACACTCTGAGTAAGGTCTGGTGTGTTTTCTTGCAGTACGCTGTCGCTGTGACAAAGTACGATCGGAATGGCTACAGGCCGAGAGCACGGCAGTTGTTGGTCACTCCAGACAGTGCCTTGATCATGGAAGAAGCTAAACTCAAACAGAAGATTGACTATGTCGACCTGAGTGGTATGGTGGGGAGTGCTGATTGGGGTTGGGGGTGTTGGGTGGTATCTGGGAGTGTGTGGGAGTGAGGAGCAAAGTGGGAGATGAGATGATTGGCCGGAAAGAAGGGGCCTGCCCAACACTTCCTCATCCAGGTGCCATTTTGAATGAACCTTCTCTGAGCTGCCTGTAGTGCGGTTTGTCCTTTCATGCTAAGGAAACCAATCCTGTACACAGTGCTCCAGATGTGATCTCACCAACTGTACAAATGTAGTACATCATCCCAAGTTTCCCCTTGCAATAAATAACAATATTCCATTCACCTTCCATATCACTTCCTGTCCCTGTAGACTAACTTTCCATGATTAATGTCCTAGGTCACTCAGATCCCACTGTATCACCTAGTTCTACAGTCTCTCTCTCTTTGCATTGAAATAATACACTGCTTTTGTATTCCTCCTATCAAAGAGAACAAGTTCACATTTTCCCACATTGTACTTCATCTGATAGGTTGAGTGAGTTGGGAGGCAAAAGCCTATCTACATTCTGTTGCAGACTTATTTTATCCTCTTCATAATTTAATCTCCAGTCTTTGTGTATTGAGTTAATTCCTTCGTCCACGTCATTGATAAAGATTGTAAATAGCTGAGGCCCCAGCACTGATCTCTGTGACACGGTGTTAGCCTGTACACAGAGTTCATGTTTTGTGTAGTAATCTTTGATATGGCACCTTATCAAATATCTTTTGGAATTTGAAATGCGGCACACACTCTGTATTCAGTACATTTGTGTTACTTGTTTGTCATTTTTTTTTGCTTCTACTTATTACTCCCTCAAAGGACTTCATCAGTTTAGTCAAACATGACTCCTCTCTCCATGCCATTTGACTGTGATTGCATCAGGTTTTTCAAAGTGCTCCACTAGTTCCCAACATTTCCCCAAATGACAGATGTTAGCCTTACTGGCCGGGAGTTTTGTTTTGTCTTCCTCCTTGCTTGCATAGAGGTGTTACACTCTCTCTTTTCCAGTCTGATGAATCTTGAAGTTTGGATAATCTCTATGATCTCAGCTTTACCTGCTTAGACTTTAGAATGAAATTTATGAGCTCCTAGGGAGTTATCAGATTTCAGTTCTAATAGCTATCTTCCTACCATTTATTGGTGATTATAATTGATTTAAGTTTCTCACTCCTTCCACCTCCTGGCTTTACAACTATTTTTTGGATACAAATGGTCATTTGGGGCAGCGTGGTCACTCGGTGGTTAGCACTGCTGCCTGACTGCGTCAGGTACCTGGATTTAATCCCACCTTTGGGTGACTGTCTGTGGGGAGTTTGTACATTCTCCCCATGTCTGCATGAGTTTCCACTGGGTGCCCTGGTTTTCCTCCCACAGCCCATAGTTATGCAGATTAGGTGGATTAGCCATGGGCAGTGAGAGTTTACAGGGATAGGGTCAGCAAATAGGTCTGGTCAAGATGCTGTTTGGTGGGTCAGTGCAGACTCAGTGGGCTGAATGGCCTCTGTTAGCTCTGTAGGAATTCAATCATTTGGTAGTATTGAACTTGTATATCACTGAGAAGTCTGACCTTGAACCTTCTGGAGCTCCTTTCTTTAATATCCCAAGCAGCAACTCATAAACTCCAGGAACATATGACCTTAAGCTCCAGTCGTTTCTTCCCTGGCCAGATTATTTCTATCTGTTTCCTCCACCTCTTCATTGTTTGTTCTTGTCGGAATACTATTAATGAATTCTCCATCTGAAGATCAATCTAAAGTATTTATGCAACTCCTCTGCCATTTCTTGGTTCCTCATTATTATTTTCCCAATCTCATTCTGTAAGGGCCTGTGTTCTCACTGGTGCCTCTTTATTTATTTGCAGAAGCTTTTGCTGTTTTTTTTTACATGCAAATTTACCCCATCGCTTATTTTCTCCCTCCTTATATTTTTTTGGACTCCTTTTCTAAACCACTGGCTAACCACTAATCTTTGTCAACTTATACGTGTTCATTTTTCTTGCAGTCAAAGTTGCTCTCCCTAACTTGCCTGGTTAACCATGGCTGGTTTATCTCCTTCCTAGAATCCTTCACCTTCACTGGATTACATCTTTACTGCAAGTCATGACTATTTTCGTACATCTTTCATTGTTCCTCACTGTCTCTGCTGTTAAACTCCTTTCCCGGCCTACTCCAACCTGCTGTGCCCCTCAATCCTTTGTACATTTCTCTCTCTCAAATTGGATGTGAAATTCAACCATGTTATGGTCACTGTTTCCTGGAGGATCATTTACTACAATAGCATTTATTAAGCTGATCTCGTTACACATTACCAGATCCAAAATAGCCTGATCCCTAGTTAGATCCACAAAAATTGTTCTGGGAAACTGTCCCAAATATACTGTGAATTCTGTCTTGTGGCTATCTCTGCCAATTTGATTTTTCCCAATTTACATGAAGATTAAAACCATCAATGATTAACATACAGCCATTTTCCCGTGCCCTTGTTATCTCCTGATGTATTCCATCTCCATTGTAAAGCTCCTTTTCGGGGGCTGTATAGAATACTCCCAGCAATGTCTTCTTTCCTTGGTGATTTCTAGCCTCCACCCATCTGGATTTTTATAATCCCCCAATCCATGATCGCTTTTTACAATTGTATCTTTTCCATCCTGTACTAACAATGGTACCCCACCATTCGCTCCATCCTACCTGTTCTTGCAAAAAGTCACATACCTCTGAATGTGTAGTTCCCATCTTTGATCTCCTTGTAAATCTGTCTCTGTAGCGGTGATAAGTTCACACCATGAACTTTTGTTTTCTGCCGTTAATATATTTCTTGTGTTTTGAAAGTTGTTTCTTTGCTGTGTGCAGGAATATCGGTCAGCTCCCTGAGTGATGGGCTCTTTGTTCTCCATGTCCCCTGTGAAGATAACAAAAAAAAGGTTGGTAGAGAAACTCTTGTTGTTTTTTGCTCTGATTCCAGGCAGACACCTGGACAGTTCACCAAACTGTGTAGGACATGTGGGAAAATGTGAAACTCATCCACATAGCCTCAGGTTCTTCAGTCAGAAAGCCCCTTCTGTTAGTGATGTAGGGCAATCCAAGTCAATCAGTAACACCCTGAATATCTGCTCAGTTGCCTGTTACTGCACATTTTCCTCTCACACTGCATTGTTATCACTTACACATTTAGCCCATCTGTGTTAACATGGCCAGTCACCTCCAAATCAGAGAGCTGTATTTTCAAATCCCACTCCAGAGCATGGAGCTTAGAATGTAAACTGACTCTCGCAGAGCAGTGAGACAACCCTGCATTATTTAATAAACTGTTTAACCAAAGACCCTCAAGGGTGAAGTATCCCAGGACATTTTTTGAAGACGTCCAGCAGGCTCTATAGTGACCAATAGTTATCCACAAACCAACATCATCACCCTGGCCATTTGCACATTGCTGGTTGTGGGATCTTGCTGTGTGCAAATTGGTAGCCATATTTCTGACAGTGAAACCATGTAACTTTAACTATTTACCTTGCTGCAAAATGCTGCACATCATTTCCGAAAGTCCGTAAGGCGGCACAGTCCTTTACCTGGGAACTCACTCGATGCCGTTGGCTCTGAATTTCAATGTACTGTTTGCATACTGACTTTCTATTCCGATTCTAGTTTGCATTGCCTCACCATTAGTCCCATCCTGATATCTCTCTGTAGAGTGTGTCCAACATCCTGGGCCTTCAGTTTCAGAATCCCTCCTGAACCTCTCCACTCTCTCTTCAAGAATGCGCTTAAAATTCTTCCTGCCCAGCCAACTCCTTGGGATTGTTCAGGGTCAAAATGTGTTTTTTAACAGATTTGTGAAGTTCCTTGGGCTGGTTGGTCATGTTAAAGATGCTATATAAATACAGCAGTGAGCTGTCAGTCAGCAGAGTGTCTGAGAAGATGATGAAATTATTTACATTTTCGATATCCTGAAACAACAGGGGGTCCACCGTGAAATGTCGATGATAAAATATCCTGAGCCAATCACTGGTCTGTTCCTGTCCTATGTAGAAGTGAAATGCTATGGTTGCTGGAAATCTGAAATAATAAAAATGAACAAGGTTGGAACTGTTCAGCTGATGTGGCAGTGCCTATGGAGAGAGACAGAGAAACCATTAACCTCTCAGACAATCAGAGTGGTTATCAATCTGAATCATGACCTCTGTCTTTCTGCTGATGCTGTCAATATCGAAGTTGATGATGTGTGTAATTTAGTCAGACAGCCAAAGTATTTCCTAAATTCCCTTTGGAACGTTGCTGTTGTGTCTGCTGCCACCTCTCTGGCAGGCAGTGTGCTCCATGTCAAATATGCCTTTCTGTCAATCTGTTATCTTTCTGTCTTATGTTGAAGGGTGATGTTGTGTTGCGGAGTGACCATGTGATTGAGACATTGACAAAACTGGCCATGGCAGCTGATAAAGCAAACAATATAAATATCAACCAGGGCAGGTAAGTGTTTGAGCCATGGTGCAAATCCCCTCCCACTAGCAGGGAGCTACAAAAATGCACAGGCCCATCATTGCACTTTGTACAGCAGCCTTCTGTATATTCTGATCTTTGTGCTCAATACTGACGATAAAGGGACCCTTGTGAATGATTCAAGAACCATGTTAACTCATTCACAGTGCAGTCAGAGAGTCATGACTGAACAGTGGACAATGTGGCTGGAGCTTTCCACCGCCGGACATGAACACACTGCATGAAGCGAATGATTCGACAGGCAAAGTGGTCTATTCCTGCTCTCATTTCCTATCATGTATCTAACCCTGTGCCAGGAGTGTTTGATGGGGACAGTGTAGAGAGGATTTTACTCTGTATCTCACGCTGTGCTGCCCCTGCCCTGGGAGCGTTTGATGGGGACAGTGTAGAGGGAGCTTTACTGTTTAGCTAACCCTGTGCTGTCCCTGTCCCGGGCACAGTTGGTCATTCACCGCTGCAATATAACTGAACCATTTCCACTCCCCCTCCCATTCTTTAGATGACATGTCCATCATGGGCCTCCTGCACTGCCACAATGATGCCACCCGAAGGTTGCAGGAACAGAACTCATATTCCGCTTGGGAACCCTGCAGCCCAATGGTATCAATGTGGACTTCACCAGCTTCAAAATCTCCCCTTCCCCACCGCATCCCAAAACCAGCCAAACTCGTCCCTGCCTCCATAACCTGTTCTTCCTCTCACCCATCCCCTCCTCCCACCTCAAGCTGCACTTCCATTTCCTACCTAGTAACCTCATCCCACCCCCTTGACCTGTCTGTCCTCCCCAAACTGACCTATCCCCTCCCTACCTCCCCACCCATACTCTCCTCTCCACCTATCCTCTCCTCTATCCATCTTCGGTCCGCCTCCCCCTCTCTCCCTATTTATTTCAGAATCCTTTCCCCATCCCCCTTTTCTGAACAAGGGTCTAGACCTGAAACGCCGGCTTTTGTGCTCCTGAGATGTTGCTTGGCCTGCTGTGTTCATCCAGCTCCACACTTTATTATCTCGGATTCTCCAGCATCTGCAGTTCCCTTTACCTCTGCATCATGAAGTAGTTGGTTTCTCTGTAGTTTGGTCAGAAGTGCTGAATGATGATACTAGGCAAAGGGATGTTTGATTTTGTTGGAAGGCACTGTCTCTAGTAGGATTAAACCTTTTGCACAGGCTGAGAGTTTGGGATGATCTGAGCTCCACTGCCCCATCCCTGTCACAGGCCAGTAACTGCGCACACTCACTCCTCTCCCTCAGGGATTGGGTTAGATTTAGTTTGGATCCAGGGAGCTGCGAATGTAACTGGGCATCATGCCCTGAGTTCTGGAATCCTCATAGTGAGCTGGGGAATGCATTTTGCCAAATGATTTGTCTTTACTTGTTTTTCAGCATAAAGTTCACGATCAAGCATGGGAAAGAAGGCATCATCGATTTCACATCAGGATCAGAACTGATCATTTCAAAATCAAAGAATGGACACCTGTCTGTGGTAAGTTTCACTTAGAAATGTTCAGTTACAGCTGGTGTCCTTGTAGATTCTTGCTCCGATCACCTGTTACCATAGGCCACTGACATTGATAGTGTGTTTCTCTCAGTAAAACATCCACAAGCTGCTTTGCAGGAGTGTACCAGGCAGAATACAGCATCCACTCTGCAAGGGAGGCTTTAGGGTAAATAATGAAAAAGGCTCCGTCAAAGAGGTTATTTCTGACCAGTCACTCATTTCAATCCACTTCAGAAATCATCCGAGTGACATGAGAGTGAAAGCGTCCTGTGTTTACTTTTAGTAAAGGTTGGTACCTCTCCATCAGTAAGCCATTGGGTGGCCCATTGTAGGTGATGTTAGTGTTTGAAGAACAGAGAAATAGAGGAATTGAAAGAGACAATTCCAGAGTTTAGGACACAGGCAAGTGTTGAAATTATTCAAGCCGGGGGGGACCCAGACCAAACTCAGTGCCGGGATCTCGAGGGCACAAACAGAAGTTGCTAGAAAAGCTCAGCGGGTCTATCACCATCTGTGAAGAGAAATCAAAGTTAACGTTTCAGTCCAGTGACCCTTCCTCAGAACTGTTCTGAAGAAGAGTCACTGGACCCGAAGCATTAACTCTAATCTCTCTCCACGGATGTTGCGAGAGCTGCTGAACTTTTCCTGCAATTTGCGCTTTAGTTTCTGATTTACAGCATCCACAGTTCCTTTGGTTTTTATTAGGTATCTCTAGGGGTTGAGAGAAGGTCAGTGCTGGCACTCTGAGGCCCATGCTTCACATGGAGTGTCTGAACTCTGAGTGAATGGTGGGTGGAGGAGGATCCAGAGAGGGGGAAGGTGAAGAGATCTGGAAATGAGGCTCTGAATTTTAAAAGCCTATGTTTGCTGGCCAAGAAGTGAATTCAGTCACTGGGGGGGGTGATAGGTCACCAGGACTTGCAGTGACTTAAGGCACCAACTCATGAACAGCTCAACAGGACTGTTGAATAATTGGAGGCCTGGCACAAGCAGCATTGAAGTATCATGTCTGAAGGGAATTGAATGCTCTGTAAGTGTTTTCGGGGAATAGAGAGGTGGAGGTGATGGGACTGCTGGTAGGCTGAGGTTTTGGTGATGAGCCACCGAACCCCTTCTCTGATTCCTGTTGAGACTAGGCCTGGCCTGCTCTGCTGGAGCCTCTGATGGTTGGCAGGCCCAAGGATGGCATCAGTGGCTGAGCGAGAGCAGGATGGCCCTTTGGCCTGAGAGGACAGTTTTTTTTAATTTTCAGGTTAAATACTCTGCATTTTAAAACCTGAATCTGTAAAAAGAGAAGCCTCAGATCTGTTTAGTTGGTGCAGTAAAACAAAACCCGAGGTTCAAACCCTAAGAGGACTATTAAGTGCCAGCAAATTAAGGCTTTCATTGACCCCCATGTCCCTGGCACATAGGGTCATTGAAACAGCCCCTGCTCACCTCCAACAGGCTGGGCTGTCACTGACTGCCAGCCAGTCAAAACCGAGCCACCAACAAACAGTGATCCCTGCTCTCCTATGATAGATTACTCTTGTCAACAGGGAGGGTGGTCCAGCAGGCTCACACTTCTTAGCTCAGGTATTTTTGCTTTTCTATCGCCCACTCCCCCGCCACCTCTTCCAACCCCGGCCCCGGCCCCCGCCATTGTCCTCTCTGCGCACACCCACTCGCTCACTCTCCCTGTTCACCCTTTTCCCCTGACCCCCACACTCCCAGTTCAATCCCTCCCCCACCCCCACATTCCCAGAGGGAAGTGCAAGTAGGAGATTTTTGAGATTCATTTTGAGTCAGGTGACATAATATGGGAGGAGCGGGGAAAGGGAATATGTGATTACACAGAATTATTAAAGTGAAGTGTGCAAAGTGTGACACCTACAGTTTGGGGAGAGAATTCCCTGAAAATAAATAATAGAGCTAATTAAAAAAAAGTGCCATTTATTAACAGGGGTCTACAGTACAAGCAGCGGCAGTATGTACAAGGTGTACTGCAGAAATTTAGAACATAGAACATAGAACAGTGCAGCACAGAACAGGCCCTTCAGCCCACGATGTTGTGCCGACCATTGATCCTCATGTATGCACCCTCAAATTTCTGTGACCATATGCATGTCCAGCAGTCTCTTAAATGTCCCCAATGACCTTGCTTCCACAACTGCTGCTGGCAACGCATTCCATGCTCTCACAACTCTCTGTGTAAAGAACCCGCCTCTGACATCCCCTCTATACTTTCCTCCAACCAGCTTAAAGCTGTGACCCCTCATGCTAGCCATTTCTGCCCTGGGAAATAGTCTCTGGCTATCAACTCTATCTACACCTCTCATTACCTTGTATACCTCAATTAGGTCCCCTCTCCTCCTCCTTTTCTCCAATGAAAAGAGTCCGAGCTCAGTCAACCTCTCTTCATGAGATAAGCCCTCCAGTCCAGGCAGCATCCTGGTAAACCTCCTCTGAACCCTCTCCAAAGCATCCACATCTTTCCTATAATAGGGTGACCAGAACTGGACGCAGTATTCCAAGTGCGGTCTAACCAAGGTTTTATAGAGCTGCAACAAGATCTCACGACTCTTAAACTCAATCCCCCTGCTAATGAAAGCCAAAACACCATATGCTTTCTTAACAACCCTGTCCACTTGGGTGGCCATTTTAAGGGATCTATGTATCTGCACACCAAGATCCCTCTGTTCCTCCACACTGCCAAGAATCCTATCCTTAATCCTGTACTCAGCTTTCAAATTCGACCTTCCAAAATGCATCACCTCGCATTTATCCAGGTTGAACTCCATCTGCCACCTCTCAGCCCATCTCTGCATCCTGTCAATGTCCGGCTGCAGCCTACAACAGCCCTCTATACTGTCAACGACACCTCCAACCTTCGTGTCGTCTGCAAACTTGCTGACCCATCCTTCAATCCCCTCATCCAAGTCAGTAATAAAAATTACAAACAGTAGAGGCCCAAGGACAGAGCCCTGTGGAACCCCACTCACCACTGACTTCCAGGCAGAATATTTTCCTTCTACCACCACTCGCTGTCTTCTGTTGGCCAGCCAATTCTGTATCCAGACAGCTAAGTTCCCCAGTATCCCATTCCTCCTGACCGTCTGAATGAGCCTACCATGGGGAACCTTATCAAATGCCTTGCTGAAGTCCATATACACCAAATCCACAGCTCGACCCTCATCAACATTTCTAGTCACATCCTCAAAGAACTCGATAAGGTTTGTGAGGCATGACCTGCCCCCCTCAAAGCCGTGTTGACTGCATTTAATCAAGCCATGTTCTTCCAGATGGTCATAAATCCTATCCCTCAGAATCCTTTCTAACACCTTGCAGACGACAGACGTGAGACTTACTGGTCTGTAATTGCCGGGGATTTCCCTATTTCCCTATTTCCTTTCTTGAAGAGAGGAATTACATTTGCCTCTCTCCAGTCCTCAGGTATGACTCCACTGGAGAGCGAGGATGCAAAGACCTTCGCAAAGTGGCAAAGCAATTGCATTTCTCGTTTCCCAAAGCAGCCGAGGACAAATCTGGTCCGGGCCTGGCGACTTGTCAATCTTAATGTTTGACAAAATTTTCAGCACATCAGCTTCCTCTATCTCTATCCATTCCAGCATGCACACCTGCTCTTCAAAGGTTTCATTCACTACAAAGTTCGTTTCTTTCGTAAAGACAGAAGCAAAAAACTCATTTAGGGCTTCCCCTACCTCCTCAGACCCCACACACAAGTTCCCTATGCTATCCCTGATCGGCCCTACTCTTTCTTTGACCATTCTCTTATTCCTCACTTAAGTGTAAAATGCCTTGTGTTCTCCCTAATCCGTTCTGCCAAGCCTTTCTCGTGCCCCCTCCTGGGTCTCCTCAGACTATTTTTGAGCTCCTTCCTCACCTGCCTGTAATCCTCTAGAGCTGAGCTTGACCCTAGCTTCCTCCACCTTATGTAAGCTACCTTCTTTCTTTTGACGAGAAGCTCCACTGCTGTCGTCATCCAAGGTTCCTTTATCTTACCCCTTCTTGCCTGTCTCAGAGGGACATATTTATTCATCACTCGCAACAACTGTTCCTTAAACAGTCTCCACATGTCTATAGTGCCTTTACCAAGGAACAATTGCTCCCAGTCCATCCTTCCTAACTCATGTCTAATCGCATCATAGTTTCCTCTTCCCCAATTAAATATCCTCCCATTTTGCCTAATCCTCTCCTTCTCCATAGCTATGTAGAATGTGAGGCAGTTATGGTCACTATCACCAAAATGCTCTCCCACCACAAGATCTGATACCTGCCCCGGCCCGTTTCCGAGCACCAAGTCTAGAATGGCCTCTCCCCTCGTCGGCCTGTCAACGTACTGAGTTAGGAAACCCTCCTGAACACACCTTACAAAATCAGCTCCATTCAAATCTTCGGCTCGAAGGAGGTTCCAATCAATATTGAGAAATTTAAAGTCACCCATTGCAACAACCCTACTACGTCCACACTTTTCCAAAATCTGTCGACCTATGCTTTCTTCAATCTCCCTGCTGCTATTGGGGGGCCTGTAGTAAGCCCCTAATGAGGTGACTGCTCCCTTGCTGTTCCTAATTTCCACCCACACTGACTCGGTGGGCAGATCTTCCTCGACAATTTACCAAATATCCTTAGACAGCATCTTCCATCTAGAATGACAAGGGCAACAGGTATATGGGAACACTGCCACCTACAAGTTCCCCTCCCAAAACCACTCACCATCCTGACTTTGAAATATATTACTGTTCCTTCAGTGTCACTGGGTCAAAATCGTGGAATTCCCTGCCTAAGGGCATTGTGGATCAACCCACAGCACACGGACTGCAGGGGCTCAAGAAAGCAGCTCACCCCCACCTTCTCAAGGGGCAGTTAGGGATGAATAATAAATACTGGCCCAGCCACCAACACCTATATCTCATGAATAAATATTTTCCAAAATTCAACCCATTCTGAATCTTGGTTAGGTTTTTTGCTGTACTAAGCACACTGACAGGAACATTGCACTAACGGACAGTGATGAGCATAGATTCTCAAGAATGATAAAGTCACTGCAGTCCCAGAGGGCCATAGGGCTTTAGAGAGAGCTGTCCAGTGGCAGTTTAACCTGAGGGTCACCATAGCTCAGGGGACGGGAGAGGTCGAGGTGGAGAATCCTTCATTGATAATCTCAGCCGGTGTGGGAATTGAACCCACGCTGAGCATCACGAGCTAGCCATCCTACCAACTGAGCTAGCTGACTTCCCCCCCCCACTACGCCCACCAAATGAAGCTCGGGAATGAGTAGAGATCTGGGGTGTGATCACTGTTTACACTTAAGCAAAAAAAGACAAGGGGGAGTTTTGATAGAGTGTATAGGGAAAGACGTATTTTCATTGATTGGTCGATGTGTAACGAGTGGATATTCTTTAACAACATCACACAAGAGAGTTAAAGAGAGAACTCTTCAAACACAAAAGCATAACTTGCTACAGGAAGTGGTTCAGACAATGTTCTATCTTCTACAGGAAGCCTGTCAAACGGTTAAAATGCAGAAAGATACAGCAATATTGGGAGCGCACTGGACAGTGGGATTAGTTTATGCTTATTCTAAATAAAACTGGTATAACACAATGGCCCCAGTGAGGTTCTGCATTGCAGTGTGATCTGAAAGGAAAGGACAGGGGGTCCCTGACTTACAAATGCTCACACTTATCAATGCAACTCCACGTGGGGGTGTGTCATAGAATTATAGAATCCCTACAGTGTGGAAACGGGCCATTTGGCCCAACAAGTCCACACTGACCCTCGGAGCATCCTCCTCAGACCCACACCCCTATAACCCTGCATTTCTCATGGCCAGTCCACCTAATCTACACATCCTGGGACACTCTGGGTAATTTAGCGTGGCCAATCCACCTAGCCTGCACATCTTTGGACTCGGGGAGGAAACTAGAGCACCCGGAGGAAACGCACACAAACACAGGGACAATATGCAAACTCCACACAGGCAGTCCCTGAGGGTGGAATCGAACCTGGTCCCTGGTGCTGTGAGGCAGCATTGCTAACCACCGAGCTGCCCTGCCGGGAATTTAAAGATCTGGCACACACGCACACTTGCTATACTTACAGACAGCTCTGCATTATGTTCCAACTTGTGTACAAATCAACTTTGGAACAGACTTGAGTGGAAGTTGTTTGATTGCCTGTAGTTTGGATGATTGTGTGTGTCAGTGTGACGTGTGTGGGGCAGATGTGGTCCTGAGTCTGACCACCTCTTGCTCTCTCTGTTTAGGTGGCTCCTCGACTGAACTCCAGATGATGCTGCCAGTGAGATCCGAGTGACAGCCCATTGTACAGACAGATGGTTTGAAGGTGTGCGCCAGTAACTGGCAGCATCTGTAATGAAAAAAGGAGCTTGTACATTTATCGGTGAGGCATTTGAGTAGCCCACCTTGGCCTCGTTTTTATTACCTCCTTTACACTGCTTCCCTTGACTGCCAAAGCCTGTGCTTCCACAGCAGGAACTGAAGGATCCGAGTTATACTTTAATCACGCAAAAAAAAATTGGAAGAATATTTATATTAAAAAAATGGCTGTCATGATCAGTGACCTGAGTGAGTTGTATCACATGACTGCCACAGTGCATGTGTGATACATAAAGCAATAGAATAGATATTGTCCACAGAAATTCCTTTGGTTCGAAACAGAAGCTTCTGTTCCCGTGAGCCCTCAGTAAGGAGAAGACCATGCTGCGGAATGCCTTCTTCAAGGTTAGAGGTTGCTGAAGAAATGAACCAAGTGATGATTTTTTAAAATACAAATCCATTGCCTGGGGATTTTTCTTTGAGTTCTTCGAGCCATGAAGTGTTGATGATTCTTGTCTTCACTGCCATTGTTTAAAAAAAAATCGAGTCCTTTGGCTGAAGCCAGTTTTGCATTCGTTGCTGTAGAAACCTCTACAAATTACAGCAAGTTTCCGTTTCACAAATTCATGCCCTGTATTAGTGAAATTGTTGGTGGGCGATAACTGATATTGTTTTATTTGTCACTTTCTAGACACAGTGCTGTTCAGGTCCAGCAAAATATATTAAAGGGTTAATTCAACAATTAGAAAGCAGCTGAAGTCAAAACAGGACTCACCAGGTCAGAAGATGTAACCTCCACCTGGTTTATGGGCCATATTTGGTAAATGAGTATGTAACTCAGTACCAGTCATACAGTTTCCAGTAATTGCCAGCTCTTTGTACAGTGAGACCTCAGCAAAGGATCAGCGTAGTGCTACATATCTTCATTGCTTCTCCAAAGCAGATTCTGTTGTTCCCTATTTACTATCTCATCTTCGAATAGTCCATTCTCCAGGGGTGTTCTGTAACCAATCCACCAGTGCCCCCTACGCCACCTCCATGTTTGAAGCTGTATTCATTTTGAAGAAATGATTAAAAATTGAATAACAGATGGACATGTGAACGAGTCTCTCAGCAAGGTTTGGGAGAGGATGGGAAATGTACAGAGCACATACAGTCAGTCTCAGGTAAGCAATTAGAGAGACTTGTTTGAGGGTATTCATTAATTCAGTCTTCCTTGTGAGTTGCTGAAGAGATGTCAAAATCAACCAAGTACTGAGACGTGAAGTTGTATAGGAAGGCGTCTAAACTGAGGTGGGGCTTTGCAACTGGTTTCACTATACAAAGCTGCCTGCTCCTGTGGTGGTTCTGGACAAACTACAATCTCCCAACATCCACTCAGCTCAGAGAAACACCTGTCAGCATCAGAGGTTTAACAGAAATCTTCACCTCATCCCGTTGTGGAACAAGACGAGAATTTTAAAAGGAAATATACTTCAAAATTAATAAAAAGGTTGTAATAAGCTTTATATAGATGGATATTATGTGAAGCCATCTCATTTTCAATAAAAAGTCTCAAATTTTTTGGTTTTCAATTTCTTTATCATAGGCTTATCACATCAATTTCTTTATCAACACTGGGAGAGCGTGCGTAGGGCTCTGACCTCTGTCACTCCTGCTTCTTTCTCTTATCTCTCCAACCCTTTCTCAGTCCCCAACTCTCCAGACTATGGTTGATCTTGATTCATTGTCAGTGCTTTTCACTGATTCTGAATCAAACCAGGGACCTGGCTTGGTGAGATCCAGTGATTTGCTATTTGTATTATTTATTTCCCCATTCCCTCCCTCTCTTTCAGACATCTCTCTGCAGTCCAGTTTCTAAAGGGAGTTGAACCAGGTCAAATCATTGTGGCACACTTGAGCCCATTTGAGAAGGCAAAGGCTGTTATGCAATTCATGATTTCAATGTCCCCCTGCGATTTGCAAGCAATTGTTTTTTTAAACGGCAGCCTCTGCTCTATTATACAAACAGCCAAATCACGCACATCAAAGTCCCAAATGGAGAGTTGTGCCAATGGCCAGTAAGATGAGAGAGAAATGGCCAAGGAGGCTGGGGAACATCCCCCGTTTTTCCTCAAAGTAGTAACCGTGGAATGTTTAAACCTACTCAATGCAGTTGTGACCTTGATTTAAAAATAAAACTTAAAAAATGGTACCTCCGACAGGGCGGCGCTCCCTCAGCACTGACCCTCCGACAGGGTGGTGCTCCCTCAGCACTGACCCTCCTACAGTGCGGTGCTCCCTCAGCACTGACCCTCCTACAGTGCGGCGCTCTCTCAGCACTGACCCTCCGACAGTGAGGCGCTCACTCAGCATTGACCTTCCGACAGTGCGGCACTCCCTCAGCGCTGACCCTCCGACAGTGTCCGCTCCATCTGCACTGACCCTCCGACAGTGTCTGCTCCATCTGCACTGACCCTCTGACAGTGCAGTGCTCCCTCAGCACTGACCCTCCGACAGTGTCCACTCCATCTGCACTGACCCTCTGACAGTGCGGCGCTCCGTCGGCGCTGACCCTCCGACAGACCGGTGCTCGCTCAGTGCTGACCCTGCGTCAGTGTCATACTCACTCTGTGTGCTGACCCTGTCCTTGGAGTGTCTGTTGGGGACAGTGTCAAAGAACAGAATTTTCAAGTACAGAAGAGGCCACTTGACCCATCATACCTAAGGTCGGTAGAGTTGTGGATAGTGACGAAGGATGTTGTAGGTTACAGACAGACATAGATAAGCTGCAGAGCTGGGCTGAGAGGTGGCAAATGGAGTTTAATGCCAACAAGTGTGAGGTGATGCACTTTGGTAGGAGTAACCAGAAGGCAAAGTACAGGGTTAATGGTAAGATTCTTGATAGTGTAGATGGCAGAGAGATCTCGGTGTCCATGTACACAGATCCTTGAAAGTTGCCACCCAGGTTGACAGGGCTGTTAAGAAGGCATACAGTGTTTTAGCTTTTATTAATAGAGGAATCGAGTTCCGGAACCAAGAGGTTATGGTGAAGCTGTGCAAAACTCTGGTGTGGCCGCACTTGGAGTATTGAGTACAGTTCTGGTCACCGCATTATAAGAAGGATGTGGAAGCTTTGGAAAGAGTGTAGAGGAGATTTACTAGGATGTTGCGTGGTATGGAGGGAAGGTCTTACGAGGAAAGGCTGAGGGACTTGAGGCTGCTTTCATTAGAGAGAAAAGGTTGAGAGGTGACTTAATTGAAACATATAAAATAATCAGAGGGTTAGATAGGGTGGATAGGGAGAGCCTTTTTCTGAGGATGGTGACGGCGAGCACGAGGGGGCATAGCTTTAAATTGAGGGGTGAAAGATATAGGATAGATGTCAGAGGTAGTTTCTTTACTCAGAGAGTAGTAAGGGAATGGAACGCTTTGCCTGCAACGGTAGTAGATTTGCCAACTTTAGGTACATTTAAGTCGTCATTGGATAAGCATATGGACGTACACGGAATAGTGTAGGTTAGATGGGCTTGAGATCGGTATGACAGGTCGGCACAACATCGAGGGCCGAAGGGCCTGTACTGTGCTGTAATGTTCTATGTTCTATCTGTACAGGATCCCAAAAGAGCTAACCAGCTAGTCCCACTCTCCAGCCCGATCTCCATAGCCCTGTTCCTACTTCATTTTCAGATAATTATCCGGCTCACTCTTAAGACCTCCTATGGAATCCACCTCCACCCTTCTCCCAGGCAGTACATTCCCAATCCTAACAACTGAGTAAAGAAGTTACTCCTCATCTCACTCATTGCTCCGTTGATGACAGTCTTGAAGTTAGTTGCAACCCCTAATTACTGACTTACTAACTAATGGAAACAGAATATCTTTCTTCATGCTGTCAAAATTGTTCGTAATTTTGAACACCTTAGTATGGTCACTTCTTCATCTTGCTCCAAGGAAAATCAATTTCTCCCATCTTTCCTTGTATCTAAAATCCCTCATTCCTGATATCATTCTAGTAAATGTCCTTTGCGTTCTCTCCGATGCATTAACATCCTTCCCTCAATGAGCTGTCCAGAACTGAACACAATACTCCAAACGTGCTCTGATCAATGGTTTGTAGAGCTGTAGGATCACTTCCTTGCTTCTGTACTCTGTGCCTCTATTTATAAACTGAAGGCTCCTATTAGCTTTCTTAACTGTTTCAACTTGCCTGGCCACCTTTGGAGATTCTGGTCTTGTATTCTCCTCAAAGTTGTGCCATCAGGCTCATGTTGACGCTCCATGTTCTTCTACCAAAATGCATTGCCTCATGTGTCTCTATGTTGAAATTCATCTGCCAGGTGTCTGCCCATTTGGCCAATTTGTCAATGTCCCTGTGAAGTCATTCAGAATCATCCTCACAATTCACTATCCTTCTTAATTTAATATCTTTAGTATTTTGTCCTCTACACCAATCTCCAAATTGTTTGTGTAAATCGGAAAAAGCGGGGGTCCCAACCACTGGTCTCTGGAGAACACCTCTCTCAACGTGTTCCCAATCTGAGAAATTCCCATCTCCACCTACCTTCTGTTTCCTATCTTTTAGCTAATTTCTAATCCATGCTGCCCAGGACCTATCAATCCCAAACATTTCTAGTTTTCTAACAATCCTGCCGTGCAGTGTTATGTTAACTGCTTTCTGAAAGTCCAAATATATAACGTCCACAGGACTACCCTCACCCACTACCTGTGTCATCTTGTCAAAGTATTTGTCGGACATGACCTGTCCTTGATGAAGTCATGTTGACTGTCCCGTATTATTTTTCTCTAAGTATATAGTTACATTATCCCATATTATGGCTCCATCAGTTTTCCTGACAGCTTTGTAGTTTTTTTGCTATTAACGCTTTTCTTAAACAGCAGTGTCACATTTACAATCCTCCACTCCCCGGGGCTGCTCGTGTGTTCAGAGAGGACTGGAAAATTTCAGTCAACAGCTCTGCAATATGCTCCTTTACCCCTTTCAGCAATCTATGATGCATCCCATCAGTTCTGAGAAAGAGTCATCGGACCCAAAACGTTAACTCTGATATTTTTTTTCTTCACAGATGCTGCCAGGCCTGCTGAGCTTTTCCAGCAACTTTCTGTTTTTGCATCCCATCCAAACCTGACGACTTCTCAGCTGGAGTACTGCCAGCCTTTTTTTAGCATCTCTTCATCTATCACTATTCTGTTCAGTTGCTGAGCATCTACATTTTCATTATCATTTAAATTATTCTGCCTGGAAGTCAGTGGTGAGTGGAGTTCCACAGGGCTCTGTCCTTGGGCCTCTACTGTTTGTAATTTTTATTAATGACTTGGACGAGGGAATTGAAGGATGGGTCAGCAAGTTTGCAGACGACACAAAGGTCGGAGGTGTCGTTGACAGTGTAGAGGGCTGTTGTAGGCTGCAGCGGGACATTGACGGGATGCAGAGATGGGCTGAGAGGTGGCAGATGGAGTTCAACCTGGATAGATGCGAGGTGATGCATTTTGGAAGGTCGAATTTGAAAGCTGAGTACAGGATTAAGGATAGGATTCTTGGCAGCGTGGAGGAACAGAGGGATCTTGGTGTGCAGATACATAGATCCCTTAAAATGGCCACCCAAGTGGACAGGGTTGTTAAGAAAGCATATGGTGTTTTGGCTTTCATTAACAGGGGGATTGAGTTTAAGAGTCGTGAGATCTTGTTGCAGCTCTATAAAACTTTGGTTAGACCGCACTTGGAATACTGCGTCCAGTTCTGGACGCCCCCTATTATAGGAAAGATGTGGATGCTTTGGAGAGGGTTCAGAGGAGGTTTACCAGGATGCTGCCTGGACTGGAGGGCTTATCTTATGAAGAGAGGTTGACTGAGCTCGGTCTCTTTTCATTGGAGAAAAGGAGGAGGAGAGGGGACCTAATTGAGGTATACAAGATAATGAGAGGCATAGATAGAGTTGATAGCCAGAGACTATTTCCCAGGGCAGAAATGGCTAGCACGAGGGGTCATAGTTTTAAGCTGGTTGGTGGAAAGTATAGAGGGGATGTCAGAGGCAGGTTCTTTACGCAGAGAGTTGTGAGAGCATGGAATGCGTTGCCAGCAGCAGTTGTGGAAGCAAGGTCACTGGGGTCATTTCAGAGACTGCTGGACATGTATATGGTCACAGAAATTTGAGGGTGCATACATGAGGATCAATGGTTGGCACAACATTGTGGGCTGAAGGGCCTGTTCTGCGCTGTACTGTTCTATGTTCTATGTTCTATCATCATCATCTCATTTAGTGGAGACAGTAGTACCTCTGCCATGTCCTTTGCTTCAATAAGCAGCTCACCCTGCTGCTTCTTTATGGGCCCCACACTCTCCTTAGCTAATCTTTTACTATTAATATGTTTGAAGAACGTTTTACACAGCCTTACGCTCTCCTGCATTTGCTGATTTCTATTGCTGTTGTTATTCCAGTGCGCACCCTATGCTAGATTTTGCTTCTTTATTTTCTCATCAATATCCTTAATCACTCCGAGTACTCTAGGTGTAAATACCCCATGCTTATTTCTCTTGGGTGTGTATCTATCTTATATCCTATTCATCTCCTTTTTGGAATCTCCCATTTTCATCTGTTCATCGACCAAAATGCATTTCCAATCAACGCACTCTATTTCCACTTGCAGACCCATAAAATCTCCCCTTTTCCAGTCTGGGATCTTAAACATTGATTGTTGAGGGAGCTTTACTCTGTGTCGAACCCCATGCTGCCCAAATCCTAGGATTGTTTGGTGGGAACATTGGAATGAGCTTTACTCCCAGTTTGTAAAAGTAGGGAAGGATTCATTCTGGATAGTGGAGGCAGTCAGCCACATCTGGGATGACATTGTCAATCAAAGAGATGGGGCAAGTGAGAAAAATATTAATATATAAAATAATAAAAGGACCATGACAGAGAAGGATAGCGACAACAGAACTAAGAATAAATTAGCAGATTAAGCTGCAATTTGCATAAATAAAAGGTTCTTTGCTTTCACTGGACCAGCATTTATAGTCCGTCCCTAGTTGCCCTTGGTGGGGGTGACCTGCCTTCTTGAAGCACTGCAGTCCGTGTGCTGTATGTTGACCCACAAACCCTAAGGGGGGCAATTTCAGGATTTTGGCCAGGTGACAGTAAAGGAATGGAAATACATTTCCAGGTCAGGATGGTGAGGGGAACTTGCAGGGGATTGGTGTTCCCTTGTATCTGCTGCCCTTGTCCTTCTAGATGGAAGTGGTTGTGGGTTTGGAAGGTGTTGGTTGAGGACCTTTGGTGAATTTCTGCAGTGCATCTTGTAGATAGTACGCACTGCCGCTACTGAACAGATAAGACTTTAAACTAGTGAACTGGAGGGAAAGGGAGGGGAAAAAATGACAGCAAGTATAATGATAAGTAGAAAAAGAAACAGCAGATTAACATTTATAAAGGAAGGTTTAACTACATCGCAGACTATAAAAGAAGTTAAAAGGAAGGAAAACTCAGGAGATATTATTAACAGAGATGTTAGAATTCAAAAAGGTATTAAAAACTAGCACAAACACACTTTACCTGAATGCTTGTGGTATTCAAAACAAGGTGGATGAGTTCACGGCACAAATCATCGTGAATGAGTATGATTTAGTAGCCGTAATGGAGACATCGTTGCAGGATTGTCATAACTGGGAATTAAATATCCAGGGGTGTCAGACTATTTGGAAGGACAGGCAGGAAGGTAAGGGAGGTGGTGTTGCTCTGATTGTTAAGGACAACTTCAGGGCAGCAATGAGAGATGATATGGCTTCTATGGAGAATAAGGCTGAATCCATTTGGGTGGAAATTAGAAATTCTAAGAAGAAAACGTAACTGATCGGTGTAGTCTGCAGGCCACCAGATAATAAAATCACATTGGGATGGGTAATAAACAAATAACGAATGTCTGTAAAAATGGTACAGCAATTATCGTGGGGGATTTTAATCTACATGTCGATTGGTCGAATCAGGTTGGCCAAGGCATCCTTGAGGAGGAGTTCACTGAGCAGGTTATTGCTGAACAGGTGCTGCTTGATAGCACTGTTGGTGATGCCTTCATGTCAAATTGTGACTCCTCATTTTTAAATTCTCCAACAAGATGGAACTTCCCCTTCGTGTCCTCTTTCCCCCTACAGAGATACAAACAAAGATTGCTGAAGATCTGAAACTGGAATCAGACCTTGAGCTGTACCTGCCCAGCAGCGTTTCAGAGCCTCAGTGAAGCAGAACTGATCCTGTGGGTCACTGAGTGTGCTGCCTGCTTCCTGTAATTACTGCAGAAACCCCTGACCTCCCACATCCTCACCAGGGAAGATAGCTACCCGGATCCTCTTGGCAGTGTTACTTCCCCACACAGAAGAAAAACAGAGAGCCACTTATTTTGCACAGTTTTATTTACCTGCCATATGCCCGTCTTCCTCAAATATAGCTGAGGGATTACACTCAGTTTCTGCAGAGCCTTCACTCCAGGTTTTTGCCCTTTGGAATTAACTGGTCAATAAGCAATATGGACCTGGTACCCGGGGGGCTATGCCAATCCCAGTGGGTACAGGGGGCAGGGGCAGGTGTTGCTGGGGGGTGAATGCAATGCACATTAACTAAGTCATGGTAAAGTAAAACCTCAGGTTAAGTCTGAATAAACAGATCAGGGCTGTTGGTAAGAGGCTGAAGGGACTGTATTTCATGTGAAAGGTTCAGTGATTTTTGTGATAGTTCTGTTTGTGGATAATATTCCAGATTTCATCTGTTGTCTACTGAAGGTGAGAGTGTCCCACAATCCCCCTGGGATCCAGGACCCTCCCAATATGCAGCAAAGAGCCAGTGGGGTTGTCGTACAGGACCATGATGAAGGGCTGACTGACGTGGAAGTCCATAATGAGTTGTCTGTCGTTGGGGCTGAGCACAGGAGCCTCCTGAACACCTTGTTCCTCCAAACTCAGGACAGCATGGTGCTTTATGCTGGAGATCTTCAATGGCATATTCGAAATCTTATTCAGCTGACTTGGAGTGTACAGAGGAGACAGACCTGTGTTAAAACAAAGAGATTTCCAAGTTTGATGGATTTGTTTGTAACCTTCCCTCATCGCTCCTGAAAATAGTATTGATCTTTCTCTGTTCATAGTTTAAAAACAGCAAGAGGAAGAAGGTGAGAATTTTCTCATTTCTGTCACAGTCTAGAGATACGGATTCCTGAATGGATAGCCTTCACCTGGAGCTAACTGGTCCTAAGCTAAGGCCAGCCCGATGGCACACATTTGGAAGTGCTTATGGAATGACACAACAGAAGGATACCAAATAAGGCTATTTGGTCCACTGTGTCTGTACTGTCTCTTTGAAAGAGCCTTCTGCTTCAATTCCAGGCCTTTCTCCTCTCCAACAGCCTGGTGATTTTTATTTTGTGGATTTTTAAAATCTGCTTTCTCATTTCGTCATTAAATCTGATAACACCACCCTTTTCCGGCAGTGTGTAATTGCCCACATTTATCGAACATTCTAATCTCCCATTTGGATCTTTCACAAAGCTTCTTCCATGTGTCTGCCTGTGGTCACTGACCCTCTGGTTGTAAATGGTAACAATTCAGAAAGAGTTAGTGTCAAAAGTTTCATTAAACTACACTTGACCAATGATGTCTCATGGACTCCAGGCAGAGAACAAGGTGCCAATGAGTATAGATGAGTCAGCTCTGGCTCCTAACGGCTGTAAAAGTTCACATAATTCGGTCAATTATCATCATGCAACAATCGGGACCATGCTTTTAGGACTCGAGGTTTAATCGTCTCTCACAGGGATTCGAACAGGGTCTTGAACCCAAACCTTGGAAGGGTGATTGGGTGCAGCAAACGTTGGTGCCCACAGTAATGCAACACCTCCAGCCACTGGAGAAGATCACAGCCCAATTAATGCACAGCAAGCTCCCACACAGCAACCTGACCATTGCAAGAAAATCACTTTCCAGAAAAATGGTGGTGAAGGGGTAAACATTGGCTCCAGGAGACAGTGTAGAACTCTCTCACATTTTGGACAGTATCAGTGGAAACTTTTACACCCACCCAAAAGAAAAGATGCCATGCAGTTCACAGCTCATCACAAAAAAAAGCAGCACCTTTGTAGCAATTGCTTAATATGCAGCGCTCCCTCAGCACTGACCCTCCGACAGTGCGGCGCTCCCTCAGCACTGACCCTCCGACAGTGCCCGCTCCCTCAGCACTGACCCTCCGACAGTGCCAACTCCCTCAGCACTGACCCTCCGACAGTGCGGCGCTCCCTCAGCACTGACCCTCCAACAGTGCGGCGCTCCCTCAGCACTGACCCTCCGACAGTGCCCGCTCCCTCAGCACTGACCCTCCGACAGTGCCCAGTCCCTCAGCACTGACCCTCCGACAGTGCGGCGCTCCCTCAGCACTGACCCTCCGACAGTGCGGCGCTCCCTCAGCACTGACCCTCCGACAGTGCCCGCTCCCTCAGCACTGACCCTCCGACAGTGCCCACTCCCTCAGCACTGACCCTCCGACAGTGCCCACTCCCTCAGCACTTACCCTCTGACAGTGCCCACTCCCTCAGCATTGACCGTCCGACAGTGCCCACTCCCTCAGCACTGACCCTCCGACAGTGCGGCGCTCCCTCAGCACTGACCCTCCGACAGTGCCCACTCCCTCAGCACTGACCCTCCGATAGTGCCCACTCCCTCAGCACTGACCCTTCCGACAGTGCCCACTCCCTCAGCACTGACCCCCTGACAGTGCCCACTCCCTCAGCACTGACCCTCTGACAGTGACCACTCCCTCAGCACTGACCCTCCGACAGTGCGGTCCTCCCTCAGCACTGACCCTCCGACAGTGCCCACTCCCTCAGCACTGACTCTCCGACAGTGCCCACTCCCTCAGCACTGACCCTCCGACAGTGCCCAGTCCCTCAGCACTGACCCTCCGACAGTGCGACGCTCCCTCAGCACTGACCCTCCGACAGTGCGGCGCTCCCTCAGCACTGACCCTCCGACAGTGCCCACTCCCTCAGCACTGACCATCCGACAATGCCCACTCCCTCAGCACTGACTCTCTGATAGTACCCACTCCCTCAGCACTGACCGTCTGACAGTGCCCACTCCCTCAGCACTGACTGTCCGACAGTGCCCGCTCCCTCAGCACTGACCCTCCGACAGTGCCCACTCCCTCAGCAGTGACTGTCCGACAGTGCCCACTCCCTCAGCACTGACCCTCCGACAGTGCGACCATGTTGTTTTAGTGAAGCACAGGTCTGAATGATTACGATAATGTTGGGACCAGAAGCAGCCTCCTGTGAATTTGAGGTGAGTGAGAGCTGTGTTTGCTGTGGGAAGCCCCTGGAATAAGGATCTGAACGAAGCTGAATTGTGAATTCCTAACCTATCGCAAGACACTTACGCATTTCCCCGAGTGTTTGTTTGAGTTCCTGCTCAATGTCGAATCTGAGTTTGGGCAGGGAGACTCTGGCTTGGACGTATTGCAGCTGATGGACCAGGTCGTGGATGAAGACCGGGTTCAGATTCTCCTCGATCATGCTCAGGTTCCTGGTGAAGTCTGTTGGTAGGAAGATGAGGAGGCTCACGTCACCCGCATAGCGAAACAGCCCAATCTGTAACACAGACAGTGGTTTCATCATCTCATCAACTTTGCAGCGGGGCTGCACCAGTCCCATCAAACCCTCTCAAACAGGTGCATTGCTCCTAAAATTGGCGGCATTAGATTCCTAATTCCAGATTTTTACTGAATTCAAATTCCGCCAACAGCTGTGGCCGGATTTGAACGTGGGTTCCCAGAACATGAGCGGGGTGCCTGGATGAACAGTGCAGCGATAACCGCCCCCCCCTCCTGCCATTCCATCCCCCTTATCTGACGTTGATTTGTAAATGTTGGAGGTTGCATGGTCTTGTCCAGTTCCTCTTTCCCTCAATACAGTCTGAAACAAACTTCTGGGATCAGGGTGGGATACAAAGGGAGTGGGTACCTTCATCCATCTGGGCTAATCTCATCCAAGAATGAAATTTTTTATTTGCTCTTGGGACATGGGTTCATTGTGATTTTTGCATTTATCGCCCGTCCCTAGTTGCCCCTTGAGAAGGTTGGGGGGAGCTACCTTCTTGAACTGCTGCAGTCCACCTGCTGTGGATTGATCCACAATGCCCTTATGGAGGGAATTCCAGGATTTTGACCCAACTGCAGTGAAGGAATGGTGATACATTTCCAAGTCAGGATGGTAAGTGGCTTGGAGGGGAACTTCTGAGCAAAAATGGGCCATTCAGCCCATCAACTCTGGTCCACCATTCAATGAAATCACTGCTGATCTCTGTTTCCTGCCGTTTCCCCATGACCCTGGGGTTAGCATACTTCATGACCTAGCCTCAACAGCCCTGTCGTGACAAATTCCACAGGTTCACTCCCCTCTGAAAGAAGAAATTCCTTCTCATCTCTGTCTTCAATCAGTAACCCTTTGTTTAGAGCCAATGCCCCTGGTCCTGCTTTCTATGTCGGCTGTGTCAAATCCCCAGAGACTCTTGTTGGTATCAGTCAGGTTGCCACTTGTTCTTCAAAACATCAATGAGTACAGGCCCAACCTACAGAAGACAATCCCTCCCTACCCAGGGCGAGCCAAGTGACCCTCCTCCGGACCAGCCGCTATGTCACTCTATCTTTCCTGAGATAAGGGACAAAAATTGTTCACAGTAATCCGGGGTCTTGGACAGTTTTAGCAAAGCCTCCCAATGTTCATACGCCATTCTTTTTGTAATAAAGGCCAACATTCATTTGTTGTCTCTATGATACATTGAACTGCTCTTGTAGCCACTGCATTTCTGCATCAAATCCAGTTGATTTTCTGGTCAATGGTAACCCCTAGGATGTTGATAATGGGGATTCAGTGATGGTAACGCCATGGAATGTCCAGGGGCATTGGTTAAATTCTCTCTTTTTGGTGATGGTCATAGCCTGGCACTTGTATTGTGCGAATGTTACTTGCCACTTGTCAGCCCAAACCTGCAAAGACACAATTTCTGAAAAGCAATCAGGCAGAGGGGAGGGTGACCAGTGAGATTTTACAGATAGTTCCATCTCAGCTCAACATCAGGCTTGACACCTACAGCCAAGTAGCTTTGCTGTTAATCCTTAGAAATGATTACCTTGCATCTCAATTCCGAGTCATAGCCATAACGTAAAGGGTAGCTTGAGCTGGACA
The DNA here is from genome assembly GCF_030684315.1 of Stegostoma tigrinum. Taxonomy (NCBI): domain Eukaryota; kingdom Metazoa; phylum Chordata; class Chondrichthyes; order Orectolobiformes; family Stegostomatidae; genus Stegostoma; species Stegostoma tigrinum. The sequence continues at coordinate 47,667,343 of NC_081380.1, forward strand.
TCATGGGAATGTTGATGTACTGGCTATAATCAACACTGAACTGTTTGTGTACAGTCTCAGCTGGATTGAATTTGGTCAGTAGTTGCCCTGAAACAAAACAAGCAGATAATATACAGGCATTGGGGCACTGACTAGGGCTGGGCATGAGCAAACTTTGTAACAATCACACTCCATTCACAAGACACCCAGTCCATCCAGCTCCCTCACCATTGGCCCTCATTTAAAACACCGTTCATTAGCTCATTCTCCAAGATGACCCAAAGCTGACATTACAATCTCAGATCCACCTGGAAAACTACCCAACACCTTCAACATCAGCTACTCATACCCTTCCATTTCTGCAGTGTGGACTATCCCAATGTTCTCATGCTTTCTTCCCCATCTCCAGCCCAATCCAAACATTGCCCTCCATGAACCAAGCTCAAAAACCCCATTCATCACATTGTTCATAGAGAGACTATATGTCCCAATTTGACAAAACATGAACACTCCCAGTGAGCGAAAGCCACTTCAGGAACTGTATCCCAGTGAGAGTCAGCCCCTTTAGGAACTGTATCCCACTGAGAGACAGCCCCTTCAGGATCTGTATCCTAGTGAGAGTCAGCACCTTCAGGAACTGTATCCCAGTGAGAGTCAGCCCCTTTAGGAACTGTATCCCACTGAGAGACAGCCCCTTCAGGATCTGTATCCCAGTGAGAGTCAGCACCTTCAGGAACTGTATCCCAGTGAGAGTCAGCCCCTTCAGGAACTGTATCCCAGTGAGAGTCAGCACCGTCAGGATCTGTATCCCGGTGAGAGTCAGCACCGTCAGGATCTGTATCCCAGTGAGAGTCAGCCCCTTCAGGAACTGTATCCCAGTGAGAGTCAGCGCCTTCAGAAACTGTATCCCAGTGAGAGTCAGCCCCTTCAGGAACTGTATCCCAGTGAGAGTCAGCGCCTTCAGAAACTGTATCCCAGTGAGAGTCAGCCCCTTCAGGAACTGTATCCCAGTGAGAGTCAGCGCCTTCAGGAACTGTATCCCAGTGAGGGTCAGCACCGTCAGGATCTGTATCCCAGTGAGAGTCAGCCCCTTCAGGAACTGTATCCCACTGTGAGTCAGCATCTTCATGAACTGTATCCCAGTGAGAGTCAGCACCTTCAGGAACTGTATCCCAGTGAGGGTCAGCCCCTTCAGGAACTGTATCCCAGTGAGAGTCGGCCCCTCCAGGAACTGTATCTCAGTGTGAGTCAGCATCTTCATGAACTGTATCCCAGTGACAGTCAGCACCTTCAGGATCTGTATCCCAGTGAGGGTCAGCCCCTTCAGGAACTGTATCCCAGTCAGGGTCAGCACCTTCAGGAACTGTATCCCAGCGAGGGTCAGCACCTTCAGGATCTGTATCCCAGTGAGAGTCAGCACCTTCAGGATCTGTATCCCAGTGAGGGTCAGCCCCTTCAGGAACTGTATCCCAGCGAGGGTCAGCACCTTCAGGATCTGTATCCCAGTGAGAGTCAGCACCTTCATGATCTGTATCCCAGTGAGGGTCAGCCCCTTCAGGAACTGTATCCCAGTGAGAGTCAGCCCCTTCAGGAACTGTATCCCAGTGACACTCTGCATGCTGGGTCCTACCAGCTGAAGGGAAACCCAGTACCCATCATGCCCTTCATCCGCCGCTCACTGACGCTTCATCAAACCATTTAAGTTGGTACAAAAACAAAGTTGCTGGAAAAGCTCAGCAGGGCTGGCGGCATCTGTGGAGGAGAAAACAGAGCTAACGCTTTGGGTCTGGTGAGCCTTCCTCAGAGCTCAGGAGGAAGGGTCACTGGGCCGGAAGCATTAACTCTGTTTTCTCCTCCACAGATGCCGCCAGCCCTGCTGAGCTTTTCCAGCGACTTTGTTTTTGTTCCTGATTACAGCATCCGCAGTTGTTTTGGTGTTTATTTAAGTTGGGGGCTGGCTGTGTCGGGAGCTCTCTGCTCCTGGCTTTACCTTTGTAATGGGCAGCGCTGAGTAGGAACAGGCTGATGTCCTCAGGGACCGAGCTGATGGCACGTGTTATCAGACCACTGGTGCGTGACCTCACCCAGGTGTTGATGCTCTGCAAGTCCTGCTGATAGTTACCAAACATGGCCTTGGGCCTGGCTCCATAGTGTGAATCGACTTGTTTCAAAAAATTCGATCTCATCTTCAGTTCTGGGTGAAAAATAAACAATGAAACAGCGTCAGCCGAATGCCTCATTCCTCAGGAAACAATTCCCCACGTCTCCACAGATTGTCTGTCAAAGGTTGAAACCCAGCAACACAAGGAATGAGCATGAGACCATTCAGCCCATTTTCTAAGATCCTGGCTGATTTAATTGTAACCTCGAATCCATCATCCCATCTCTTCCTGATAACCTCTCACCCTACTACCCTTTCCCTCTTGCTGAAGCAGGATCTCTCCATCTCTCTCTATTGTAAGAGGCTGCTACCATCACCATTACAGGAGGGAATCTCTAAAGACTCATTACTGTCTGAGAGAAAGGCTTTCAGTTCTTCTCTAAAGGTGAGGAGCTACATTTTGGAAAGGCAAATCAGAGCAGGATGTATAAACTCAACGGTAAGGCCCTGCAGGATGAGGCTGAATAAGAGGCCTTGGGGGGATGGGGGGGCGCAGGTTCATAGTTTCTCGAAAGTGGAGTCACACCGTAGACAGTGAAGAAGGTACCTTTATTGGTCAGTGCATTGAGTATTGGAGTTGTGGGGTGGCGGGGGGGGGTCATATTGCAGCTGCACAGGACATGGTTATAACAGATAACAGTGTAGAGCTGGATGAACAGAGCAGACCAAGCAGCATCAGAGGAGCAGGAAAGCTGACATTTCAGGCCTAGACCCTTCTTCAGAAGATCATTTTCTGATGGGAGGGTTTAAGCTATAGGGAGCATAGGTTGAAGGTGAGAGGGGAAAGATTTAAAAGGGACCTGAGGGGTAACATTTTCACTCAGAGGGTGCTGCGTGTATGGAATAAGCTGCCAGAGGAAGTGGTGGAGGCTGGTACAGTCACAGCATTGAAAAGGCATCTGGATGGGGACATGGATAGGAAGGGTTTAGAGGGATACAGGCCAAATGCTGGCAAATGGGATTGGATATATTTAGGAAATCTGGTTGGGGCGGATGGACTGAAGGGTCTGTTTCTGTGCTGAATGGCTCGATGACTCAATGACCGTCCAAAATGGGCAAAACCTGGTTTTTAATCTACGCCACCCGGTTCCCGATTCTCCCATGAGAGGAAATATTCTTTTCCACATCCCCCTGGGCAAGCCCCTTCAGGATCTTTCATGTTTCAATTCAGTCACCTTGGACTTTTCTAAACTCCAGAGAATACAGCCTTTCCTCACTGTGCAATCTGCTCATTCAAGGTAATGGTCTAGTCAACCTTCTCTGAACTGCTTCTAAGGCAGTAACATCCTTTTGTAAGTACAGTGACCAGTCCTGTACACAGTATTCCAGATGTTGTATCACCGACGCTCTGTATCACCGAAGCACAAGCTCCCTCTTCTTGAACTCAACTTTCTTCACAATAAAATCTCCGATCAGCTTTCCTCATTACTCATTGTGCCTGAACTCTAACCTTCTATAATCCATGCACTAGGACCCCCAGATCCCACTGCATCTCAGAACTCTGCAAACATTGAGTTTTTTTTATTCTTTCTGCTAAAATGGATAGCTTTGTACTTTCCCACATTAGACTGTACTGCCCTCACTTCACCCACTCTATTCACTTATCTATATCTCTCTGTTCCCTTATGTCCTGTTCATAATTCACTCTCTGACCTCTGTTTGTTTCGTCAGTAAATTTGACAACATCACCTTCACTTCCTCTCTGCTCCCTGTCAGGGCACCATTTCTCTCCCTAGGCTAGTCTGCTACTCCCTCCTCAGTCAGTACCAAGAGAATTTCACTCACACACACTCATTCACTTTCACCCACACTTACACTCACTCTCATCCACACCCACTCTCACATTCTCACTCACACACTCACTCACCCACATTCATTCACTCTCACACACTCACTCTCACTCACTTTCACCCACTCCCATTCTCACTCACACTCTCATACTCACACTCACTTATTCACACACTCACACACTCTCACTCACTTTCACCCACTCCCACTCGTGTTCTCACTCACACCCTCATACTCACAATCACTTACACACTCTCACTCACTCACCCACACTCACTCTCACACTCAAACACTCTCACTCACTCTCACCCACACTCATTCACAATCACTCACACACCTACTCACACTCACTCACTCCCACTCACTCACATTCACTCTCACCCAGACTCACTCATTCACTCTCACACTCACTCACTCCCACTCACTCTCACCAATGCTCACACACACTCACTCTCACTCACACTCACTTACTCTCACTCATTCACACACACTCTCACCCACACACACCCACACTCACTCACTCACACAGTCACACTCATGCACTCCCTCACTCAGTCACTCTCTCATTCACTCAGTGTTACAAAGACACAGAGATGCACACACAGAGACTGAGAGTAGTGCACACGAGTGGCTGGCAGAGTGAGTTAGTTTACACTGTAGTCCCCTCACACATACACATGCACAGTTACACATTTGTTATTCTGACAGTCCCCTTCAGACTCATTGTTAAGAATTAAGTCTCAATGGTTTTCTTACTGTTGTTTACATAAATTCGTGAAACAGTTTTGAACTTTTTGGGGTTAGCTGTAACGTCAGTCAGGAGGTCCTTGTAGACTCTGTGAATGTCCAAGTCATTCAGTAAATTGTAGTTCAGGACTCTGTGTAAAATCTCCTTGTTTCTGGAGATGGCACCTTTAAAGTGGAATAAGAAACACTGTGTGAGTGATGGATTCATAGCGACAAAGCGATTGTCTCAAAACCACCCAAAGAATCAGAAACTATTCCTCAAATCTCAGAAAGGCACAGCATTGAAACAGGCCACTCAGTCTGTAGAGTCGATACTAGCTCTCTCTGGAAGTAACTGCACCATTGTCCCAGCCTGGTCAGTAGGCGACTGTAGTGCACTCCAGGAGCACGGTCCCAATTCCTGCAGCCACGAGCAGATTGCCTCTAAATCTCTCTCAAACCCGGGAGAGGTCTGCACACAGCAGGGATGGAACGCTTTCTGCACCGCCCAGCTGTTTTGGGTTTATCCCCAACAGCAGCCGAAGCAAGCCAACTCGAGAAAGCAGTTTTTCAAACCTTGGAAGGAACAGTCCGGATGTACCTGCCTGAGGATGCGATGGAGGCCGCTCAACAGGAAATCAAGGGCAGTGAAAAGCAACAAGGTACAGGATAACAGAGAGAATGTGTGAGAACGGTCAGTGACACAGACCAGGTACACAATCAACTTCCTGAAGGGCCTCCATCCACACGAGGAAAATCCTGTGAGTACAGGGGTCAGTGATCTCCACGGCCAGACCCTGCACAATATCTCACACAGCTCACTCAGGCTGCCCTGTGATCCAGCTTCTTCTGAGGAAAGGAAAGCGCAGTGTCTGTACCCAGTGAGTGTCAGTGTGAGTGTGGGACTGTACCCCAGTGAGAGTCAGTGTGAGTGTGGGACTGTACCCCAGTGAGTGTCAGTGTGAGTGTGGGACTGTACCCCAGTGAGGGTCAGTGTGAGTGTGGGACTGTACCCCAGTGAGGGTCAGTGTGAGTGTGGGACTGTACCCCAGTGAGGGTCAGTGTGAGTGTGGGACTGTACCCCAGTGAGTGTCAGTGTGTGTGGGACCGTACCCCAGTGAGAGTCAGTGTGTGTGGGACTGTACCCCAGTGAGAGTCAGTGTGTGTGGGACTGTACCCCAGTGGGAGTCAGTGTGTGTGGGACTGTACCCCAGTGAGAGTCAGTGTGAGTGTGGGACTGTACCCCAGTGAGGGTCAGTGTGTGTGTGGAGCTGTATCCCAGTGAGTGTCAGTCTGTGTGGGACCGTACCCCAGTGAGGGTCAGAGTGTGTGGGACTGTACCCCAGTGAGGGTCAGAGTGTGTGGGACTGTACCCCAGTGAGAGTGAGCGTGTGTGGGACCGTACCCCAGCGAGAGTCAGTGTGTGTGTGGGACTGTTCCCCAGTGAGGGTCAGTGTGTGTGGGACTATACGCCAGTGAGAGTCAGTGTGTTGGGACTGTACCCCAGTGAGAGTCAGTGTGTGTGGGGACTGTACCCCAGTGAGAGTCAGTGTGTGTGGGACTATACCCCAGTGAGGGTCAGTGTGTGTAGGACTGTACCCCAGTGAGAGTCAGTGTGCATGGGACTCTACTCCAGTGAGGGTCAGTGTGTGTGCGACTGTACCCCAGTCAGGGTCAGTGAGTGTGGGACTGTACCCCAGTGAGAGTCAGTGTGTGTGGGACTGTACCCCTGTGAGGGTCAGTGTGTGTGGGACCGTACCTCAGTGAGAGTCAATGTGTGTGGGACCGTACCCCAGTGAGAGTCAACGTGTTTGGGACCGTACCCAGTGTGAGTCAGTGTGTGTGGGACTGTACCCCAGTGAGAGTCAGTGTGTGTGGGAGCTCGGAAGATGTGAAAATGGCAGCAGGAATCCTTTGTTGCTCATTGAAATGCAGGAGAATGGATTCATGGTTTTCTCACCAAGAGACAATGAGGAGAGGCCTGTGGCTACACTCAGGGGCGACAGGAAGATGTTATCGTTGGGACTGCTGCTGGCCAGCTGCCGGTAAAGCTCATAGCCAAATTCGGAGATGGAATATGCCAGCCTCTGTACTGGAGAGATCAGTATTTCCTCCTCCTCTTCCTCCTCGATGTGGGCATCAGGCTCCTCCGGCAGTGAGCTCACATCGTCCACAAGCTGGGGGGAGATCAGAAACTGGCTATGAACGTGTCAGACAGGCACAACTGCTCAGCAAACACTAAAGGCATCAGGCATATTCTACCCAGGAGACAGTTACAGGCTGGAATCTAATCGGGGCTCGAGGGCGGGGGGTGGGGGGGGGGTGCGGTGTGGTTCGGGGTGGTTTGTATACAGAATAACAGATACCCCCCCAATGAGGGAGTTACAGGCTGGAATCTAATCGGGGCGGGGGGGGGGGGTTGGTTCGGTGTGGTTTGTATACAGAATAACAGATATCCCCCAGGGAGGGAGTTACAGGCTGGAATCTAATCGGGGCTCGGGGGCCGGGGGTGGGGGGGGGGGGGGGGGGGGGGCGGTGTGGTTCAGGGTGGTTTGTATACAGAATAACAGATACCCCCCCAGGGAGGGAGTTACAGGCTGGAATCTAATCGGGGCTCGAGGGCGGGGTGGGGGGGTGGTGGGGGTAGTGTGGTTCGGAGTGGTTTGTATACAGAATAACAGATACACCCCCAATGAGGGAGTTACAGGCTGGAATCTAATCGGGGCGGGGGGGTGCGGTGGTTCGGGGTGGTTTGTATACAGAATAACAGATACCCCCCAGGGAGGGAGTTACAGGCTGGAATCTAATCGGGGCGGGGGGGGCGGTGGTTCGGGGTGGTTTGTATACAGAATAACAGATACCCCCCCAGGGAGGGAGTTATAGGCTGGAATCTGAATGAGGGGGTTCGGGGGGGTTTATATACAGAATAACAGATACCCCGGGGAGGGAGTTACAGACTGGAATCTGTTCCAGGGTTTGGGGGTGGTTTATTTACAGAATAACAATGTGGATAAATGAGAGGTTTTCTGTTTTGATTGGAGTAAAAAGACAACTTATTATCTAAATGGAAAGAAACTTCTAAGTGCTTTGCAGCAGAGGGATCAGGGTGATCTAATGCATGAATTGCAGTAAACTAGACGTCTGCTACAGCAAGTAATAAGGCAAATGGAATTTTGGTATTTATTTTTAAAGGAGCAGAGTATAAAAGTAGGGAAGTGTTGCTTCAACTGAGCAAAGCATTAGTGAGACCACATGTGGAGCATTGTATACCATTTTTGCCCCCTGATTTGAGGAGGAATGTAGTTGCATGGGAGGCAGTTCGGAGATTGAACAAATTTGACTGTACTCTGGAGTTCAGAAGAATAAGCAGAGATCTAACTGAGGTACACAAAATGCTAAAGGGAATTGATAGACATAGGACAGATGTTTACTCATGGGATGCACTCTGGAATGAGATATCATAGTTTTAGGATAAGGGATGACAGATTTAAAACAAAGATGAAGAAAAATTACTTTTCTCAAAGAGTTGTGTATCTGTGGACTTCACTACCCCAAACTGCTGTGGATGCTGAGATATTGAATAAATTTAAGGAGGAGATAGACGGGCTTTTAATTAGTTATGGGTTGAAGGGTTATGGACAACAGGCAGGAAAGTCGATATCAGCCATGATTATATCAAATGGCAGGGCAGGCTCAAGGGGCTGAATGGCCCTGTACTCATTAATCTGTCAATCTGACAGTAACCTGTTTACTATCTGTTAACCAATTCTCAATCCATAACAGTATAACAGTCAGACCCCTCATTCACTGGTGGCACTTCTATCAATATTACAAGTAACATCTTTATAAACCTCAACAAGTTTATCAAACATAATTTCACTTTTGTAAACCCGTGTGGACCGATTTTACCTTTCTTTTCTGAGTGTTAACTTTTCAAATTCCAACACTTTACAAACACTCATTTGTAGTTCCTTGGTTTCAGAAGGTCCTTGCTTGCTTGGTATTTCTGGAAGCTTTTCTGCGTCAACTTTTATGACGACACCACACAAAGTAATCATTTAATTTCTCTGCCGTTACCCTGTGCCCCTTTATCAATTATCCTGTCATCCAGCTATAATGGGCTCACATTCCTCCTGGTTAATATTTTTCTTTCCACATACCAAAACAAGCTTTTACAGTCTGTTTCTCCCAAGTTTACGTTCTCTTTTTCTTTATCAGTTTCTTGGTCTCCCTTTTCTGGTTCTCATTTGCTTCCAATCCTGCAGTTTATCTTTTTTTTGGCATCCTATCATCCACTTTCTTTAATCTAATACAATCTTAGACTTCTTTAGTTAGCCATGTTCATCCTTTCATCATACAACATAACAGTCTGTTAGCCTTTGTAATTTATTTCAATTTGTTTATTATTTTAATGGTTTGTATACCTGGACCCAAAAGCTCTTTCAGTGCCCACTTTTCCCAGCTTCTTCGCAACAAAAGGACAATTGGATTTTTTTGGTGCAAGCTTGGTAACTTCACACTTACTTGGAGTGAAAGCAGCCATTTTCACCCCCTCACTCCCTCAGTCAATGTCTCTGTTGTTTTATTGACTTCACTTCTGTATTCTTGCAGCAGCTTCTTTGGCAGATCTTAATACGCAACTTTTGATGCTGTGACCTAAATCATGAATAAAGACAGTGCCTCACTGAGGCCACAGCATGGATACTCTCAGGGTTGAGAGTCCCTCCTGGGCTCTCCGGTTAGTTATAGAAGTCTCAATGTGTCATTTTACACAGTGCCTATGTGCTTCCCCACTTCACCAGACGAAGGAACAGCACTCTGAAAGCTTGTGATTTTAAATAAACCTGTTTGTAACCCGGTACTGTGTGGCCCCTGGCTTTGTTGACACCCATCCTCATTTTTTATGGCCCATCCATCTTCGGACTGTGGGAGGAAACCGGAGCACCCGGAGGAATCCCACGCAGACACCGGGAGACTCTGCAAACTCCGCACCGACAGTTGCCGAAGGCTGGAATCGAACCCATGTCCCTGTGATGCCTGTGCCAGTTTTTGATGGGGCAGTCAGTCAGATCCACGCTGAGCTTTGCTGATAAATGGATACATTTCTTGTCCCTTCACTTAGTTCATTTACACTGAATAGGATGGAAATTCAGCTCTGTCCAGTGATCAGAACCACACCAGCCTGCGCTGGGCTGGCGGCTGCGCAGCTTTGGATCTTACTGAACAAAACAAGAGCAAATCGCAAGCGTTCTGTTATTTCAGTTTTAATGATGCATAAGGTATTGCAGTCACTGTTATACAATCCCACTGTGTCTGATTTCCAACTGCATTTTCCCAGCTCTGTTCCACATCCTGGAATTTCCCCTATCCAATAAAAACACAGAAATCTCAGCTTTCAATTTTTCAACTCACTCCTGGAATTGTCAGTGCTTTTTTTGGAAAGGAGAAAGATTTGCAGATTTGCAGTGCACTGTTTGAGGGCCTTCTATTCTGACCACACCCTGCACGCCCTGCTTCGAATCTTCCAATTAGATCCTTAAACATTGCAACCACCTTTATCAGCTCCACCTTTGACCTTCTAAACTTACAAAAGTAGTTTGTGTAATCTCTAAACGTCACTTAACCCTTTCCAGTCCCTGTCTGTGTTCTAGGGACTAACAGTCCCCATTAGCAGCTACCGATTTCCCCAGGCTGACCTCTACCCATTCCATGGTCTGTCCAACTCTAGTCCTTCCTGGACTCTACCTCCACACATTGTTCACTCTCCCCCATCCCACCCACCCCTAACCCTAACCTTCAGCACACATACCCAACCTTTCCCCAGCTACAGTCAGTTCTGAAGAAGGGTCACCGGACGTTAAACATTAACTCTGCTTTCTCTCCACAGACGCTGATAGACTCCCCCCAACCCGAGGAGTTTTCCACAATTTCTGACCCTGTTTCTGATTTCCAGCATCCACTGTGTTTCAAGTGTTTTTTTGTGACAGTGACACCGAAAGCCAACCGACTGCGGGAAAAGGGGAGAGGGCTGCTGAGGATGGATTGCTATCCTGTCACTGCTGGCACCACACAAGGCCAGATGAACAGACCAGCTCCATGCCACTGAGCGCTGCTCTCCTATTATCCAAATCCACCCCATACTATGGCATGGTGCCAGGAGGGAAACTTTGGTGTGTGGGGGGTGCGGGGAGGCGGGGGGGGGGGGGGGCGGGGGGATGACACAGACAGCTTCTGGAAGAATAACATTGACTTACCAAAGGGAAATGGCCATCTTGGCTCGATGAGATTCTGACAGCGCCCAGGAACAACACGGCAGTGACAAACTTCATCCTGTCTTCAGGGCTAACGGGGAAACAGAAAGTTCATCTGAGCCTGGCCAGTGCTCACACACTGCACAAAGTTACAGACAAGCCAAGCACAATTCCCGTTATTACTACCTGCGACCCGTCTCCACACCTCGCACTCAGCAAGTCAAACATTTAAAGACCTGAGCACAGACTCCAGCCTCACACCGACACCATCAGAGGGTCAGTGCTGAGGGAGCGGGCGCTGTCGGAGGGTCAGTGCTGAGGGAGTGGGCACTGTCAGAGGGTCAGTGCTGTGGGAGTGGGCACTGTCGGAGGGCCAGTGCTGAGGGAAGGGGCACTGTCGGAGGGTCAGTGCTGAGGGAGCGCTGCACTGTCGGAGGGTCAGTGCTGAGGGAGCGCGGCACTGTCGGAGGGTCAGTGCTGAGGGAGCGGGCGCTGTCGGAGGGTCAGTGCTGAGGGAGCGGGCGCTGTCGGAGGGTCAGTGCTGAGGGAGCGGGCGCTGTCGGAGGGTCAGTGCTGAGGGAGTGGGCACTGTCGGAGGGTCAGTGCTGAGGGGGTGGGCACTGTCGGAGGGTCAGTGCTGAGGGAGCGCCGCACTGTCGGAGGGTCAGTGCTGAGGGAGTGGGCACTGTCAGAGGGTCAGTGCTGAGGGAGTGGGCACTATCGGAGGGTCAGTGCTGAGGGAGTGGGCACTGTCGGAGGGTCAGTGCTGAGGGAGCGGGTGCTGTCGGAGGGTCAGTGCTGAGGAAGTGGGTGCTGTCGGAGGGTCAGTGCTGAGGGAGCGGGCGCTGTCGGTGGGTCAGTGCTGAGGGAGTGGGCACTGTTGGAGGGTCAGTGCTGAGGGAGTGGGCACTGTCAGAGGGTCAGTGCTGTGGGAGTGGGCACTGTAGGAGGGTCAGTGCTGAGGGAGCGGGCGCTGTCGGAGGGTCAGTGCTGAGGGAGTGGGCACTGTCGGAGGGTCAGTGCTGAGGGAGTGGGCACTGTCAGAGGGCCATTTAAGTTACCTGGGTGCTCCAGCCTGACTGAAGGGCTCATTGGTATTTCCTGCAGATTAATTATTAACTACAGGGTTTCCAAGACGATCTGTAAAGTTGGACAACCCAAAAATCTTTACATATCCCATCCTTCCTTCCAGATTCTCTTTAAAACCCAAAACATTAGCTACATTTTTGGAGACACTACTGATGAGCTTAGTCCAAGGCATATCTTTCCAAAGTACACAGTGTGGAGCTGGATGAACACAGCCAGCCAGACAGCATCAGAGGAGCAGGAAAGCTGACGTTTCAGTTTGGGACCCTTCATCAGACTCCAGCATCGGCAGTTCTTACTATCTCTGAGATGTGTCTCAGGTTTAAGAGATAATGGGAACTGCAGATGCTGGAGAATCCAAGATAATAAAGTGTGAAGCTGGATGAACACAGCAGGCCAAGCAGCATCTCAGGAGCACAAAAGCTGACATTTCGGGCCTAAACCCTTCATCAGAGAGGGGGATGGGGGTGAGGGTTCTGGAATAAATAGGGAGAGAGGGGGAGGCGGACCGAAGATGGAGAGAAAAGAAGATAGGTGGAGAGGTGGGGAGGGGATAGGTCAGTCCAGGGAAGATGAACAGTTCAAGGAGGTGGGATGAGGTTAGTAGGTAGGAGATGGAGGTGTGGCTTGGGGTGGGAGGAAGAACAGGTTAGGGAGGCAGAGACAGGCTGGACTGGTTTTGGGATGCAGTGGGTGGAGGGGAAGAGCTGGGCTGGTTGTGTGGTGCAGTGGGGGGAGGGGACGAACTGGGCTGGTTGAGGGATGCCGTAGGGGAAGGGGAGATTTTGAAACTGGTGAAGTCCACATTGATACCATATGGCTGCAGGGTTCCCAGGCGGAATATGAGTTGCTGTTCCTGCAACCTTCGGGTGGCATCATTGTGGCACTGCAGGAGGCCCATGATGGACATGTCATCAAGAGAATGGGAGGGGGAGTTGAAATGGTTCAGTTATGATGCAGCGGTGAATGACCAACTGAACTGTGCCCGGGACAGGGACAGCACAGGGTTAGCTAAACAGTAAACAGATGGACATGTCATCTAAAGAATGGGAGGGGGAGTGGAAATGGTTTGCGACTGGGAGGTGCAGTTGTTTGTTGCGAGCCGAGCGGAGGTGTTCTGCAAAGCGGTCCCCAAGCCTCCGCTTGGTTTCCCCAATGTAGAGGAAACCACACCGGGTACAGTGGATGCAGTATACCACATTGGCAGATGTGCAGGTGAACCTCTGCTTAATATGGAAAGTCATCTTGGGGCCTGGGATAGGGGTGAGGGGGGAGGTGTGGGGGCAAGTGCAGCATTTCCTGCGGTTGCAGGGGAAGGTGCCGGGTGTGGTGGGGTTGGAGGGCAGTGTGGAGCCTCAGGTTTAAGTTGCTTTACAGAGATCGATTGTGTAATGTTGACATTACTGAGAGTGTCTAGCAGGAACTATTTCTATCTTAACCTTAGATATTACAACAGCCCAGACGCAAATTCACCAGCTGAAGGAGTCTGAAGAAGAATTACCATGACTGTTATTGTGTGCTGAACCTCAGCAGCTAAATGTGTCCTGGTGAGCCAGCTGCCCTGCCTTTTCACTGCCTCAGGCCCCAGGCTGCGCTCCAGGAACGTGGACACTGACCCAGACATTGCACAACCTTCAGCTCTAAGGTCATGTTTACATAACTGAGCTGGAGCCAGACTGATCACTGCTCACTCACTGAGCGTCACAGCCAGAGATAAGCAAGGGCCAGCAGATCTAGTTCAAGACACCTCTGGTAAAGGGAGGGGGGGAAGAGAGTCCCGATATAGATAAGGCTGTGTAAGTTCCAATTCCACTCACAATCACCATCTCCAACATCAGAGCATTGATTCCTCACTAACATCCACTGACACTACAGCATTTCTTCACCTCAACTGTTACAAAAGGACAGCAATAATAATAATACCATAATAATAATAGCAATAATAACTTAAACAGAATAAATCAGATCGGAAATGGCAGTCTGAGGTTCATAAAAGTTCATAAAATACTTTCAAGTGAGTTTTTTTAGAGCAATAGAGTTTGGAACCAGCCGGACAGCAGATGATATTAGACTTGGTAAAGAGACAGGATACACAGGTGACCTCAGAATAGACACCTGAAAGGAACAGCGACCACAATCTGCTTGAATTTTACTTTCTGTTTGAAAGGAAGGACACTGGGTCAAAGGCATACACATTGGGAGGAAAGGATGTTGCAAAGTGAATATAAGGATGAATAAAATGGATTAGATTGGGTGAGTGAGTATGGCAGGTGGAGGACCATGTGGGAAAATGTGAAGTTGTTCCCATTGGCAGAGAGAAAACAAAGCAGTGGGACAGGGAGTGACTGCAGAATTCCAGGGGGCAGGTGGATACAGGTGTTGAGTCACAGAAGTTAGTTTGCAGGCACAGCAAGTAACTGAAAAGGTTAATGAAATATTATCCTTTATTGCAAAAGGGATTGAACACAAAAGTAAGGATAAGACCATAACATGTAGGAGCAGACATTACTAAATAAAAATTTCTTTGTAAGAGAGTCAAGGGTTATGGCGAAAAGGCAGGAAAGTAGAGATTAGAATTATCAGATCAGCCATAATCTCATTGAATGGTGAAGGAAACAGATGGTTGAATGGCCTACTCCTGTTCCTACATTTTTGGCCTTATAGTAAGGGTGATTTGATTTGAGTGTCTGAGTGGTCTTGACAAGGTGGATGTGGGAAGGATGTTTCATTTTGTGGGTCAGTGCTGAGCCAAACGGGGCAATGTTTTCAAATCAGGGACCAGCCTTTAGGAAGGAGATGAGGGGATTTTTGTTTTCTCAGTGGGAAGGAACAGTCTACCTCAGAGGGTGGTAAAGGTGGAGCATTGAATATTTTCTAAAGCTAGGGTAAAGAGATTCTTTTGAGGCAGGGAGCCAGGTGGAGTGGGAGTGGGGGAGCGCAGAATTCAAACTAACAACAGGATCAGTCAGAATCACTGTGACAGGTATCAGAGAGTCCCTACAGTGTGGGAACAGGCCATTCGGTCCAACAGGCCCATACCACCCCTCCAAACAGCATCCACCCAGACCCATTACCCTACCCCTAATTTCCCATGTCTAACACACCCAACCTAAACATCCCTGAAGACTACAGGCAATTTAGCGCGGCCAATCCACCCTAACCTGCACACCTTCGGACTGTGGCAGGAAACCGGAGCACCCGGAGGAAACCCACACAGACACAGGGAGAATGTGCGAACTCCACACAGACAGTCGCCCGAGGCTGGAATCAAACCTGGGTCCCTGGCACCATCTCAAAGTGCCAAATGGCACACTGATGTTCCAAATTCATATTGTTTTAGGAATGTCCCACCCTTCACCTTTCCAAACTCAAGGGAATACAAACCCAGTCTAATTCATATCATCTTCATAATGTAACCCTTTCCACCCACTATCAATCCGGTGAACAAAACAAAGAAGTGCAAACGCTGGAAATCTGAAGCACAAACAGAAGTTGCTGCAGAGACTGAGCAGGCCTGGCAGCTTGTGTGAAGGGAACACAAACTTATATTTCGAGTCCCGTGATCTCTGATGGAGATTCGCACAGCAGACCGTTTTTCTAGTTTTGTATCAGTCTGGTGAAGTTGTGTTGTCATGCCCATAGTCTGAGCCTCCTTGCTAAACGGTAAGCCAGAGTGAACCTGATCATACACACGCTCAGGCTGTAATATTCCAATGTCCTTACTCTCTGATCCTCACAATTCACTGACCATTCACCGTTTGGTCAGGGGCTACAGCTTGAACAAAATAACTGAGTTAATGATCAAACAGTGTTTGTAATGAAAATATAAGTGTTTCAGCCTGAAAATCCATTGGAAAAGATTCAGGATTAAACAGAAACTAAATGCCAGTTAAAATTTAGATTTAAATCTCAGTTTCTATTCTTCATGGTTTATACATGTCTCTGCCTCCTGCAGTTAGCTAAAGTTCAAAACTTTCCATAAATACATTTGTTGCATGAAGCTCTCGGGGCCTGTTTGATTTCCAGTTCATGGTGTTAACTTCAGAAAGATCAGAAACCACACGCCACCAGGATATAGTCCAACAGGGTTATTTGAAAACACAAGCTTTCAGAGCCACGCTCCTACTTCGGGTGTTAGTGAGAGAGGTGATAGCAGACACGGGATTTATAAGTAAAAGATCACACCACTGATGTATTAAACAAACCTAAGATGCTGTTAAAATGTTTAATCAGTTAAAAGGCTTTAATAGATAAATATGTATGTGTAAATCCCCGAATTTCTTTCACATCACTGACCTGAGAGAAGGAAAGATTTATCAGGGTAAGGATGAGGTGTCTTCCTGGGTCTGACATGAGTGTTAGGTGTGAGACCTTGTTTAGAATCTGTTTGTGTTTTGGATTGGAGTCAGACTGGTTTTATTTCTAAAGTAGGAATTTATAAAACGCTACATTGACTGCCTGTCTATAAATTGTCTGCTTTTTGAACAAAATAGAACGTATCTGCAAGTACAGATTCACACCATAGATTTATATATGCCTGTGGGTTTATGTGTGTGTGTGTGTTTGTGTGTGTGCATGTCTGTGTACGTGAGGGAGAAGTAAACGTCTGTGTGTGTGTGAGTTTATGTGTGTGTATGTATGTATGTGTGTGTGTATACGTGTGTGTGTGTGTGTGTGTGTGTGTGTGTGTGTGTAGATAGTGGGGTTACATATAGTGCTACACGAACCCAAGATACCAGATGAGGCTGTCCTCATGGGGACCAAACCTGGCTAATAGCTCTGTGCTGTTGTGTGTCCCAAAGTATGCCTTGGAGGATGTTTACCCAAAGATCTGAGGTCAAATATCCTTGATGAATATCCGCTGAAGTGTTCCCCCACTGGGAGGGCACATCCCTGTCCGGTGATCGCTGTGCAATGTCCATTCATCCCTTGTCATTACGCCTGCACGGTCTCACCAAGAAACCACGCCTTGGGGCAGCGTCTGAGATAGACAACGTGGGCTGATTCACATGAGTACCTGCCGTGTACGCGGTGGGTGGTGCTCCCACGTGTGAGGGTAGTGTCCACGTCGTTGATCTGAGATGTTTCACAGAGGTTGCCATGGCAGGGTTGTGTGGTGCTGTGGTCGATGTGTCCTGAAGGCTGGGTTGTTTGCTGTGATTCACTCACTCACACACACACACTCACTCACATACACACACACACACACTCACACACACACACACACACACACACACACACACACAGGCGCACACACACACACACAGGCGCACACACACACACACACACACACACACACACTCACACACACACACACACACACACAGACGCACACACACACTCACACACACACACACACACTCACTCACATACACACACAGGCGCACACACACACGCACACGCACAGGCGCACGCACACACAGGCACACACACACACACACAGGCACACACACAGACACACTTATACACACGCATTCACACACACACACACACGTGCGCGCACACGAACACACAAACACACACGAACACACACACTCACACACTCACAGACACACACACACACTCAAACAATCACACACACACGCACACGAACACACACACAGGCACACACACACACACACACACACATACACACACACACACAGGCACACACACATACACATGCATTCACACACACACATGCACACACACACACACACACATGCGTACACGCACACATACAGACATGCACACACACACACACAGACACACACACATTCACACACACACTCTCTCTCTCGTGCACACACACACTCACACACACGCGCACACACACACACACACACATACACACACTCACACACATGCACACACACACTCACACACACATAGACACACACACTCTCCCACACGCACACTCACACATGCACACACACACATAAGCGCTCACGTGCGCGCACACACACACACACACACACACACACAGACACACACACATACACTCTCTCTCGTGCACACACACACACCTCTCTCGCACACACATACTCACACACACACACACTCTCTTGCACACACACACACACACTCTCGAACACACACACACACTCACTCTCTCGTGCACACACACACACACGCACACACGTGCACACACACACACACACGCACACACGTGCACACACACACACACACACACACACACATTCACACATTCACACACACACACACACTCTCTTGCATACACACGCACACACACGCACACTCTCTTGCACGCACACACTCTCTCTCTCTCTCGTGCGTGCGCGCGCACACACACACACAGACACACACACATACACACACACATAGACACACAGACACAGACACAGAGACACACACACAGACACACACACACAGAAACACACACACACTCTCCCACACTCACTCCCACACACATACACACTCATAGACACTCGCATGCACACACACAAGCTTTCACACACAGTCTCCCAAGCCCAAACACTGTCTCTCTCTCTCACACACACACACACGCACCCGCCAACACACACACACACGCACACAGCTGTAGTGTGAATCTGTACTTGCAGATACATTCTATTTTGTTCAAAAATCACACAATTTATACACTGTCAGTCAATGTGGTGTTTTATAAATTCCTACTTTAGAAATAAAACCAGTCTGACTCCAAACCAAAGCACAAACATTCTCCGACACTTCCGCCATCTACAATTTGACCCCGACATTTTTCCATCCCCACCCTTGTCTGCCTTCCGGAGGGACCGCTCTCTCCATGACTCCCTTGTTCGCTCCACACTCCCCTCCAACCCCACCACACCCGGCACCTTCCCCTGCAACCGCAGGAAATGCTACACTTGCCCCCACACCTCCTCCCTCACCCCCATCCCAGGCCCCAAGATGACTTTCCATATTCAGCAGAGGTTCACCTGCACATCTGCCAATGTGGTATACTGTATCCACTGTACCCGGTGTGGCTTCCTCTACATTGGGGAAACCAAGCGGAGGCTTGGGGACCGCTTTGCAGAACACCTCCGCTCGGTTCGCAATAAACAACTGCACCTCCCAGTCACGAACCATTTTAACTCCCCCTCCCATTCCTTAGACGACATGTCCACCCCGGGCCTCCTGCAGTGCCACAAAGATGCCACCCGAAGGTTTCAGGAACAGCAACTCATATTCCGCCTGGGAACCCTGCAGCCCAATGGTATCAATGTGGACTTCACCAGCTTCAAAATCTCTCCTCCCCCCACTGCATCCCAAAACCAGTCCAGCCTGTCTCTGCCTCCCTAACCTGTTCTTCCTCCCACCTATCCCCTCCTCCCACCTCAAGCCCCAACCCCATTTCCTAACTACTAACCTCATCCCGCCCCCTTGACCTGTCTGTCCTCCCTGGACTGACCTATCCCCTCCCACCTTTACTGGCTCCATCCACGCTTCTTTGAACTGTCTGTCTCCTCTCCTCCTATCTTCTCCTTTATCCATCTTCTATCTGCCTCCCCCTCTCTCCCAACTTGTTTCACTACCACCTTCCCCTCCCCCATTTCTGATGAAGGGTCTAGACCCAAATCATCAGCTTTCCTGCTCCTCCTGATGCTGCTTGGCCTGCCCCGTTCGTCCAGCTCCACACCTTGTTATCTTGGATTCTAAACAAGCTCTCACACCTAACACACATTGTCTGACCTAAACTGTCACCTTTCCTATACACTGATAAAATCTTTCCTTCTCTCAGGTCAGTGATGTGAAAGGAATTTGAGGATTTTCGCATACATATTAATCAATTCAAACCTTCTGATTAAACTGATTAAAGATTTAACAGCATCTTAGGTTTGTTTAATTCATCCTCATCAGTGGTGTGATCTTTTACTTATAAATCCTGTGTCTGCTATCACCTCTCTCACTAACACCCGAAGTAGGAGCGTGGCTCTGAAAGCTAGAGTTTTCAAATAACCCTGTTGGACTATATCCTGGTGGCGTGTGGTTTCTGACCTTGTCCACTCCAGTCCATCACTGGCACCTCCACTTCAGAAAGAGCAGCACTGACATGGCTCGGCCCACTTTACTACACTCACATCTTGCCTTGAGAGAGTTGGACGTCTTACAGAATCCTGGCCCTGACACTGCACTCTCACCTCTCACTTTCACCCCTCACTCTCCCGGGCTGAGGCCCACCCTAAGGCTTCCTGGTCTCCATCTTCCTGCTGGCTGCAGGCGTGAACATTGGTACAATTGTTAATCGAGGGGATTAACAGCCCCCCAGCCCCCACACTCCCCCCAGTGGAAACAGTAACCAGCACCAGTCAGAGAGATGCAATCACGAGACTGGTCCAACTTAAACTCTGCAGTTTGAGATCTCCAAAAGTGATACTGAACAATCTGCTCTTCCTTCATCAGAATAAAACCACACCCAGAGGGAGTGTGATATAACAGCTGTCTGCTGGGGACATGGGAGCGTTCAGTCTATTTATAGTTATAAATATATATTATATGGGTGTGTGTTTGTTTGTTTGCATGTGTGTGTGTGTGTGCGTGTCCGTGTGCGTGTGTGTGTGTATATGTGTGTGTGTTTGTTTGTGTGTGTGTGTGTATATGTGTGTGTATGTTTGTGTGTGTGTATGTGCATGTGTGTGTGTGCGTATATTTGTGTGTGCGTGCGTGTGTGTTTGTGTGTGTGCGTATGTGTGAGAACGAGAGTGTGTGTGTATGCGGGTGTGCGTATGTGTGTGTGTGAGAACGAGTGTGTGTGTGTGTATGTGTGTTTGTGCGTATGTATGTGTGTGTGTGTGTGTGCATATGTGTGTGTGTGAGAACGAGTGTGTGTGAGAGAGTGTGTGTGTGTCTCCTGTATGTACGCATCAACCCTTCCCTTAATTTCGATCGATTAAACGTATTAGTTTATCAATTAAATGTTTTAGTTTTTCAAATATTTTGTTTGATAAGAAGCTCGTATATTTGTAGCAAATTTTGGAAGATCTAAAAATGATTGTGGATAACTTGGATTGACAATCTGAAATACCTGAGCCACATTCTACATCCGATCAAACGGGAATCGCATTCTTTTCCCTTTCACTCACTTACCATCGAATCCCTGAAAACCCATTATACTTCATTCAGCCATAATCACAGGATCTGGGCTTCATTGGTTAGGCCCAGCATTTATTGTCCGTCCCTAGTTGCCCCTTGAGAAGGTGGGGGTGAGCTGCCTTTTTGAACCGCTGCAGTCTTCCTGCTTTGGATTGACCCACAATGCTATTCGGGAAGGAATTCCAGGATTTTGACCCAGCAACAGTGAAGGAACGTCGATATATTTCCCGGTCAGGATGGTGAGTGTCTTGGAGAGGAACTTGGAGGGGATGGTGTTCCCATGTATCTGCTGCCTTTGTCCTTCTAGATGGAAGTGGTTGTGGGTTTGGAAGGTGCTGTCTGAGGATCTTTGGTGAATTTCTGCAGTGCATCTTGTAGATAGTACGCACTGCTGCTAATGAGTGTCAGTGATAGAGGAAGTGAATGCTTGTGGATGTGGTGCCTATCAAGTAGGCAGCTTTGTCCTGGATGGTGTCAAACTCCTTGATTGAGTGTTGTTGGGGCTGCATCATCCAGGCAATTGGGGAGTATTCCATCACACTCCTGACCTGTGCCTTGTAGGCAGTGGACAGGCTTTGGGGTCAGGAGGGGAGTTACTTGCTGGAGTATTCCCAGCTTTTGGCCTGCTCGCGTAGCCACTCTGTTAATGTGGGGAGTCCAGTTGAGTTTGTGATCAATGGTAACCTCCAGGATGTTGATGTTGGGGGATTCAGTGATGGAAACACCATTGTATGTCAAGTGGCGGTGGTTAGATTGTCTCCTGTTGGTGATGGTCTTAGCCTGGCATTTGTGTGGCATGAACGTCACTTGCCACTTGTCAGCCTAAGCCTGGATACTGTCCAGATCTTGCTGCATGTGAACATGGGCTGCTTCAGTATCTGAGGAGTCACAAATGATGCTGAACATTGTGCAATCATCGGCGAACATCCCCACTTCTGACCTTATGGAGAAAAGGTCATTGATGAAGCATCTGAAGATGGTTGGGCCAAGGACACTACCCTGAGGAACTCCTGCAGGGATGTCCTGGAGCTGGGGTGACTGACCCCCCAACAACCACAACCATCTTCCTATGAGCCAGAGATGACTCTAATCACTGGAGAGTTGGCCCCAATACCCATTATTTCAATTTTCTCAGGGTCCTTGATATCACACTTGGTCAAAGGCAGTCACTGAATCAAACCCCTTCATGTTCACTCTCACTGGTCAGAATCCTAATGAATCCAAACTCTTTCCAGTCAGTATGAACCCCAATGATCCTGGGTTCTCAGGCTGTAAATTGCTCAGCAATGTCTTCAGGAATTAAGATTCCTGGGAGAGTTGGTTTTTGTTTTGTTTGAAATGAAAGTCTTTAGTATTTTTCTTTTTGAAGCATTCATGGACATTTTTTTCGTTGTTATTCTCAGAAGTTTATAATAACCTTGTTGCCAGATGATAGTTTTACGTCTCCCCAATGAGACCGCAATTTTGAGCTGTTCTAAATCAATCGTAATTGAACGTTTCACAAAGACAGCAGCTGGCAAACCAGCTAATACCAAACAGAACGGTCCCCAGTTGTTAGTTTTCTAGAAGTTTGGGACACATTCAAACTGTCCTGAGACTTGTCACAAAAAATACCATGAGTTTGATTAAAAGTTCCTGTGAAGCACTTTGGCAACTTTTATTATTTGGGACAGGTGCTATATGAATGCAGGCAGTTTCTGCTGTCCTCAAATCCAAGCTGTAGTGGGCACCTACTCCATTTGAGGAAGGGTCACCAGGCCTGAAACATTAACTCTGTTTTCTCCTTCACAGATGCTGCCAGACCTGCTGAGCTTCTCCAGCAACTTTGTTTTTGTTCCCTTCTCCAACTATCCCCATTATACACTGTGCCAGGGATTTTCATCCTCACTTTGATCTGATAGTCACAATGAGTTGAAATGTTGTCCCTCCAACATTTATCTCAATGGAGTTTTGGTTAAAATCGTCACCAACTGAAGCGACAGTGTTCTGCTCCATCCTAACGGCACGGGTTTTGTAAAAGGTTTTGAAATGTTTCTTAGCTTTCTGCTACAGAACCTCGGTTCCGCTAGATCCCTGCTCTGCCCCTAGTAATTTCACAGTAAAACTGTTCCACACCTTACCTGCCTCAGCTCACACGGACTTTTTGCAAAGTGAAAACGGTTTGTCAGCCTCCAGGCAACAGCCCCAAGCCCTGGGTAAATATTTGTGCTGACGTCGGAGCTTCGGGATGTTTCTGGAGCCGATTTTGAGGCTGTCTGAGCTTTTAGCGGATCTCCGCACAGCAACGTGGCTGACAGCAGGAATGGGTTTGATCTCCCGGGATCCCAGAGACACTGAGAAGCTGCTTCCTGTCCACGCAGGCACCAGCAAAGCGAGCCACAAAGAAATGCCGAGAAACTAACGGGCCATGTTCACTTGCTGGAATCACACTCAGAGAAATTCAGCACTTGCCTTTCCGAGTGCTTTTGTATGGCGACAGATCTAACGTGTGGAAAACGGGCTGGGGAATCCGTGGGCCCCTAGGATCAGTGAAATCCTCCAGCCCTTCACCCTGGCAGTGCCAGCAGGACGGGAGGGGGGGGGGGAGTTTTCAGCAGAGTGGCACCCAGTGAGGGAGATGGTACCACCTTGGGCACACCGCGCACACCCACAGCCCACTATAGCAGAAATGTCGCCCCCCCTCCACATTTCCCATCAGCGCTGATGAAGAGTCATCTAGAGTGGGAAATGAGCTCACGTTCTCTCCAGGGGTACCGTCTGATCCACTGTGATCCTCTGCGATGTGATGTGGTCTGGGTAGAACCCAATAGTTAGATCACAGACACCACAAAAAGGCAAGTTCTTGTTGAGACAGATATCTTGAAGTTTATTAATGATAGTAACCAGTTGCATCAGGGATTGTTTCTCACTGCATAACCTTCCCTGGAACAGACTAGTGTTAGATTTGGAATGTGGAATGAAGTAGGTATGATTCTTTGGGCAATAGTGATCACAACATGAGAGATTTTCAAATTGAGTTTGAGGTAGAGCAACTTGAGTCTCAAACCAGAGTCCTCAAATTAAGTAAAGGCATTTTTTTTCCTTTATTCATTCATGGGATGAGGGTGTTGCTGGCGAGGCAGCATTTATCGTCCATCCCTAATTGCCCAGAGGGCAGTTCAGAGTCAACCACATTGCTGTGGGTCTGGAGTCACCTGTAGTCCAGGTCGGGTAAGGATGGCAGTTCCTTTCCCTAAAGGACATTAGTGAACCAGATGGGTTTTTTCCCCAACAACTGGCAGTGGGTTCATGGTCATCATTAGATTCGTAATTCCAGTTATTTATTGAAACCAGTACCATCCAGGTACCCAGTACACCCCAGGTTCCCAGTACCATCCCAGGTTCCCAGTACCATCCCAGGTACCCCGTACCATCCAGGTTCCCAGTACCGTCCAGGTACCCGGTACCATCCCATTACCCAGTACTATCCCAGGTTCCCAGTACCATCCCAGGTACCCAGTACCATCCTAGGTACCCAGTACCGTCCAGGTACCTGGCACCGTCCCAGGTACCCGGAACCGTCCCAGGTTCCCAGTAGCGTCCCAGGTACCCAGTACCGTCCCAGGCACCCAGTACTGTCCCAGGTATCCAGCACCATCCAGGTACCCAGCACCATCCCAGGTACGCAGTACCATCCCAGGTGCCCAGTACCGTCCCAGGTCCCCAGTACCATCCAGGTACCCAGCACCGTCCCAGGTACGCAGTACCATCCCAGGTACCCAGTACCGTCCCAGGTTCCCAGTACCATCCAGGTACCCAGTACCATCCCAGGTACCCAGTACCGTCCCAGGTACCCAGCACCGTCCCAGGTACCCAGTACCATCCAGGTACCCAGTACCATCCCAGGTACCCAGTACCTTCCAGGTACCCGGCACCGTCCCAGGTACCCGGTACTGTCCCAGGTACCCGGTACCGTCCCAGGTATCCGGTACCGTCCAGGTTCCCGGTACCGTCCCAGGTGCCCGGTACCATCCCAGGTAAAGAGGTTGTTTGTCATGTATCAGTGTTACTTTCCACCAATTGTTTTAAATCTCTCCACCTTGCTAACTGACCCCTCTGCCGGTGGAAACACGTCTTCCCCGTCACTGTTTGCAAAGTATTCATTACTTTGTATCTTCATTAAGTCACCCATGTTCTATGGAGAACAACCTTCACCTGTCCAAACTTTCATCAGAGCTCTAAGGTTTTGGAGTGGATCTGTAACTCGGGCTGTGGGTGTTGTGGCTGGCTGGCTCGCCGAGCTGGTGTATTATTCTGCAGCGGTTCCGTTACCGTGCTGGCTAACATCCTCCGTGCAGCCTCCGATGAAGCATTCTCCCGCCCGGTTTTTAAACTCTGGGGCCCGTTGAGCTGCATCGCCTCGCTTCCAGCTTTCCTTCGTATATGGGGTCGAGTTGTATGTGTTTGTTGTTGGTTTTCTTCGTGGAGTTACCAGGCTTTTAGGAACTCCCGAGCCTGTCTCTGCTTTGCTTGTCCCGGGATCTTGGTGATTCATGATAAGGAGAGCGATCCCGGGACAAGCAAAGCAGAGACAGGCTCGGGAGTTCCTAAAAGCCTGGTAACTCCACGAAGAAAACCAACAACAAACACATACAACTCGACCCCATGTACACTCCACTGCGAAGGAAAGCCGGAAGCGAGGCGATCCAGCCAGCTTCATCAGAGCTATACATTTCACCCCCTGACAGTCTTGTTGTAAATGTCAGTACTCTCTCTCCACCAGTTTTAGTCATGCTCTGATGTGATGACTACAACTGTACACAAACCTCCAACTGTGACCTAACCGCTTTCTTATATCATTCCAATAGTACATTCCTGCTCTTACACGGAATAGCCTACCCTGCCCCCGGCGAAGGAATGTTCTAACTGCCTGTTTTATCGCCTTATCGGCCTGTGGGGACCTGTGAACTTGCATTTCAACATCCACCACCCTGTCTTCCCACCTCAATAAGCACTGCTCTGCCTGCTCTCCCCAGCCTGGCAGAATTCACATTTCTCTAGATAATCAAATGTGAGGCTGGATGAACACAGCAGGCCCAGCAGCATCTCAGGAGCACAAAAGCTGACGTTTCGGGCCTAGACCCTTCATCAGAGGGCTCTCTGATGAAGGGTCTAGGCCCGAAACGTCAGCTTTTGTGCTCCTGAGATGCTGCTTGGCCTGCTGTGTTCATCCAGCCTCACATTTTATTATCTTGGAATTCTCCAGCATCTGCAGTTCCCATTATCCCTTCACATTTCTCTGGATTGAATTCCATTTCCCCCTTTTCCAGCCACACAACCCAACAGTTGGCAGGTTGCTATGGTGACAGTGCGTACGCTCTGATTGGGGTCTGTCAGTTGTTACATGGTGAATACCTTTGGGGTACTCCTGCTATAGACGGAAGCCAGGAAACATCCTTGACATCATTGTTCCTTGGTTAACTCTTCATGTACCGCTTCTCTTTGCGCTTCTCTGGGGGTTTCAATTTCTCATAAATTTCTGCCCAATGCCCCCGTGCACGTGCCACAAAACATTGGACACTTTGGAAGAGACAAGCCACACAACACACAAGATTTGATCCACTGAGCTGCCGTCAAATTGTTGGGTTGAAAGGTCATGCAACAGATGATGTTGTTGGCCAGTTACAACTGTTTCCAAGTTGCCTCTAGCAGTGGGTCAATGACATGCTCTTTCTGGGCATAAATTTAAGATAACTGACAGGAGGTTTAGAAGGAATTTAAGGGAAATCTTTTCACCCAGAGTGTGATGGGGTCTGGAATGCAGTGCCTGGGAGGGTAGTTGAGGTGGGAGACCTCACAACTTTTAAAAAGTACTTGCATGAGCACTTGAAGTGTTATAACGTTTAAGCTATGGGCCTAGTGTGGGAATGTGGAACTAGTGTAGGTTGTAGCATATTTTTGGTGGTACAGACTCAGTGGGCCAAGGGTCTCTCCTGTACTGGATGGCTGTATAATTAGGGTTGTTCAGAAGGCTCTTTCTGAAGGATTTAGTGGCATAGTGTATTTCCATGAGCCTTCAACTGAGTCAGCTCTGGTGAAATCCCATTTCAGACTTTTCACTCAAAACCTCCCTGTCAACTGGTCCATTGTCTACATTGGCTTAACTCAAATTTTAAGCCCATCTTTTAAAATCTGGAAATTTGATAGAAATATGATTAGAAATACCAGAGGATTTAGCTCTTATTCAATCATTTCTCAAAGCAATAAGAAGTTTGACTGATTGTCATTTTGTACAGCTAATTTCAGGAAATAAAGGTGAATTATTTTTCCAAATAGCAGAGAGTTTGACAGTATGTCAATGGAGTGCCAATCCATGGTTAAATGTTTACTTTTCACTGTTTTGTGTTCTTTGTGCTCTTTAAAATTGTCAGTACAAGGATCTGTATCACAGAGTAATGCTTGATTTTTTTAAAAATTCTCTCTTTTGTTTTGTTAAAGGTCACTACATGGAGTTGGGAGTTCAGGCCAGGCTGAGGGCAGTGATATCACACAGGACTTTGTAACATTTCCATGAATCCTAGAAACAGGATTGTGGAAATGACTGACATATTGACAAAGGTGTGTCCTTTTAAATGTGGGAAAAGTCTGTTTTAGTGTTTGGGCTGTACGTCATTCAAGGACCAGTTCAACAAATTGGAATTACCAAATGCATTTTTAAAATGACACGTTTTGAATTAGACTATCTGTAGCTTGCCTTTCCTTCTCAAAGATGTTCCTTCTCACTTGAGTTTCTGTTCTGCACTATGTGCTGTAGCACTCTGTCTCAGTTGTTCACAAATAACCACGGCCCTGACCTCAGGCAGATGATGGGCTAGAGCTGATCAGAAGATAAAGGCTTCACCTCTGCCACTACATTCATCACTTTTTAGAGCTAACTGAACGCCGCTGCCTTCAAATGGGCACTGGCTGCCAACATGATGCAGTGTCATGTGTCAAACTCCACTATTAATGTGATCTGGTCAGGGCCCACCACATATGAGCTTATGGTTGGGACCTTTTGAAATGCCACAAGCTTACACACAATCTCTGGGTTCTCCCATCGCTGATGTTCCTGTACATGACACACATAACTCTCTGACTGACTGAACACACATATCTCCAATACACAGAGGCAATGACTGAAGGTCAGGCAGCTGCAGTTTTACTGGAACATCACGTGGTGGTGCCCTTAAAGGTGCAGACCAATCTGTTCAGGAACCTGTGTGATACTACCTGTACATGACAGGCACAGCCCCTGCTCTGTGCTGTACTCATTCTTCCAGCTGTGCTCACTCTGTCCCATTAAGAATGCCCCATGGGCACAGACACAGTCTACATTTACATGGCACCTTTCACTAGTCCAGGATGTCCCAAAGCAATTTAAATCCAATGAAGTACTTTGAAATGTAGTCACTTTGCAAAATAGGAAACACAGTTAGTTTGCACTACAAGATCCAAGAAAGGACAATGAAACAGGTAACATTTTATGATGCTGGTTGTAAAATAGACATTGGCTGACAGACAGGGAACAAATTGCCCAGAACTTCCACATCCTGGGATAGTGGCTGTGAGTTTTCAATATTCCCCGAGAGAGCAAACAGTACCTACTGACCTTCTCATTTTATTTCCTGTATTTTTGATTGCAGACTGAAATGGAAAAAGGACTGTTTTAAAACCTAGGACTGTAGAAAGAATTGCTGTACTTCTAAACACAAGTAACCAAAACAAATTAGGTGGTGTTTATACGACTGTTTATTCATGTAGTGAGGGAAGTTGTGTGTAGACAGCCATCACCAGGGGCTGTATGCAGAGATCTGGCCAGCAACAAGTAGCTGATTGGTTTGTACAATTCAAACCAGTTATGAATACCAGAGATCACCAGTCTGATGACAACCCTCTAATTGATTCTTGGTGGCTGAACATCTTGGAGATGTAAATAGTACAGGCAGAAGCCTTTGGACTGTTGGAACAGGAGGTGATGTGTATGTCACTCTCTCTCTGCAGTAACAATACCTGAAGCTTGATGAAAGCCAGTTGTTTTTCTCTCACTGGTTGTTATAGCCTGTTCCCTTTTTCTAGTAAGCAAGGGACTAAATTAGTGTACCAATAATCCTGTACCTCCGTGAAGAACTGAAAGACCTGCAGAAAATAGACAAAATAACAATAAATCTTGACAAACCAAAGGAAAATCTAAACAAACGACTGTCTGTGGATTGGAGATAATGGGAACTGCAGATGCTGGAGAATCCAAGATAACAAAGTGTGGAGCTGGATGAACACAGCAGGCCAAGCAGCATCTCAGGAGCACAAAAGCTGACGTTTAGGGCCTAGACCCTTCATCAGAGAGATGTGGATTGATGCTATTGAACTGTGTTTCTCTGGTTTTCTGCTCCATCCATAAAACCAATGTCTTTTTTGTTTGTTGCTATGTGAGTGTATTGGGACTTAAAAGAGACTTACATTTTTAACTGGTATAACCATATGGTGATAGTTCATAACTGTATATTTGATATTAGAATGCACCTATTTGTGATAAATAGTAGCTCCTGGTAGGTGCAGGATTGTGGTTGGTTTATCTCAGTACCGTGATACTATCAGGCAGTAAATCAGACTCATTGCGAGAGTTGATTAAATCATTACTTTCTGTGATGACTCTAGAGGCACTAGGGAGTGGGCTTTGAGAATCAG
Organism: Stegostoma tigrinum; assembly: GCF_030684315.1. Taxonomy (NCBI): domain Eukaryota; kingdom Metazoa; phylum Chordata; class Chondrichthyes; order Orectolobiformes; family Stegostomatidae; genus Stegostoma; species Stegostoma tigrinum. The sequence goes on from NC_081380.1 coordinate 47,697,115, forward strand.
TCAGTTTTTCAAGTTGTGATAATTGAAAGATACCGCATTGAAATCCTGGGAGATGGGAAACAGCTGGCAACTGGTTTAATGCTTCTCTAGTTTCTGTCCTCCTTCTGTTCGACCAGCATCCTCCACCCTTTTCTGGAAATTTACAATTCTCATCACTCCATCATTGGTCACTGCACTTTCAGAAGCTCAGAAACGGCCCCCTTGAACCTTTTTGCCTCTCTCTCCCAAAGGGTACTTCAAACCCACTAGGGTCAGTCTGGTTGGCCACCTGACTGTCTCCTGCAGTGGAATGGGTTACTGGTTGTTTCTTGTCCATGTAGTGGGAAGGGGGGTGCGAACAGAAGCAGCTTTCCTGCACTCACTCTGTCACACTGATGACGAAAACTGCATCAACGAGGTCACTGATCCATCTTCCGCACTCCAGGTTTTACAGCCCAAACTGCTTGCTATCTCCTCATGGGTCAGTCCCACTACCCCAGACATTGGCTTGCTGTGGAACCGTTGTTGTACTCTGTCAACAGCAACTAGATCTTTTCTTGGTGGAGGAGAACAGATCTCATTTTTATTTGTTCATGCTGGTTAGGCCGGCATTTATTGCCCATTCCCCACCTGCCCTGAGAACAGTGAAGAGCCAATCCCATTGCTGTGGGTCTGGAGTCACACATGGGCCAGAATGGGTAGGGATGGCAGCTTTCCCTCCCTAAAGGGCATTAGTGAACTAGGTGAGATTTAACAATTGTCAATGTTTACACTGTCACCATTAGGCCAGCTTTTAATTTCACACCATCTGCATGGTGGGACCTGAAGTCAAGCCCCAGAACATTAGTTTGGGGCTCTGTAATATTCATGTCACATGCTATGAGCAGCACATTGTTCAACAACAACTACAAAAACAGAAGTTGCTGGAAAAGCTCAGCAGGTCTGACAGCATCTGTGAGGGTACAATAATGTTTCAGGTCAGTTCTGAGGATGGGTCGCTGGACCCGAAACATTACTTTACCTTCACAGATGCTGCCAGACCTGCTGAGTTGTTCCAGCAACTTCTGCCTTTGTTCCTGATTTACAGCGTCCACAGTTCTGTTAGTTTTTACCAGCTCACCATTACCTCATCTACCCACCAGGCATGGCCTCACCGAGGCCTCATCCAGCTCCAGCAAGATATCTTGTGAACACAAATGCCCTTGTGATGAAGACTAAGGGACATGCTATAGATACAGTCACACCCGACTCAATATCATCAATGTACTTCCTGAATATCAACCCACATTACACATATCGAACCAGGGTCCAAGATTCAATTCAGCTCCACAACTTCATGGGAAAATAATTGGAGCAAATCAGGAGACAGTGTGAATTATTGTTTATTCATTTGTTTAAAAAAAATCTCCAACCTGATGTCATCAGATTGGACTGACACCAGACGCTACCATCAGATCCCACCAGTGGACCCTATCGCTGAGATCTCACTTGGGATTTATCACTGTTTCTACATTTCTCATTTTCTCAAGGTTTACCACCAATTTCTCATGGGTTCCAGTTTGAAGTTGTGGTTTTGGGTCTTTGATAGTCCCAAGGAAGATGGGAATTCCAGAGATATCATCGCGGATGATGAAGAAAAACGGCCTGTTGATGGTACACTTCATAAAGGAGCGATTGATGGCAATGCCTGTGCTAGCAGCAGCCTGTACTCCCTCCTCTTTCAGCTCCATCATTGCCTTATGCTGCATACTGGACACGACCAGGGGCATGGGCGAGATCCTGCGCAGGTCTGGGTTCAAGAACAGTTTGCCAAGGCCTGTGACAGCAGGGAGCAGGAGAGGAGCAGTTAGACTGGGGGAGGCTTCAGGCAGCTCAGACCAGGGCAAACTCCATCAGATACAACAAGGCTGACCTCCCGCTCTCACTCTCACACGCGCTCATACACTCACACACACTCGCTCACACACTCACTCACTCTTCTGTCCCACACAGACTCTCACACTCACACACACTCACTCACACACTCACTCACTCTTCTGTCCCACACAGACTCTCACACTCACACACACTCGCTCACACACTCACTCACCCTTCTGTCCCACACAGACTCTCACACTCACACACACTCACTCACACACTCACTCACTCTTCTGTCCCACACAGACTCTCACACTCACACACACTCACTCACACACTCACTCACTCTTCTGTCCCACACAGACTCTCACACTCACACATGCTCACTCACACACTCACTCACCCTTCTGTCCCACACAGACTCTCACACTCACACACACTCACTCACACACTCACTCATCCTTCTGTCCCACACAGACTCTCACACTCACACACACTCACTCACACACTCACTCACCCTTCTGTCCCACACAGACTCTCACACTCACACACACTCACTCACACACTCACTCATCCTTCTGTCCCACACAGACTCTCACACTCACACATGCTGACTCACACCCTCACTCACCCTTCTGTCCCACACAGACTCTCACACTCGCACACACTCACTCACACACTCACTCATCCTTCTGTCCCACACAGACTCTCACACTCACACACTCACACACACTCACTCACCCTTCTGTCCCACACAGACTCTCACACTCACACACACTCACTCACACACTCACTCGCCCTTCTGTCCCACACAGACTCTCACACTCACACATACTCACTCACACACTCACTCACCCTTCTGTCCCACACAGACTCTCACACTCACACACACTCACTCACCCTTCTGTCCCACACAGACTCTCACACTCACACACACTCACTCACACACTCACTCACCCTGCTGTCCCACACAGACTCTCACACTCACACATACTCACTCACACACTCACTCACCCTTCTGTCCCACACAGACTCTCACACTCACACACACTCACTCACCCTTCAGTCCCACACAGACTCTCACACTCACACACACTCACTCACACACTCACTCACCCTTCAGTCCCACACAGACTCTCACACTCACACACACTCACTCACACACTCACTCACCCTTCTGTCCCACACAAACTCTCACACTCACTCACACACTCACTCACCCTTCTGTCCCACACAGACTCTCACACTCACACACTCGCTCACCCTTCTGTCCCACACAGACTCTCACACTCACACACACTCACTCACACACTCACTCACCCTGCTGTCCCACACAGACTCTCACACTCACACACACTCACTCACCCTTCTGTCCCACACAGACTCTCACACTCACTCACACACTCACTCACTCTTCTGTCCCACACAGACTCTCACACTCACTCACACACTCACTCACTCTTCTGTCCCACACAGACTCTCACACTCAGACACACTCACTCACCCTTCTGTCCCACACAGACTCTCACACTCACACATACTCACTCACACACTCACTCACCCTTCTGTCCCACACTCACTCACACACTCACACACACTCACTCTCACACTCACTCACCCTTCTGTCCCACACAGACTCTCACACTCACACATACTCACTCACACACTCACTCACCCTTCTGTCCCACACAGAGTCACACACTCACACACACTCACTCTCACACTCACTCACCCTTCTGTCCCACACAGACTCTCACACTCACACATACTCACTCACACACTCACTCACCCTTCTGTCCCACACAGACTCACACACTCACACACACTCACTCACACACTCACTCACCCTTCTGTCCCACACAGACTCTCACATTCACACACACTCACTCACACACTCACTCACCCTTCTGTCCCACACAGACTCTCACACTCACACACACTCACTCACACATTCATTCACCCTGCTGTCCCACACAGACTCTCACACTCACACACACTCCCTCACCCTGCTGTCTCACACAGACTCTCACACTCACACACACTCACTCACACTCTCACTCACCCTTCTGTCCTACACAGACTCTCACACTCACACACTCACTCACCCTTCTGTCCCACACAGACTCTCACACTCACACACACTCGCTCACTCACCCTTCTGTCCCACACAGACTCTCACACTCACACATACTCACTCACACACTCACTCACCCTTCTGTCCCACACAGACTCACACACTCACACACACTCACTCACACACTCACTCACCCTTCTGTCCCACACAGACTCTCACATTCACACACACTCACTCACACACTCACTCACCCTTCTGTCCCACACAGACTCTCACACTCACACACACTCACTCACACATTCATTCACCCTGCTGTCCCACACAGACTCTCACACTCACACACACTCCCTCACCCTGCTGTCTCACACAGACTCTCACACTCACACACACTCACTCACACTCTCACTCACCCTTCTGTCCTACACAGACTCTCACACTCACACACTCACTCACCCTTCTGTCCCACACAGACTCTCACACTCACACACACTCGCTCACTCACCCTTCTGTCCCACACAGACTCTCACACTCACACATACTCACTCACACACTCACTCACCCTTCTGTCCCACACAGACTCACACACTCACACACACTCACTCACACACTCACTCACCCTTCTGTCGGACACAGACTCTCACATTCACACACACTCACTCACACACTCACTCACCCTTCTGTCCCACACAGACTCTCACACTCACACACACTCACTCACACATTCATTCACCCTGCTGTCCCACACAGACTCTCACACTCACACACACTCCCTCACCCTGCTGTCTCACACAGACTCTCACACTCACACACACTCACTCACACTCTCACTCACCCTTCTGTCCTACACAGACTCACACACTCACACACTCACTCACCCTTCTGTCCCACACAGACTCTCACACTCACACACACTCGCTCACTCACCCTTCTGTCCCACACAGACTCACACACTCACACATACTCACTCACACACTCACTCACACTTCTGTCCCACACAGACTCACACACTCACACACACTCACTCACACACTCACTCACCCTTCTGTCCCACACAGACTCTCACACTCACACACACTCACTCACACACTCACTCACCCTTCTGTCCCACACAGACTCTCATACTCATACATACTCACTCACACACTCACTCACCCTTCTGTCCCACACAGACTCACACACTCACACACACTCACTCACACACTCACTCACCCTTCTGTCCCACACAGACTCTCACATTCACACACACTCACTCACATACTCACTCACCCTTCTGTCCCACACAGACTCTCACACTCACACACACTCACTCACACATTCATTCACCCTGCTGTCCCAAACATACTCTCACACACACACACTCACTCACCCTGCTGTCCCACACAGACTCTCACACTCACACACTCACTCACCCTTCTGTCCCACACAGACTCTCTCACTCACACACTCACTCACCCTTCTGTCCCACACACACTCTCACACTCACACACACTCACTCACCTACTCACTCACCCTTCTGTCCCACACAGACTCTCACACTCACTCACACATTCATTCACCCTTCTGTCCCACACAGACTCACACACTCACACACACTCACTCACACACTCACTCACCCTGCTGTCCCACACAGACTCTCACACTGACACACACTCACTCACACACTCACTCACCCTTCTGTCCCACACAGACTCTCACACTCACTCACACACTCACTCACCCTTCTGTCCCACACAGACTCTCACACTCACACATACTCACTCACACACTCACTCACCCTTCTGTCCCACACAGACTCACACACTCATACACACTCACTCACACACTCACTCACCCTTCTGTCCCACACAGACTCTCACATTCACACACACTCACTCACACACTCACTCACCCTTCTGTCTTACACAGACTCTCACACTCACACACACTCACTCACACATTCATTCACCCTGCTGTCCCACACAGACTCTCACACTCACACATACTCACTCACACACTCACTCACCCTTCTGTCCCACAAAGACTCACACACTCACACACACTCACTCACACACTCACTCACCCTTCTGTCCCACACAGACTCTCACATTCACACACACTCACTCACACACTCACTCACCCTTCTGTCTTACACAGACTCTCACACTCACACACACTCACTCACACATTCATTCACCCTGCTGTCCCACACAGACTCTCACACTCACACACACTCACTCACCCTGCTGTCTCACACAGACTCTCACACTTACACACACTCACTCACACTCTCACTCACCCTTCTGTCCTACACAGACTCTCACACTCACACACTCACTCACCCTTCTGTCCCACACAGACTCTCACACTCACACCCACTCACTCACTCACCCTGCTGTCCCACACAGACTCTCACACTCACACACTCACTCATCCTTCTCTCCCACACTGACTCTCACACTCACACACACTCACTCACACACTCACTCACCCTTCTGTCCCACACAGACTCTCACACTCACACATACTCACTCACACACTCACTCACCCTTCTGTCCCACACAGACTCACACACTCACACACACTCACTCACCCTTCTGTCCCACACAGACTCTCACACTCACACACACTCGCTCACACATTCATTCACCCTTCTGTCCCACACAGACTCTCACACTCACACACACTCACTCACACACTCACTCACCCTGCTGTCCCACACAGACTCTCACACTCACTCACACTCACTCACACACTCACTCACCCTGCTGTCCCACACAGACTCTCACACTGACACACACTCACTCACACACTCACTCACCCTTCTGTCCCACACAGACTCTCACACTCACTCACACACTCACTCACTCTTCTGTCCCACACAGACTCTCACACTCAGACACACTCACTCACCCTTCTGTCCCACACAGACTCTCACACTCACACATACTCACTCACACACTCACTCACCCTTCTGTCCCACACTCACTCACACACTCACACACACTCACTCCCACACTCACTCACCCTTCTGTCCCACACAGACTCTCACACTCACACATACTCACTCACACACTCACTCACCCTTCTGTCCCACACAGAGTCACACACTCACACACACTCACTCTCACACTCACTCACCCTTCTGTCCCACACAGACTCTCACACTCACTCTCACACTCACTCACCCTTCTGTCCCACACAGACTCTCACACTCACACATACTCACTCACACACTCACTCACCCTTCTGTCCCACACAGACTCACACACTCACACACACTCACTCACACACTCACTCACCCTTCTGTCGGACACAGACTCTCACATTCACACACACTCACTCACACACTCACTCACCCTTCTGTCCCACACAGACTCTCACACTCACACACACTCACTCACACATTCATTCACCCTGCTGTCCCACACAGACTCTCACACTCACACACACTCCCTCACCCTGCTGTCTCACACAGACTCTCACACTCACACACACTCACTCACACTCTCACTCACCCTTCTGTCCTACACAGACTCACACACTCACACACTCACTCACCCTTCTGTCCCACACAGACTCTCACACTCACACACACTCGCTCACTCACCCTTCTGTCCCACACACTCACACACTCACACATACTCACTCACACACTCACTCACACTTCTGTCCCACACAGACTCACACACTCACACACACTCACTCACACACTCACTCACCCTTCTGTCCCACACAGACTCTCACACTCACACACACTCACTCACACACTCACTCACCCTTCTGTCCCACACAGACTCTCATACTCATACATACTCACTCACACACTCACTCACCCTTCTGTCCCACACAGACTCACACACTCACACACACTCACTCACACACTCACTCACCCTTCTGTCCCACACAGACTCTCACATTCACACACACTCACTCACATACTCACTCACCCTTCTGTCCCACACAGACTCTCACACTCACACACACTCACTCACACATTCATTCACCCTGCTGTCCCAAACATACTCTCACACACACACACTCACTCACCCTGCTGTCCCACACAGACTCTCACACTCACACACTCACTCACCCTTCTGTCCCACACAGACTCTCACACTCACACACTCACTCACCCTTCTGTCCCACACACACTCTCACACTCACACACACTCACTCACATACTCACTCACCCTTCTGTCCCACACAGACTCTCACACTCACTCACACATTCATTCACCCTTCTGTCCCACACAGACTCACACACTCACACACACTCACTCACACACTCACTCACCCTGCTGTCCCACACAGACTCTCACACTGACACACACTCACTCACACACTCACTCACCCTTCTGTCCCACACAGACTCTCACACTCACTCACACACTCACTCACCCTTCTGTCCCACACAGACTCTCACACTCACACATACTCACTCACACACTCACTCACCCTTCTGTCCCACACAGACTCACACACTCATACACACTCACTCACACACTCACTCACCCTTCTGTCCCACACAGACTCTCACATTCACACACACTCACTCACACACTCACTCACCCTTCTGTCTTACACAGACTCTCACACTCACACACACTCACTCACACATTCATTCACCCTGCTGTCCCACAGAGACTCTCACACTCACACATACTCACTCACACACTCACTCACCCTTCTGTCCCACAAAGACTCACACACTCACACACACTCACTCACACACTCACTCACCCTTCTGTCCCACACAGACTCTCACATTCACACACACTCACTCACACACTCACTCACCCTTCTGTCTTACACAGACTCTCACACTCACACACACTCACTCACACATTCATTCACCCTGCTGTCCCACACAGACTCTCACACTCACACACACTCACTCACCCTGCTGTCTCACACAGACTCTCACACTTACACACACTCACTCACACTCTCACTCACCCTTCTGTCCTACACAGACTCTCACACTCACACACTCACTCACCCTTCTGTCCCACACAGACTCTCACACTCACACCCACTCACTCACTCACCCTGCTGTCCCACACAGACTCTCACACTCACACACTCACTCATCCTTCTCTCCCACACTGACTCTCACACTCACACACACTCACTCACACACTCACTCACCCTTCTGTCCCACACAGACTCTCACACTCACACATACTCACTCACACACTCACTCACCCTTCTGTCCCACACAGACTCACACACTCACACACACTCACTCACCCTTCTGTCCCACACAGACTCTCACACTCACACACACTCACTCACACATTCATTCACCCTTCTGTCCCACACAGACTCTCACACTCACACACACTCACTCACACACTCACTCACCCTGCTGTCCCACACAGACTCTCACACTCACTCACACTCACTCACACACTCACTCACCCTGCTGTCCCACACAGACTCTCACACTGACACACACTCACTCACACACTCACTCACCCTTCTGTCCCACACAGACTCTCACACTCACTCACACACTCACTCACTCTTCTGTCCCACACAGACTCTCACACTCAGACACACTCACTCACCCTTCTGTCCCACACAGACTCTCACACTCACACATACTCACTCACACACTCACTCACCCTTCTGTCCCACACTCACTCACACACTCACACACACTCACTCTCACACTCACTCACCCTTCTGTCCCACACAGACTCTCACACTCACACATACTCACTCACACACTCACTCACCCTTCTGTCCCACACAGAGTCACACACTCACACACACTCACTCTCACACTCACTCACCCTTCTGTCCCACACAGACTCTCACACTCACACATACTCACTCACACACTCACTCACCCTTCTGTCCCACACAGACTCACACACTCACACACACTCACTCACACACTCACTCACCCTTCTGTCCCACACAGACTCTCACATTCACACACACTCACTCACACACTCACTCACCCTTCTGTCCCACACAGACTCTCACACTTACACACACTCACTCACACATTCATTCACCCTGCTGTCCCACACAGACTCTCACACTCACACACACTCACTCACACTCTCACTCACCCTTCTGTCCTACACAGACTCTCACACTCACACACTCACTCACCCTTCTGTCCCACACAGACTCGCACACTCACACACACTCGCTCACTCACCCTTCTCTCCCACACAGACTCTCACACTCACACATACTCACTCACACACTCACTCACCCTTCTGTCCCACACAGACTCACACACTCACACACACTCACTCACACACTCACTCACCCTTCTGTCGGACACAGACTCTCACATTCACACACACTCACTCACACACTCACTCACCCTTCTGTCCCACACAGACTCTCACACTCACACACACTCACTCACACACTCACTCACCCTTCTGTCCCACACAGACTCTCACACTCACACACACTCACTCACACATTCATTCACCCTGCTGTCTCACACAGACTCTCACACTCACACACACTCACTCACACTCTCACTCACCCTTCTGTCCTACACAGACTCTCACACTCACACACTCACTCACCCTTCTGTCCCACACAGACTCTCACACTCACACACACTCGCTCACTCACCCTTCTCTCCCACACAGACTCTCACACTCACACATACACACTCACACACTCACTCACCCTTCTGTCCCACACAGACTCACACACTCACACACACTCCCTCACACACTCACTCACCCTTCTGTCGGACACAGACTCTCACATTCACACACACTCACTCACACACTCACTCACCCTTCTGTCCCACACAGACTCTCACACTCACACACACTCACTCACACATTCATTCACCCTGCTGTCCCACACAGACTCTCACACTCACACACACTCCCTCACCCTGCTGTCTCACACAGACTCTCACACTCACACACACTCACTCACACTCTCACTCACCCTTCTGTCCTACACAGACTCACACACTCACACACTCACTCACCCTTCTGTCCCACACAGACTCTCACACTCACACACACTCGCTCACTCACCCTTCTGTCCCACACAGACTCACACACTCACACATACTCACTCACACACTCACTCACACTTCTGTCCCACACAGACTCACACACTCACACACACTCACTCACACACTCACTCACCCTTCTGTCCCACACAGACTCTCACACTCACACACACTCACTCACACACTCACTCACCCTTCTGTCCCACACAGACTCTCACACTCATACATACTCACTCACACACTCACTCACCCTTCTGTCCCACACAGACTCACACACTCACACACACTCACTCACACACTCACTCACCCTTCTGTCCCACACAGACTCTCACATTCACACACACTCACTCACATACTCACTCACCCTTCTGTCCCACACAGACTCTCACACTCACACACACTCACTCACACATTCATTCACCCTGCTGTCCCAAACATACTCTCACACACACACACTCACTCACCCTGCTGTCCCACACAGACTCTCACACTCACACACTCACTCACCCTTCTGTCCCACACAGACTCTCACACTCACACACTCACTCACCCTTCTGTCCCACACACACTCTCACACTCACACACACTCACTCACATACTCACTCACCCTTCTGTCCCACACAGACTCTCACACTCACTCACACATTCATTCACCCTTCTGTCCCACACAGACTCACACACTCACACACACTCACTCACACACTCACTCACCCTGCTGTCCCACACAGACTCTCACACTGACACACACTCACTCACACACTCACTCACCCTTCTGTCCCACACAGACTCTCACACTCACTCACACACTCACTCACTCTTCTGTCCCACACAGACTCTCACACTCACACACACTCACTCACCCTTCTGTCCCACACAGACTCTCACACTCACACACACTCACTCACACACTCACTCACCCTTCTGTCCCACACAGACTCTTACACTCACTCACCCTGCTGTCCCACACAGACTCTCACACTCACTCACACTTACTCACACACTCACTCACCCTTCTGTCCCACACAGACTCTCACACTCACTCACCCTGCTGTCCCACACAGACTCTCACACTCACTCACACTCACACACACACTCACTCACCCTTCTGTCCCACACAGACTCTCACACTCACACACACTCACTCACACACTCACTCACCCTTCTGTCCCACACAGACTCTCACACTCACTCACCCTGCTGTTCCACACAGACTCTCACACTCACTCACACTCACTCACACACTCACTCACCCTTCTGTCCCACACAGACTCTCACACTCAATCACCCTGCTGTCCCACACAGACTCTCACACTCACTCACACTCACTCACCCTTCAGTCCCACACAGACTCTCACACTCACTCACACACTCACTCACCCTGCTGTCCCACACAGACTGTCACACTCACTCACACACTCACTCACCCTGCTGTCCCACACAGACTCTCACACTCACTCACACACTCACTCACCCTTCTGTCCCACACAGACTCTCACACTCACTCACACACTCACTCACCCTGCTGTCCCATACAGACTCTCACACTCACTCACACTCACTCTCACACTCACTCACCCTTCTGTCCCACACAGACTCTCACTCTCACTCACCCTTCTGTCCCACATGGACTCTCACACTCACTCACACACTCACTCACCCTGCTATCCAACACAGACTCTCACACTCACTCACACACTCACTCACCCTGCTGTCTCACACAGACTCTCACACTCACACACACTCACTCACACATTCATTCACCCTGCTGTCCCACACAGACTCTCACACTCACACACACTCACTCACACATTCATTCACCCTGCTGTCCCACACAGACTCTCACACTCACACACACTCACTCACCCTGCTGTCTCACACAGACTCTCACACTCACACACACTCACTCACACACTCACTCACCCTTCTGTCCCACACAGACTCTCACACTCACTCACCCTTCTGTCCCACACAGACTCTCACACTCACTCACACACTCACTCACCCTGCTATCCCACACAGACTCTCACACTCACTCACACACTCACTCACCCTGCTGCCTCACACAGAATCTCACACTCACACACACTCACTCACACACTCACTCACCCTTCTGTCCCACACAGACTCTCACACTCACACACTCACTCACCCTTCTGTTCCACACAGACTCTCACACTCACACACACTCACTCACACACTCACTCACCCTTCTGTCCCACACAGACTCTCACACTCACACACACTCACTCACACACTCACTCACCCTTCTGTCCCACACAGACTCTCACACTCACTCACACACTCACTCACCCTGCTGTCCCACACAGACTCTCACCTCACACACACACTCACTCACCCTGCTGTCCCACACAGACTCTCACACTCACTCACACATTCACTCACCCTTCTGTCCCACACAGACTCTCACACTCACGCACACTCACTCACCCTTCTGTCCCACACTCACTCACACACTCACTCACCCTGCTGTCCCACACAGACTCTCACCTCACACACACACTCACTCACCCTGCTGTCCCACACAGACTCTCACACTCACTCACACACTCACTCACCCTTCTGTCCCACACTCACTCACACACTCACACACACTCACTCTCACACTCACTCACCCTTCTGTCCCACACAGACTCTCACACTCACACATACTGACTCACACACTCACTCACCCTTCTGTCCCACAGACTCACACACTCACACACACTCACTCTCACACTCACTCACCCTTCTGTCCCACACAGACTCTCACACTCACTCACACACTCACTCACCCTTCTGTCCCACACAGACTCTCACACTCACTCACACTCACTCACACACACACTCACTCACCCTTCTGTCCCACACAGACTCTCACACCCACACACACTGACTCACACACTCACTCACCCTTCTGTCCCACACAGACTCTCACACTCACACACACTCACTCACACACTCACTCACCCTTCTCTCCCACACAGACTCTCACACTCACACACACTCACTCACACACTCACTCACCCTTCTGTCCCACACAGACTCTCACACTCACACATACTCACTCACACACTCACTCACACTTCTGTCCCACACAGACTCACACACTCACACACACTCACTCACCCTTCTGTCCCACACAGACTCTCACACTCACACACACTCACTCACACATTCATTCACCCTTCTGTCCCACACAGACTCTCACACTCACACACACTCACTCACACACTCACTCACCCTGCTGTCCCACACAGACTCTCACACTCACTCACACTCACTCACACACTCACTCACCCTGTTGTCCCACACAGACTCTCACGCTGACACACAGTCACTCACACTCTCACTCACCCTTCTGTCCAACACAGACTCTCACACTCACTCACACACTCACTCACTCTTCTGTCCCACACAGACTCTCACACTCACACACACTCAATCACTCACCCTTCTGTCCCACACAGACTCTCACACTCACACATACTCACTCACACACTCACTCACCCTTCTGTCCCACACAGACTCACACACTCACACACACTCACTCACACACTCACTCACCCTTCTGTCCCACACAGACTCTCACATTCACACACACTCACTCACATACTCACTCACCCTTCTGTCCCACACAGACTCTCACACTCACACACACTCACTCACACATTCATTCACCCTGCTGTCCCAAACATACTCTCACACACACACACTCACTCACCCTGCTGTCTCACACAGACTCTCACACTCACACACTCACTCATCCTTCTGTCCCACACAGACTCTCACACTCACACACTCACTCACCCTTCTGTCCCACACAGACTCTCACACTCACACACACTCACTCACCCTTCTGTCCCACACAGACTCTCACACTCACACACACTCACACACACTCACTCACCCTTCTGTCCCACACAGACTCTCACACTCACACATACTCACTCACACACTCACTCACCCTTCTGTCCCACACAGACTCACACACTCACACACACTCACTCACACACTCACTCACCCTTCTGTCCCACACAGACTCTCACATTCACACACACTCACTCACACACTCACTCACCCTTCTGTCCCACACAGACTCTCACACTCACACACACTCACTCACACATTCATTCACCCTTCTGTCCCACACAGACTCTCACACTCACTCACACACTCACTCACCCTTCTGTCCCACACAGACTCTCACACTCACTCACACTCACTCACACACACACTCACTCACCCTTCTGTCCCACACAGACTCTCACACCCACACACACTGACTCACACACTCACTCACCCTTCTGTCCCACACAGACTCTCACACTCACACACACTCACTCACACACTCACTCACCCTTCTCTCCCACACAGACTCTCACACTCACACACACTCACTCACACACTCACTCACCCTTCTGTCCCACACAGACTCTCACACTCACACATACTCACTCACACACTCACTCACCCTTCTGTCCCACACAGACTCTCACACTCACACATACTGACTCACACACTCACTCACCCTTCTGTCCCACAGACTCACACACTCACACACACTCACTCTCACACTCACTCACCCTTCTGTCCCACACAGACTCTCACACTCACTCACACACTCACTCACCCTTCTGTCCCACACAGACTCTCACACTCACTCACACTCACTCACACACACACTCACTCACCCTTCTGTCCCACACAGACTCTCACACCCACACACACTGACTCACACACTCACTCACCCTTCTGTCCCACACAGACTCTCACACTCACACACACTCACTCACACACTCACTCACCCTTCTCTCCCACACAGACTCTCACACTCACACACACTCACTCACACACTCACTCACCCTTCTGTCCCACACAGACTCTCACACTCACACATACTCACTCACACACTCACTCACCCTTCTGTCCCACACAGACTCACACACTCACACACACTCACTCACCCTTCTGTCCCACACAGACTCTCACACTCACACACACTCACTCACACATTCATTCACCCTTCTGTCCCACACAGACTCTCACACTCACACACACTCACTCACACACTCACTCACCCTGCTGTCCCACACAGACTCTCACACTCACTCACACTCACTCACACACTCACTCACCCTGTTGTCCCACACAGACTCTCACACTGACACACAGTCACTCACACTCTCACTCACCCTTCTGTCCAACACAGACTCTCACACTCACTCACACACTCACTCACTCTTCTGTCCCACACAGACTCTCACACTCACACACACTCAATCACTCACCCTTCTGTCCCACACAGACTCTCACACTCACACATACTCACTCACACACTCACTCACCCTTCTGTCCCACACAGACTCACACACTCACACACACTCACTCACACACTCACTCACCCTTCTGTCCCACACAGACTCTCACATTCACACACACTCACTCACATACTCACTCACCCTTCTGTCCCACACAGACTCTCACACTCACACACACTCACTCACACATTCATTCACCCTGCTGTCCCAAACATACTCTCACACACACACACTCACTCACCCTGCTGTCTCACACAGACTCTCACACTCACACACTCACTCATCCTTCTGTCCCACACAGACTCTCACACTCACACACTCACTCACCCTTCTGTCCCACACAGACTCTCACACTCACACACACTCACTCACCCTTCTGTCCCACACAGACTCTCACACTCACACACACTCACACACACTCACTCACCCTTCTGTCCCACACAGACTCTCACACTCACACACACTCACTCACACACTCACTCACCCTTCTGTCCCACACAGACTCTCACACTCACACACACTCACTCACACACTCACTCACCCTTCTGTCCCACACAGACTCTCATACTCATACATACTCACTCACACACTCACTCACCCTTCTGTCCCACACAGACTCACACACTCACACACACTCACTCACACACTCACTCACCCTTCTGTCCCACACAGACTCTCACATTCACACACACTCACTCACATACTCACTCACCCTTCTGTCCCACACAGACTCTCACACTCACACACACTCACTCACACATTCATTCACCCTGCTGTCCCAAACATACTCTCACACACACACACTCACTCACCCTGCTGTCCCACACAGACTCTCACACTCACACACTCACTCACCCTTCTGTCCCACACAGACTCTCACACTCACACACTCACTCACCCTTCTGTCCCACACACACTCTCACACTCACACACACTCACTCACATACTCACTCACCCTTCTGTCCCACACAGACTCTCACACTCACTCACACATTCATTCACCCTTCTGTCCCACACAGACTCACACACTCACACACACTCACTCACACACTCACTCACCCTGCTGTCCCACACAGACTCTCACACTGACACACACTCACTCACACACTCACTCACCCTTCTGTCCCACACAGACTCTCACACTCACTCACACACTCACTCACTCTTCTGTCCCACACAGACTCTCACACTCACACACACTCACTCACCCTTCTGTCCCACACAGACTCTCACACTCACACACACTCACTCACACACTCACTCACCCTTCTGTCCCACACAGACTCTTACACTCACTCACCCTGCTGTCCCACACAGACTCTCACACTCACTCACACTTACTCACACACTCACTCACCCTTCTGTCCCACACAGACTCTCACACTCACTCACCCTGCTGTCCCACACAGACTCTCACACTCACTCACACTCACACACACACTCACTCACCCTTCTGTCCCACACAGACTCTCACACTCACACACACTCACTCACACACTCACTCACCCTTCTGTCCCACACAGACTCTCACACTCACTCACCCTGCTGTTCCACACAGACTCTCACACTCACTCACACTCACTCACACACTCACTCACCCTTCTGTCCCACACAGACTCTCACACTCAATCACCCTGCTGTCCCACACAGACTCTCACACTCACTCACACTCACTCACCCTTCAGTCCCACACAGACTCTCACACTCACTCACACACTCACTCACCCTGCTGTCCCACACAGACTGTCACACTCACTCACACACTCACTCACCCTGCTGTCCCACACAGACTCTCACACTCACTCACACACTCACTCACCCTTCTGTCCCACACAGACTCTCACACTCACTCACACACTCACTCACCCTGCTGTCCCATACAGACTCTCACACTCACTCACACTCACTCTCACACTCACTCACCCTTCTGTCCCACACAGACTCTCACTCTCACTCACCCTTCTGTCCCACATGGACTCTCACACTCACTCACACACTCACTCACCCTGCTATCCAACACAGACTCTCACACTCACTCACACACTCACTCACCCTGCTGTCTCACACAGACTCTCACACTCACACACACTCACTCACACATTCATTCACCCTGCTGTCCCACACAGACTCTCACACTCACACACACTCACTCACACATTCATTCACCCTGCTGTCCCACACAGACTCTCACACTCACACACACTCACTCACCCTGCTGTCTCACACAGACTCTCACACTCACACACACTCACTCACACACTCACTCACCCTTCTGTCCCACACAGACTCTCACACTCACTCACCCTTCTGTCCCACACAGACTCTCACACTCACTCACACACTCACTCACCCTGCTATCCCACACAGACTCTCACACTCACTCACACACTCACTCACCCTGCTGCCTCACACAGAATCTCACACTCACACACACTCACTCACACACTCACTCACCCTTCTGTCCCACACAGACTCTCACACTCACACACTCACTCACCCTTCTGTTCCACACAGACTCTCACACTCACACACACTCACTCACACACTCACTCACCCTTCTGTCCCACACAGACTCTCACACTCACACACACTCACTCACACACTCACTCACCCTTCTGTCCCACACAGACTCTCACACTCACTCACACACTCACTCACCCTGCTGTCCCACACAGACTCTCACCTCACACACACACTCACTCACCCTGCTGTCCCACACAGACTCTCACACTCACTCACACATTCACTCACCCTTCTGTCCCACACAGACTCTCACACTCACGCACACTCACTCACCCTTCTGTCCCACACTCACTCACACACTCACTCACCCTGCTGTCCCACACAGACTCTCACCTCACACACACACTCACTCACCCTGCTGTCCCACACAGACTCTCACACTCACTCACACACTCACTCACCCTTCTGTCCCACACTCACTCACACACTCACACACACTCACTCTCACACTCACTCACCCTTCTGTCCCACACAGACTCTCACACTCACACATACTCACTCACACACTCACTCACCCTTCTGTCCCACAGACTCACACACTCACACACACTCACTCTCACACTCACTCACCCTTCTGTCCCACACAGACTCTCACACTCACTCACACACTCACTCACCCTTCTGTCCCACACAGACTCTCACACTCACTCACACTCACTCACACACACACTCACTCACCCTTCTGTCCCATACAGACTCTCACACCCACACACACTGACTCACACACTCACTCACCCTTCTGTCCAACACAGACTCTCACACTCACTCACACACTCACTCACTCTTCTGTCCCACACAGACTCTCACACTCACACACACTCAATCACTCACCCTTCTGTCCCACACAGACTCTCACACTCACTCACACTCACTCACACACTCACTCACCCTTCTGTCCCACACAGACTCTCACATTCACACACACTCACTCACATACTCACTCACCCTTCTGTCCCACACAGACTCTCACACTCACACACACTCACTCACACATTCATTCACCCTGCTGTCCCAAACATACTCTCACACACACACACTCACTCACCCTGCTGTCTCACACAGACTCTCACACTCACACACTCACTCATCCTTCTGTCCCACACAGACTCTCACACTCACACACTCACTCACCCTTCTGTCCCACACAGACTCTCACACTCACACACACTCACTCACCCTTCTGTCCCACACAGACTCTCACACTCACACACACTCACTCACACACTCACTCACCCTTCTGTCCCACACAGACTCACACACTCACACACACTCACTCACACACTCACTCACCCTTCTGTCCCACACAGACTCTCACATTCACACACACTCACTCACATACTCACTCACCCTTCTGTCCCACACAGACTCTCACACTCACACACACTCACTCACACATTCATTCACCCTGCTGTCCCAAACATACTCTCACACACACACACTCACTCACCCTGCTGTCCCACACAGACTCTCACACTCACACACTCACTCACCCTTCTGTCCCACACAGACTCTCACACTCACACACTCACTCACCCTTCTGTCCCACACACACTCTCACACTCACACACACTCACTCACATACTCACTCACCCTTCTGTCCCACACAGACTCTCACACTCACACACACTCACTCACACATTCATTCACCCTTCTGTCCCACACAGACTCTCACACTCACTCACACATTCATTCACCCTTCTGTCCCACACAGACTCACACACTCACACACACTCACTCACACACTCACTCACCCTGCTGTCCCACACAGACTCTCACACTGACCCACACTCACTCACACACTCACTCACCCTTCTGTCCCACACAGACTCTCACACTCACTCACACACTCACTCACTCTTCTGTCCCACACAGACTCTCACACTCACACACACTCACTCACCCTCCTGTCCCACACAGACTCTCACACTCACACACACTCACTCACACACTCACTCACCCTTCTGTCCCACACAGACTCTCACACTCACACACACTCACTCACACATTCATTCACCCTTCTGTCCCACACAGACTCTCACACCCACACACACTCTCTCACACACTCACTCACCCTTCTGTCCCACACAGACTCTCACACTCACTCACCCTGCTGTTCCACACAGACTCTCACACTCACTCACACTCACTCACACACTCACTCACCCTTCTGTCCCACACAGACTCTCACACTCAATCACCCTGCTGTCCCACACAGACTCTCACACTCACTCACACTCACTCACCCTTCAGTCCCACACAGACTCTCACACTCACTCACACACTCACTCACCCTGCTGTCCCACACAGACTGTCACACTCACTCACACACTCACTCACCCTGCTGTCCCACACAGACTCTCACACTCACTCACACTCACTCACACACTCACTCACCCTTCTGTCCCACACAGACTCTCACACTCACTCACACACTCACTCACCCTGCTGTCCCATACAGACTCTCACACTCACTCACACTCACTCTCACACTCACTCACCCTTCTGTCCCACACAGACTCTCACTCTCACTCACCCTTCTGTCCCACATGGACTCTCACACTCACTCACACACTCACTCACCCTGCTATCCAACACAGACTCTCACACTCACTCACACACTCACTCACCCTGCTGTCTCACACAGACTCTCACACTCACACACACTCACTCACACATTCACTCACCCTGCTGTCCCACACAGACTCTCACACTCACACACACTCACTCACACATTCATTCACCCTGCTGTCCCACACAGACTCTCACACTCACACACACTCACTCACCCTGCTGTCTCACACAGACTCTCACACTCACACACACTCACTCACACACTCACTCACCCTTCTGTCCCACACAGACTCTCACACTCACTCACCCTTCTGTCCCACACAGACTCTCACACTCACTCACACACTCACTCACCCTGCTATCCCACACAGACTCTCACACTCACTCACACACTCACTCACCCTGCTGCCTCACACAGAATCTCACACTCACACACACTCACTCACACACTCACTCACCCTTCTGTCCCACCCAGACTCTCACACTCACACACTCACTCACCCTTCTGTTCCACACAGACTCTCACACTCACACACACTCACTCACACACTCACTCACCCTTCTGTCCCACACAGACTCTCACACTCACACACACTCACTCACACACTCACTCACCCTTCTGTCCCACACAGACTCTCACACTCACTCACACACTCACTCACCCTGCTGTCCCACACAGACTCTCACCTCACACACACACTCACTCACCCTGCTGTCCCACACAGACTCTCACACTCACTCACACATTCACTCACCCTTCTGTCCCACACAGACTCTCACACTCACGCACACTCACTCACCCTTCTGTCCCACACTCACTCACACACTCACTCACCCTGCTGTCCCACACAGACTCTCACCTCACACACACACTCACTCACCCTGCTGTCCCACACAGACTCTCACACTCACTCACCCTTCTGTCCCACACTCACTCACACACTCACACACACTCACTCTCACACTCACTCACCCTTCTGTCCCACACAGACTCTCACACTCACACATACTCACTCACACACTCACTCACCCTTCTGTCCCACAGACTCACACACTCACACACACTCACTCTCACACTCACTCACCCTTCTGTCCCACACAGACTCTCACACTCACTCACACACTCACTCACCCTTCTGTCCCACACAGACTCTCACACTCACTCACACTCACTCACACACACACTCACTCACCCTTCTGTCCCACACAGACTCTCACACCCACACACACTGACTCACACACTCACTCACCCTTCTGTCCCACACAGACTCTCTCACTCACACACACTCACTCACACACTCACTCACCCTTCTCTCCCACACAGACTCTCACACTCACACACACTCACTCACACACTCACTCACCCTTCTGTCCCACACAGACTCTCACACTCACACATACTCACTCACACACTCACTCACCCTTCTGTCCCACACAGACTCACACACTCACACACACTCACTCACCCTTCTGTCCCACACAGACTCTCACACTCACACACACTCACTCACACATTCATTCACCCTTCTGTCCCACACAGACTCTCACACTCACACACACTCACTCACACACTCACTCACCCTGCTGTCCCACACAGACTCTCACACTCACTCACACTCACTCACACACTCACTCACCCTGTTGTCCCACACAGACTCTCACACTGACACACACTCACTCACACTCTCACTCACCCTTCTGTCCAACACAGACTCTCACACTCACTCACACACTCACTCACTCTTCTGTCCCACACAGACTCTCACACTCACACACACTCAATCACTCACCCTTCTGTCCCACACAGACTCTCACACTCACACATACTCACTCACACACTCACTCACCCTTCTGTCCCACACAGACTCACACACTCACACACACTCACTCACACACTCACTCACCCTTCTGTCCCACACAGACTCTCACATTCACACACACTCACTCACATACTCACTCACCCTTCTGTCCCACACAGACTCTCACACTCACACACACTCACTCACACATTCATTCACCCTGCTGTCCCAAACATACTCTCACACACACACACTCACTCACCCTGCTGTCTCACACAGACTCTCACACTCACACACTCACTCATCCTTCTGTCCCACACAGACTCTCACACTCACACACTCACTCACCCTTCTGTCCCACACAGACTCTCACACTCACACACACTCACTCACCCTTCTGTCCCACACAGACTCTCACACTCACACACACTCACTCACACACTCACTCACCCTTCTGTCCCACACAGACTCACACACTCACACACACTCACTCACACACTCACTCACCCTTCTGTCCCACACAGACTCTCACATTCACACACACTCACTCACATACTCACTCACCCTTCTGTCCCACACAGACTCTCACACTCACACACACTCACTCACACATTCATTCACCCTGCTGTCCCAAACATACTCTCACACACACACACTCACTCACCCTGCTGTCCCACACAGACTCTCACACTCACACACTCACTCACCCTTCTGTCCCACACAGACTCTCACACTCACTCACACACTCACTCACCCTGCTGTCCCACACAGACTGTCACACTCACTCACACACTCACTCACCCTGCTGTCCCACACAGACTCTCACACTCACTCACACTCACTCACACACTCACTCACCCTTCTGTCCCACACAGACTCTCACACTCACTCACACACTCACTCACCCTGCTGTCCCATACAGACTCTCACACTCACTCACACTCACTCTCACACTCACTCACCCTTCTGTCCCACACAGACTCTCACTCTCACTCACCCTTCTGTCCCACATGGACTCTCACACTCACTCACACACTCACTCACCCTGCTATCCAACACAGACTCTCACACTCACTCACACACTCACTCACCCTGCTGTCTCACACAGACTCTCACACTCACACACACTCACTCACACATTCACTCACCCTGCTGTCCCACACAGACTCTCACACTCACACACACTCACTCACACATTCATTCACCCTGCTGTCCCACACAGACTCTCACACTCACACACACTCACTCACCCTGCTGTCTCACACAGTCTCTCACACTCACACACACTCACTCACACACTCACTCACCCTTCTGTCCCACACAGACTCTCACACTCACTCACCCTTCTGTCCCACACAGACTCTCACACTCACTCACACACTCACTCACCCTGCTATCCCACACAGACTCTCACACTCACTCACACACTCACTCACCCTGCTGCCTCACACAGAATCTCACACTCACACACACTCACTCACACACTCACTCACCCTTCTGTCCCACACAGACTCTCACACTCACACACTCACTCACCCTTCTGTTCCACACAGACTCTCACACTCACACACACTCACTCACACACTCACTCACCCTTCTGTCCCAAACAGACTCTCACACTCACACACACTCACTCACACACTCACTCACCCTTCTGTCCCACACAGACTCTCACACTCACTCACACACTCACTCACCCTGCTGTCCCACACAGACTCTCACCTCACACACACACTCACTCACCCTGCTGTCCCACACAGACTCTCACACTCACTCACACATTCACTCACCCTTCTGTCCCACACAGACTCTCACACTCACGCACACTCACTCACCCTTCTGTCCCACACTCACTCACACACTCACTCACCCTGCTGTCCCACACAGACTCTCACCTCACACACACACTCACTCACCCTGCTGTCCCACACAGACTCTCACACTCACTCACCCTTCTGTCCCACACTCACTCACACACTCACACACACTCACTCTCACACTCACTCACCCTTCTGTCCCACACAGACTCTCACACTCACACATACTCACTCACACACTCACTCACCCTTCTGTCCCACAGACTCACACACTCACACACACTCACTCTCACACTCACTCACCCTTCTGTCCCACACAGACTCTCACACTCACTCACACACTCACTCACCCTTCTGTCCCACACAGACTCTCACACTCACTCACACTCACTCACACACACACTCACTCACCCTTCTGTCCCACACAGACTCTCACACCCACACACACTGACTCACACACTCACTCACCCTTCTGTCCCACACAGACTCTCACACTCACACACACTCACTCACACACTCACTCACCCTTCTCTCCCACACAGACTCTCACACTCACACACACTCACTCACACACTCACTCACCCTTCTGTCCCACACAGACTCTCACACTCACACATACTCACTCACACACTCACTCACCCTTCTGTCCCACACAGACTCACACACTCACACACACTCACTCACCCTTCTGTCCCACACAGACTCTCACACTCACACACACTCACTCACACATTCATTCACCCTTCTGTCCCACACAGACTCTCACACTCACACACACTCACTCACACACTCACTCACCCTGCTGTCCCACACAGACTCTCACACTCACTCACACTCACTCACACACTCACTCACCCTGTTGTCCCACACAGACTCTCACACTGACACACACTCACTCACACTCTCACTCACCATTCTGTCCAACACAGACTCTCACACTCACTCACACACTCACTCACTCTTCTGTCCCACACAGACTCTCACACTCACACACACTCAATCACTCACCCTTCTGTCCCACACAGACTCTCACACTCACACATACTCACTCACACACTCACTCACCCTTCTGTCCCACACAGACTCACACACTCACACACACTCACTCACACACTCACTCACCCTTCTGTCCCACACAGACTCTCACATTCACACACACTCACTCACATACTCACTCACCCTTCTGTCCCACACAGACTCTCACACTCACACACACTCACTCACACATTCATTCACCCTGCTGTCCCAAACATACTCTCACACACACACACTCACTCACCCTGCTGTCTCACACAGACTCTCACACTCACACACTCACTCATCCTTCTGTCCCACACAGACTCTCACACTCACACACTCACTCACCCTTCTGTCCCACACAGACTCTCACACTCACACACACTCACTCACCCTTCTGTCCCACACAGACTCTCACACTCACACACACTCACTCACACACTCACTCACCCTTCTGTCCCACACAGACTCACACACTCACACACACTCACTCACACACTCACTCACCCTTCTGTCCCACACAGACTCTCACATTCACACACACTCACTCACATACTCACTCACCCTTCTGTCCCACACAGACTCTCACACTCACTCACACATTCATTCACCCTTCTGTCCCACACAGACTCACACACTCACACACACTCACTCACACACTCACTCACCCTGCTGTCCCACACAGACTCTCACACTGACACACACTCACTCACACACTCACTCACCCTTCTGTCCCACACAGACTCTCACACTCACTCACACACTCACTCACTCTTCTGTCCCACACAGACTCTCACACTCACACACACTCACTCACCCTTCTGTCCCACACAGACTCTCACACTCACACACACTCACTCACACACTCACTCACCCTTCTGTCCCACACAGACTCTCACACTCACACACACTCACTCACACATTCATTCACCCTTCTGTCCCACACAGACTCTCACACCCACACACACTCTCTCACACACTCACTCACCCTGCTGTCCCACACAGACTCTAACACTCACTCACACTCACTCACACACTCACTCACCCTGCTGTCCCACACAGACTCTCACACTGACACACACTCACTCACACACTCACTCACCCTTCTGTCCCACACAGACTCTCACACTCACTCACACACTCACTCACCCTTCTGTCCCACACAGACTCTCACACTCACACATACTCACTCACACACTCACTCACCCTTCTGTCCCACACTCACTCACACACTCACACACACTCACTCTCACACTCACTCACCCTTCTGTCCCACACAGACTCTCACACTCACACATACTCACTCACACACTCACTCACCCTTCTGTCCCACACAGACTCTCACACCCACACACACTCTCTCACACACTCACTCACCCTTCTCTCCCACACAGACTCTCACACTCACACATACTCACTCACACACTCACTCACCCTTCTGTCCCACACAGACTCACACACTCACACACACTCACTCTCACTCACCCTTCTGTCCCACACAGACTCTCACACTCACACATACTCACTCACACACTCACTCACCCTTCTGTCCCACACAGACTCTCACATTCACACACACTCACTCACACACTCACTCACCCTTCTGTCTTACACAGACTCTCACACTCACACACACTCACTCACACATTCATTCACCCTGCTGTCCCACACAGACTCTCACACTCACACATACTCACTCACACACTCACTCACCCTTCTGTCCCACAAAGACTCACACACTCACACACACTCACTCACACACTCACTCACCCTTCTGTCCCACACAGACTCTCACATTCACACACACTCACTCACACACTCACTCACCCTTCTGTCTTACACAGACTCTCACACTCACACACACTCACTCACACATTCATTCACCCTGCTGTCCCACACAGACTCTCACACTCACACACACTCACTCACCCTGCTGTCTCACACAGACTCTCACACTTACACACACTCACTCACACTCTCACTCACCCTTCTGTCCTACACAGACTCTCACACTCACACACTCACTCACCCTTCTGTCCCACACAGACTCTCACACTCACACCCACTCACTCACTCACCCTGCTGTCCCACACAGACTCTCACACTCACACACTCACTCATCCTTCTCTCCCACACTGACTCTCACACTCACACACACTCACTCACACACTCACTCACCCTTCTGTCCCACACAGACTCTCACACTCACACATACTCACTCACACACTCACTCACCCTTCTGTCCCACACAGACTCACACACTCACACACACTCACTCACCCTTCTGTCCCACACAGACTCTCACACTCACACACACTCACTCACACATTCATTCACCCTTCTGTCCCACACAGACTCTCACACTCACACACACTCACTCACACACTCACTCACCCTGCTGTCCCACACAGACTCTCACACTCACTCACACTCACTCACACACTCACTCACCCTGCTGTCCCACACAGACTCTCACACTGACACACACTCACTCACACACTCACTCACCCTTCTGTCCCACACAGACTCTCACACTCACTCACACACTCACTCACTCTTCTGTCCCACACAGACTCTCACACTCAGACACACTCACTCACCCTTCTGTCCCACACAGACTCTCACACTCACACATACTCACTCACACACTCACTCACCCTTCTGTCCCACACTCACTCACACACTCACACACACTCACTCTCACACTCACTCACCCTTCTGTCCCACACAGACTCTCACACTCACACACACTCACTCTCACACTCACTCATCCTTCTGTCCCACACAGACTCTCACACTCACACATACTCACTCACACACTCACTCACCCTTCTGTCCCACACAGACTCACACACTCACACACACTCACTCACACACTCACTCACCCTTCTGTCCCACACAGACTCTCACATTCACACACACTCACTCACACACTCACTCACCCTTCTGTCCCACACAGACTCTCACACTCACACACACTCACTCACACATTCATTCACCCTTCTGTCCCACACAGACTCTCACACTCACACACACTCACTCACACACTCACTCACCCTGCTGTCCCACACAGACTCTCACACTCACTCACACTCACTCACACACTCACTCACCCTGTTGTCCCACACAGACTCTCACACTGACACACACTCACTCACACTCTCACTCACCCTTCTGTCCAACACAGACTCTCACACTCACTCACACACTCACTCACTCTTCTGTCCCACACAGACTCTCACACTCACACACACTCAATCACTCACCCTTCTGTCCCACACAGACTCTCACACTCACACATACTCACTCACACACTCACTCACCCTTCTGTCCCACACAGACTCACACACTCACACACACTCACTCACACACTCACTCACCCTTCTGTCCCACACAGACTCTCACATTCACACACACTCACTCACATACTCACTCACCCTTCTGTCCCACACAGACTCTCACACTCACACACACTCACTCACACATTCATTCACCCTGCTGTCCCAAACATACTCTCACACACACACACTCACTCACCCTGCTGTCTCACACAGACTCTCACACTCACACACTCACTCATCCTTCTGTCCCACACAGACTCTCACACTCACACACTCACTCACCCTTCTGTCCCACACAGACTCTCACACTCACACACACTCACTCACCCTTCTGTCCCACACAGACTCTCACACTCACACACACTCACTCACACACTCACTCACCCTTCTGTCCCACACAGACTCACACACTCACACACACTCACTCACACACTCACTCACCCTTCTGTCCCACACAGACTCTCACATTCACACACACTCACTCACATACTCACTCACCCTTCTGTCCCACACAGACTCTCACACTCACACACACTCACTCACACATTCATTCACCCTGCTGTCCCAAACATACTCTCACACACACACACTCACTCACCCTGCTGTCCCACACAGACTCTCACACTCACACACTCACTCACCCTTCTGTCCCACACAGACTCTCACACTCACACACTCACTCACCCTTCTGTCCCACACAGACTCTCACACTCACACACACTCACTCACATACTCACTCACCCTTCTGTCCCACACAGACTCTCACACTCACACACACTCACTCACACATTCATTCACCCTTCTGTCCCACACAGACTCTCACACTCACTCACACATTCATTCACCCTTCTGTCCCACACAGACTCACACACTCACACACACTCACTCACACACTCACTCACCCTGCTGTCCCACACAGACTCTCACACTGACACACACTCACTCACACACTCACTCACCCTTCTGTCCCACACAGACTCTCACACTCACTCACACACTCACTCACTCTTCTGTCCCACACAGACTCTCACACTCACACACACTCACTCACCCTTCTGTCCCACACAGACTCTCACACTCACACACACTCACTCACACACTCACTCACCCTTCTGTCCCACACAGACTCTCACACTCACACACACTCACTCACACATTCATTCACCCTTCTGTCCCACACAGACTCTCACACCCACACACACTCTCTCACACACTCACTCACCCTACTGTCCCACACAGACTCTCACACTCACTCACACACTCACTCACCCTGCTGTCCCACACAGACTCTCACACTGACACACACTCACTCACACACTCACTCACCCTTCTGTCCCACACAGACTCTCACACTCACTCACACACTCACTCACCCTTCTGTCCCACACAGACTCTCACACTCACACATACTCACTCACACACTCACTCACCCTTCTGTCCCACACTCACTCACACACTCACACACACTCACTCTCACACTCACTCACCCTTCTGTCCCACACAGACTCTCACACTCACACATACTCACTCACACACTCACTCACCCTTCTGTCCCACACAGACTCACACACTCACACACACTCACTCTCACTCACCCTTCTGTCCCACACAGACTCTCACACTCACACATACTCACTCACACACTCACTCACCCTTCTGTCCCACACAGACTCACACACTCATACACACTCACTCACACACTCACTCACCCTTCTGTCCCACACAGACTCTCACATTCACACACACTCACTCACACACTCACTCACCCTTCTGTCTTACACAGACTCTCACACTCACACACACTCACTCACACATTCATTCACCCTGCTGTCCCACACAGACTCTCACACTCACACATACTCACTCACACACTCACTCACCCTTCTGTCCCACAAAGACTCACACACTCACACACACTCACTCACACACTCACTCACCCTTCTGTCCCACACAGACTCTCACATTCACACACACTCACTCACACACTCACTCACCCTTCTGTCTTACACAGACTCTCACACTCACACACACTCACTCACACATTCATTCACCCTGCTGTCCCACACAGACTCTCACACTCACACACACTCACTCACCCTGCTGTCTCACACAGACTCTCACACTTACACACACTCACTCACACTCTCACTCACCCTTCTGTCCTACACAGACTCTCACACTCACACACTCACTCACCCTTCTGTCCCACACAGACTCTCACACTCACACCCACTCACTCACTCACCCTGCTGTCCCACACAGACTCTCACACTCACACACTCACTCATCCTTCTCTCCCACACTGACTCTCACACTCACACACACTCACTCACACACTCACTCACCCTTCTGTCCCACACAGACTCTCACACTCACACATACTCACTCACACACTCACTCACCCTTCTGTCCCACACAGACTCACACACTCACACACACTCACTCACCCTTCTGTCCCACACAGACTCTCACACTCACACACACTCACTCACACATTCATTCACCCTTCTGTCCCACACAGACTCTCACACTCACACACACTCACTCACACACTCACTCACCCTGCTGTCCCACACAGACTCTCACACTCACTCACACTCACTCACACACTCACTCACCCTGCTGTCCCACACAGACTCTCACACTGACACACACTCACTCACACACTCACTCACCCTTCTGTCCCACACAGACTCTCACACTCACTCACACACTCACTCACTCTTCTGTCCCACACAGACTCTCACACTCAGACACACTCACTCACCCTTCTGTCCCACACAGACTCTCACACTCACACATACTCACTCACACACTCACTCACCCTTCTGTCCCACACTCACTCACACACTCACACACACTCACTCTCACACTCACTCACCCTTCTGTCCCACACAGACTCTCACACTCACACACACTCACTCTCACACTCACTCACCCTTCTGTCCCACACAGACTCTCACACTCACACATACTCACTCACACACTCACTCACCCTTCTGTCCCACACAGACTCACACACTCACACACACTCACTCACACACTCACTCACCCTTCTGTCCCACACAGACTCTCACATTCACACACACTCACTCACACACTCACTCACCCTTCTGTCCCACACAGACTCTCACACTCACACACACTCACTCACACATTCATTCACCCTTCTGTCCCACACAGACTCTCACACTCACACACACTCACTCACACACTCACTCACCCTGCTGTCCCACACAGACTCTCACACTCACTCACACTCACTCACACACTCACTCACCCTGTTGTCCCACACAGACTCTCACACTGACACACACTCACTCACACTCTCACTCACCCTTCTGTCCAACACAGACTCTCACACTCACTCACACACTCACTCACTCTTCTGTCCCACACAGACTCTCACACTCACACACACTCAATCACTCACCCTTCTGTCCCACACAGACTCTCACACTCACACATACTCACTCACACACTCACTCACCCTTCTCTCCCACACAGACTCTCACACTCACACATACTCACTCACACACTCACTCACCCTTCTGTCCCACACAGACTCACACACTCACACACACTCACTCTCACTCACCCTTCTGTCCCACACAGACTCTCACACTCACACATACTCACTCACACACTCACTCACCCTTCTGTCCCACACAGACTCTCACATTCACACACACTCACTCACACACTCACTCACCCTTCTGTCTTACACAGACTCTCACACTCACACACACTCACTCACACATTCATTCACCCTGCTGTCCCACACAGACTCTCACACTCACACATACTCACTCACACACTCACTCACCCTTCTGTCCCACAAAGACTCACACACTCACACACACTCACTCACACACTCACTCACCCTTCTGTCCCACACAGACTCTCACATTCACACACACTCACTCACACACTCACTCACCCTTCTGTCTTACACAGACTCTCACACTCACACACACTCACTCACACATTCATTCACCCTGCTGTCCCACACAGACTCTCACACTCACACACACTCACTCACCCTGCTGTCTCACACAGACTCTCACACTTACACACACTCACTCACACTCTCACTCACCCTTCTGTCCTACACAGACTCTCACACTCACACACTCACTCACCCTTCTGTCCCACACAGACTCTCACACTCACACCCACTCACTCACTCACCCTGCTGTCCCACACAGACTCTCACACTCACACACTCACTCATCCTTCTCTCCCACACTGACTCTCACACTCACACACACTCACTCACACACTCACTCACCCTTCTGTCCCACACAGACTCTCACACTCACACATACTCACTCACACACTCACTCACCCTTCTGTCCCACACAGACTCACACACTCACACACACTCACTCACCCTTCTGTCCCACACAGACTCTCACACTCACACACACTCACTCACACATTCATTCACCCTTCTGTCCCACACAGACTCTCACACTCACACACACTCACTCACACACTCACTCACCCTGCTGTCCCACACAGACTCTCACACTCACTCACACTCACTCACACACTCACTCACCCTGCTGTCCCACACAGACTCTCACACTGACACACACTCACTCACACACTCACTCACCCTTCTGTCCCACACAGACTCTCACACTCACTCACACACTCACTCACTCTTCTGTCCCACACAGACTCTCACACTCAGACACACTCACTCACCCTTCTGTCCCACACAGACTCTCACACTCACACATACTCACTCACACACTCACTCACCCTTCTGTCCCACACTCACTCACACACTCACACACACTCACTCTCACACTCACTCACCCTTCTGTCCCACACAGACTCTCACACTCACACACACTCACTCTCACACTCACTCACCCTTCTGTCCCACACAGACTCTCACACTCACACATACTCACTCACACACTCACTCACCCTTCTGTCCCACACAGACTCACACACTCACACACACTCACTCACACACTCACTCACCCTTCTGTCCCACACAGACTCTCACATTCACACACACTCACTCACACACTCACTCACCCTTCTGTCCCACACAGACTCTCACACTCACACACACTCACTCACACATTCATTCACCCTTCTGTCCCACACAGACTCTCACACTCACACACACTCACTCACACACTCACTCACCCTGCTGTCCCACACAGACTCTCACACTCACTCACACTCACTCACACACTCACTCACCCTGTTGTCCCACACAGACTCTCACACTGACACACACTGACTCACACTCTCACTCACCCTTCTGTCCAACACAGACTCTCACACTCACTCACACACTCACTCACTCTTCTGTCCCACACAGACTCTCACACTCACACACACTCAATCACTCACCCTTCTGTCCCACACAGACTCTCACACTCACACATACTCACTCACACACTCACTCACCCTTCTGTCCCACACAGACTCACACACTCACACACACTCACTCACACACTCACTCACCCTTCTGTCCCACACAGACTCTCACATTCACACACACTCACTCACATACTCACTCACCCTTCTGTCCCACACAGACTCTCACACTCACACACACTCACTCACACATTCATTCACCCTGCTGTCCCAAACATACTCTCACACACACACACTCACTCACCCTGCTGTCTCACACAGACTCTCACACTCACACACTCACTCATCCTTCTGTCCCACACAGACTCTCACACTCACACACTCACTCACCCTTCTGTCCCACACAGACTCTCACACTCACACACACTCACTCACCCTTCTGTCCCACACAGACTCTCACACTCACACACACTCACTCACACACTCACTCACCCTTCTGTCCCACACAGACTCACACACTCACACACACTCACTCACACACTCACTCACCCTTCTGTCCCACACAGACTCTCACATTCACACACACTCACTCACATACTCACTCACCCTTCTGTCCCACACAGACTCTCACACTCACACGCACTCACTCACACATTCATTCACCCTGCTGTCCCAAACATACTCTCACACACACACACTCACTCACCCTGCTGTCCCACACAGACTCTCACACTCACACACTCACTCACCCTTCTGTCCCACACAGACTCTCACACTCACACACTCACTCACCCTTCTGTCCCACACAGACTCTCACACTCACACACACTCACTCACATACTCACTCACCCTTCTGTCCCACACAGACTCTCACACTCACACACACTCACTCACACATTCATTCACCCTTCTGTCCCACACAGACTCTCACACTCACTCACACATTCATTCACCCTTCTGTCCCACACAGACTCACACACTCACACACACTCACTCACACACTCACTCACCCTGCTGTCCCACACAGACTGTCACACTGACACACACTCACTCACACACTCACTCACCCTTCTGTCCCACACAGACTCTCACACTCACTCACACACTCACTCACTCTTCTGTCCCACACAGACTCTCACACTCACACACACTCACTCACCCTTCTGTCCCACACAGACTCTCACACTCACACACACTCACTCACACACTCACTCACCCTTCTGTCCCACACAGACTCTCACACTCACACACACTCACTCACACATTCATTCACCCTTCTGTCCCACACAGACTCTCACACCCACACACACTCTATCACACACTCACTCACCCTGCTGTCCCACACAGACTCTCACACTCACTCACACTCACTCACACACTCACTCACCCTGCTGTCCCACACAGACTCTCACACTGACACACACTCACTCACACACTCACTCACCCTTCTGTCCCACACAGACTCTCACACTCACTCACACACTCACTCACCCTTCTGTCCCACACAGACTCTCACACTCACACATACTCACTCACACACTCACTCACCCTTCTGTCCCACACTCACTCACACACTCACACACACTCACTCTCACACTCACTCACCCTTCTGTCCCACACAGACTCTCACACTCACACATACTCACTCACACACTCACTCACCCTTCTGTCCCACACAGACTCACACACTCACACACACTCACTCTCACTCACCCTTCTGTCCCACACAGACTCTCACACTCACACATACTCACTCACACACTCACTCACCCTTCTGTCCCACACAGACTCACACACTCATACACACTCACTCACACACTCACTCACCCTTCTGTCCCACACAGACTCTCACATTCACACACACTCACTCACACACTCACTCACCCTTCTGTCTTACACAGACTCTCACACTCACACACACTCACTCACACATTCATTCACCCTGCTGTCCCACACAGACTCTCACACTCACACATACTCACTCACACACTCACTCACCCTTCTGTCCCACAAAGACTCACACACTCACACACACTCACTCACACACTCACTCACCCTTCTGTCCCACACAGACTCTCACATTCACACACACTCACTCACACACTCACTCACCCTTCTGTCTTACACAGACTCTCACACTCACACACACTCACTCACACATTCATTCACCCTGCTGTCCCACACAGACTCTCACACTCACACACACTCACTCACCCTGCTGTCTCACACAGACTCTCACACTTACACACACTCACTCACACTCTCACTCACCCTTCTGTCCTACACAGACTCTCACACTCACACACTCACTCACCCTTCTGTCCCACACAGACTCTCACACTCACACCCACTCACT
Organism: Stegostoma tigrinum; assembly: GCF_030684315.1. NCBI lineage: Eukaryota > Metazoa > Chordata > Chondrichthyes > Orectolobiformes > Stegostomatidae > Stegostoma > Stegostoma tigrinum. The sequence continues at coordinate 47,734,101 of NC_081380.1, forward strand.
CACTCACCCTGCTGTCCCACACAGACTCTCACACTCACACACTCACTCATCCTTCTCTCCCACACTGACTCTCACACTCACACACACTCACTCACACACTCACTCACCCTTCTGTCCCACACAGACTCTCACACTCACACATACTCACTCACACACTCACTCACCCTTCTGTCCCACACAGACTCACACACTCACACACACTCACTCACCCTTCTGTCCCACACAGACTCTCACACTCACACACACTCACTCACACATTCATTCACCCTTCTGTCCCACACAGACTCTCACACTCACACACACTCACTCACACACTCACTCACCCTGCTGTCCCACACAGACTCTCACACTCACTCACACTCACTCACACACTCACTCACCCTGCTGTCCCACACAGACTCTCACACTGACACACACTCACTCACACACTCACTCACCCTTCTGTCCCACACAGACTCTCACACTCACTCACACACTCACTCACTCTTCTGTCCCACACAGACTCTCACACTCAGACACACTCACTCACCCTTCTGTCCCACACAGACTCTCACACTCACACATACTCACTCACACACTCACTCACCCTTCTGTCCCACACTCACTCACACACTCACACACACTCACTCTCACACTCACTCACCCTTCTGTCCCACACAGACTCTCACACTCACACACACTCACTCTCACACTCACTCACCCTTCTGTCCCACACAGACTCTCACACTCACACATACTCACTCACACACTCACTCACCCTTCTGTCCCACACAGACTCACACACTCACACACACTCACTCACACACTCACTCACCCTTCTGTCCCACACAGACTCTCACATTCACACACACTCACTCACACACTCACTCACCCTTCTGTCCCACACAGACTCTCACACTCACACACACTCACTCACACATTCATTCACCCTTCTGTCCCACACAGACTCTCACACTCACACACACTCACTCACACACTCACTCACCCTGCTGTCCCACACAGACTCTCACACTCACTCACACTCACTCACACACTCACTCACCCTGTTGTCCCACACAGACTCTCACACTGACACACACTCACTCACACTCTCACTCACCCTTCTGTCCAACACAGACTCTCACACTCACTCACACACTCACTCACTCTTCTGTCCCACACAGACTCTCACACTCACACACACTCAATCACTCACCCTTCTGTCCCACACAGACTCTCACACTCACACATACTCACTCACACACTCACTCACCCTTCTGTCCCACACAGACTCACACACTCACACACACTCACTCACACACTCACTCACCCTTCTGTCCCACACAGACTCTCACATTCACACACACTCACTCACATACTCACTCACCCTTCTGTCCCACACAGACTCTCACACTCACACACACTCACTCACACATTCATTCACCCTGCTGTCCCAAACATACTCTCACACACACACACTCACTCACCCTGCTGTCTCACACAGACTCTCACACTCACACACTCACTCATCCTTCTGTCCCACACAGACTCTCACACTCACACACTCACTCACCCTTCTGTCCCACACAGACTCTCACACTCACACACACTCACTCACCCTTCTGTCCCACACAGACTCTCACACTCACACACACTCACTCACACACTCACTCACCCTTCTGTCCCACACAGACTCACACACTCACACACACTCACTCACACACTCACTCACCCTTCTGTCCCACACAGACTCTCACATTCACACACACTCACTCACATACTCACTCACCCTTCTGTCCCACACAGACTCTCACACTCACACACACTCACTCACACATTCATTCACCCTGCTGTCCCAAACATACTCTCACACACACACACTCACTCACCCTGCTGTCCCACACAGACTCTCACACTCACACACTCACTCACTCTTCTGTCCCACACAGACTCTCACACTCACACACACTCACTCACCCTTCTGTCCCACACAGACTCTCACACTCACACACACTCACTCACACACTCACTCACCCTTCTGTCCCACACAGACTCTCACACTCACACACACTCACTCACACATTCATTCACCCTTCTGTCCCACACAGACTCTCACACCCACACACACTCTCTCACACACTCACTCACCCTGCTGTCCCACACAGACTCTCACACTCACTCACACTCACTCACACACTCACTCACCCTGCTGTCCCACACAGACTCTCACACTGACACACACTCACTCACACACTCACTCACCCTTCTGTCCACACAGACTCTCACACTCACTCACACACTCACTCACCCTTCTGTCCCACACAGACTCTCACACTCACACATACTCACTCACACACTCACTCACCCTTCTGTCCCACACTCACTCACACACTCACACACACTCACTCTCACACTCACTCACCCTTCTGTCCCACACAGACTCTCACACTCACACATACTCACTCACACACTCACTCACCCTTCTCTCCCACACAGACTCACACACTCACACACACTCACTCTCACTCACCCTTCTGTCCCACACAGACTCTCACACTCACACATACTCACTCACACACTCACTCACCCTTCTGTCCCACACAGACTCACACACTCATACACACTCACTCACACACTCACTCACCCTTCTGTCCCACACAGACTCTCACATTCACACACACTCACTCACACACTCACTCACCCTTCTGTCTTACACAGACTCTCACACTCACACACACTCACTCACACATTCATTCACCCTGCTGTCCCACACAGACTCTCACACTCACACATACTCACTCACACACTCACTCACCCTTCTGTCCCACAAAGACTCACACACTCACACACACTCACTCACACACTCACTCACCCTTCTGTCCCACACAGACTCTCACATTCACACACACTCACTCACACACTCACTCACCCTTCTGTCTTACACAGACTCTCACACTCACACACACTCACTCACACATTCATTCACCCTGCTGTCCCACACAGACTCTCACACTCACACACACTCACTCACCCTGCTGTCTCACACAGACTCTCACACTTACACACACTCACTCACACTCTCACTCACCCTTCTGTCCTACACAGACTCTCACACTCACACACTCACTCACCCTTCTGTCCCACACAGACTCTCACACTCACACCCACTCACTCACTCACCCTGCTGTCCCACACAGACTCTCACACTCACACACTCACTCATCCTTCTCTCCCACACTGACTCTCACACTCACACACACTCACTCACACACTCACTCACCCTTCTGTCCCACACAGACTCTCACACTCACACATACTCACTCACACACTCACTCACCCTTCTGTCCCACACAGACTCACACACTCACACACACTCACTCACCCTTCTGTCCCACACAGACTCTCACACTCACACACACTCACTCACACATTCATTCACCCTTCTGTCCCACACAGACTCTCACACTCACACACACTCACTCACACACTCACTCACCCTGCTGTCCCACACAGACTCTCACACTCACTCACACTCACTCACACACTCACTCACCCTGCTGTCCCACACAGACTCTCACACTGACACACACTCACTCACACACTCACTCACCCTTCTGTCCCACACAGACTCTCACACTCACTCACACACTCACTCACTCTTCTGTCCCACACAGACTCTCACACTCAGACACACTCACTCACCCTTCTGTCCCACACAGACTCTCACACTCACACATACTCACTCACACACTCACTCACCCTTCTGTCCCACACTCACTCACACACTCACACACACTCACTCTCACACTCACTCACCCTTCTGTCCCACACAGACTCTCACACTCACACACACTCACTCTCACACTCACTCACCCTTCTGTCCCACACAGACTCTCACACTCACACATACTCACTCACACACTCACTCACCCTTCTGTCCCACACAGACTCACACACTCACACACACTCACTCACACACTCACTCACCCTTCTGTCCCACACAGACTCTCACATTCACACACACTCACTCACACACTCACTCACCCTTCTGTCCCACACAGACTCTCACACTCACACACACTCACTCACACATTCATTCACCCTGCTGTCCCACACAGACTCTCACACTCACACACACTCCCTCACCCTGCTGTCTCACACAGACTCTCACACTCACACACACTCACTCACACACTCACTCACCCTTCTGTCCCACACAGACTCTCACACTCACACACACTCACTCACACACTCACTCACCCTTCTGTCCCACACAGACTCTCACACTCACACACACTCACTCACCCTTCTGTGCCACACAGAGTCTCACACTCACACACACTCACTCACACACTCACTCACCCTTCTGTCCCACACAGACTCTCACACTAACTCACACATTCATTCACCCTTCTGTCCCACACAGACTCTCACACTCACACACTCACTCACCCTGCTGTCCCACACAGACTCTCACACTGACACACACTCACTCACACACTCACTCACCCTTCTGTCCCACACAGACTCTCACACTCACTCACACACTCACTCACTCTTCTATCCCACACAGACTCTCACACTCACACACACTCACTCACCCTTCTGTCCCACACAGACTCTCACACTCACACACACACTCACTCACCCTTCTGTCTCACACTCACTCACACACTCACTCACCGTGCTGTCCCACACAGACTCTCACACTCACTCACACTCACTCACACACTCACTCACCGTTCTGTCCCACACAGACTCTCACACTCACTCACCCTGCTCTCCCACACAGACTCTCACACTCACTCACACTCACACACACACTCACTCACCCTTCTGTCCCACACAGACTCTCACACTCACTCACACACTCACTCACCCTGCTGTCCCACACAGACTCTCACACTCACTCACACACTCTCTCACCCTGCTGTCCCACACAGACTCTCACACTCACTCACACTCACTCACACACTCACTCACCCTTCTGTCCCACACAGACTCTCACACTCACTCACACACTCACTCACCCTGCTGTCCCACACAGACTCTCACACTCACTCACTCACCCTTCTGTCCCACACAGACTCTCACACTCACTCACACACTCACTCACCCTTCTGTCGCACACAGACTCTCACACTCACTCACACACTCACTCACCCTTCTGTCCCACACAGACTCTCACACTCACTCACACACTCACTCACCCTGCTGTCCCACACAGACTCTCACACTCACTCACACACTCACTCACCCTGCTGTCCCACACAGACTCTCACACTCACTCACACTCACTCACACACTCACTCACCCTTCTGTCCCACACAGACTCTCACACTCACTCACACACTCACTCACCCTGCTGTCCCACACAGACTCTCACACTCACTCACACACTCACTCACCCTGCTGTCCCACACAGACTTTCACACTCACTCACACTCACTCTCACACTCACTCACCCTGCTGTCCCACACAGACTCTCACACTCACTCACACTCACTCACACACTCACTCACCCTTCTGTCCCACACAGACTCTCACACTCACTCACACACTCACTCACCCTGCTGTCCCACACTGACTCTCACACTCACTCACACACTCACTCACCCTGCTGTCCCACACAGACTCTCACACTCACTCACACTCACTCTCACACTCACTCACCCTGCTGTCCCACACAGACTCTCACACTCACTCACACATATACACACAAACATGCACACTTCCACTCATATACACAGTCACTCACACACGTTTACAAGATTTAAAACATTCACACTCACACAAGCTCACAAACCCATGCACACATTTATAAACACGCTCTCTCTGACGTACACACACCCACCCTCTCACACTCACCCTCTCACACACACCGCACACACACGCCCTCTCACACACACCCTCTCACACACCCTCTCACACTCACACTCTGACACCCACCCTCTCACACACACTGCACACACATGCCCTCTCACACACACTGCACACACACGCCCTCTCACACACACCACACACACACCCTCTCACACACCCTTCTCACTCACACACTCTCACACCCACCCTCTCATATACGCCCTCACATCCACACTGTCACACCCGCCCTCTCACTCCTGCCCTCTCACACCCGCTCTCTCACTTCCACCCTCTCACAGCCGCCCTTTCACACCCACCTTCTCACTCCTGGCCTCTCACACCCGCTCCCTGGCACCCCCACTCACACTCCCACACTCTCACATCCACACTCTCACACCCGCCCTCTCACTCCTGCCCTCTCACACTGCCCTCTCACACTCGCCCTCTCCCTCCCGCCCTCTCACACCCACACTCTCACACCGCCCTCTCACACCCGCCCTCTCACACCTGCTCTCTCAGTCCCCCCCTCTCACACCCACCCTCTCACACTGCGCTCTCACACCCGCCTCTCACACCCGCCCTCTCACACCCACCCTCTCACTACCGCCTCTCACACCCGCACTCACTCCCGCCCTCTCACTCCCGCCCCCTGACACCCCCACTCACACTCCCACACTCTCACACCCACCCTCTCACAGCTGCCCTCTCAAACCCACACTCTCACTCCCACCCTCTCACCCCTGCCCTCTCAAACTCACCCTCTCCCACCCACCCTCTCACACTACCCTCTCACACCCGCCTCTCACACCCGTCCTCTCACACTGCCATCTCACACCCGCCTCTCACACCCGCCCTCTCACTCCCGGCCACCGACACCCCCACTCACACTCCCACACTCTCACACCCGCCCTCGCACACCCACCCTCTCACACCCGCCCTCTCACACCCCTGCCCTCTCACCCCTGCCCTCTCAAGCCCGCCCTCTCACGCCCGCCCTCTCACGCCCGCCCTCTCACGCCCGCCCTCTCACGCCCGCCCTCTCACGCCCGCCCTCTCACACCCCTGCCCTCTCAAGCCCGCCCTCTCACGCCCGCCCTCTCACGCCCGCCCTCTCACGCCCGCCCTCTCACGCCCGCCCTCTCACGCCCGCCCTCTCACGCCCGCCCTCTCACGCCCGCCCTCTCACGCCCGCCCTCTCACACCCGCCCTCTCACACCCCTGCCCTCTCACACCCACCCTCTCACACCCGCCCTCTCACAGCCTCTCCTGACCAATGGGGAGAAAGTTTCTGAGTTGTTGCTGTAATTAATCTTGTCATGGGAGTGATGATTGTGACCAATTAGAAGTGTTAGTGTGTAAGTGAGTAACACATGATGCAAGAATGTTTGCAAAGCAATGGGAATGAGGTGAGAGTGGGGATTGGGGTGAGAGTGGGGAATGAGGTGAGAGTGGGGATTGGGGTGAGAGTGGGGATTGGGGTGAGAGTGGGGAATGAGGTGAGAGTGGGGATTGGGGTGAGAGTGGGGATTGGGGTGAGAGTGGGGATTGGGGTGAGAGTGGGGATTGGGGTGAAGTTGGGGAATGAGGTGAAAGTGGGGATTGGGATGAAGTTGGGGATTGGGGTGAGAGTGGGGATTGGGGTGAAGTTGGGGAATGAGGTGAAAGTGGGGATTGGGATGAAGTTGGGGATTGGGGTGAAAGTGGGGATTGGGGTGAAAGTGGGGATTGGGGTGAAAGTGGGGATTGGGGTGAAGTTGGGGAATGAGGTGAAAGTGGGGATTGGGATGAAGTTGGGGATTGGGGTGAGAGTGGGGATTGGGGTGAACGTGGGGATTGGGGTGAGAGTGGGGATTGGGGTGAAGTTGGGGAATGAGGTGAAAGTGGGGATTGGGATGAAGTTGGGGATTGGGGTGAGAGTGGGGATTGGGGTGAAAGTGGGGATTGGGATGAAAGTGGGGATTGGGGTGAAGTTGGGGAATGAGGTGAAAGTGGGGATTGGGGTGAAAGTAGGGAACGGGGTAAAAGTGGGGAATGGGGTGAATGTGGGGAAAGAATGACCTACCAAGTTTCTTCAAGGCTTGGTTTAGTTCAACGTCAAAGTTGATGTTGAGTTTTGGGATCTTGACTGGCATTGGACGAGCCTTGAAAATCCGGGCCAATAGATCTGTGATGTTCAGTTTGGGCACAATGTTGTCGAGTTTCCAATTCCCCATCGGTTTCACAACAATAAAGCTCATGTTTTGTTTGAAGGATAATCTAGCAACCTACAGGAACAACAATATAAACCATGCAGACTCGAGAGAACACATACCAGCCTCCAATTTCAGCTGCAGTCCCCACTCCCAAACCCTTCATTCCAGTTTGACCTCTCCTTTGAAGAAGTGCACGGAATGATCCTGTCCCTGTTGCTGTTTGCAGGTTCGACAGAGTCACATTGAATGTACAACAGAGACACAGTCTCCTTGGCCCAAATACTTCATCCAGGTGTTTACACTTCACATGAGTCTCCTCTGATTGTTATCTCCCCCATCACAATCTTTGAATGAATCTTTCTATTCCCTTTTCTCTCGGGTACCTGTCTGATTTCCTATTGAACATATCAGTAGGAGTTGTCTCCACATTCTAGCCTGTCCCTGGATAGCTCAGTGGGTTAGCACTGCAGCCTCACAGCACCCGGGACCTGGGCTCAATTCCCGTCTCCGGCGACTGTCTGTGTGGAGTTTGCACATTCTCCCTGTGTCTGCGTGGGTTTCCTCCCACAGTCCGAAGAGGTGCAATTTAGGGAAGATTAGGTAAATTGCCCCATAGTGTCCAGGGATGTGTAGGGTGGGTGGATTAGCCCTGGGAAATGCAGGGTTACAGGGATGGGGTGTGTCTGGGTAGGATGCTCTTTGGAGAGTCAGTGTGGGCATGTTGGTCTGAATGGCCTGTTTCCACACTGTAAGGATTGTATTCTAAAAAATTCCTGATAGGTTTTATCAGCTTCCAGCTGCACTCCATCATCAATAACAAATGAAATCACTGGGTAGCAGCTGGAATCAGGAATCAGGAATCCCACCTCGGCCAATGCCCCGACATTTTGGCAGAATTCTGATTAGTTCTAGTTTACTAACTGTACTCGGACTTATCCTGGAGATTTTATCAATGACCTCTGACCACAAACCAATTTTAGACTTTGTTCCAACCTGCAATCAATCAGCAATGAACAAACAAGTTTCATCAAAGCTGATGAAACTGTCAAACTGTTGCTCAGTGATTTTCCCCTTTGGTCTGTTTACAATCAGGCCCTGTGGATGAACCTTTAATTAGCTGAGACTCCAGGATAATTCTGGACAGGCAGTAACTTTAAATCACTGCTCCAGGCCTGATCACGATCACCAGACTCAGGCTAAACCAAAGACACACCTCAGTCTCATTCTGCTTTCCCATTCAGGAACCTTAAGGCAACTTCTGCAGTTTGTTCTAAGACCATAAGACCATAAGACATAGGAGTGGAAGTAAGGCCATTCGGCCCATCAAGTCCACTCTGCCATTTAAATCACGGCTGATGGGCATTTCAACTCCACTTCCCTGCACTCTCCCCGTTGTTAGAGGGACTAACAGAGCTGACACAGCTATTGTCTAAGTCAGCGAAAAATCAGAAACTCCTGGAGAAACCCAGCAGGTCAGGCAGCATCTGTGGAGAGAAAGCAGAGTTAACATTTCAGGTTCGGTGACCCTTCTTCAGAACAGAGTGTCAATCAGCGAATTCCTCTGATATTTGTTGTTTCTTATTGGGCTAGAAATGGAATTGGAAGTCGGGCTGCTATCACTGAGGCAGTTTAAAGATTAAGTGCTGCTTTGGTTTCAGAGCTGTCACATATAATGTCGTGTTTTGAAGCAGTGAGAGACAGAGTGTAAGACTGAAACATACCAAGAATCCTTTGAGTTAAGGAAATCCTATCCAGCAACAGCCCTCTGGTTGGTTGCGTTACAGAACACTACAAAGTTCTCGGTGACTGTGCCATTCTTCAATTCTGTGTCTCAGACAATCAAATGCCCGACTCACTGGTTCTGGGATTTGCATCATAGACCTGTGTCTAGAACCTATCTGACACCATCCATGTGGAACTGGGGGAACGTGGCTGTAAATGATCCCGTGTCACCATCCAAGGAAGAGAAAGTACTTATCCCTGACCCAACATCCCAAGCAGCATAAGACCTGATTGTTTATCTCATTGCTAATTTGAGATCTTGCTGTTTACAAATTGACTGCCATGTTTCTGACACTGCAGAGTAAGTGCACTTCATTGGCTGGCATCTGGGGAGTGTTAAACAACAGGAACAGAAGGTGGGGGGCACTTAACTGTTCCAGCCTGTTTCTTCTCCAATTAATACATTTAGTAGGACAATTGTACAGAGCTGAGGGGAACACATTCCCAAAGAGTCACCATGGGAACAATGGACCAAATGGCCTCTCTGCATCATGCTGTGAAGATGCCAAGAGATGTGCAATAGAAATGCAAGACTTTTCTTTTACTGTCTGTCAATAATTTGCACCGTGAGGGCAGCTAGCGCCACTTGGACTGAATCTTTGCTGACTTTTGTACATGGACTCAGCTGGAATCCCAGCTCCAAGCCAGCAGGGGATTGGCATTAGCAGAGCCCTCACCAGTCACAGGGTCTCCAGCCAGAGAAGGAATAACTCTGAGGAACTACGAGAGAGGAGTGTTGTGCCTGGAGTCGGACCAAGGGACAGCGGAAACAGGGGAGAGTCCCTATTCCATTCAACAGGGTCAGAGGTCGATGGCTGAATGAGGTACAAATGTAAAGCGAGCAGCACTTACCTCAATCTGCAGATCATCGTCGTGGAAACTACTGAGTGGGTATTTGGGATGCTGCATCATTGCAACCTGGACAGAATTCCCATCCTCCTTGTAAAAAACATCATTGGAGGTTGCGAGAGGATCAAACTGTACCTGCCATAACCCTGTGAGTATGGGAATAAAACATTAAGCCATCAGTGGAATTTTTCAGCACCAGGCCAACAAGAAACAATGCTCTGTCAGATGGAATAAGTGGATCAAAAGTCAGTCGGGGGACATTTAGAAAACAACAATCATTATAAGGTAGAGTTCAGGGTGATAGTGGAGAATGACAAGAGTTAATGTGCAGTGAGGAAAGACAATTGGCAGAGAGCGGCCTTCAGTAGGACGATGATGGAGCTGCAGGTTAGACTGGAACAAGAGGCTCAAACAAACAACCTGCCACTGAATGATGGGCTCCCTCCAGAGAGCAGGTGGTTCATGTGTTATCACAACTGGGAAGATAGGACACACAAAACCACAGCTCCCTGGATGACAAAGAAAATAAGTAAGGATAATACACTCAAGACAAGTGTCAGACTGAAAACACAACAGAGAACCAGCAGGAAGGCTCATGGGGAGGTGAACAATCATATTTAAGAAGCAAAGGGAGATTTTGAGAAAAGACTGGCAGCCAACACAAAAGGGTGTACCAAAGGTTTTGGTAAGCAGTTACATTGTAGGGGAGTATGTCAGGGAAAAATGGGGGCCAGTTAGAGACCAAAACAGGGATTTATAGCTGGCGCAGAGAGCATGGCTGAGGTGTTAAATGAAAAGGTTGCATCTGGCTTTAGCAGAGAGGAAGCTGCTCAGGTTACCAGAGGAAGGGACTCAGTCCCTGGGCAGGGCACTGATGAGGAGTAAGTGTTGGAGGGACTGTGACTATTTAAAGCTAACAAGGCTGAAGGACGGCACCATGTGTGTCCACGGAATCTGAAGGAAGTGAGAGTGGAAACTGCATGGACACTGGCCTAATCTGGTCTCCCCCGGCCTCGGAGGGGAGGTGCCCGAAATCTGGAGAATTGTAAACATCACGGTTTTGTTTCAGATACATTGTAAGGACACTCCCAGTAATGCCCGACAGCTCAAGTTTGATGATGGGGAAGATTCTAGAAATGATTATTCAGGACGAACTGAGTGATTACATGGAGAAAGGTGGCTGATTAGAAAGATTCAGCATTTCCAAAGGGGTATCAGTGCCTAGCTAACAGAAAGGCTCAATGAAGGTAGTACTGTTGATTATTGTATACACGGGTTGCCAGAGATCATTTGAGACAGCACTACACCTCCGTGAACAAAGTTATAGCTCATGATATAAAAAGGAAGAGTTGCGACAGGGCCATAGTATTGGCTGAGTCACAGGAAATAGACAGTAATAGTCAAAAGATATTTTCTGGGCTGTAGGGAAGTTGTAGTGGAGTTCCGCATTGGGAACCTTGCATTTCCTGATATATATTAATGATCTAGTTCTTGATGTACACAGGACAATTTCAAAGCTTGTACATGACATTAAACTTGGAAGAATTATAAACTGTGAGGAGGGTAGCATGAAATTCCAAAAGGGCATCGACAAGGTGGAGGAGTGGCAAATAGGTGGCAGGTGAGATTTAATGTAGAGGAGCGAGAACAAAGAGCAAAGAACAAACAAAATTACAGCACAGGAACAGGCCCTTTGGCCCTCCAAACCTGCCTTGATCCAGATCCTCTATTTAAACCTGGCACCTATTTTCCAAGGATTTGTATCCCTTTGCTCCCTGCCCATTCATGTATCTGTCTAGATACATTTTAAATGATGCTATTGTGCCCACCTCTACTACTTCCCCTGGCAACGCGTTCCAGGCACCCACCACCCTCTGCGTAAAGAACTTTCCATGCATATCTCGCTTAAACTTTTCCCCTTTCACCTTGAAATCATGACCTGTAGTAATTGAGTCCCCCACTCTGGGGAAAAAGCTTCTTGCTAGTCACCCTGTCTATACATCTCATGATTTTGTAGGCCTCAGTTAGGTCCCCCCTCTTTCTAATGTAAATAAGCCTAATCTACTCAACCTTTCTTCATTGCTAGCACCCTCCATACCAGGCAACATCCTGATGAACCTCTGCTGCACCCTCTCCTCATCCACATCCTTTTGGTGATGTGGCAACCAGAAGGTGATACACTTTGGCAGAACATTGAAAAACAATACAAAGTAGAAGATACAGTTGCAAATGGAGTGCAGGAGCAGGGGGACCTTGGTGTATATTTGACCAGATCATTTAAGGTGACAGGTCAGGTGGACGGAATAGTTAACGTAACATACAGCGAACTCAGCTTTATTAACAAGGGCATAGCATACAAGAGCAAGGAGGTAATGTTGAATTTGTATAAGACATCTGTTAGATCTAGCTGGAATATGGTGTATAGTTGTGGATGCCACATTGTAGGAAGTACATTGGAGACAATGTAACAGCAATTTACAAAAATGGTTCCAGGATAGGGAAATTCAGAAGTGAGGATAGACTGAAGAAACTGGGAATGTTGTCCTCGAAGAGAAGCTACAGGAGACATGATGGAGGTTTTTTTAAAGTCACCAGTGGCTGGCAAAGTAGATAGGGAGATGCGGTTCCCGTTTGCAAAAGGTAAAAAAAAACCAAGGGAGCATAAATTTAAAGTGATGTGCAAATGAAGCAAGGGCGATGCAAGAAAAAGCATTTTCACATCAAGTGGTTAGGGTATAGAATGCAATGCCTAGAAATGTGGCAGAAGCTGATTCAATTCAGGCATTCAAGAGGACATTGGATGGTTACTTGGATAAAAGCAGTATTTAGGGACATTTGGTAAAAACAGCAGAGTGGCACCAGGTAATGACACACATCTGAGGAGACAGTGCGGGTGTGATGGGCTGAATGGTCTCCTGAATGGTACACTGTAACAATTCTGTGACAGTGTGTTCAGGGAAAACAGGGATTACTCCCTGGGGACAGAGAAGATGAAAGTGAAATCTAAACTTCCCAAAGGCTGTGGACCAAGTGATTCCAGGGACTGGAGCAGATCAGACAGACGCAAGTTGTACAGAATCAGCAGAAGGCCCAGACAAAGTAAAGTGAGACGCTTGGACAGCCTCACAGAAACCTCAACACTGCAGCTGCTGGAAATCTGAAATGAAATCACAAAATGCTGCAGAAACTCAGCATCTGAAAGGGGAGAGAGAGAGAGAGAGTTCTTAACTTTGGAGCTGAAAAGTCTTTTGGCACAGCTCCGGTGATAACAGACGAGCTGACAGTGGAAGGAAATACAACATTGCAATATGGCTTGAGAATTCCAGCTTGATGCAGTTTTTTGGAAAAGGGCAGAGGATGCGGGAAAATTGTGACAAATTGGACACCCCTATTGAGGAGGCAGCAGGAGGGCGACGTGTAGAATGATCTCCATGTGCCAGATGATTCAGGAATTCTACAAGGCCCAGTCTCTGGGGCTTCAGCAAAATCCGCCCTCCAGGGAAAGAGTGTGGGACTGTACCCCAGTGAGAGTCACTGTGTGTGGGACCGTATCCCAGTGAGAGTCAGTGTGTGTGGGACTGTACCCCAGTGAGAGTCACTGTGTGTGGGACCGTATCCCAGTGAGAGTCAGTGTGTGTGGGACTGTACCCCAGTGAGAGTCAGTGTGTGTGGGACCGTACCCCAGTGAGAGTCAGTGTGTGTGGGACTGTACCCCAGTGAGAGTCAGTGTGAGTGGGACTATACCTAAGTGAGGGTCAGTGTGTGTGGGACTGTACCCCAGTGAGAGTCAGTGAGTGTGTGTGGGACTGTACCCCAGTGAGAGTCACTGTGTGTGGGACCGTATCCCAGTGAGAGTCAGTGTGTGTGGGACTGTACCCCAGTGAGAGTCACTGTGTGTGGGACCGTATCCCAGTGAGAGTCAGTGTGTGTGGGACTGTACCCCAGTGAGAGTCAGTGTGTGTGGGACCGTACCCCAGTGACAGTCAGTGTGTGTGGGACTGTACCCCAGTGAGAGTCAGTGTGAGTGGGACTATACCTAAGTGAGGGTCAGTGTGTGTGGGACTGTACCCCAGTGAGAGTCAGTGAGTGTGTGTGGGACTGTACCCCAGTGAGAGTCAGAGTGAGTGTGGGACTGTACCCCAGTGAGAGTCAGAGTGAGTGTGGGACTGTACCCCAGTGAGAGTCAGTGAGTGTGTGTGGGACTGTACCCCAGTGAGTTTCAGTGTCTGTGGGACCGTATCTCAGTGACAGTCAGTGTGTGTGGGATTGTACCCCAGTGAGAGTCAGTGTGTGTGGGACTATACCTCAGTGAGTGTCAGTGTGTGTGTGGGACTGTAACCCAGTGAGAGTCAGTGTGAGTGGGACTGTACCCCAGTGAGGGTCAGTGTGTGTGTGGGACCGTACCCTAGTGAGGGTCAGTGTGTGTGGGACTGTACCCCAGTGAGGGTCAGTGTGTGTGGGAGCTGTACCCCAGTGAGGGTCAGTGTGTGTATGTGGGACTGTACCCCAGTGAGAGACAGTGTGAGTGGGACTGTACCCCAGTGAGAGTCAGTGTGTGTGGGACTGTACCCCAGTGAGAGTCAGTGTGTTTGTGAGTGTACCCCAGTGAGAGTCAGTGTGTGTGGGACTGTACCCCAGTGAGAGTCAGTGTGTTTGTGAGTGTACCCCAGTGAGGGTCAGTGTGAGTGGGACTGTACCCCATTGAGAGTCAGTGAGTGTGGGACGATACCCCGGTGAGAGTCAGTGTGTGTGGGACCGTATCCCAGTGAGAGTCAGTGTGTGTGTGGGACTGTACCCCAGTGAGAGTCAGTGTGAGTGGGACTATACCTAAGTGAGGGTCAGTGTGTGTGTGGGACTGTACCCCAGTGAGAGTCAGAGTGAGTGTGGGACTGTACCCCAGTGAGAGTCAGTGAGTGTGTTTGGGACTGTATCCCATTGAGAGTCAGTGTGTGTGGGACTGTACCCCAGTGAGGGTCAATGTGTGTGGGACTGTACTCCACTGAGAGTCAGTGCATGTGGGACTGTACCCCAGTGAGAGTCAGTGAGTGTGGGACGATACCCCGGTGAGAGTCAGTGTGTGTGGGACCGTATCCCAGTGAGAGTCATTGTGTGTGGGACTGTACCCCAGTGAGAGTCAATGTTTGTGGGACTGTACCCCAGTAAGAGTCAGTGTGTGTGGGACTGTATCCCATTGAGAGTCAGTGTGTGTGGGACTGTACCCCAGTGAGGGTCAATGTGTGTGGGACTGTACCCCAGTGAGAGTCAGTGAGTGTGGGACGATACCCCGGTGAGAGTCAGTGTGTGTGGGACTGTACCCCAGTGAGAGTCAGTGTGAGTGGGACTATACCTAAGTGAGGGTCAGTGTGTGTGTGGGACTGTACCCCAGTGAGAGTCAGAGTGAGTGTGGGACTGTACCCCAGTGAGAGTCAGTGAGTGTGTGTGGGAGCGTATCCCATTGAGAGTCAGCGTGTGTGGGACTGTACCCCCGTTAGAGACATTGTGTGTGGAACTGTACCCCAGTGAGGGTCAGTGTGTGTGGGACTGTACCCCACTGAGAGTCAGTGCATGTGGGACTGTACCCCAGTGAGAGTCAGTGAGTGTGGGACTATACCCCGGTGAGAGTCAGTGTGTGTGGGACCGTATCCCAGTAAGTGTCAGTGCGTTTGGGAGTGTACCCCAGTGGGAGTCAGTGAGTGTGGGAATGTACCCCAGTGAGAGTCAGTGTGTGTGGGACCGTATCCCAGTGAGAGTCAGTGTGTGTGGAACTGTACCCCAGTGAGGGTCAGTGTGTGTGGGAGCTGTACCCCAGTGAGGGTCAGTGAGTGTGTGTGCGACCGTATCCCAGTGAGAGTCACTGTGTGTGGTACAGTATCCCAGTGAGAGTCAGTGTGTGTGGGACTGTACCCCAGTGAGAGTCATTGTGTGTGGAACCGTATCCCAGTGAGAGTCAGTGTGTTTGGGACTGTACCTTAGTGAGAGTCAGTGTGTGTGTGGGACTGTACCCCAGTGAGGGTCAGTGAGAGTGGGACTATACCTAAGGGAGGGTCAGTGTGTGTGTGGGACTGTACCCCAGTGAGAGTCAGAGTGAGTGTGGGACTGTACCCCAGTGAGAGTCAGTGAGTGTGTGTGGGACTGTCCCCCAGTGAGAGTCAGTGTGTGTGGGACCATATCCCATTGAGAGTCAGTGTGTGTGGGACTGTACCCCCGTTAGAGACATTGTGTGTGGAACTGTACCCCAGTGAGGGTCAGTGTGTGTGGGACTGTACCCCACTGTGAGTCAGTGCATGTGGGACTGTACCCCAGTGAGAGTCAGTGCGTGTGGGACTATACCCCGGTGATAGTCAGTGTGTGTGGGACCGTATCCCAGTAAGAGTCAGTGTGTTTGGGAGTGTACCTTAGTGAGAGTCAGTGTGTGTGTGGGACTGTACCCCAGTGAGGGTCACAGTGTGTGCGACCGTATCCAAGTGAGAGGCAGTATGTATTGGACTGTACCCCACTGAGAGTCAGTGTGAGTGGGACTGTACCCCAGTGAGAGTCAGTGTGTGTGGGACTGTACCCCAGTGGGAGTCAGTGCGTGTGGGAATGTTCCCCAGTGAGAGTCATTGTGTGTGGGACTGTACCCCAGTGAGAGTGAGTGTGTGTGGGAATGTACCCTAGCGAGATTCAGTGTGTTTGGGAGTGTACCCCTGTGGTAGTCAGTGAGTGTGGGACTGTACCACAGTGAGAGTCAGTGTGAATAGGACTGTACCCCATTGAGAGTCAGTGTTTCTGGGACCGAATCCCAGTGAGAGTCATTGTGTGTGGGACTGTACCCCAGCGAGAGTCAGTGTTTGTGGGAATGTACCCCGGTGAGAGTCAGTGTGTGTGGGACCATATCCCAGTGAGAGTCAGTGTGTGTGGGACTGTACCCCAGTGAGAGTCAGTGAGTGTGAGTGGGACAGTACCCCAGTGAGAGTCAGTGTGTGTGGGACCGTATCCCATTGAGAGTCAGTGTGTGTGGAACTGTACCCCAGTGAGGGTCAATGTGTGTGGGACTGTACCCCACTGAGAGTCAATGCGTGTGGGACTGTACCCCAGTGAGAGTCAGTGAGTGTGGGACTGTACCCCGGTGAGAGTCAGTGTGTGTGTGGGACTGTACCCCAGTGAGAGTCAGTGTGAGTGGGACTGTACCTCACTGAGGGTCAGTGTGTGTGTGGGACTGTACCCCAGTGAGAGTCAGTGTGTGTGGAACTGTACCCCAGTGAGTGTCAGTGTGTCTGGGACTGTACCCCAGTGAGAGTCATTGTGTGTGCGACCGTATCCCAGTGAGAGTCAGTGTGTGTGGGAGCTGTTCCCCAGTGAGTGGCAGTGTGTGTGGGACTGTACCCCGGTGAGAGACAGTGTGTGTGGAGCTGTACCCCAGTGCGGGTCAATGTGTATGTGTGACTGGACCCCAGTGAGAGTCAGTGTATGTGCGGGACTCTACCCCAGTAAGAGTCAGTGTGTGTGGGCCCTTATCCTATTGAGAGTTCGTGTGTGTGGGACTGTACCCCAGTGAAGTCAGTGAGTGTGGGACCGTAACCCAGTGAGAGTCAGTGTGTGTGTCGGATTGTACCCCAGTGAGAGTCTGTGTGTGTGGGACTGTACCCCAGTGAGAGTCAGTGTGTGTGGGACTGTAACCCAGTGAGAGTCAGTGTGAGTGGGACTGTACCCCAGTGAGAGTCAGTGTGTGTGGAACTGTACCCCAGTGAAGGTCAGTGTGTGTGGGACTGTACCCCAGTGGGAGTCAGTGCGTGTGGGAATGTTCCCCAGTGAGAGTCATTGTGTGTGGGACTGTACCCCAGCGAGAGTCAGTGTTTGTGGGAATGTACCCCGGTGAGAGTCAGTGTGTGTGGGACCATATCCCAGTGAGAGTCAGTGTGTGTGGGACTGTACCCCAGTGAGAGTCAGTGTGTGTGTGTGGGACTGTACCCCAGTGAGAGTCTGTGTGTGTGGGACTGTACCAGAGCGAGGGTCAGTGTGTGTGGAACTGTACCCCAGTGAGTGTCAGTGTGTCTGGGACTGTACCCCAGTGAGAGTCATTGTGTGTGCGACCGTATCCCAGTGAGAGTCAGTGTGTGTTCCCCAGTGAGTGGCAGTGTGTGTGGGACTGTACCCCGGTGAGAGACAGTGTGTGTGGAGCTGTACCCCAGTGCGGGTCAATGTGTATGTGTGACTGGACCCCAGTGAGAGTCAGTGTATGTGCGGGACTCTACCCCAGTAAGAGTCAGTGTGTGTGGGCCCTTATCCTATTGAGAGTTCGTGTGTGTGGGACTGTACCCCAGTGAAGTCAGTGAGTGTGGGACCGTAACCCAGTGAGAGTCAGTGTGTGTGTCGGATTGTACCCCAGTGAGAGTCTGTGTGTGTGGGACTGTACCCCAGTGAGAGTCAGTGTGTGTGGGACTGTAACCCAGTGAGAGTCAGTGTGAGTGGGACTGTACCCCAGTAAGAGTCAGTGTGTGTGGAACTGTACCCCAGTGAAGGTCAGTGTGTGTGGGACTGTACCCCAGTGGGAGTCAGTGCGTGTGGGAATGTTCCCCAGTGAGAGTCATTGTGTGTGGGACTGTACCCCAGTGAGAGACAGTGTGAGTGGGACTGTACTCCAGTGACAGTGAGTGTGTGTGGGACTGTACCCTAGCGAGATTCAGTGTGTTTGGGAGTGTACCCCTGTGGGTGTCAGTGAGTGTGGGACTGTACCCCAGTGAGAGGCAGTGTGTGTGGAACTGTACCCCAGTGAGGGTCAGTGTGTGTGGGAGCTGTACCCCAGTGAGGGTCAGTGAGTGTGTGTGCGACTGTACCCCACTGAGAGTCAGTATTTGTGGGACTGTACCCCAGTGAGAGTCAGTGTGTGTGTGGGACTGTACCTCAGTGAGGGTCACTGTGTGTGGGACCGTATCCAAGTGAGAGGCAGTGTGTATTGGACTGTACCCCACTGAGAGTCAGTGTGAGTGGGACTGTACCCCAGTGAGAGTCAGTGTGTGTGGGACTGTACCTCAGTGAGGGTCAGTGTGTGTGTGGGACTGTACCCCAGTGAGAGTCTGTGAGTGTGGGACTGTCCCCCAGTGAGAGTCAGTGTTTGTGTGTTGGAGTGTACCAGAGCGAGGGTCAGTGTGTGTGGAACTGTACCCCAGTGAGGGTCAGTGTGTGTGGGACTGTACCCCAGTGAGAGTCAGTGTGTGGGGCACTGTACCTCAGTGAGGGTCAGTGTGTGTGTGGGGCTGGACCCCCGTGAGAGTCATTGTGTGTGGGACTGTACCCCGGTGAGAGACAGTGTGTGTGGAGCTGTACCCCACTGAGGGTCAATGTGTATGTGTGAATGGAGCCCCAGTGAGAGTCAGTGTATGTGCGGGACTGTACCCCAGTGAGAGTCAGTGTGTGTGGGCCCTTATCCTATTGAGAGTCCGTGTGTGTGGGACTGTACCCCAGTGAAGTCAGTGAGTGTGGGACCGTAACCCAGTGAGAGTCAGTGCGTGTGTGGGACT
The DNA here is from genome assembly GCF_030684315.1 of Stegostoma tigrinum. Taxonomy (NCBI): domain Eukaryota; kingdom Metazoa; phylum Chordata; class Chondrichthyes; order Orectolobiformes; family Stegostomatidae; genus Stegostoma; species Stegostoma tigrinum. The sequence goes on from NC_081380.1 coordinate 47,754,265, forward strand.
GTACCTCAGTGAGGGTCCGTGTGTGTGTCGGACTGTACCCCAGTGAGAGTCTGTGTCTGTGGGACTGTACCCCAGTGAGTGTCAGTGTGCATGTGTGGGACAGTAGCCAAGTGAGAGTCAGTGTGAGTGGGACTGAAACCCCGTGAGAGACAGTTTGTGCGGAGCTGTGCCCCAGTGAGGGTCAATGTGTGTGTGGGGCTGTAGCCCAGTCAGAGTCAGTGTGTGTGGGACCGTATCCAAGTGAGAGTCAGTGTGTGTGGGACTGAACCCCAGTGAGAGTCATTGAGTGTGGGACTGTAACCCGGTGAGAGGCAGTGTGTGTGGAACTGTACCCCAGTGAAGGTCAGTGTGTGTGTGTGACTGTACCGTGTGTGGAACTGTACCCCAGTGAGGGTCAGAGTATGTGGGATTGTACCCCAGTGAGAGTCAGTGTGAGTGGGACTGTACCCCACTGAGAGTCAGTGTGTGTGGGACTGTACCCCAGTGAGAGTCAGTGTGTTTGGGACTGTACCCTAGTGAGAGTCAGTGTGTTTGGGAGTGTACCCCAGTGGGAGTCAGTGAGTGTGGGACTGTACCCCATTGAGAGTCAGTGTTTCTGGGATCGAATCCCAGTGAGAGTCATTGTGTGTGGGACTGTACGCCAGTGAGAGTCAGTGTCTGTGGGACTGTACCCCAGTGAGAGTCAGTGTGTGTGGGACCGTATCCCATTGAGAGTCAGTGTGTGTGGGACTGTATCCCAGTTAGAGACATTATGTGTGGGACTGTACCCCAGTGACAGTCAGTGTGAGTGGGACTGTACTCCAGTGAGAGTCACTGTCTGTGGGACCGAATCCCAGTGAGAGTCATTGTGTGTGGGACTGTACCCCAGTGAGGGTCAGTGTGTCTGTGGGGGACTGTTCCCCAGTGAGAGACAGTGTGAGTGGGACTGTACACAGTGAGAGTCAGTGTGTGTGGGACTGTACCCCAGTGAGGGTCAGTGTGTGTGTGGGACTGTACCCCAGTGAGAGTCAGTGTGTGTGTGGGACTGTACCCCAGTGAGGGTCAGTGTGTGTGTAACCGTATCCAAGTGAGAGACAGTGTGTGTGGGACTGTACCCCAGTGAGGGTCAGTGTGTGTGTGGACTGTACCCCAGCGACAGTCAGTGTGTGCGTGCGACTGTACCCCAGTGAGAGTCTGTGTGTTTTGGGACTGTACACCAGTGAGGGTCAGTGTGTGTGTGGGACTGTACCCCAGTGAGAGTCAGTGTGTGCGTGCGACTGTACCCCTGTGAGAGTCTGTGTGTTTTGGGACTGTACACCAGTGAGGGTCAGTGTGTGAGTGGGACTGTACCCCAGTGAGAGTCAGTTGTGTGGGACTGTACCCCAGTGAGAGTCTGTGTGTTTTGGGACTGTACCCCAGTGAGAGTCAGTGTGTGTGGGACTGTACCCCAGTGAGAGTCAGTTGTGTGGGACTGTACCCCAGTGAGAGTCTGTGTGTTTTGGGACTGTACACCAGTGAGGGTCAGTGTGTGTGTGGGACTGTGACCAAAAGTAAATAAACTCCTTGTGAAGAGCAGCTGTGGAGATGATTGACAGGATGATTGAGGAGTGAGCTGATGAGTGTCCCTCACCACTGAATAGGACAGAGACAGTTGGGGCCCTGGGGTTCTCTGTGAGCTGTCATGGAGAGAGATAGACCCACCTTTGAAATGGATGGCATTCAGCAACAAGAGAATGATGTTACTTGGCAGCTGGTTGAAGAATGTTTTAATTTTGCCGCCTGTTTTCTCCTGCACCCACGAGTTAATCGCTTTTGTGTCCTTTGAGTTGATCCCAGTCAGAAGCTGCGGCTCAGAGCTGTAAAACCTCATTGAGTCTTTGATGAAGTCGGGGTTAATGTGAATTCCTGTGTGGGTGTAACACAGAGCCATTAGAAACTGACAGAGCTACGATAGCAGCACCCAGAATAAAACACCTGCCTCACACAGCAGCATCTGTCCAATACAGAAATCTGACACACAGCCACTTTTGATGAGATAGCATCTGATGAAAGATGCACGTTGGAAGCTGATGGGTTAGGGGATGGATGTGTGCTGTGCAATTCGGGGCTGTACAGGGATATTCCAGAGCTCAGAGACTCACCATCTAAAGGTCCCAGTGCTAATGAGCGGGCGACTAACATCCACTGAGGGCTCAACATGCCAGGATTAGAGGTGGTTAGAGAACCCAAAGTCACTTTGGGCTGGAGGAGATTACAGAGCAAGGCCAAGGTAAAACCAGGGAGGGACTTGAAAATCAGCCTGAGGGTTGGTTCGGTGTGGGTCAGTGTAGCTCAGTGAGCACCATGAGAGGATATGGGAACAGGGCCAGAGTGAATCTGGAACTAGCAATATCTGACTCCAGGTTTATGAAAGGTCAACATTGAGTCTCTGGGAAAATTTCGAATAGATTTAGCTTGTTTGTAGGGATGTTTTTGCAGAACAAGTTGATTGTGGCGAATTTGAAGGAGAGAGAGTCAGAACCCAAAGAGCAGCTGATCCCTTTACCATATTATCCAGCGTGGAAACTGGGGGCAGAGTTGGCCGGGGTAGGGGTGTCAGGGCACAGGTTTTCAGTCAGTTTCATGGTCAGGATGAACTCAGAGAAGACATGAGTGGGAAAGGAGAGAAACAATAACAAAAACTGGTTCGCCACAGCCAGTTATCCAGCAGATCTGTCCTCACCTGCTGGGAAAGGCCAGGCTGAAAGTCAGGAAGGAGCTGGTCAAGGGCTTGGGGATCAAAGATGGAGGGGAATGTGTGATTGAGCAGATTGAGAGCTGCCAGGAAAGTTGGGGTGGCTGGAGGATGGAAAGGCTGGAGAGTTGTGGTTTGGGGAGGACAGTTGTAAGTGGGGAAGTCTTCCCTGGGACAGATACAGGCAGAGCGGAAGGTGATTTCTGATCGTTGCAGTGGGGCTAGTGATGTCTTGTTAAACCATACAATGTCAGCACAACTCAGCCAGAGGCCATTTGGCCAGTTGAATCAGTGCTGGCTTCCCAAAAGATCCACTCAGCTGCTCCACCACATCGCCCCTCAAACTCTTTTTTTTCACACAATTAGGCAGTTCCTTCTGAAAACATCAATTCAACCTGCCTCGCCCCCCACACACTCAGAAAGTATGTTCCAGACCCTAACCATTCAATGCATTATTCAGACTTTGCTCATTTTTACAAACCTGCCCAGTTTCCTCATCTTGGCATTGTTTCATTTGCCAGTTGCCTCAAATCATGCCCTCTTGTTCTCAAACCATCTCCCTATGACAATAGTTTCAGTACAGATATCTCCTAAATTCAAATTCCTCAATCGAATCTCTTCACAGCTATCTCCAGGAAGAATAATCTGAGTTTCTCTGATCTACCAAAGGCCCTGGGCCATGCTTGCAAATTCCTTTTGTATCAATTCCCATGCTTTCCCATCCTTCCTAAAGTGTGGTATGGCAGGTTTATATTTAATTCTTCACCTCAAGCCAGACCAGTGTTTATAATGGCTTTTGTAATTTATGTTCCAATCTGGTTGCAGTATTAATATCTTTGGAAATTTTCCCACTGCTGCATTCAATAATTAGTGTACACACATACCTAGGTCCCTCTGCACCTACACCCCATCTTGAATGTATCTTTCATTTTATTTTGTCACTGCTCAATCTGTTAATCAAAATGTATCACTTGATCCTTTTCTGCATCAAACATCATCTGCCACCCACCCACCCAAAATCATCCACCTGCACTGCGCACTTCACAAAACATCACCTGCAGAGTTTGAAACTGTGCCCTGCTCTGATCCATGTGGCAAAGGGGCTGGTTTTCAATCCCCACTACACTCAAGGTCCCCACTAAAGTTAGTGACTTGATCAAAGCACACAAAGATCCCAGTTTATCAGTCTGATGGAATTAGGTTAACAGTAAACATTGCCACGGTCCTGTACTTAACAATATCTGGTGTTGTTATAATGGAATACCTTCTAGCCATGAGTAACTAAAACTAGAACAATATCAACAGAAACCTGAGCCTGAGTTTAAATCTATTTTAAACCCTACACACATGTTCAGAGGGACACAAACCAACAAAAAAGAATTGATCTTATGATTGGTGGGGAAACACAGTTCAATAACACCAGTCTGGGCCGAGAGAAGGTGTTCCTTTTGCTTCTTCAAGATCTTGTGTAGTTCCTCACCCTCATTGCGACTGCACTCCAACATCATCCTCTCTCATTCGTTTCTGAGTGCGTTTTTCACCTTGGAGAATTTGGTGATGGTTTCACAAGATAATTCTCTCTCGTCTTCACATCTTGTTTGCTGTGGCTGATGCTAACCTGTGGGATCTGACAGAACCTTGTGAGGGTAGAGGGGTTCTCTGTGCTGCCTCACCTGCATTTCAACTGGGATCTTTGTGTGCTTTGATCACCAGCCCCGTCAATCCCTGGCCAATAGACAGCCCCAGTTGTCCTGCCTGCTCCATGCCCAGGCACCCTCTGTGACCTTGTGACAATATGTTCTGGCAGAGAGCTTCAGGCACAAGGCCTTGTTTTCCTTTTAACATCCACCCGCTGAGATTCTGAGCTCAATGCTATCACTCCAAAAGCTCCTCATTTACTGAGTTTGGTCACCTGCCAATGATAACCCACAGACCCTTCAGTCGTGGCCCACGAGCTGTTTCTGATTGAAACTGGTCATATTAATAAAAGAATTGTAGAATCCCTACAGTGTGGAAACAGGCCCTTTGGCCCAACAAGTCCACACCAACCCTCATAGCACCCACCTAAACCCATCCCCCCAAATCTATACACCCCTGAACACTACGGGCAATTTAGCATGGCCAATCCACCTAACCTGCACATCTTCAGACTGTGGGATGAAACCGGAGCACCCGGAGGAAACCCACGCAGAAGTGGGGAGAATGTGCAAACTCCACAAAGACCGAGGGTGGGATCGAACCCGGGTCCCTGACGCTGTGAGGCTGCAGTGCTAACCACTGAGCCACCGTGCTACAGGGAAGGAAACAGTAGATTGGTTTTGAGAAATGCTCCACCTCAGTGTTGTTAATGTGTAGATCCAGTGGATTATCTGGATCTTTGCCCAGGTTAGGCGAGCTGCTCAGTATGTTGGAGGTGACCAGTTTGGAGCAGAGCTCTAAGTTATCCCTGTGGTGGAGATAAGGCATTGTCCGTGCATTGTGTGTCCTCTGGTGATCCCAAGCCCCACACCATGTCGTTTTGTGCTCTATGCTGGAATCATTTGATTGAGCCTGTGATAGACATTTGGTTGTGAATCAAACTGGTTCACCGGCGTGCGTGATGCTCATTCCTCGACCATTCTGTGAAGTATGACCTTTGAGATTGTTTTCTACCTTGGGTCATCATTGCAGGAAGGAGACAGTTTTCTGCTGGCGATGTTTATTTCAGAGGCTTAAACACACGCTGGTGGCCCTCATGCTATTCCTAACGTAATTCATGCTGCAGGAGCTCTCTTAGCACCAATGTCAAAAAGTCCAGAAAGTATAGTGTGAAGACATTGAAAAATCCAAGTATCTCTGCAGCTGCTACTTGTTTGTGGGGCAGGTCTGTGTCTACATTTTCACCTCTTCCTGAGTCAGGAGGGATTCTTTGACCGTAAGACATAGAGGCAGAGAATTGATCTGACTTACAGTCAGCTGACCTGCCCCACACAATGAGCTCCGTTCAGTGACTGCACGTTCCCATCATGCTCGCTGGTTTTGTCCATTAGCATTGTCCAGTCTCATCATCAATGAAGTCACTCCAGAACATTCTGTCACTATGCTGCTGGGCAGATCACAACTGGCAGAGAAACCAAATAGTCATCCAGCTATCCTCCAAATGTGATGTGCCGAAGGTAGTGACTTGCTGAGATTATCTGGGTAAGGGACATAATGAAGATCTATCTTTGCAGGTGGGCTTGTTGTACAGCCCAAGGCCCAGAGGCATGTCAGTACCGCAGGCCTTACACAGACCTTTGGAAGCACTCCTATGTGCCACACAAACTGCTTGTCTGGTGTCTCCTGGCTGCAGTCTCTGTCCCTGCTGCAGTCGGCGCCTGAAGGTGACCCTGTCTGACAATGGTCTTGTACGTCCTGCCTCCTGCTAGCAGTGAATCAATTCCGTGTCCTTCCTTTTTTTTAACAAGAGTTCCTTTTGGAGCCTTGGAGCAATTATCACCTCCATTATCCACCGTTACAGCTCGGCCTTTGGAAAGCCTCATTCACAGCCCTTGTTACAATGTCTACTGACCAACTGATCCATTCATTCTTGTGGTTCCTGCCTGTAAGACATCAATCTAAGCAATATTTAATGTTGACTATTACATGTAGCTGATTTAATAGCACTTTTAATCCTTGGTGGAATCTTTCTGGTTCTTTCCAGACAAGCCTGAGATATTGACTCCACGTAATCCCTCATTCCCAACAGCTGGGAATATTTTGGCTACTTGCCTAATTGCTTCTGCAAATATTTGATCTGGGAAACGTAGTTACATTCTTTGTTTGAAAGATTTGAACTCAGGTCGGAGATCCATGCCTTTCAAGTTCATGCTGGGGACTGTTGTAGCAATTGCTCTGCTGCTCTTTTTCCGCTTCATGTTGTATATAACACGCACTCTTCCTGTGCAATCTGCACCTGATGATCTTTTCTATTCTTTGTTTTCCGGATTGTTCTGTTGGTTTGGTGCTGTTTGTGTTTCTTTGAATTTGGGCTCATCTTCTCTTAGTTGAGCTTGACCTCCGAGGTCCATTCAAAAGGAACAGGCTTTGGATTGAATCATGTGGCTGCCTGGACAATGTGGCCAACTCCGAGATACCAACAGTTTGCTAAGAAACTTGCTCTCTTTAACTTCTTAATTGTGGATACATTCTGTTTGCTGCTGTTCCCTTTAGCCTAGAAGGCGATAGTACCCACACACAGCCTTCGCCTAGAGGGCAATAGTGCACAGACACAGCCTGGGCCTAGAGGGCGACAGTGCACAGGCATAGCCTGGGCCTTAAACACACCTGATACCATCTGAGTAGATCATCGATCATAGAATCCCTACAGTGTGGAAACGGGCACTTCGGCCAACAAGTCCACACTGACCCATGGAGCATCCCACCCAGATGCATGCAATTATAACCCACCGAATCTACACTGAACACTGTGGGTAATTTATTTTGGCTGATCCACCCTAACCTGCACATAATAGACAATAGCCAATAGGTGCTGGAGCAGGCCATTCAGCCCTTCGAGCCACCACCACCATTCATTATGATCATGGCTGATTATCCACAATCAGTATCCTGTTCCTGCCTTATCCCCATAACCCTTGATTCCACATCTTTGGACTGAGGGAGGAAACTGGAACACCCGGAGGAAACCCACACAGACACAGGGAGAACATGCAAACTCCATGTCCATGGCTTATTTGTTCTAAAAGTGAGAACACAATACCTGTAATTTTTATTCTCCCATTGCACAACATGCTGAAGAGATCTCATTCCCTAACGTGAAGCATATCCAGCCTCTCTGATAACATCCCTTTGTTAATTTTAACCTAGTCAGCGTTTCAACCATTTCCACTTGCTGTGCGGACCGGACAATATCCTGTGAGAGCCTGTGAAAATGTGATGTTTGAGGGCAGAGATGGGAGGAGCTCCCACTCTCTCAACGTCATGGAATTAAACATCCCCCTTCCCGCACCATGCCACCAACCACAATGCCAGTGTGCCCACTTCCTTATCCCCTGCCAACTTCCTATCACAGCACCACTGTGACCTGACTCTTCCTCTTACACCCGACCCCCATCCCACACCCTTCCCCCTTCCTGACCCTTCCCCTTCCCTTCTCCTCACTCCCCTTTCCCCCATTTCTCCTCATCCCCTTGCACGCCCTGCTTCCCCCCCACACCCTGCCCCCTTACTGCCCCCGTCTCCCTCCGCTCTCCCTATCCGCACCCCCTCCCCAACTCCTGGTACCTAGCGGGGAGGAACGCAGGGGTTGGGTGCAGACCTTTCTGAACGTAGATGGCAGAGGCGACAGTCAGGATGGACTTGCGGAAGCTCTCGATACTAGAGCACAGGGTGTAGTGGGAGCAGTTCAGAGACAGGAGGTGCAGGGATTGTTCAATTTGTTTCTGTGTCTCATTCACAGCACCTAGAGTGATGGAGAAAGAGAGCGGGATTAGAATTCTTCTCAGGTCCAGCTCCTAGCCCCATCTTGGTCGTAGAGGTATAGAGATGTACAGCATGGAAACAGACCCTTTGGTCTAACTCGTCCATGCCAACTAGATTTCCAAAATAAATCTAATCCCATTTTCCAGCATTTGGCCCATATCCCTCTAAACCCTTCCAGTCCATGTCCCCATCCAGATACCTTTTTAAATGCTGTAACTATACCAGCCCCCACCACCTCCTCTGGCAGCTCATTCCATACACACACCACCCTCTGTGCGAAAATGTTACCCCTTCAGGTCCCTTTTAAATCTTTCCCCTGTCACTTTAAACCTATGCCCTCTAGGTTTGGACTTCCCCACCCTGGGGAAGACCTTGTCTATTCACCCTATCCATGCCTCTCATGATCTTGTAAACCTCTATAAGGTCACCCCTCAGCCCCCGACGCTCCAGAGAAAATAGCCCCAACATATTCAGCCTCTCCCTGTAGCTCAAACCCTCAAGCCCTGGCAATGTCCTTGCAAATCTTTTCTGAACCCTTTCAAGTTTCACAACATCCTTCCGATTGCAGGGAGGCAAGAAGGCACACAGTATTCCAATAGTGGCCCTAACCAATGTCCTGTACAGCTGCAACATGACTCTCCCAACCTGTACTGACCAATAAAGGCGAGCGTACCAAATACCTTCCTCACCGCCCTGTCTACCTGCAACTCCATTTTCAAGGAAATATGAACCTCCATCCCAAGGTCTCTTTGTTCAGTGACACTCCCCAGGACCTTACCATTAAGCGTACAAGTCCTGCCCTGATTTGCCTTTTCAAAATGCAGCACCTCACATTTATCTAAATTAAACTCCACCTGCCACTCCTCGGCCCATTGGCCCATCTGATCAAGGTCCCACTGTACTCTGAGGTCACATTCCTCACTGTCTGCTAGAACCTTCAATGTTGGTGTCATCTGCAAACTTACTAACCATACGTCCAGTGTTCACATCCCAATCATTTCTATAAACGACAAAAAGCAGTGAACCCAGCACCGATCCCTGTGGCACACCGCTGGTCACAGGCCTCCAGTCTGAAAAGCAGCCCTCCACTACAATCCTCTGTTTCCTACCTCCGAGCCAGGTTAGTATCCAAATGGCTATTTCTCTCTGAATTCCACGTGATCTAACCTTGCAAACCAGTCTACCCACGAGGAGCCTTGTTGAACGCCTTGTTGAAGTCCATGAAGACAACACTCAATGCTTTTCCTTCATCAATCTTCTTTGTCACTTCTTCAAAAACCCAATCAAGTTAGTGAAGCACAATTTCCCACCCAGAAAGCCATGTTGACCATTTTTAATCAGTCCTTGCCTTTCCAAAAACATGTAAATCTTGTCCCTCAGAATCCTCTCCAATAATTTGCACACCACATTGTCAGGCTCACGGGTCTATAGTTCCCTGGTTTTTCCTTATCACCTTTCTCACATAACGGCACTAACCCCCAGTCTTCCAGCGCCTCACCTACAGCTATCGCTAGTACAAATATCTCAGCCAGGGGCCCAGCAATCACTTGCCTTGCTCCCCACAGAGTTCTAGGGTACACCTGATCAGGTCCCAGGGGATTTACCCACCCTTATGCATTTTAAGCCATCCAGCACACCCTCCTCTGTAATATGGACACTTTAGAAGATATAATTGTTTATCTAGCTTCCATATCCTCCTCTACAGTAAACAAAATACTCATTGTCAACACACGTTAAATCTGAATGAGCTCAGCAATAGGAGCTGGCCATTCAGCCCCTCGATTCTGTCCTTGTGAATCATAGCTGCTTTACTTTCCACTGTCAATAAACCTGAGGCCTCCCCAAACCTCTGCTGCCGGTGTCTTCACTCATTCCCCAACACCACCCCCACCACGTGCTTTCTGATCATAACGGCCTCACACTTGTTTATTAATCCTTCTGTGGCATCACTCCTCCCGTCTCCATGTGCAATCACCTCCAACCCAGCTCCTCCCTGAGGACTGTGCCCTCCTGCCCGATGGTGTTGCCCCAGTTGGAATCACCCTACCCCTGGTGGCTGTGCCTTCAGCTGTTACTGCTTTTTACCTGGAGATCTCAGGCAGATGTTTCTCCATGGAGCTCCTGAGTCTCTCCCAGGCTGAGATTAAGCTTACACTTCCCACTGCAGAGACATCCAGCCATAGGTCAGGGGCAGATGGACAGAATATTGATGCAGGGTGAGGAGGGAGTTGCAGAGATGAAGGCTCACATGGCAGAAGGCACAGCCACCAGCAGTAGGCTGCTCCCTCCCTCCCTCCATCCATCACTCCATCCCTCTGAACATGCTGGCTGCTCCCTCCATCTTTCCCTCCCTCTGTCCCTGTAAGTGCCCTGCACGCTGACCCCTGCTGCCAATGAATGTGAATGGAGGGGTTACCCAGGCTGAGTTGAGCAAGTCCCAGTACAATGCTCAATGGGGAAATGATAACATTGGGTTTGCTGGTCTCCTGTAAAATCTCCTTGAACAGGTCCAAGCCAAACTTGGAGATGGCGTCTCCCAAAAGCTGTAGGCCCGCTGGTGCCCCAGCCCGTCGGCAACCTGGTACTGCCACCACGGGATGGAGCAGCTCAGGTCCCGGAGAGTCAACTGGACTGGCACCCGTTCCAGTTACCGGGGCCTCTCCTGGCATCGGTGCTCCTGATGTAACATCTGGGTACTCTGTCACAGGTAGCTGGGTGACTGGATGCTCTGTACCCAATAGCCCGCCTGTCTCTGTCTGATTTCTTTCTGTGTCCAGTTTATCTGTCACCTGCAGGGGTTAAAAACAGCCAGTAAAAGCAAATTGAACTAGTTTTTCTGGACGGTAATACACAGATAAAAGAAACTTTATTAATTTCTATGGCAACTTTAACAGTGTGCAGCCTCACAAAATAAAGACTGGAAGAACTGAGGACGCTGGAAATCAGGAACAAAAACAGAAGTTGCTGGAAAAGCTCAGCAGGTCTGGCAGCATCTGTGGAGAGAAATCAGGCTTAATGTTTTGGGTCCATTCCGAGGAAGGGTCACCGGACCCGAAACGTTAACTCTGATTTCTCTCCACAGATGCTGCCAGACCTGCTGAGCTTTTCCAGCAACTTCTGCTTCTGTTGCGATCTGATAAGTCAGTTTGAAGGGTAGTCGCTGTGCTGTGGTGCTCGATCTGTCTTTGATCTCTGCTATCCTATGCATTTTTCTGGTGGCTTTTCCTTTGGAAACTTTTTGTGCTATAACAAAGGCCCAGCATCTATTCCCCATCCCTAGTTGCCCCCTCAGAAGGTGGTGATGAAATTCCTTTTTGAACCGCTGCAGTCCATGTGCTGTGGGTTAACCCACAATGCCCTTAGGGAGGGAATTCCAGGATTTTGACCCATCGACAGTAAAGCAATGGGAATATGTTTCCCAGGATGGTGAGTGACTCAGAGGGGAAATTGCAGGGGGCGGTGTTCCCTGTATCAGCTGCCTCTGTCCTGCAGGATGGACGCTGTGTGTGTGTGTGTTTCTGTGCGCGCGCGCAGTGTGTGTGTGTGTGTGTGTGTGTGTGTGTGTGTGTGTGTGTGTGTGTGTGTGTGTGTGCTTCTGTGTGAGTGTATGAGATAAGGATTAGTGAAAACAAACAGAGATCCCCTACAGTCAGAAACAGGGGAATTTATCATCAGGAACAAAGTGATGGCAGCCAAATAAATACATCCTTGGTGAAGACAGAACTAAACGAGGACAAATAACATCCCAAAAATATGTGGGAGGGGGAGTAGGGTCTAATGGGAAGAAGTTATTGGAAGAAATTGATATTAGTAAGGAAGTGGTATTGGGGAAACTAAACTGCAGTAAAGGCAGATAAATCTCCAAGATCTGATAAACTTCATCCCAAGGCACTTCAGGAAGTAACCCTGAAGAACAGCAGATGCCCTAGTGTTATCTTCCGAATTTCTACAGACTTTGAAACAGTTTCTATGGGTTGGTGGGTGGCTAACATAACTCCGCTATTTAAAAACGGAGATAGAGAAAAAACAGTGAGACAATTGTGGGAAAACACTACAGTCCATTACAAAAGATGTAATTAACAGAGCACTTGCAAGATGTGACAGGATCAGAACAGTCAGTGTGAATTTATAGCAGGAAAGGCATGCTTGACAGATCTGCCGGAATTTTTTGAGGATGTAACTAATGGAGTGGATAAGGCGGAGCCGGTGGATTTTGGATACTTGGATGTTCAGAAGGCTTTCAATAAGTTCCCACAAAGAGATTAGCCTGGAAAATTAAAGCATATGGAATGGAAGGTCACACACTGAAGTAGATTGAGAACTGGTTATCAGATAGGAAACAAAAGGTAGGAATAAATGGGTCTTTTCCAAGTGGCAGGGAGTAACAAGTGCAGATCCACAGGGATCAGTGCTAGTACTCCAGTTATTCCTGATACATATTAATGACTGAGATGAGGAAACTTGGTGCCATCTCTCCAAGTTTGTCACTGATACAATGCAAGAGGGATGGTGAGAAGCTTCAGTGTGATGCGGACAAGCTGAGTGAGCGGGCAGGTGCGGTATAATGTGGATAAATGTCAGGTTATCCACCTTGGGAGCAAAAAGGGGAGAGCAGGTTATTGTCTGAATGGTCATAAATAGGAAGAGGGGAATGTACAATGAGACCAGGGAGTCCTGTATGCCGGTCACTGAAGGTAAGATGCTGGTACAAGAGGTGATACAGGCAAAAGGTATGTCAGTCTTCACAGTGCGAGGATGTAAGTGCAGGAGCATGGGGCTTTAGTAAGACCACACCTGGGATACTGTGTGTAGTTTCGGTATCATTATCTGAGGAAGGATGTTCTTGCTACAGAGGGAGTGCAGTGAAAGTTCACCAGACTGATTCCTGGGATGGTGGGACTGACGTACAGGGAGTGGCTGGTTTGATTAGGAATGTATACACTGGAGTTCAGAAGAATTAGGAGGGGATCTCATAGAAACTTATCAAATATAAAATAAAGGACTAGATAGGGTAGATGCAGGAAGGATGTTCCCAATGCCAGTTGGCGGGGGTGGCGGGGGGGGGGGGGGGGGGGGGGGGGGCGGTGGGATGTGGGTGTCCACAACTGAAGTCCGAAGATACTGAAATTCCTTCACCCGGAGAGTGGGAGCCTGTGAATTCCCTGCCTTGGAAAGCTGAAACAATACATGATTTCAAGGAGGAGATGGATTGAGCGCTTGGGGTTAAAGAGAACAAAGTGTTGGCAAGAAGCAGGAAAAGGTGACTGAGTTGGATGATCAGCCGTCAACATACTAAATGACAGAGCACGCTGGAAGGGCCAAATGGCCTGCTCCTATTACCATGTTTCTTTGTGAGGAAGGTGAGGAGTTGTGGGGAATGGAAGGAGATTGTGAGAGCACAGTAAGCATTTGCAAATGGGAAAATGTTTGGTGGATGGAGTATGCACTGACTGTAATGAGATCGGCCAGGTGGACATCAGACAATATGAGTTCCATCATTGGGGCTGTTAGTCTGGTCCAATCAGGGAGCCCTGACTGACAGAGAGAAACAGGTTTGGCTCAATCCGAGAGCAGGCTCTGAGGGAGCCGGACAAGTTCCAGCTATTGTACAAGTGTAAATAGAGGGTGACTTGGTGATGGGATACTGGCCTCTGTGGAGTTACTTCAGAGTAAGGTGTGGAAATGTCAGGTTGCCCTCTTCTGTAGGAAGAATGCCTGTGGCCAGCAGCTGGGTCCACCGCTTTTCATCAGTTATACAATACTTTGTACATGAACATAGGAGGCATGGTTAGTAAGTTTGCAGATGACACCAAAATTGGACATGTAGTGGATTTTCAAAGAAGGTGACCTCAGAGTACAGTGGGACCTTGATCAGATGGGCCAATGGGCCAAGGAGTGACAGATGGAGTTGAATTTAGATAAATGTGAGGTGCTGCATTTTGGAAAGGCAAATCAGGGCAGGGCTTATACACTTAATGGTGAGATCCTGGGGAGTGTTGCTGAACAAAGAGACCTTGGAGTTCAAATTTATAGCTTCTTGAAAATGGAGTCGCAGGTAGGCAGGGCAGTGAGGAAGTGTTTGGTACTCTTGCCTTAGTTGGTCAGTGTGTTGAGTAAAGGAGCTGGGAGGGTCACGTTGGGGCTGTACAGGATATTGGTTAGAGCCACTATTGGAATACTGTGTGCAATTCTGGTCTCCCTGCGATAGGAAGGACGGTGTGAAACTGGAAAGGGTTCAGAAAAGATTTACAAGCATGTTGCCAGCGTGGGAGGGTTTGAGCTACAGGGAGAGGCTGAACAGGCTGGGGCTATTTTCCCTGGAGAGTCACAGGCTGAGGGACAAATTTGTAGATGTTTATAAAATTATGAGGGGTGCGGATCGGGTAAGTAGACAAGGTCTTTACCCCAGGGTGGGGGAGTCCCAAGCTAGAGGGGCATAGGTTTAAGGTGAGAGGGGAAAGATTTAAAAGGGACCTGAGGGGTAACATTTTCACACAGAGGGTGGTGCGTGTATGGAATGAGCTGCCAGAGGGAGTGGTGAGGGCTGGAACAATTACAGCATTTAAACAGCATCTGGATGGGTATATGGATAGGAAGGGTTTAGAGGGATATGGACCAAATGCTGGCAAATGGGATTGGAATTATTTAGGATTTCTGGTCAGTGTGGACGAGTTGAACCAAGGGTCTGTTTCCATGCTGTACATCTCTGTGACTGAGTGGAAAAGTTGAATATGATTGAAACAGAGGAACTGCAGAATGCTGCAGTACAGAGGGATCTGATTATCTTTGTACTTAATCACAAGCAGTTGTGAGAGAGGGACAGCGATGTTGACCTTAATTGCAAGTGGCGTGGAGTACTGAGGTCAGGAAGTTATGCTCCAGTTGGACTTGGTGTTAATAAGACTGAGTCTGAAGTATTGTGTACACTTCTGGTCTCTTTATTCAGGGAGGGATATTGGAAGTGGATGAGAGCAGATTTTTGCTGATTCCTGGGAGGAGAGGAGCATCTTATAGAAATATGGAACATGCAGTGTCGGTACCCATCACAGGGGGCTTTGACAGGGTGGATGGTATTTTCAGTGTTTTTGAGTGATGTCCCCTTGTTGGGGAATCTAAACCTGGGCATTGATTCTGAGTGAGAGTCTTCCACTTAAGGCAAAAAGGAGTTGTTCTCTCAGGATGACAAGGGCACCAGTGTTTGAAATTCATGTCCCCAAGGTAGCGGGGACTGAATTTATTTAAGGCTGGGATCAACAGACTTTGATCTAAATAAACACAGAGGCTACAAGGGCAGATTGGAGACTAGGAATCCTGCAGCGAGTAACTCAGCTCCTGACTCCCCAAAGCCTGTCCACCACCTCCAAGGCACAAGCTAGGAGTGTGATGGAATACTCTCCACTTGCCTGGATGGGGGCAGCCCCAACAACACTCAAGAAGCTTGACACCATCCAGGACAGAGCAGCCGCTTGATTGGCATCACATCCACAAACATCCCACTCCCTCCACCACCAACGCTCAGTCGCAGCAGTGTTTACTATCTACAAGATGCACTGCAGAAATTCACCAAAGATCCTCAGGTAGCACCTTCCAAACCCACAACCACTTCCACCTGGAAGGACAAGGGCAGCAGTTCCATTCACCATCCTGACTTGGAAATATATTGCTGTTCCAAATCCTGGAATTCCCTCCCTCAGGGCACTGTGGATCTACCCTACAGCACATGGACTGCAGTGCGTTCAAGGAGGCAGCTCACCACCGCCTTCTCTAGGGCATCTAGGGACGGGCAATAAACACTAGCCCAGCTAGACACATTCAGGGCCCAGGACAGTGGAGGTACATTAGGGCCTCAGAACTGGGCTCCTGGGTCTCAATGGGCTCTGTGCTCAGGTCAGAGAGCTGCGGCCCACAATGTTCAAATCAATCGCTGGGAATCCAGGCCAGGAGCTGCACTGGGGGGGGTCAGATTCCTCATCTTACCCACTTTCTATCAAATTATTTAAAAATGTCCCCCCATGGCCTCTTTGTCAATCTACAGGAAGTGGGCATCAGGCATATTGTGGGGTAAACAGACGGGAATTGTGGGCAGTTAATGGAACTGGAAATTAGGAAGTAAAAAGGAGAGAAACATAGTGAGAGAGGGTAAAGAGGAAACTCATATGGAAAAGTTTACAAATGACAGATTACATTAGCTGCTGTGGTCGGTTTGATGGAACACAGCATCAGGGTGAGGAAGATCCATGTGTTCATCCTGGGAAGTGATGGAGCTCTGTAAAAAGAAACATTGATTAAATCATACCCAGAGAGCACTAAGGGGACCTGGAGAATACATACAAGACAGCACAAACTGATGAGGGATGTTTGTGAGTATCACAGTTCCCTCCTGGCTGCTCTCCTTCCTTCCATTCTCCAGAAGGTTTAGCTCATGAGTGTCTTTGTTACCTGTATCTGAGCTTGTACCCTCCACCCACAACAAGCCAGGGTCCCCTCACCCTCCCCAGCCCCACCCTGCTTGCAGGTCACCCCTTAACCCTGATTCGGCAGCACTACATTCTCCCCTTTGCTCCAATCCCTCCATACTACCCCCCCCCCACCCCCCACCACCATCCCACCCCACGGCCCTCCGTGAGCTATCTGCTCCTCACGGCCCTGACAAAGGTGACTCCTGGTCTCATATTGACAGCTGCCCCTTCAGGTACCTTGGGACTAAGTTCTGGAACTGCACACTCACACACACACACTCTCTCTCACACACACACACACTCTCTCTCTCTCACACACACACACAATCTCTCTCTCACACACACACACTCTCTCTCTCACACTCTCACACACACACACTCTCTCTCTCACACACACAAACTCTCTCTCTCACACACACACACTCTCTCTCTCTCACACACACACTCTCTCTCTCACACACACACACTCTCTCTCTCTCACACACACACACACACTCTCTCTCTCACACACACACACTCTGTCTCACACATACACACACTCTCTCTCTCTCACACACACACACACTCTCTCTCACACACACACTCTCTCTCGCGCACACACACACACACACACACACACTCTCTCTCTCATGCACACACTCTCTCTCTCTTACACTCTCTCACACACACATACTCTCTCTCTCACACACACACTCTCTCTCACACTCACACATACACACTCTCTCTCTCACACACACACACTCACACTCACACACACACTCACACACACTCTTTCTCTCTCACACACTCTCTCTCTCAAACTCTCTCTCACACACACACATACACACTCTCTCTCACACTCAAACACTCTCTCTCACACACTTTCTCATACTCACACATACACACTCTCTCTCTCACACTCACACACACTCTCACTCACACATACACACACTCTCTCACACTCTCTCTCACACTCACACATACACACACTCTCTCTCACACTCACATACGCTCCCTCACACACACCCTCTCACACTCACACATACACACTGTCTCTCTCACACACTCTCTCACACACACACTCTCTCACACACACACTCTTTCTCTCTTACACATACACTCTTTCTCTCTCTCACACACACACACACACACACACACTCTCTCTCTCTCACACACACACGCACACACACACCATCTCTCTCTCTCACACACACACACACACTCTCTCACACACATACATACAAACACACACTTACCTCACACTGTCTCACTCACACACACATACACACACACCATCTCTCTCTCTCACACACACACACACACTCTCTCTCTCTCTCACACACACACACACACTCTCTCACACACATACATACAAACACACACTTACCTCACACTGTCTCACTCACACACACATACACACACACAATCTCTCTCTCTCACACACACACCCTCCTTCTCTCTCTCTCACACACACACATGCATATTCTCTCACTGACACACACACTCTCACAAACACACTGTCTCACTCTCACACACACATACACACACACTCTTTCTCACACACACATACTCACACACACTCTCTTTCTCACACATACTCACGCACACACTCACTTTCTCACACACAATCACACCCACACACCCCTCCACTTCACACACCCTCACATACACATACACCCCTCACACAGACAAACACACACACACCCCTACACACACATACACACTCACACCTGTCCAGACCCTGGGCCTCATGGTGAGGGAACTGGAGAGGGGAGAATGCGCTCTACTCCATCAGGTACATGATGCCCCTCCCTCTGTTTGAGACCGGGCTTGGGGGGGTGGGGGAGGGGTTTGCAGAATGAGGGGGCTGGGTTATTTAATGTGTAAATGAGCCAGAATTCAGGTAACAACCCATGGGCAGATCTGAAAATATTACAGTCCATCATCCTCCTCACTCAGCATTGCACATTCCCCATGTTACAATCATCACTGCCCCAGTGTAAAGTCACAGGATAACAGAATCCCTACAGCCCAATCTGCCCCTCTGAACAGCATCCCACCCAGACCCATCCCTCTCCCCTGTGACACTGCATTTCCCGTGGATAATCCACCCTAACCTGCAGATCTTTGTGGGAGGAAAACCCACACAGTCTCCTGAGAGTAGAATCAAACCCGGGTCCCGAGTGCTCTGAAGCAGCAGCACTAACCACTGAGCCATCCAGCTTAAATCATTTAAGATTAATCCTTGTTTTCCCCTTTTTCTAAAAAAAAATCTTCTTTTATTCAAGTTAATGTTCTGATTCTCCTGTCCACCCACTGCCACATCTACCCCCTCCCCACCAGCACCCTCCACCCCCCCACCCCTTACACTTTATCTCTTCCAGCTTTGTGCAGGTTTTAGACGGTTTACAAATGCTCCCTCCAGTACTCTCCACCTCTACTTCACCCTCCCTCCCAAACTCTCCTCCTTGCCCACACGCTCACACTCTCTCTCTCTCTCGCCTTTCCCTTGGATTTTCCCTTCAACACTATTTCAAGATCTGAGAGCGCAGGACTTGGTTTGGAATGTCCCTGTGGGAGCACCTTCAGGGAATATGGTCCCACTCCACGTGCACATGAGCCAGGGTGGGGGAGAATGGGTAGGTGGGGGATGGGAGGGGTGATATGTGATCGGTGATGGGAATTGAGGGGTTGGGGGAAATGATGGGGGGGGGGGGGGGGCGGTGGTCACACAAGCCCTGCCCACACATTAGCAGCTGCTGAGAGTAAAGAGAGCAAGGGAGAGAGATCCACTCGGTGCCTGGGGGTGTGCTGTCTCGTTGCAGAGAGGGAGCTCGGGGCCCTGCCAATGTCGCAAAGTGATAATAACATTCACATCCAAAACACAAACCCTGACAAATAAGGAGGAGACTCCTGGCGGGAATCTCAGCATCACTCTCAGTGTCTCTACATTGTAACGTTGCTGGCTTGATCTTGTTTCATCGCTGTGGGTGATTCAGTGATACAGGAGCCAGTCCCAATAGGCATTGACTGGCTGCCTGCCTTGCTGTCTTCTCCTGCCCCATTTCCCACTGTCTCGACCGGGGCACCACACCCAAATATCCAAACAACATATTGTGGCTCTGGCAAAACTGTTGTCCCAAACATATCCACACTTTAACATGCTGGGAGAAGCCATTGGAATTCCAATCTGCTGTCGGCAGCCCTGAATCAAGAAGATCCTGTGGGAATGTCAGAAGATCCAGTGTAACCCAATGATCTTACCTCACTATTCACTGCCTTTCCTGGTGCTCACGCCTTAACCCCAAAGTGAAGAAAGGAACAGAATGGGCTGCAATTCCATGACATCAGCAAGTTTCTGACTGTTCGACCAAGATAAGAACCACCCAGAGGCCATTCACTTATTTATTAAACTCCCTTCAACAAACATTGAGCCACAGACCTTGTTAAACATTTGCCTGAAATCGTGCATCTGTTTATTAGGGAAGCTGGTCAGAGCATTATGGGAGAAAAAGCAGACCATTCTGCACCTCAAGCCTGCTGCTGTTCTGAATACCAGCCCGATCTGCACCCGAGCACCCGTCTCCAACAAACTCTTACTCTCAGCTCTGAAAACTCTCAGATTGATTCGTGGAATCCACGGCATTTTGGGCAGAAAGTTCTGGAATTCATACAAATGAGGACGAGGTCACTCGGCCCTCTGAGCCTGTTCTGCCATTTGATCAGATTGTCATTGCTCTGGTTGTGGGCTCAGCTCCATGACCATCACCAAGTCCATCAGTGCAGCCACTTCCAAATTAAACAGTGATCCTGCCTCCTCTACTGTCCCGGGGTGGGGGTGTGCTGGGGGAGGGGGTTGTATTGGGAGGTGGGGGGTATTGGGAGGGGGGTGTGCTGGGGGAGGGGGGTGTATTGGGAGGTGGGGTGTATTGGGAGGGGGGTGTATTGGGAGGTGGGGGTGTATTGGGAGGGGGGTGTGCTGGGGGAGGGGGTGCATTGAAATGGGGGTGCATTGGGAGGTGGGGGTGTATTGGGAGGGGGGTGTGCTGGGCGACGGGGGTGTATTGGGAGGGGGGTGTATTGGGAGGTGGGGGTGTATTGGGAGGGGGGTGTGCTGGGGGAGGGTGTGCTGGGGGAGGGGTGTGTATTGGGAGGTGGGGTGTATTGGGAGGGGGATGTATTGGGAGATGGGAGTGTATGGGGAGGTGGGGTGAATTGGGAGGTGGGGTGTATTGGGAGGTGGGGTGTATTGGGAGGTGGGGTGTATTGGGAGGTGGGGTGTAGTGGGAGGTGCGGTGTATTGGGAGGGGGGTGTATTGGGAGGGGGGTGTATTGGGAGGGGGGGGGTATTGGGAGGTGGGGTGTATTGGGAGGTGGGGTGAATTGGGAGGTGGGGTGAATTGGGAGGCAGATGTATTGGGGGGGGGGTGTATTGGGAGGTGGGGGTATATTGGGAGGGAGATGTATTGGGAGGGGGGTTTATTGGGAGATGGGGTGTATTGGGAGATGGGGTGTATTGGGAGGGGGGGTGTATTGGGAGGGGGGGTGTATTGGGAGGTGGGGTGTATTGGGAGGGGGGGTGTATTGGGAGGGGGGGTGTATTGGGAGGGGGGGTGTATTGGGAGGTGGGGTGTATTGGGAGGGGGGGTGTATGAGGAGCGGGGGTGTATTGGGAGGTGGGGGTGTATTGGGAGGTGGGGGTGTATTGGGAGGTGGGGCGTATTGGGAGGTGGGGCGTATTGGGAGGGGGTTGAATTGGGACAGGGGTGTATTGGGAAGGGTGTGTATTGGGAAGGGTGTGTATTGGGAAGGGTGTGTATTGGGAAGGGTGTGTGTTGGGGGGGTTGTATTGGGAGAGGGGATGTATTGGGAGAGGGGATGTATTGGGAGATGGGGTGTATTGGGAGGTGGGGGTGTATTGGGAGGGGGGTGTATTGGGAGATGGGGTGTATTGGGAAGGGGGATGTATTGGGAGGTGGGGTTGTATTAGGAGGGGGGTTGTATTGGGAGGTGGGGTGTATTGGGAGGTGGGGGTGTATTGGGAGGTGGGGGTGTATTGGGAGGTGGGGGTGTATTGGGAGGTGGAGGTGTATTGGGAGGTGGAGGTGTATTGGGAGGTGGGGGTGTATTGGGAGGGGGGTGTATTGGGAGATGGGGTGTATTGGGAGATGGGGTGTATTGGGAAGGGGGATGTATTGGGAGGTGGGGTTGTATTAGGAGGGGGGTTGTATTGGGAGGTGGGGTGTATTGGGAGGTGGGGTGTATTGGGAGGGGGTTGTATTGGGACAGGGGTGTATTGGGAAGGGTGTGTATTGGGAAGGGTGTGTATTGGGAAGGGTGTGTATTGGGAAGGGTGTGTGTTGGGGGGGTGTATTGGGAGAGGGGATGTATTGGGAGATGGGGTGTATTGGGAGGGGGGATGTATTGGGAGGTGGGGTTGTATTAGGAGGGGGGTTGTATTGGGAGGTGGGGTGTATTGGGAGGTGGGGTTTATTGGGAGGTGGGGGTGTACTGGGAGGTGGGGGTGTACTGGGAGGTGGGGGTGTACTGGGAGGTGGGGGTGTATTAGGTGCGGGGATGTATTGGCAGGTGGGGTGTATTGGGAGGTGGGGTATATTGGGAGGTGGGGTATATTGGGAGGTGGGGTATATTGGGAGGTGGGGTATATTGGGAGGTGGGGTGTATTGGGAGGGGGGTGTATTGGGAGGGGGGTGTATTGGGAGGGGGGTGTATTGGGAGGGGGGTGTATTGGGAGGGGGGTGTATTGGGGATGATGTATTGGGAGGTGGGGTGTATTGGGAGGGGGGTGTATTGGGAGGTGGGGTGAATTGGGAGGTGGGGTGCATTGGGAGGCAGATGTATTGGGAGGGGGGGTGTATTGGGAGGGGGTGTATTGGGAGGTGGGGGTATATTGGGAGGGAGATGTATTGGGAGGTGTGGTGTATTGGGAGGTGGGATGTATTGGGGGTGATGTATTGGGAGGTGGGGTGTATTGGGAGGGGGGTGTATTGGGAGGTGGGGTGAATTGGGAGGTGGGGTGTATTGGGAGGCAGATGTATTGGGAGAGGGGATGTATTGGGAGATGGGGTGTATTGGGAGGGGGGATGTATTGGGAGGTGGGGTTGTATTAGGAGGGGGGTTGTATTGGGAGGTGGGGTGTATTGGGAGGTGGGGTTTATTGGGAGGTGGGGGTGTACTGGGAGGTGGGGGTGTACTGGGAGGTGGGGGTGTACTGGGAGGTGGGGGTGTATTAGGTGTGGGGATGTATTGGCAGGTGGGGTGTATTGGGAGGTGGGGTATATTGGGAGGTGGGGTATATTGGGAGGTGGGGTATATTGGGAGGTGGGGTATATTGGGAGGTGGGGTATATTGGGAGGTGGGGTGTATTGGGAGGGGGGTGTGTTGGGAGGGGGGTGTATTGGGAGGGGGGTGTATTGGGAGGGGGGTGTATTGGGAGGGGGGTGTATTGGGAGGTGGGTGTATTGGGGGTGATGTATTGGGAGGTGGGGTGTATTGGGAGGGGGGTGTATTGGGAGGTGGGGTGAATTGGGAGGTGGGGTGCATTGGGAGGCAGATGTATTGGGAGGGGGGGTGTATTGGGAGGGGGTGTATTGGGAGGTGGGGGTATATTGGGAGGGAGATGTATTGGGAGGTGTGGTGTATTGGGAGGTGGGATATATTGGGGGTGATGTATTGGGAGGTGGGGTGTATTGGGAGGGGGGTGTATTGGGAGGTGGGGTGAATTGGGAGGTGGGGTGTATTGGGAGGCAGATGTATTGGGAGGGGGGTGTATTGGGAGGGGGGTGTATTGGGAGGGGGGGGTGTATTGGGAGGGGGGTGTATTGGGAGGGGGGGTGTATTGGGAGGGGGGTTGTATTGGGAGGTGTGGTGTATTGGGAGGTGGGGTGTATTAGGAGCGGGGATGTATTGGGAGGTGGGGTGTATTGGGAGGTGGGGTGTATTGGGAGGTGGGGTGTATTGGGAGGTGGGGTGTATTGGGAGGTGGGGTTTATTGGGAGGTGGGGTTTATTGGGAGGTGGGGTTTATTGGGAGGTGGGGGTGTATTGGCAGGTGGGGGTGTATTGGCAGGTGGGGGTGTATTGGCAGGTGGGGGTGTATTGGGAGGTGGGGGTGTATTGGGAGGTGGGGGTGTATTGGGAGGTGGGGTGTATTGGGAGGTGGGGTGTATTGGGAGGTGGGGTGTATTGGGAGGTGGGGGTGTATTGGGAGGTGGGTGTATTGGGAGGCGGGGTGTATTGGGAGGCGGGGGTGTATTGGGAGGCGGGGGTGTATTGGGAGGCGGGGGTGTATTGGGAGGCGGGGGTGTATTGGGAGGGGGGGTGTATTGGGAGGTGGGGGTGTATTGGGAGGGGGGCTGTATTGGGAGGTGGGGTTTATTGGGAGGTGGGGGTGTATTGGGTGGTGGGGGTGTTTTGGGAGGTGGGCGTGTATTGGGAGGTGGGATGTATTGGGAGGTGGGGGTGTATTGGGAGGGGGGTTGTATTGGGAGGGGTGTTGTATTGGGAGGTGGGGTGTATTGGGAGGTGGGGTTTATTGGGACGTGGGGGTGTATTGGGAGGTGGGGGTGTATTGGGAGGTGGGGGTGTATTGGGAGGTGGGATGTATTGGGAGGTGGGATGTATTGGGAGGTGGGATGTATTGGGAGGTGGGGTGTATTGGGAGGTGGGGTGTATTGGGAGGTGGGGTGTATTGGGAGGTGGGGTGTATTGGGAGGTGGGGGTGTATTGGGAGGTGGGATGTATTGGGAGGTGGGGTGTATTGGGAGGTGGGGTGTATTTGGAGGTGGGGTGTATTGGGAGGTGGGGGTGTATTAGGAGCGGGGATGTATTGGGAGGTGGGGTGTATTGGGAGGTGGGGGTGTATTGGGAGGTGGGGGTGTATTGGGAGATGGGGGTGTATTGGGAGGTGGGGTGTATTGGGAGGTGGGGTGTATTGGGAGGTGGGGTGTATTGGGAGGGGGTTGTTTTGGGACAGGGGTGTATTGGGAAGGGTGTGTATTGGGAAGGGTGTGTATTGGGAAGGGTGTGTATTGGGAAGGGTGTGTGTTGGGGGGGTGTATTGGGAGAGGGGATGTATTGGGAGAGGGGATGTATTGGGAGATGGGGTGTATTGGGAGATGGGGTGTATTGGGAGGGGGGATGTATTGGGAGGGGGGATGTATTGGGAGGGGGGATGTATTGGGAGGGGGGATGTATTGGGAGGTGGGGTTGTATTAGGAGGGGGGTTGTATTGGGAGGTGGGGTGTATTGGGAAGTGTGGTGTATTGGGAGGTGGGGGTGTACTGGGAGGTGGGGGTGTATTAGGAGCGGGGATGTATTGGTAGGTGGGGTGTATTGGGAGGTGGGGGTGTATTGGGAGGTGGGGGTGTATTGGGAGGTGGGGGTGTATTGGGAGGTGGGGATGTATTGGGAGGTGGGGGTGTATTGGGACAGGGGTGTATTGGGAAGGGTGTGTATTGGGAAGGGTGTGTATTGGGAAGGGTGTGTATTGGGAAGGGTGTGTATTGGGAAGGGTGTGTATTGGGAAGGGTGTGTGTTGGGAAGGGTGTGTGTTGGGGGGGTGTATTGGGAGAGGAGATGTATTGGGAAAGGGGGTGTATTGGGAGATGGGGTGTATTGGGAGTGGGGATGTATTGGGAGGTGGGGTTGTATTAGGAGGGGGGTTGTATTGGGAGGTGGGGTGTATTGGGAGGTGGGGTTTATTGGGAGGTGGGGGTGTATTGGGAGGTGGGGGTGTACTGGGAGGTAGGGGTGTACTGGGAGGTGGGGGTGTACTGGGAGGTGGGGGTGTACTGGGAGGTGGGGGTGTACTGGGAGGTGGGGGTGTATTAAGAGCGGGGATGTATTTGTAGGCGGGGTGTATTGGGAGGTGGGGGTGTATTGGGAGGTGGGGGTGTATTGGGAGGTGGGGTGTAGTGGGAGGTGGGGTGTAGTGGGAGGTGGGGTGTAGTGGGAGGTGGGGTGTAGTGGGAGGTGGGGTTTATTGGGAGGTGGGGTATATTGTGAGGTGGGGTATATTGTGAGGTGGGGGTGTATTGGGAGGTGGGGGTGTATTGGGAGGTGGGGGTGTATTGGGAGGTGGGGGTGTATTGGGTGGTGGGTGTATTGGGAGGTGGGTGTATTGGGAGGTGGGTGTATTGGGAGGTGGGTGTATTGGGAGGTGGGTGTATTGGGAGGTGGGGTGTATTGGGAGGGGGGTGTATTGGGAGTTGAGGTGAATTGGGAGGTGGGGTTCATTGGGAGGTGGGGTGCATTGGGAGGCAGATGTATTGGGAGGGGGTGTATTGGGAGGTGGGGGTATATTGGGAGGGAGATGTATTGGGAGGTGGGGTGTATTGGGAGGTGGGGTGTATTGGGGGGGGGGTGTATTGGGAGGTGGGGGTGTATTGGGAGGTGGGGGTGTAGTGGGAGGTGGGGGTGTAGTGGGAGGTGGGGGTGTAGTGGGAGGGGGGGGTGTAGTGGGAGGGGGGTGTATTGGGGGTGATGTATTGGGAGGTGGGGTGTATTGGGAGGGGGGTGTATTGGGAGGGGGGTGTATTGGGAGGGGGGTGTATTGGGAGGGGGGGTGAATTGGGAGGGGGGGTGAATTGGGAGGGGGGGTGAATTGGGAGGTGGGGTGAATTGGGAGGCAGATGTATTGGGAGGGGGGGTGTATTGGGAGGGGGGTGTATTGGGAGGTGGGGGTATATTGGGAGGGAGATGTATTGGGAGGTGGGGCGTATTGGGAGGGGGGCGTATTGGGAGGGGGGCGTATTGGGAGGGGGGTGTATTGGGAGATGGGGTGTATTGGGAGATGGGGTGTATTGGGAGATGGGGTGTATTGGGAGATGGAGTGTATTGGGAGATGGGGTGTATTGGGAGGGGGGTGTATTGGGAGGTGGGGGTGTATTGGGAGGGGGGTGTATTGGGAGGTGGGGTGTATTGGGAGGGGGGATGTATTGGGAGGTGGGGTGTATTTTGAGGTGGGGGTGTATTGGGAGGTGGGGGTGTATTGGGAGGTGGGTTGTATTGGGAGAGGGGATGTATTGGGAGGTGGGGGTGTATTGGGAGGTGGGGTGTAGTGGGAGGTGGGGTGTTGTGGGAGGTGGGGTATATTGGGAGGTGGGGTATATTGGGAGGTGGGGTATATTGTGAGGTGGGGTGTATTGTGAGGTGGGGTGTATTGTGAGGTGGGGTGTATTGTGAGGTGGGGTGTATTGGGAGGTGGGGTGTATTGGGAGGTGGGGTGTATTGGGAGGTGGGGTGTATTGGGAGGTGGGTGTATTGGGAGGTGGGTGTATTGGGAGGTGGGTGTATTGGGAGGTGGGTGTATTGGGGGTGATGTATTGGGAGGTGGGGTGTATTGGGAGGGGGGTGTATTGGGAGGTGAGGTGAATTGGGAGGTGGGGTTCATTGGGAGGTGAGGTGCATTGGGAGGCAGATGTATTGGGAGGGGGTGTATTGGGAGGTGGGGGTATATTGGGAGGTGGGGTGTATTGGGAGTTGGGGTGTATTGGGAGGGGGGTGTATTGGGAGGGGGGTGTATTGGGAGGGGGGTGTATTGGGAGGTGGGGGTGTAGTGGGAGGTGGGGGTGTAGTGGGAGGTGGGGGTGTAGTGGGAGGGGGGTGTATTGGGAGGGGGGTGTATTGGGAGGGGGGTGTATTGGGAGGGGGGTGTATTGGGAGGGGGGTGTATTGGGGGTGATGTATTGGGAGGTGGGGTGTATTGGGAGGGGGGTGTATTGGGAGGGGGGTGTATTGGGAGGGGGGGTGAATTGGGAGGTGGGGTGAATTGGGAGGTGGGGTGAATTGGGAGGCAGATGTATTGGGAGGGGGGGTGTATTGGGAGGGGGGTGTATTGGGAGGTGGGGGTATATTGGGAGGGAGATGTATTGGGAGGTGGGGCGTATTGGGAGGGGGGCCTATTGGGAGGGGGGCGTATTGGGAGGGGGGCGTATTGGGAGGGGGGCGTATTGAGAGATGGGGTGTATTGGGAGATGGAGTGTATTGGGAGATGGGGTGTATTGGGAGATGGGGTGTATTGGGAGGGGGGTGTATTGGGAGGTGGGGGTGTATTGGGAGGGGGGTGTATTGGGAGGTGGGGTGTATTGGGAGGGGGGATGTATTGGGAGGTGGGGTGTATTTTGAGGTGGGGGTGTATTGGGAGGTGGGGGTGTATTGGGAGGTGGGTTGTATTGGGAGAGGAGATGTATTGGGAGGTGGGGGTGTACTGGGAGGTGGGGGTGTATTAGGAGCGGGGATGTATTGGGAGGTGGGGTGTATTGGGAGGTGGGGGTGTATTGGGAGGTGGGGGTGTATTGGGACGTGGGGGTGTATTGGGACGTGGGGCGTATTGGGACGTGGGGCGTATTGGGAGGTGGGGCGTATTGAGAGGGGGTTGTATTGGGACAGGGGTGTATTGGGAAGGGTGTGTATTGGGAAGGGTGTGTATTGGTGGGGTGTATTGGGAGAGGGGATGTACTGGGAGGTGGGTGTATTGGGAGGGGGGAAATATTGGGAGGTGGGGTGTATTAGGAGCGGGGATGTATTGGGAGGTGGGGTTTATTGGGAGGTGGGGTTTATTGGGAGGTGGGGTGTATTGGGATGTGGGGGTGTACTGGGAGGGTGGGGGTGTACTGGGAGGGTGGGGGTGTACTGGGAGGTGGGGGTGTATTAGGAACGGGGATGTATTGGGAGGTGGGGTGTATTGGGAGGTGGGGGTGTATTGGGAGGTGGGGTTTATTGGGAGGTGGGGTTTATTGGGAGGTGGGGTTTATTGGGAGGTGGGGCTGTATTAGGAGCGGGGATGTATTGGTAGGTGGGGTGTATTGGGAGGTGGGGTGTATTGGGAGGTGGGGTGTATTGGGAGGTGGGGTGTATTGGGAGGGGGTGTGTATTGGGAGGTGGGGGTGTACTGGGAGGTGGGGGTGTACTGGGAGGTGGGGGTGTACTGGGAGGTGGGGGTGTATTAGGAGCGGGGATGTATTGGGAGGTGGGGTGTATTGGGAGGTGGGGGTGTATTGGGAGGTGGGGGTGTATTGGGAGGTGGGGGTGTATTGGGAGGGGGTTGTATTGGGACAGGGGTGTATTAGGAAGGGTGTGTATTGGGAAGGGTGTGTATTGGGAGAGGGGATGTATTGGGAGGTGGGGTTGTATTGGGAGGTGGGGTGTATTGGGAGGTGGGGTGTATTGGGAGGTGGGGGTGTATTGGGAGGTGGGGGTGTATTGGGAGGTGGGGGTGTATTGGGAGGTGGGGGTGTATTGGGAGGGGGTTGTATTGGGACAGGGGTGTATTAGGAAGGGTGTGTATTGGGAAGGGTGTGTATTGGGAGAGGGGATGTATTGGGAGGTGGGGTGCATTGGGAGGTGGGGGTGTATTGGGAGGTGGGGGTGTATTGGGAGGTGGGGGTGTATTAGGAGCGGGGATGTATTGGTAGGTGGGGTGTATCGGGAGGGGAGGTATCGGGAGGGGAGACGTATTGGGAGGGGGGACGTATTGGGAGGGGGGACGTATTGGGAGGGGGGACGTATTGGGAGGGGGGACGTATTGGGAGGGGGGACGTATTGGGAGGGGGGGGCGTATTGGGAGGGGGGACGTATTGGGAGGGGGGGGCGTATTGGGAGGGGGGGGCGTATTGGGAGGGGGGACGTATTGGGAGGGGGGACGTATTGGGAGGGGGGACGTATTGGGAGGGGGGGCGTATTGGGAGGGGGGGCGTATTGGGAGGGGGGGGCGTATTGGGAGGGGGGACGTATTGGGAGGGGGGTGTATTGGGGAGGTGTATTGGGAGGTGGGGTGTATTGGGAGGTGGGGTGTATTGGGAGGGGGGGTGTATTGGGAGGGGGGGGTGTATTGGGAGGGGGGGGGTGTATTGGGAGGGGGAGCTGTATTGGGAGGGGGGGTGTATTGGGAGGGGGGGGTGTATTGGGAGGGGGGGCTGTATTGGGAGGGGGGGCTGTATTGGGAGGGGGGGTGTATTGGGAGGGGGGGTGTATTGGGAGGGGGGGGTGTATTGGGAGGGGGGGGTGTATTGGGAGGGGGGGTGTATTGGGAGGGGGGGGTGTATTGGGAGGTGGGGGGTGTATTGGGAGGTGGGGGGTGTATTGGGAGGTGGGTGTGTATTGGAGGGGGGGTGTATTGGGAGGGGGGGTGTATTGGGAGGGGGGGGTGTATTGGGAGGGGGGCGCAGTGTGGGACAGCAAGAGGTTTGGATTTTCACAAGCCAGCTGTGAGGAAATGCTTCCAGACATCGTCCCTGATTATCCTGGCTCAGGTTGCAAGAATTTGTGGCCATTTCTGCCACCTAACCCCGCCCCCTCCATTCCCAGAGCCCTGCCACCCCAGGAAATCCCGATCAGCTCCTGTCGTCAGTGGATCTCCCAGAAATGGCGAAGCTAACAGTTGGAAATGGAAGGTTTGAGTTTGGAGGGAGAGCTCAGGTAGTTTGACCTGATCCCACTGCCTTAGACATCAAGCCCATGTTGAGGAAGCTTTGCAGAATCCAGGACTGTTTGCTCATCTCTGCTGTTCATCTCAGCAAGTGGAGGGTGTGGGAAAGACAAACAGGCAGGAAATTTCCATTCCCTCACTCAACCCCCGTCCCCGCCCTCCCAACCTTGAACAACTGCATTGATATACTGCCCATTACACATACTAAAACGTGGTTTGGGAGAAATTTGACAAGGAACCACATAACAAAATACTTGGACAATCTGACCAATTGTTGGTCAAAGATGGAGATTCTAGGGATTGTGTTGAGAGAGTGGAGAAGTGAGTAGGATTCAGGAAGGAATTCCAGGACCTGGAGCCAGAGCAGCTTAAGATACAGTCAATGGTGGAATAATGGGGCTCAGGGATGAGACACAGATCAGAACTTTGTAGGGGTTATGGCCTCTATCACTCACCTTGTGATCAAACACAACACCAAGGCAGGACACAGTTTAGTTCATACACAGGCAGCTGCTACAGAGAGGGACAGAGCCAGGGTCTAACTAGGAGCTCCCATTTCCAAAATAGGAAACTTGGACAACATTTAATTTGATTTATTATTGTCACATGTACCTAGGTACAGTGAAAAGTTTGGTTTAGCATGCAGTACAGTAAGATTATACCACACAAAGACCACGGAGTGATAAACAGAGTGAAGAATACAAAGTTACAGCTACAGAGAAGGGCACAAAAAGCAAGGTCAACATTAGATTAGAACGTCAGCGTTTAGAAGCAAATGGGCTGATTAAACATAGACAGCATGGCTTTGTGCAGGGGAGACCACGCCTCACTAACTTGATTGAGATTTTTGAGGTGATGAAGATGATTAGAGGGAAAAACAGTTGATGTAGTCTACCAGGACTTGAGCGAAGGTTTTGCTAAGGCCCCTCATGGCAGATTGGTACAAAAGGTGAAGTGGTAACGGGGTGAGCTGGCAAGATGGATATGGAACTGGCTGTGCCATAGGAAACAGAGGGTAGTGGTGGAAGGGACTTTTCAGAATGGAGCATTGTGGCTCGTGCTGGGGCCTCTGCTGTTTGTGATCGACTCATGATTTGGCAGAAAACATAATTGATCTAATTAGTATGTTTGCAGAAGACACAAAGATTGTTGGAGTTGTGAATAGTGAGGAGGATTGTCAGCAAACATTGCAAGACATGTGCATGGGCAGAAAAACGACAGATGGAGTTAAATCTGAACAAACGTGAGGTGATGCATTTTGGAAGGTCAAGTGCAGGTGGAAATTATACAGTGAATGACAGAACCCTTAGGAATATTGATATAGAACACAGAACTGTACAGGAGGAATCTACGCAGAGGGATCTGGGTGTGCAGGTCCACAGATCATTGAAGGTGGCGGTGCAGGTAGATAAGGCAGTGAAAAAGGCCAATGGTATGTTTGCCTGCATTCGAAGAGGCATTGAGTTGAAGGATAAAATAAGTTATACTCTGCAGCTTTATAGAAGTTGTTAGCCCACACTTAGAATATTGTGTACAGTTCTGGTTACCACACTACCAGAAGGACGTGGATACTTTGGAGGAGGTTCAGAAAAGGTTTACCTGGTGCAGGGGAATTTTAGTTATGAAGGACGGTTGGATTGTCTTCACTGGAATGCAGGCGGCCTAGGGGCGACCTGACTGAAGTTTATAAGATTGTGAATGGCGTGGAAAGTATGAGGCTTTTTCCCCAGGGTGGAGGGGTCAATTATTAGGCGATGCAGATTCAAGGTGGAAGGTGGTTAGAGAGATGTGAGAGGCAGGTTTTTCTCGCAAAGGATGGTGAGTGCCTGGAACAAGCTGCCAGAAGTAGTAGTGAAAGCAGACACAACAGCAGCATTCAGGAAGCACCTGGATGAATAGGGAGGGAACAGAGGGATGTGGATCCTGTAAATGAAGACAGTTTTAATATGGAAGGGCAAAATGTGTGGGTGCAGGCTGGGAGGGCTGAAGGGCTTGTTCCTGTGCTGTATTGTTTTTTGTTCTAGATTTGAAAGTCGAAAGTCCATCAGAAAACTGATACCTCGAGGAAGAAGCTGCTCGAGCCTGTTGGTATGTATGTTGAAGCTTTTGTATCTTCTGGCCAATGAAAGAGGGTGGAAGAGAACTTTGATGATATTGGCTGCCTTTCCAAGGCAGTGAGAAGTGTAGGTGGTGTCAGCAGATTGAGGGTTAGCTTGCGTGATGGTCTGGGCTGTGTTCACAACTCTCTCTAATTTCTTACGGTCCTGGGCAGAGCAGTTGCCATACCAAGCCATGACGCCGCCAGATAGATGCACCATAGAAAGCGTTCTATGAAGGATGTTGAGAGTCATTATATACATGCCAAATTTCCTTAGCCTCCTGAGGAGAGGCATTGTTGTGCCATCTTGACCAACGCATCAATGCGAGTGGTCCAGGATGGATTGTTGGTTATCATCACTTCTAGCAACTTGATACCCATCTCCATCTCAACTCCATTGATGTAGATAGGAGCATGTCCTCCTCCTTGCTTCCTGAAGTTGATGATCAAGTCTTTAGTTTTGCTGACGTTGAGGGAGAGATTGTTATACATACAGGGTGTTGGAGCAGGAACTCAAACATAAAATTTACAAAAAGAGGACCATTCAGCCCTAAAGGCATGATACAACTATCATCCAATGCCAAGTTCCTGGCTTTGCAGCCTATAAACTGTAAAGTAGTTTTGTGTTAGACACCAGAGAGGGTTCTTTAACACTCCTCCATACCCCACCTTTTCCAGGCAGCGAGTTCCAAACCAGTGCACAGAAAAAAAATCTTCAACTCACCTCTAATTTTTCAAACAATTCCTCTCAATCTATTGATCCTATATGTTCATCTCCGTGCTGAGGTCGATAGTTTGCTCATGTCACCACATCAAGACATCTTGGTTTTATCACAATTAACTTCACCTTCATTAAATCTGTCAGCCTCTTCTGTTCCAAACAGAACAACATCAGAGATCAGAAAGCTCCTTCAGCTCCAACCCTAAACACCACCTCCCTGGGGAGGGAATTCCAGGATTTTGTCCCAGCGACATTAAAGGAACAGCGCTATATGTTTCCAAGTCAGGATGGTGAGTGGCTTGGAGAGGAACTTGCAGGGGACAGTGTTCCCATGTATCTGCTGCCCTTGTTCTTCTGGATGGAGGTGGTCCTGAGGATCGTTGGTGAATTTCTGCAGTGCATCTTGTAGATGGTACACACTGCTGCTACTGAGCATCGGTGGTAAAGGGAGTGGGATGTTAGTGGATGTGGTGCCTATCAAGTGGGAGCTGCAGTTCTGGATGGTGTCGAGCTCCTCGAGTGTTGTTGGGGCTGTACCCATCCAGGCAAGTGGGGAGGGTATTCCATCATATTCCCAAGAGTACCTGTCAGAACTCTGCTCCTCAACAGACAACCTCCTGCTACCTCCACCCACTCCCCACAAACCTGGCACATGCCTCCGAAGATTGGTGCTATTCAACAAAGCCACACAGATTTGAAGTTTTGTTTTTATTTATAAATATTCACATCAGTGGATTAATCACTTGTATTTCTGGAATGTTCCTGTGCACTGCTCACCCGGATAGGCACAAAAACAACTTTAATGGCTTGTCACCCGAGGTCAGAGGGCATTTGCTGAACGGATCCCCAATAGATGGGAACACCTTGTGTCCAGGTAATGTCTTTGGTAAGTGGGTGTGTTTAAGAGAATCTGCAACAGGGCAAACCCCTTTTAGCCCCATGCCCAGCGGGGAGGGGGTACATCACTGTGGGGTATTAACCCGCCTCATTTGTCAGGTTCCACTTTCACTGCCTCATCTCCAAACACTGAAAATTACCCCTTCCCCACCTGACTTGGGGAGGGGAGGCGGTGGGGGGTGGAAAGAGATGTACGGGGATTGCAGACTGGGAGAATGCAGAGAGGGTGGGGTGTGTACAGGGATTGGGCAGTGGGAGGGGGTGACGGGTTTGGGGTGTGTACGGGGAATGTGGACTGGGAGGGGTTAAGGGTGGGTGGGGGGAGGCATGTATAGGGCAATGGGTGATGGGGAGGTGGGGGGGGGGGGAGAATACATGTGCAGAAGTCTCCAGTTCACACGAGATTGACCCCTCCCTCTCCCGACAGAGTGTGGGGGGGGGGGGGGCAGTGCACCCTGCTCCCACCCAGAACAAATGGGTGTCAGGTTTCCATGGAGACAGAACCCTCTCACACAGTGAGCAATTTGTTATTTTAACAGTCAAGATGTCTCATTAATACCTGATACAAACTATAGAAAAACACAACTCCTTTTTTCTGAAGACACTATGATACAGAATGTAATAAGGCCGTTAAAAGATGTCAACACCATTCGTGACACATTCCCCCTGCCCCTGGCTATTTGAGGTTACTTTCCATTCGATACTCACCATTTTCCCCTCAGTAATCATCAGCCCCTTAACCAACGCCCCCTTTGAGTCAGAAGTCACACTGTCCAGGAAATGACCCCACATCCATGGGGCTGACCACTCCCTCAGGCAGGCTCACACAGGCCCTTACTGCACATTGGCACATGTCCCTTATTGCCTCCCCAAAACCCAGGATCAGAGGGGCAAGAAGTTCATTGCTTTAAAGCCCCTAAGGTCATTGGGTAGCCGAGGTCAGCCAGATCTACTATGGTTGCAGCACTGAAACAGTTGGGAAAGGGGACAGCAACCCCAGACCCACAGCAGAGGGATGGGATAGGTACGTGACAGGACCCCAAACAGAGAAATGGGGAGGGGTCACCATCTCCCGCTTGTTCCGAGCCACCAACCCCCACCACAAAGTGACACGGAGCCCGTGGACTGGAGTCACATCCTGACAGATAGCAGACATGGTTACAGAGACGGCGTGGGGTCAGAGGAGAAGCACCCGAGACAGACTGGAGCCTCTTGCCTGAGCATCGGGAGAACAGAACCCACTCACACAAAGCACCAAGTGTTGACGTGGGTCAGGTGTGTAACAACAGCTAGGCCCCGGCCAGCAAACTCCAAACCCTGAAGCAACAGACAGACAGAAACTGTTCTGTTCAAATGGAATCTCCATCTTTCCCGACTGTAAACTTTTCAAAGCTTTGTGTGTGGCTCTGCCCCTTCTCCAGTGCATTTTGAAAGTGAACTCCAATTGGCTGCTTCATTGTACAGTGCATTAAAAAACCCTCGGTGCTGGGATGGGGGCTGCTCAGCTGGGAGGGGCATCACTCAAGCAACTCTCTGCTCGTCACTGGAACATGAGTGAAACTTCCTCGTTGCTAATGACCGAAGGGAGAGCTCAGGGCACCAAGTCTATATGAAAACAGCACGTTTTGCTGTGGGCTCCAGCAGCCTATGCCAGAAGTCTGATCACCCCGTTATCAGATCCCAGCAAGAGAAGTCGTTTGGTGGGCAGGATCCCGAGGCTGGTCAGTGTCCCACGGAAGTTCTCGGAACTCAGCTTGTTCATGGAGATCGGAAGTGAGCTGTCCAGCAGCGAGTAGATCCCAATGCGATTGGCCACAGTGCCAGCTACAATCTCATTACCATGGAGATCGAATGTGTGCACGGGGTCAGAGGGTGATCGGTAATGGTGGAATGGTTTCTGGTCACACTCTTTCCAGATGGTGAGGGAGTGGTCAGTAGATGAACTGACTAGAACATTGCCCTCTGCACTCTGAACAATGGAAAAACAAGAACACAGTGAGCACCAAAACAATAACTATCTACTGATTTAGCATCCCTAAAGCAGTACAAAATTCCAAGGAGCTTAAAAGAACACTGTCAATAAGGTCAGTTTTCCCCCATTGTGTCAGAGTGCTAGGTCAGGTCCCAGGTAACCAGATGTAAATTTGAAGGTCAGTCATCAAAATAAGGAGAAGATCTCAAGATGAAGACCCACAATTCCAACAAGTTTGAGTCTGACTTTTAAACATGTGCATTTCTTCAGCTTTGGCTGACGTCCCAGCGCTGCAGAGACCCCACAAGGGAATGGTGTTTGGTGAGACTTCCTGCTGGGACAGTGAACCCTGAACCTCAGATGCCTCTCACTGTCCTGTTTACCCTGCTGTGAACCTTTAGCCAAAACCAACACTTCACCCACACACTGGCCCAGTGAACACAAACAAACTCAACTCCTTTAACCCTGGCCAGGCCACAGCACTTCAAAACTCAACATCACGAACCTGCAACAAAAAGTGCAGAGTGCTGGAAAAACTCAGCAGGTCTGGCAGCGCCTGTGGACAGAGAGAAAGAGTTAGTGTTTCAGGTTCAGTGACCCTTCATCAGAACTGAAAGCAGCTGCGGATTTAGTAAATCAAACTAATAGAAAGGGTGGGGAAATAAAGGAGAAGCAGATAAAGAGAATGATGATAAGCTGGGAGAGAATGAAATGCTGAACAGATGGTAACAGCAACTGTGAACAATTGAGAATGGGTGTGCTAGGAGGAACCCAGAGGGAACAGGACCTGGGGGTGTGAAAATGGTTGATAAACATGGGGGCAGGTGCTCTTGCTCTGAAATTGTAAAACTCAGTGGGGGGGGCTCCTGAGGACTGTAAGGTACCGACATGGAAGATGAGGTATTGATCGTCCAGGATGTGTTGAGATTTTCTGGAGCACAGCAGCAGACCTGAGACAGAAATATTGGTGTGGGAACATGGTGCGGGGGGCACGGTGTAGGCAGTGTTGAAGTGGCAGGCAACTGGAATCTCGGTCATTTTTATGGTTAAGCTTACGTGTTCGGCAAAGTGATCACCCAGTCTGTGTTTTGTATTCCCAACGTAGAGAAGACCACAGTGTGAGCAGGAATACAGTAGACTAGATTGAGTGAAATGCAGGTAAATTTCTGCTTCACCTGGAAAATGGGTCTGGAGTGAGGAGCGAAGAGCTAAATGGGCAGGTGTCATACAGACACCCCATCTTCAACATAAACAGCACCATTTCCCAGCTTTCAGTTCTGATAAAGGGTCACTGGACCCAAAACATTAGCACTGTTTCTCTCTCTTCAGGTGCTGTCGAGTTTCTCCAACACTGTTTTGATTTCAGATTTCCACTGTGCGCAGTTGTATATTTTATTGGGAAGCGAAGCACAGCACAGCAACTCTGGGTGCAGCTACACAAGCTGTAGAGTTTTGGGCAGCTGAAAGTCTGACGAACTGACTACAGCAAATCTGGGCAGGACTTAAATCGTTAATGGGGTGTGTTGCTAAACAAGGAGACCTTGTGGGAGGGCAGGTTCATTGTTCCTTGGAAGTGGAGTTGCACAGTACACAGGATAGTGAAGGCGGCGACACGGTGGCTCAGTGGTTAGCACCGCAGCCTCACAGCGCCAGGGACGCGGTTCGATTCTAGCCTCGGGCGACTGTCTGTGCGGAGTTTGCACATTCTCCCCGTGTCTGCGTGGGTTTCCTCCCACAGTCCAAGGATATGCAGACTTAGGTGGACTGGCCATGCTAAATTACCCAGCATCCAGGGATGTTTGTGTTAGACATGGGGAAATACAGGGTAGGGGAACGAGTCAGGGTGAGGTGCTCTTTGGAGTGGACCTGTTGGGCCAAAAGGCCTATTTCACTCTGTAGGGATTCTATGAAGGTGGTGTCCGGTACACTTGCCTTTATTGGTCAATGCATTGAGCGTAGGAGTTGGGAGGTCATGTTGCAGCTGTACAGGCCATTGGCTGGGCCACTATTGGAATACCGCATTCAATTCTGGTCTCAATGGCAAAAATGTGGTGAAACTCAAAAGGGTTCAGAAAAGATTTATGAGGATGTTGCCAGGTTTGGAGGGTTTGATCTATAGGGAGAGGCTGAATAGGCTGGGGCTATTTTCCTTGTAGTGTCGGAGGCTGAGGGGTGACTTTATAGAAGTCTATAAAATGAGGGTCATGGATAGGGTGAATAGTCTTTTCCCCAGGGTAGAGGGATCCAAAACTGGAGGAGCGTAGGTTTAAGGTGAGAGGGGAAAAGACTTAAAGGGGATCTAAGGGGCAATATTTTCACACTGAGGGTGGTGCGTGTATGGAATAAGCTGCCGGAGGAAGTGGTGGAGGCTGGTACAGTTACAGCATTTAAAAGGCATCTGGATGGGGACATGGATAGGAAGGGTTTAGAGGGATACAGGCCAAATGCTGGCAAATGGGACTAGATTTATTTGGAATACCAGGTCAGCGTGGATGAGTTGGCCCAAGGGTCTGTTTCTGTGCTGTGTGGCTTGATGACTATAAAACTAGGAAATGATCAATCTGCATCAAATTAAATGACTGCAGGATCAGACAGATCCCAACAGAGATTCTGAGGTGCCTTCAGGAAGCAATCCTACAGTTTTCCCCTGGTCAGCATCGAAACGGGAGTCCGAGACCCACGGCAACACAGTGCACTCAACTGACCTCAGGACCATTAGGGAGGGGCAGCAAACAGGGGTTGGGTGGGGGGGTGCGGGAGACTGAGCAGGGGTAACATGCAGGAAACTGCCCAGGAACGGTCACATCCCAGGGAGACAAATGAACCAATTCATTGTGGCCAAATTTTCAGACAACACAAAAATAACGTGGTAAGGCAGGTTGTGACATGGACACAAACAGATTAGAGAGAGAGGTACTGATCTATTAAGTTAGTGCGGGAGAATAGTTGGTAAATGGAGTGTAACGTACGAAAAAAGTGTAAAGAACAGATTATTGGAGAAAAACTGCAAAATCCTGGGGGAAACTTGTGCAGGAAACACAGGAAGCTAGCACACAGGTGCTCATCAGGAACTTTGCAGGAATGTTCATCCACATTTCACGTGGGTTGGAGTGTAAGAGTTAGGGAAGTCTTACTGCAAAACATACAAGCTGCAGTTGAGACCACATCTGGAGTAACGTGAGCAGTTTTGGTCCCCCTTTTAAGGGCAGATATAATTTTGTTTGTAGTTAATTCTGAGGTTAAACAGATGGGAACTCGACGTGCTGGAATTTAGAAGAATAAAAGCTGGTGTCACTGAAGTGTTTAAGGGGTTTGACAGGGTGAATACTGAGACGGTGTTTCCCTTCATCGGACCAGAAGATAGTCTCAGAATAAAAGCTGCCATTAACAGACTGAGATGGGGAGGAGTCTCTGCTCTCAGGGGGTTGAGCGTTTCCAAAACCTGTGAGGACAGAGTCCGCGTGCATATTTAAGTCTGAGATTTTCATAGAATAGAATCCCTAGTGTGGAAACAGGCCCTTTGGCCCAAGCAGTCCAGACCAAACCCCAGACCATCCCACCCAGACCCATCCCCCTATAACCCGTAATCGACACCTCCCTGGACACGATGGCCAATCCACTGTAACCTGCACTTGCTTGGACTGTGCGAGGAAACCGGAGCACCCGGAGAAAACCCATGCAGACACAGGGAGTGTGTGCAAACTCCACACAAACAGTCGC
This sequence comes from Stegostoma tigrinum, assembly GCF_030684315.1. Taxonomy (NCBI): domain Eukaryota; kingdom Metazoa; phylum Chordata; class Chondrichthyes; order Orectolobiformes; family Stegostomatidae; genus Stegostoma; species Stegostoma tigrinum. The sequence continues at coordinate 47,793,733 of NC_081380.1, forward strand.
CCGAGGCTGGAACGGAACCTGAGACCCTGGAGCTGTGAGGCTGCAGTGCCAATCACTGACCACACCCAAATGATCAAGAATCTAAGGAATACGGGGAAGGGCAGGAAAGCGAATGCGAGGAATGTTGAGTCAGCCTGTCTCCTCCTGGCCTGATGCACTGCCCACTCACCGCACAACACTCCGTGGTACAGCAGTCAGTTCCTCTAGGGCTCTGCCAACAGGGGTCACGCCATGCCCACAGGGCCCCCACCTTAGGTCTCTAATACAGAGTGACCATCAAATCCCTCACAAACAAATGCTGGGGATACAGAGACTCAGGGTGTACCTTGAGTTGAAGGATGTCACTGTCATGGGCCTGCCACACCTTCAGGAGGAGCCCTGTGCGAGTATCCAGCAGGTAGATGTATCCAGAGGAGAATCCCACTGCAACTGACCGCCCAGTGGGACTGACTGCGAGGCAGCGGATTAACCCAGCCGTCACGTTGGTGTTCAACCTGAACTCATGCTGCAAAACCAATACCATTCACCTGAGACACCCTCACTGCCACCACAAACCACAACACAGTCGCTAACTCCATACACCCCGGCCTCCCCCGAAACCAGGCAATCCCACCGCACCGCGCCCAGCGCCTCACAACACTGACAGCGAGGCACCCCCTCTGCAGCCCATCTCCCGCACCCTCTCCCAACATCACAGCACCCCACTCCGCGCCAATCCCACCATCACGCACGCCCACCCCAGGCAACACAACACCCCACCTCCCTCCCACGCCTGCCACCCCTACTACCGCACCAACCCCTCTCCTCCGACAGCATGCTGCCCCCACTAACCCCTCCAACATCGCGGCACCCCACTCCGCGCCAATCCCACCACCACCCCGCCAAGCAACATGACACCCCACCTCCCCCCACCCGTGGCTGCGCGCGCGCCCCCCCCCCCCCCACCAACTACCGCACCACCCCCTCTCCTCTAACAGCATGCTGCCTCCACCACGCCCCACCCCAACAGCGCAGGGCCCCTTGCACCAACCTCCCCGAAACTGCACCCCCCAACCCCAATCATCCCATTATGGGGGGGGGGGGGGGGGGGGGGAAGAGAAGAGAGGAGCTGTTTTACCTGAAGCCCGGGTTTCCTCAGGTCAAAGAAGTGGAGGACAGAGTCTGCGGTGCTGGTGATGACGCTGCTTTGAGGAGCTGGCATTAGGGTAGCTGCTGTGATCGGATTTCGAGTGTCAAACCCATTAAAAACACGGATGGTCTTCCCTGAAACAGATAAACCAGAATGTTCCAAATCTGTTTGGGAAAGGTGTACAGCTTGCGGAAGGTAGGCTTCAACTCCCCATCCCAGAAACATGCCCCCGCTGCATTCCCCCCCCGCCAACATCCATCGCGCCCCGCCCCACCAAACCCTCCCTCAGAGACACTGCCCCGCTGCGACCCCCACCAAACCCTCCCTCAGTAACTCCCCCCCGCCGCCCACCACCAAACCCTCCCTCAGAGACGCCACACCCCCCCCACCAAACCCTCCCTCAGAAACACCCCCCCCACCAAACCCTCCCTCAGAGACACTGCCCCGCTGCGACCCCCACCAAACCCTCCCTCAGTAACTCCCCCCCCCGCCGCCCACCACCAAACCCTCCCCCAGAGACGCCACGCTCCCCCCCCCCCCCCCACCACCACCACCAAACCCTCCCTCAGTCCTTCCCCTCCAGCTCAGGGGTGGGGCTGGGGGTGTCTGTCGTAGGGACACGTTTCCAGCAGTAAGTGGGATTTTGGTGGATGGCCCATCGGAAAGAAAATCCCAGAACACAAAGATCCCACTCTCTGCGCTCTCCACCACCACCAGCTCAGCCTGCCAGAAAGCCCCAACATTGTGCCCAGCAGGCCTGCTGGCAGTGAGATCTTCAGCTAGGGGTGCCATCACAGATCTTCCTGACTCTGCCCAAAGACATCTGGGTTGGGTTTCTTTTTGGAGGGGTGGGGGGGGGAACTGTCCCCGTGGGTGCAGGGGGAAAACACGGTGAGGGTGAGGGCGAGGGCGAGGGCTGGGGGGTCCCACGCTGAGTTACCTGTGAACTGGTCCCAGAGGTGGATGGTGCCATCGCAGCTCACCACCTGTTGCAGTGCCTCGGCTTGGTGTGCGTAGAAGACAGACTTCCTGTGCTCAGAGTAGACAAAGCGGGGCTCCATCTCTCTCATGCCGTCACCGTAGTTATAGAGAGGCCAGAGCCGCACTGTCCTATCGCGGCCAGCACTCAGAAAGAAGTTCTCACCACTCATGCTCGACAGGGATTTGATGGTACCTGTGTGCCCAGCGAAGGTCTGCAGCCGAATCTGATGGAAGTGGAAGTGGGTATCGTACTGACTCAGCCCGATCTCATACTGCCAATAGGCCAGCCAATTCCCACACAGCATCCGGGTACTGCGGGGCAGCTCCTGTTTCAAGGCACCCCCCTGCTGGCAGCCAGCCAACGCCAAAGGGGTGGGGGACTGCTTCACCTGGGCCGAGAGACAAGGCTCCGAAACGCTGTCTGCTGGGATCTCAATCCGATTCCCCACTGTCACGCTCCCAAACGTCCCCGTTACTCCATCGTCAGCCAGAGGCCGGTCCTGGAAGGGGACAGATTTCCCATGCTGGGCACCCAGAGACAGCACGATGGCTGATTCCAGACTCTGCACGCTCACTGTCTCCTGGTACTGGGTCATCAGCTTCCAGACATGATCGTGATTCCACACAACTTTCTTAATCATCGCATCACCTGCAGACATCAAACAGCTTCACTCAGAGGCTGAGAATCAATTGTCAGAGCCAGCCTCCCTGCCCCATTGCTCCTCCCACAGAAGGACACAGAGTTGGGGTTAGGCCTGAGATGGGCCCCACGTGGAACAGAGACAAAACATCTCCTAGCCCCTCAGAACGAGGCCAGTGAAGGGGGATCCGAGAGGCATGAACAGCAGCCCAGCTCACTGTGTCCCTCCTACCCGAGACCTTCCAGAGAGAGGCCTCAATGATGTGAACCTCCCACTCGTGCCTCCCACACACCACCCCCCAAAACCACCCCTCACCAATCAAGCAGTTGAATGGGACGTAGGCAGAATAAGCCATCTCCAAACTGAACACCTTCTGCAGCTCCTGGAGTGCAGTGGGATCCCAGCCTCGATCCTGGCTGTCGAAGTGTCCAGGGCCTCCAGGCTTCAGTCTCTCACTCGCTCCCACCTGTGGGGAGAGAAGCAAACTCAGGACAAACAGCCGAGGGCCTGACCAAGAGCAACTAAACGTCCACCTCAATCTCCCGAGTGAGGGCTCCTTCTCTCAAATATCTCAGACCAGGGTCTGCTTTACTCCCGCGGTGCTGACCCTCCAACAGCGCGGCGCTCCCTCAGCATCGCAGTGGTTTTTAATATTTTCTCTCAGTGTGGGGATGGGATGACACACATCATGTATTTGCGAAGCAATGGATTCCAGTGAAGTGCAGTTCGTGATTGGCCAATGGGGAGAGAGTGTAACATTACAAGCGACGTACCTGCTCTACATCAGTGGAAACAGAGAATCCTTCAAAGAATCGACACAGAATCTCACTCATGTGCTGGGTCACCATCTCCTGCCCAATCCTCAAGCATACCAGGACAATCAGACTGAGAGTCTTCACACAGAGCACTGAGCGAGCCTGTGCTCCACTTGGGAAACTGAGACACACACACACACAGAGAGAGAGAGAGAGAGAGAGGGGTTACCAACATCCCACTGACCCAAACAGGTTTCAACTGAGAATAGAAGCCACAGGGTAACACCTCCCACATCCACTCCTTCCAAAGCCAGCACATTCTAACCATATTAAAGCAGTCTGGAAAACCTTCATTAACAGAAGCTGGCTAGATACAGAGTGCCAAGACAGGTAGGTACTGTCCCGAGGGGTAGCACATGGTTAGAAACAGAGGAAGCTCCCTTAAATCTTTTAAACTGAAAATAAAGCCACGTTCACACTGTCCCCATCAAATGTACCTAAGTGCCCTTTGCTGAGAGCTCCAGTCAGAGACCAAAGTTCACAGACTCTTGAGGGTAGGGCCCTCTGTTGGGTACGACGGTGAATCTCTGCTCACAGTGTGTGAGCGCGCAGGGATGTGCGCGTGTAGGTCGATGTGCATATGTGGGGGCGGAGGTGGGTGCAATTTGAGCAGGTGCCTGTGTGGGGGTGGGGGAGTTGGGAAGATGTTCTGGTTTATCTGTGCACTGTGTGTGCCTCTCTCACTCCCACAGTGTGCGCGCACAGATAGGTGTTGATGTGCATCAGGTGGGGTGGAGGGTGTGAGAGATGTTCTTATTTATCTCTGCACCAAGTCTCTCTCTCGGCTTCAGGAACGTTCCCAGAAGCGACAGAAACAGACTTGCCGAAGCGCTGCCTCCCAGAGCATGGGCCTACCTGGTGTACGGTGATGTCAGTGCCTCCAGCACTGGGAGAAGCACCTCCTGGTTAATCTTGGGCAGTACATCCATTAAGGTGGTGTCTGACAGATAAACGATGATCTTCTGCATCAGGACCACACCAGACAGTAACCCTGCCTCCTTCCGACTGTTCAACCTCCAGCTGTTACCGGGGCCAACCTGCAGGGTCAGAGTTCACGTCAGTAGGAAGCCAGTCGGGCACAGCCGCTCCAGTCTTTCCAAGTGGGGGTAACGGGGTGTGTGCACGCGTCCCTGTGCTCACATGTATCCACATGCAGCTGTGTGCCTGTTTGCATGCACGCATCCCTGTGCATGAGCGTATCCACATTCAGCTGAGTGCCTGTCTGTGTGCACCCGTTCCTGTGCTCGCCTGTGCTGGCACATGTCCACATGCGGCTGTGTGCCCGTCCACGTGCGCACACGTGTCCATGTGCACACCTATGCATGCGCATGTCCACGTGTAGCTGTGTTCCTATCTGCACGCTCGCTTCCATGTGCGTGCGCGTGTCCACGTACAGCTCTGTGCCTGTCTGTGTGCGCATGTGCTTGTGGAAGTCTGTGTGCACGTGCCCCCAAAGGAAACAGTTTTTCATTAAAAACCCCAAACACTCCGAGTTAGAAACAGCGTCTGTCACTGGCTCAGGTGTTATTGCCCACCCTCACAAAATCCAGGTTGGGTAAAGTTCAGGGTTTTAAGAATATTTATCAGCTTACCAGGTACATGACGTAGGTGAAGCACTGGTATGTTAGTACAGGCTCCCCATACAACTGGGCCACGTACATCAGGCATTCCAGGACTGGCCTTGCTGTTAGATCCCCCAGCACCAGCCGGCACTCACAGACATTCCCCACGTCAGCAGCGTCGTCATCGAGAGATACAAACTGATGCTTCTCGGAACCTGCAACCGGGGCAATTCAAATTAATTCCACTCAGGTCAGCTGCAGGTAGAGTTTACATTTAAACATGAGAGCAATTTCACTGTCTGTTTCAAAATCTGCCCCTCCCCACCCCCAGCCCCAGGACAGATACCCTCTCACCAGCCAACCCCAGCCCACACCATCCACCCCCAGCCACACATGACAGAGGACAGCAGAACTCCGAGGTGCAGAGGGATCTGGGAGTTCTAATGTCGGAGTGACAGCAGGGCAGTACACAGGTACAGCATGTAATCAGGAAGGGCACCGGGATGCTATCCTTCAGTAAAAGATTCCCTGTTCCAGTGACACTGGGAATTGGTGAGGCCACATCTCGAACACTGTGTGCGGTTTCAGTCCCTTTCTTGAAGGAAGGGTGTAAATGTGTGGGAGCTGATTCAGGGAGAGGATTTCAGGGATTGATCCCTGGAATGAGCAGGTTGTTTTCTAGGGAAAGGTCAGACAGACTAGGTTTGTTCCTGCAGTCATTCTAAAAAGAAAGGGGCGGGGGGGGTGGCGACTGATGGAAGCATACTGATGGTCTCACCAAGGGGATTGTGGGAAGGGTATATCCCATGTGGGCCACGGGAGGGAGTCACGCTGGTTTAAGATGAGGGTCACCCTTTTACGGTGGAGGGGAGAGGGAGGTTTTTATCTCAGAGGGTCGTGGGGCTTTGGAACACGCTGCATCAGCAGGTGGGGGCTGGGGAGGGCAGTGAATATTTTTAGCAAGGTCATCCCTGTTAGGAAGGGGAATCAAGGGTTATCAGGAATAGCTGGGTACATGTGACTTGAAAGACAGATCAGCCACAATCATATTGAAAGGGAGAGATGGCTCGAGGGGCTGAATGGCCTACACCTATTTGCTCACTGAAACCAAGATAATCACGGCTCACGAAAGGCCTGGATCAAAAGGGCTACATTACCCAAGTAGCAGCTTGTAAACAGTCGCAGGAGATTCCGAACGATGTACCTGGAGCTCAGGGTGGGTCCCAGCTTTGCAGTCAACCACTTCACCGTCTTACAGGCAGTGTCTGCACAGCAACAAACCGACCATTCAGCTTCAGGAGGCAGCACAGTTCACAGTAAACCCGCCATGATCCTTCTGTGACCTCTCACCTGACCCCCACCCACCGCCCCAGGGGCGACCCCTGCTCGTTGGGCACACCACTGCCCTGTACCCCTCCTAGCCAAACCCCACCCACCCCGGGACCACCACCACCCCCCCCATCCCCCCTACCACCACCACCCTCGCTGGGCCTCCAACCTGGCGCTTGCTATGGTGGGGATATGTCGGAAGCCATGTGGGCCACACCCATACCCATTCCCCAGGCTCAGTTATCACCCCGACATCCCCCCAGGCTCCAGCGTGGGGAGGCTCTGCAGGCTAACCCCAGTGCTCTAACTCACCAAACAGGATCTTCTGCTCCTTCCCCTCGCTCAGCAGCTCCTCTTCCTCCTCATCCACACCATTCCCCTTCGGGAGGGATGCCCTGTCCTTAGGATCAGGCACAGAGTAGAAGACAGTGTCCTCAGGAGCTGTCCCCTCATCGTCCCCATCTCCCTCAACGTCGTCCTCCTCCTCCATCCCCCCCTCCTCCCCCCCCTCACCCCCGGGCTGTACAAGGAGACTCTCAGCCAGTTTGACCTCCTGATGACTGTCCGTGGAACGGAGGCTCAGTCTCTCCTTGGAATCCCAGTCAGTTCCTCGGTCCTCAGCCGAAGAGTCACTGTTACTGCTCTTATCACTCAGCTTCCCCAAGCTGACGGACTCCTGTTCCCGGTCACTCAGGAAGATCCCATTCTGGAATTCCTCGTTCTCTGTCAGCTCGGCCTGCTCACTGAAGCTGATGCCTGAGGAGAAGTCGATGAAACTGGAAGAGTCACACTGTCCTGTAGCCTTCAGGTCGGTGTTGGAGTAGGATGCCGACATGTCTGACACACCTTCCTCATCATCCCCTGCTCCCTCCAGCACCCGGCCTTCCTCAGGCCCCTCATGCCCAGTGAGAACCTGGAGGATATGGGGCAGGAGGCTGTTCAGGAATGGCTGCAGGCCCAGGCGTACAATCAGTTGAACAACAAAACAATCTGTGTACAGGTAGAAACGGCTACAGACGTAGCCAGGTTTCTCATAGACTCCCAACAAGGGCTTCAGCAGGTACCGGGTGGCATTACGAGGTCCCAGAGCACGGGAAATGGGCTCAAAGAAATACCAGGCAGTGTAGACTGCTGTCAAATCATTGGACATGAGTGCGAGGACAAAGGGCAGGAGAATCTCCAGGCCCTCTGGCTGCATCTTCTCCAGAAGTTGGTCTAATTGCTGCCAGAGAGCAAAGACAAAATCACGGCCCTGATCCCCATCCTCTGCCCAGTGTGAATAGTAGGTGCAGACAAACCGGTGAAGAGGGCTGAAGTAATGAGGGAAGGGGATGGTGGGGCAGCAGGGGCTGAGCAGCTGGCCGGGGCTGGGGGGTGGTAACCCCTCACAGACAGCTCGATATTCAAACAGGCTGCTCCAATCGGCCTGGCCCGGAGGCTTCACTAACTCCTCGAGGCTCTCGTGAAGCTGCAGTAACGTTGAGGCAGCGTGTTGGAGGGGAGGGGCGATCTCTCTCATGTGGTGGACACACAGCTTCCGCACAGCCAGGAAACGATCCCACAGAGGAGCGTCCAGTGCCTGAGCTCGCAGCCGCTGAGCAAAGAAGATTTCAGCGATGAGGATCCCAAACGCCTGCATGTCCCTCTGGACAAACTGGGAGAAGGGGGGCTGAGGATCCTGATCCTGGAGTACAACCTCCGGCAGCTCACTGTACAACCCACGGAGCAGGAAGTTGTCGAGTTTCTCGAGTTCCTCCAGAGACTGCAGAGGATTGAAACCCTCGGGGAGTTGGATCTTGGCCTCGAGGAGCTCCTGCGAAGCTGCGCCTCGGTTCCCTCTGCTGCTGGGAGCTCGGCAATCCACCATCGTCACATTACAGGCAGCGGCGGGAGGGGAGACCTCTGAAGGCTTTCCTGGGCCAGATAGGGAATCCAGTGCCTCCGTCCCCTCCTCCAGATCCTCCTCCTTCAGACAATCGCCAGGTCCCTGCCCCTCCGAGCCCACAGTCTCCACCACCAGGTCATTCACTGCACCCAGGGGCTGGGTGTCTGCTGCCTCCTTCAGGCTGATGGGGGGCACGGGATGTGGTGGGGTACAGCTGCCCCCGCACAATCTAGGTGGGTGTGGCTGGTCAAACAGCTGTACAACTCCGTAGCTGGTCAGGTGGGTGTGACCATCCACGAGGTGCAGGCAGACATTCTTTGATCTGACTGCTTCCCTCCCGGTCAGTTTGTACCCAAACGTCAGGTCAATCCAATGGTGCAGACTGAGAGAGACCTCCTTCGATTCCAGCAGCTTGCGGTGGATATCGATGAACTCCTGATTGGAGCTGCACCAGGTGGGAATATCCAGGTCAGGCATGTCAGAGTGGATGGACTGGAAGATGGTGGGATCAGTGTAAAACTCGGGGATACATTCGTCTGGGGTCCAGGACTGCATCCGTTCCATGCTTGCAGGATACTCGTTGGCTTCCCACTGGGATCGGACATGACTACAGAGCACAGAGCGGGGGGTCCTCCGAGCTTTGTAAACATAGAAGGTGATATCGGAGAGAACGTCGGAAATGTGGTGAGGGACGTGAAGCTGTTCTCCAGTCTGACCTCCAGCTACGAAAGCTTCCTTGGTCATCTCGTAGGTAAAATCCAGCTGTTTGTCTCCCTTGTTGAGCCGGAATTTGGATTTGCGGAGATCCCGGAATTTTCCGTATGGGGCGGTGAAATCCACCACCCAGGGCAGGACCGGGTGGTAGTTAGGATCACCTGCTCTGCGGCCTGTGAGTCTGTTCAGTGCCATCAGGTAGGTGAAGTTACTAATGCGCCCATGTACCCAGTGTGTGGCTAGTGCTGGCAGAGGTAACTCCTCCAACTGCCCACTCAAGGCTGCCTGCTCACTGCCCTGGTCACCAGCTTCCTCCCCGGTCAGCTCCCCGGCCTCTGGCCTCTCGTAGTCAGACAGGCTGAGCTGCAGTTGGACATGGAGTCTCTCATCCAGCTTGAGGTGAGTCAGGGACAGGCTGCCGCAGGCCAGCCCTGCCTGGTGAGCAGCCTGCATGGCTTGGAGAACCTGGTACAGGAGGAAGAGCACCTTGGCATTGCTGTTCGCCAGCTTGGCAGGGCTGTAGATCACCACATCCCTGAGCGAATACTGACAGAAGGGCTGGATCACATACAGGAGCTGGGCTGACTCCAGCAGGGCCTCTGCAGGAAGCAAGTTCGGCTGCGTCTCCCGGCTGATGGGGACTGGAGAAGGGCCAGGCTCTCGCGAAGAGTCTCCCCCAATCCAGATGAAGCTGCAGCCATAGAGTCGGCTGAGAGCCGCCTTCAAAACCTCAAGGCAGCACACTGCAGGTTTCTCCCGATGGGGTACAGCAGAATGTACCGAACGGCCCTGGGTCATCCGCCACAGGTTTCGGTAATTCTGCTCAGCCACATGCTGCATGAAGCCAGACACAGAGTTCAGGTCCAGGCTGTTGGCTCTGCTCTCTGCTCCCCCGGTCGCACAGCTCAGATCGGGGCTCACAGGGTAGGCCAGGTGGCTCTTTCTCAGGACCTGGAGGGAGACTCGTGTCCAGCCAGCTGGAAGCTTGCTGACTGATCGCTGCAGGAAGCTTGTCACCTCAGCATCAGTGAGACCTTCGGGCCTGGGACAGCAACTTGGCAGCAACTTCCTATCCTTCAGGCTGCTCAGCCACTTGGTGGGCACATATGCCACCAGCGAGCACCCTTCACCAGGGCCCAACTGCCTGTGGTCAATGACCAGCTCCTTCTCCACACGGGAAACCAGACTGTCCATGCTCATGACCTGATGCTGGGCATTGATGATGCAGCCTCCCGCTTCTCCACAGAACCGCACCTTCAAATACACAAACATCAAACCCAATCAGAACTTCACAAAAAACAAAACACTTCCTCAGCCTCAAACAGCACCGAAACCTGGACGTGCTGACAAATATTTCACCTGCGCAGAGCCAATGGCATCAGTATCTCATCAGTGTTGCAAAGTGGGAAACTTGTGCACAGACAGAGAACCTAAAGGAGAGCAGAGATTTACCAACCCCATCCCCCTCACCCACGCTCCCAGCACAGGGTGAGATACAGAGTAAAGCTCCCTCTGCACTGTCCCCCATCAGAAGCTCCCACGGGCAGGGACAGGGACAGCACAGGGTTAGATACAGAGTAAAGCTCCCTCTACTATGTGCCCCATCAAATATTCCCAGGGACAGAGACAGCACAGGGTTAGATACAGAGTAAAGCTCCCTCTACAATGTCCCCATCAAACACTCCCATGGGCATGGACAGGGACAGCACAGGGTTAGATACAGAGTAAAGCTCCCTCTACAATGTCCCCATCAAACACTCCCACGGGCAGGGACAGGGACAGCACAGGGTTAGATACAGAGTAAAGCTCCCTCTACAATGTCCCCATCAAACACTCCCACGGGCAGGGACAGGGACAGCACAGGGTTAGATACAGAGTAAAGCTCCCTCTACAATGTCCCCCATCAAACATTCCCAGGGACAGAGACAGCACAGGGTTAGATACAGAGTAAAGCTCCCTCTACAATGTCCCCATCATACATTCCCAGGGACAGAGACAGCACAGGGTTAGATACAGAGTAAAGCTCCCTCTACACTGTCCCCATCAAACACTCCCACGGGCAGGGGCAGGGGCAGGGACAGGGACAGCACAGGGTTAGATACAGAGTAAAGCTCCCTCTACAATGTCCCCCATCAAACATTCCCAGGGACAGAGACAGCACAGGGTTAGATACAGAGTAAAGCTCCCTCTACAATGTCCCCCATCAAACATTCCCAGGGACAGAGACAGCACGGGGTTAGATACAGAGTCAAGGTCCCAGGGACGGGGATAATGCTCTATGTTCCCGACCTCGGTTCCTGTCTCCGAGGATTTCCAGGAGGAGCCGCGTTTCCCCGGGAAAAGGGAAGGTCCCGATACCGGGCTCACACTCACCTCCCGCAGCTGCTCCTTCCGGAGGTGAACGTCTGGCAGGCGGAGTCAGGTGACCGGTCACACGACTCACAGTTTGGATACATTCTGAGCATGTGACCCGGAATCCGGAAACAGCCAGACAAGGAGGTGGGGCCCAGGGACACAGACATCCCCCACAAACACACAAACACCCCCACCCCCCACAGACACACAAACAACCCCACCCCCCACAGACACACAAACACACCCCATAGACACACAATCCCACCCCCACAGACACACAAACACCCCCACCCCCCCACAGACACACCCCACCCCCCACAGACACCCCCCACAGACACCCAAACAACCCCACCCCCCACAGACACACAGACACCCCCCACAGACACACAAACATCCCCACCCCCCACAGACACACAAACACACCCCACAGACACACAATCCCACCCCCCACAGACACACAAACAACCCCACCCCCCACAAACACACAAACAACCCCACCCCCCACAGACACACAGACAACCCCACAGACACACAAACACCCCCACCCCCCACAGACACTCCCCACAGACACACAAACAACCCCACCCCCCACAGACACACAAACACACCCCACAGACACACAATCCCACCCCCCACAGACACACAAACACACCCACACCCCACAGACACACAAACAACCCCACCCCCCACAGACACACAGACATCCCCCACAGACACCCAAACAACCCCACCCCCCACAGACACACAGATACCCCCCACAGACACACAATCATCCCCACCCCCCACAGACACACAAACACACCCCACAGACACACAATCCCACCCCCCCACAGACACACAAACAACCCCACCCCCCACAGACACCCCCCACAGACACACAAACAATCCCACCCCCCACAGACACACAAACACCCCCACCCCCCACAGACACACCCCACCCCCCACAGACACCCCCCACAGACACACATACAATCCCACCCCCCACAGACACACAAACAACCCCACCCCCCACAGACACACAAACACACCCCACAGACACACAAACAACCCCACCCCCCACAGACACACATACAACCCCACCCCCCACAGACACACAAACACCCCCACCCCCCACAGACACACAAACAACCCCACCCCACACAGACACCCCCCACAGACACACAAACAACCCCACCCCCCACAGACACACAAACACACCCCACAGACACACAAACACACCCCACAGTCACACAAACACCCCCACACAATCTCACAAACACCCCCCCCACAGACATACAAACACTCCCCACTCCCCCACAGACACACAAACACCCCCCACACCCCCACAGACATACAAACACCCCCACACAAACTCTCAAACACTCCCCACCCCCACACAAACAAACACCCCGGCCCCCACTGAGACATATAAATACCCCACACCCCCCAACCCCACACAATCACCCCCAGCCCCACCGAGACATACAAATACCCTACACCCCCTACCCCCACGCAATCTCACACACACCCCCCACCCCCACACAGACTCTCAAACAGCCCACACCCCCCACACAAACTCAAAAACACCCCCCCACCTCCACACAAACTCACAAACACCCCCCCACCCCCACACAGACTCTCAAACAGCCCACACCCCCCACACAGACTCACAAACACCCCCCCCCACACACACAAACTCAAAATCACCCCCCACCCCCACACAGACTCTCAAACACTCCCCACCCCCACACAAACTCACAAACACCCCCACCCCCACACAAACTCTCAAACACCCCCCACCCCCACACAAACACCCCCCACCCCCACTGAGACATACAAACACCCTACATCCCCCGCCCCCACACAAACTCACAAACACCCCCCACCCCCACACAAACTCTCAAACACCTCCCACCCCCACATAAACACCCCCCACCCCCACTGGTACATACAAACACCCCCACCCCCACACAAACTCACAAACACCCCCCACCCCCACACAGACTCACAAACACCCCCCACCCCCACACAGACTCTCAAACACTCCCCACCCCCACACAAACTCACAAACACCCCCACCCCCACACAAACTCTCAAACACCCCCCACCCCCACACAAACACCCCCCACCCCCACTGAGACATACAAACACCCTGCATCCCCCGCCCCCACACAAACTCACAAACACCCCCCGCCCCCACACAAACTCTCAAACACCTCCCACCCGAACATAAACACCCCCCACCCCCAATGGTACATACAAACACCCTACACCCCCACCCCCACCCCCACACAAACTCACAAACATCCCCCACCCCCACACAAACTCACAAACACCCCCCACCCCCACACAGACTCACAAACACCCCCCACCCCGACACAAACTCTCAAACGCCCCCCACCCCCACACAAACTCTCAAATACACCCCACCCCCACACAAACTCTCAAATACACCCCACCCCAACACAGAAACACAAACACACCCCACCCCCACTGAGACATAAAAACACCCAACACACCCCACCCCCACTGAGACATACAAATACCCTACACACCCACCCCCCCCCACACAAACACTCCCCACCCCCACACAAACTCACAAACAACCCCCACCCACACACAAACTCACAAACACCCCCCACCCCCACACAAACTCACAAACAACCCCCACCCACACACAAACTCACAAACAACCCCCCACCCACACACAAACTCACAAACACTCCCCATCTCCACACAAACTCACAAACACACCCCAACCCGACCCAAACTCACAAACACTCCCCATCTCCACACAGCACAAACTCACAAACACCCCCCACCCCCACACAAACTCACAAACACCCCCCAACCCCACACAAACTCACAAACACCCCCCACCCCCACACAAACAACCCCCCATCCCCACACAATCTCACACAAACCCCCCAACCCCACACAAACTCACAAACAACCCCCCACCCACACACAAACTCACAAACACCCCCCACCCCCACACAAACTCACAAACAACCCCCCACCCACACACAAGCTCACAAACACCCCCACCCCACACAAACTCACAAACACCCCCCCACCCCCACAAAAACTCACAAACACCCCCCCACACACACACAATCACCCCCCACCCCCACACAAAGTCACAAACACTCCCACACAAACTCACAAACACCCCCCACCCCCTCACAATCTCACAAACACCCCCCCAACCCCACACAAACACCCCCCACCCCCACACAAACTCACAAACACCCCCCACCCCCACTGAGACATCAAAACACCCTACAACCCCCACCCCACACAAACTCACAAACACCCCCCACCCCCACACAAACTCACAAACACCCCCCACCCCCTCACTGACTCTCAAATAGCCCACAACCCCCACACAAACTCACAAACACCCCCCACCCCCACACAAACTCACAAACATCCCACACAAACTCACAAACACGCCCCACACAAACTCACAAACACCCCACACAGACTTACAAACTACACTCCCTACCCACTGGCATAGAGTCAGGCATCCGCCCCACACCCCAGGGCACAAACACTTCCCCTTGGGACACAAATGATGCTGTACCAGAAGACAAGGTATAAACCTCCCCACTTCCCCCAACACAAGGATTCACATCACTTTCAGCAGTGCGGACTCACCCTCAAGACACAGAGACTCGCCTTCAGAGTGTGTCCATCAACCCCCTCCCACTTTCCACAGCCAGGGACCCACCTTGATACAGAATTTCCACAGATTCCCCTGAAACCCAAAGACTGACCTAATCTGCTAGACTGGTCCTGTACTCACCCCATGCCAATCTCCCACAGCTGCCCTGTCTTTCCCTGTGCCAATCTTCCAGAGATGCCCTAAATCTGCCTGTCCAATCTTCCAGACCAGTCCTGTACTCTTGCCCATGCCAATCCCCCGAAACTGTCAGAGACAAAGTTGGTGGGAAAGCAAATAGTGAAGACGGTCGTCTCAGTTTCCAAAGTGATCTTGATCAATTGAGGCGATGGGTTGAAGAGTGGCAAATGGAGTTCAATTTGGATGAAGGCGATGTACTGCACTTCGGCAAAACATGCAAGGGCAGGCTCAGAACAGAGACACCGAGGGGTTCGGATACATAATCTGTCAAATTTTGTGTCATATAAAAATTGGGTGGTGAAGAAGGTGTAGCACGCTTGCTTTCATTACTCAGACCTTTGAGTATAGGAGTTGGAATGTTATGTTGAGGTTGTACAAGTTCTTGGTGAGGCCTGTTCTGGAGCACTGTGTCCAGTTCTGGTTGCCCTTTTCATCGGAAGGACATTAAGCCAGAGAGGATTCAAAGGAGATTTACAAGTCTGTTGCTGGGAACAGTGGAAATCAGTTACATAAGGAGAGACTGGGACTTTTTTTCACTCAACGTTGGAGTTCGAGGGGTGACCTTTGGAGGTTTACAGACAGGGTGCAAGGCAGGTGTCATTTCCCTACGGTGGGGATTTCAAAATGGGGTTGGGTTTGGGCTGGGGGCATACGTTCAAGGTGAATGGAGAAAGATTTAAAAACGTTATGGGGGCAATCTTTTTGCGCAGAGAGTGGTTCGTGTGAGGAGCAAATTTCCAGAGGAAGTGGAGAATGCAGGTACAGTTACAATGCTCAAAACGCATTTAGATAAATACATGAATAAGAAACGTCTGGAGGGCCATGGGGCCAAGCAGGGGCAGGTGGGGCTAGTTTACTTTGGTATAATTGTGGGTATGAATGTTTCTGTTTCTGTGCTGTATGAGTACATGACTCAATGACTTCACTGACATGAGCCTGTGAATGTCAGTCCTGACTGAGCTCTGCACAGAACCGGTCTCAGCCTCTGGCCTCATCGACTGTATATAGGGCAGTTCTTGGGTTCAGCAAATAAAACCCACATCCTGGACCAACAATACAGGACAACGATTGTTTCACTGAACATCAGAATACCTTGCTGACATTTCAGATGTTTGGAGATTACGATCATTCAACGGAAACGAGTCTGTTAAAATCTCAGACGTGAAGCACATAACCCTTTCAGGAAACAACTATTTTACTGACAAGGGATAATGGGAACTGCAGATGCTGGAGATTTCCAAGATAATAAAATGTGAGGCTGGATGAACACAGCAGGCCAAGCAGCAGCACAAAAGCTGACGTTTCGGGCCTATCTTCTTTACTCTCCATCTTCGGTCCGCCTCCCCCTCTCTCCATATTTATTCCAGAACCCTCACCCGATCCCCCTCTCTGACGAAGGGTCTAGGCCCGAAACGTCAGCTTTTGTGCTCCTGAGATGCTGCTTGGCCTGCTGTGTTCATCCAGCTTCACACTTTATTATCTATTTTACTGACAACATGGAACGGTTTTCCCAATTTACAAGCTCCTGATGGTGCTGACTCTCACTAGGATACAGATCCTGAAGAGGCTGACTTTCACTGGGATACAGATCCTGAAGGGGCTGACTCTCACAGGGATACAGTTCCTGAAGGGGCTGACTCTCACTGGGATACAGTTCCTGAAGGGGCTGACTCTCACTGGGATACAGATCCTGAAGGTGCTGATTCTCAGTGGGATACAGATCCTGAAGGTGCTGACTCTTAGTGGGATACAGATCCTGAAGGTGCCGATTCTCAGTGGGATATAATTCCTGAAGGTGCTGACTCTCACTGGGATACAGTACCTGAAGGTGCTGACTCTCACTGGGATACAGTTCCTGAAGGGGCTGACTCTCAGCGGGATAAAGATCCTGAAGGTGCTGACTCTCACTGGGATACAGTTCCTGAAGGTGCTGATTCTCAGTGGGATACTGTACATGAAGGGGCTGACTGTCAGTGGGATACAGTTCCTGAAGGTGCTGACCCTCACTGGCATACAGTTCCTGAAGGGGCTGACTCTCCCTGGGATACAGAACCTGAAGGTGCTAACCCTCACTGGGAATCAGTTCCTGAAGGTGCTGACCCTCACTGGGATACAGTTCCTGAAGGGGCTGACTCTGACTGGGATACAGATCCGGAAGATGCTGACTCACAGTGGGATACAGTTGATGAAGGCACTGACTCTCACTGGGATACAGTTCCCGATGGCACTGACGCTCACTGGGATACAGATCCTGAAGGGGCTGACTCTCACTGGGATACAGTTCCTGAAGGTGCTGACTCTCACTGGGATACAGTTCGTGAAGGTGCTGACCCTCACTGGGATACAGTTCCTGAAGGTGCTAACACTCACTGGGATACAGTTCCTGATGGTGCTGACCCTCACTGGGATACAGTTTCAAAGGGGCTGACTCACACTGGGATACAGATCCTGAAGGTGCTGACTCTCACTGGGATACAGTTCCTGAAGGTGCTGACTCTCACTGGGATTGAGATACTGAAGGTGCTGACTCTCACTGGGATACAGTTCCTGAAAGGGCTGACTCTCACTGGGATACAGATCCTGAAGGTGCTGACTCTCACTGGGATACAGTTCCTGAAGGTGCTGACTCTAACTGGGATAGAGATACTGAAGGTGCTGACTCTCACTGGGATACAGTTCCTGAAGGTGCTGACTCTCACTGGGATACAGTACCTGAAGGTGCTGACTCTCACTGGGATACAGTTCCTGAATGGGCTGACTCTCACTGGGATACTGATCCTGAAGGTGCTGACTCTCACTGGGATACAGTTCCTGAAGGTGTTGACTCTAAGTGGGATACAGTTCCTGAACGTGCTGACTCTCACTGGGATACAGTTCCTGAATGGGCTGACTCTCACTGGGATACAGTTCCTGAATGGGCTGACTGTCACTGGGATACAGATCCTGAAGGTGCTGACTCTCACTGGGATACAGTTCCTGAAGGTGTTGACTCTAAGTGGGATACCGTTCCTGAACGTGCTGACTCTCACTGGGATACAGTTCGTGAAGGTGCTGACTCTCACTGGGATACAGATCCTGAAGGGGCTTACTCTCACTATGATAGAGTTCCTGAAGGTGCTGACTCTCACTGGGATACAGTTCCTGAAGGTGCTGACAGTCACTGGGATACAGTTCGTGAAGGTGCTGACCCTCACTGGGATACAGTTCCTGAAGGTGCTAACACTCACTGGGATACAGTTCCTGATGGTGCTGACCCTCACTGGGATACAGTACCCGAAGGGGCTGACCGTCACTGGGATAGAGTTTCAAAGGGTCTGACTCACACTGGGATACAGATCCTGAAGGTGCTGACTCTCACTGGGATACAGTTCCTGAAGGTGCTGACTCTCACTGGGATTGAGATACTGAAGGTGCTGACTCTCACTGGGATACAGATCCTGAAGGTGCTGACTCTCACTGGGATACAGTTCCTGATGGTGCTGACCCTCACTGGGATACAGTACCCGAAGGGGCTGACCGTCACTGGGATACAGTTTCAAAGGGGCTGACTCACACTGGGATACAGATCCTGAAGGTGTTGACTCTCACTGGAATACAGTCCCTGAAGGTGCTGACTCTCAGTTGGATACAGTACCCGAAGGGGATGACCCTCAGTGGGATACAGTTCCTAAAGGTGTTGACACACACTGGGATACAGTTTCAGAAGGGGCTGACTCTGACTGGGACATAGTTCCTGAAGGGGCTGATCTTCACTGGGATACAGATCCTGAAGGGGCTGACTCTCACTGGGATACAGATCCTGACGGTGCTGACTCTCAGTTGGATACAGTTGATGAAGGTGCTGACTCTCACTGGGATACAGTTCCCGATGGCACTGACTCGCACTGGGATACAGATCCAGAAGGGGCTGACTCTCACTGGCATACAGATCATGAAGGTGCTGACCCTCAATGGCATACAGATCCTGAAGGGGCTGACTCTCACTGGGATACAGTTCCTGAAGGGGCTTACTCTCACTATGATAGAGTTCCTGAAGGTGCTGACTTTCACTGGGATACAGATCCTGAAGATGCTGACTCACACTGGGATACAGTTGTTGAAGGTGCTGACTCTCACTGGGATACAGTTCACGATGGCACTGACTCGCACTGGGATACAGATCCGGAAGGGGCTGACTCTCACTGGGATACAGAACCTGAACGGGCTGACAATCACCGGGATAGAGTTCCTGAAGGTGCTGACCCTCACTGGTATACAGTTCCTGAAGGTGCTGACTCTCTCTGGGACACAGTTCGTGAAGGTGCTGACTATCACTGGGATACAGATCCTGAAGGTGCTGACCCTTACTGGGATACAGTACCTGAAGGTGCTGACCCTCACTGGGATACAGTTCCAGAAGGGGCTGAATCTCAATGGGATACAGATCCTGTAGGGGCTGACTCTGACTGGGATACAGATCCTGAAGATGCTTGACTCACACTGGGATACAGTTCTCGATGGCACTGACTCTTACTGGGATACAGATCCTGAAGGGGCTGAATCTCAGTTGGATACAGTACCCGAAGGGGCTGACCCTCTCTGGGATACAGTTTCAGAAGGGGCTGACTCTGACTGGGACACAGTTCCTGAAGCGGCTGATCCTCACTGGGATACAGTTCCTGAAGGGACTGACTCTGACTGGGATACAGATCCTGAAGGTGCTGACTCTCACTGGGATACAGTTCCCGATGGCACTGACTCTCACTGGGATACAGAACCTGAATGGACTGACAATCACCGGGATAGAGTTCCTGAAGGGGCTGACCCTCATTGGGATACAGTTCCTGAAGGTGCTGACTCTCACTGGGATACAGTTCCTGAAGGCGCTGACTCTCACTGGGATACAGTTCCTGAAGGGGCTGACTCTCACTGGGATACATTACTGAAGTGGCTGACCCTCTCTGGGACACAGTTCCTGAAGGTGCTGACTCACACTGGGACACAGATCCTGAAGGTGCTGACTCTCACCAGGATACAGATCGTGAAGGTGCTGACTCTTACTGGGATACAGATCCTTAAGGTGCTGACCCTCACTGGGATATAGTACCTAAAGGTGCTGACCCTCAGTGGGATAGAGTTCCGGAAGGGGCTGACTCTCACTGGGATACAGTTCCTGAAGAGGCTGACTCTGACTGGGATACAGATCCTGAAGATGCTGGACTCTCACTGGGATACAGATCCTGAACGGGCTGAGTCTCACTGGGATTCAGTTCCTGAACGTGCTGACTCTCACTGGGATACAGTTCCTGACAGGGCTGACTCTCACTGGGATCCAGATCCTGAAGGTGCTGATTCTCACTGGGATACAGTTCCTGAAGGGGCTGACCCTGATTGGGATACAGTTCCTGAAGATGCTGACTCTCACTGGGATACAGTTCCTGAAGGTGCTGACTCGTGCTCGAATATAGTTCCTGAAGGGGCTGATCCTCACTGGGATACAGATCCTGAAGGTGCTGACTCTCAGTTGGATACAGTTCCTGTAGGGTCTGACTCTCACTGGGATACAGTTCCTGAAGTGGCTAACCCTCACTGGGATACAGTTCCTGAAGGTGCTGACCCTCACTGGGATTCAGTTCCCAATGGCGCTGACTCTTGCTGGGATACAGATCCTGAAGATGCTGACTCTCACTGGGATACAGATCCTGAAGGTGCTGACCCTCACTGGGATACAGTTCCTGAAGGGGCTGACTCTCACTGGAATACAGTTCCTGAAGGTGCTAACACTCACTGGGATACAGTTCCTGAAGGCGCTAACTCTCACTGGGGTACAGTACTTGAAGGTGCTGACTCTCAGTTGGATACAGTACCCGAAGGAGCTTAATCTCACTGGGATACAGTTCCTGAAGGGGCTGATTCTCACTGAGATACAGTTCCTGAAGGGGCCGACCCTCACTGGGATACAGTTCCTGAAGCTGCTGACGCTCACTGGGATACAGATCCTGAAGGTGCTGACCCTCACTGGGATACAGTTCCTGAAGGGGCTGACACTCACTGGGTACAGTTCCTGAAGGTGCTGACTCTCAACAGGATAGAGTTCCTGAAGGGATTGACCCTCACTGGCATACAGTTCCTGACGGGGCTGACCCTGACTGGGGTACAGATCCTGAAGCTGTTGACTCACACTGGGATTCAGTTCCTGAAGGTGCTGACGCTCACTGGCATACAGATCCTGAACGTGCTGACTCTCAATGGGATAGAGTTCCTGAAGGGGTTGACCCTCACTGGGATACAGTTCCTGAAGGTGCTGACTCTCACTGGGTACAGTTCCTGAAGGTGCTGGCTCTCACTGGGATACAGTTCCTGAAGGTGCTGACTCTCACTGGGATACAGTTCCTGAAGTGGCTGACCCTCACTGGGATACAGTTCGTGAAGGAGCTGACTCTCACTGGCATACAGATCCTGAAGGTGCTGACACTCACTGGGATACAGTTCCTGAAGTGGTTGACCCTCACTCGGATACAGTTCCTGAAGGTGCTGACTCTCACTGGGATACTGTTCCTGAAGGTGCTGACTCTCGCTCGAATATAGTTCCTGAAGAGGCTGACCCTCACTGGGATACAGTTCCTGAAGGTGCTGACTCTCACTGGGTACAGTTCCTGAAGGTGCTCACTCTCACTGGGATACAGTTCCTGAAGGTGCTGACTCTCACTGGGATACAGTTCCTGAAGTGGCTGACCCTCACTGGGATACAGGTCCTGAAGGTGCTGACGCTCACTGGGATACACTTGCTGAAGGGGCTGACTCTCAACGGGATAGAGTTCCTGAAGAGATTGACCCTCACTGGCATACAGTTCCTGAAGGGGCTGACCCTGACTGGGGTTCAGATCCTGAAACTTTTGACTCACACTGGGATACAGTTCCTGAACGGGCCGACTCTCACTGGGATACAGATCGTGAAGGTGCTGACTCTCAGTGGGATACAGTTCCTGAAGGTGCTGACCCTCACTGGGATACAGTTCCCGAACGGCCTGACTGTCACTGGGATACAGATCCTGAAGGTGCTGACCCTCACTGGGATACAGTTCCTGAAGAGGCTGACTCTCACTGGGATACATTTCCCAATGGCGCTGACTCTCACTGGGATACAGATCCGGAAGGGGCTGACCCTCACTGAGATACAGTTCCTGAAGGGGCCGACCCTCACTGGGATACAGTTCCTGAAGGGGCTGCCTCTCAGTGGGATGCAATTCCTGAAGGGGCTGACTCTGGGATACAGTCCCTGAAGTTGCTGACTCTCACTGAGATACACTTTCCGGATACAGTTCCAAAATTGTTGCCTCTGGTCTGAACTGAGACAATATACCACTCTGATACAACAATATGATGTGAATATTTTGTTGCTAATTACGGGTTGAAGGTTGTTTTGTTGTGAGTTAACATTACCAGGTAATGTTTCAGAGACGTGGATTTAATTCAGACCAGCAGGACAGACCTAACATGATGTCGACTGAGGGGTGTTAGGATGGAGATTATGTTTTGGGCAAGAGATGTCAATGTCCACCATCAAGAGTGTCTCCGCAGCATTCTTTCTGATTGAGCTGGTCGGGTCCTAAAGCTCATGGCTGCTAGAGTGGGTGCATGGCCGTTGGTGGGGGAACCAACAAGATGGATAAATATACTTTACCTGATCCTTACAAATCTGCTGGCTGCAGAAGCATCTGATCTATGCCAAAACTGGTAAGACTGACCATCGCACAGCTGTTGTGGAGACAAAGTCCCGCCTTCACGTTGAGAACAACCTCCATCGTGTTGTGTGGTACTATCACTGTGCTAAATAGGACAGACATCTCACAGATCTAGCACCTCAAGACTGTGCATCCATGAGGTGCTGTGGGCCATCAACAACAGCAGAATCGTACTCCAGCACAATCTGTAACCTCATGGCCTGGCATAACTCCCATTCAACCATTACCATCAAGCCAGGGGGTCAGTCCTGGCTCAATGGAGAGTGCAGGACGACATACATGCCAGGAACATCACCAAGTATATTTGAAAATGAGGTGCCAACGTGATAAAGTCACCAAAAAGGTTCACCTGATTGCCAAACAACTTCAGCAGCAAGTGATAGACAGAGATCACACAACCCGCTCTGCAGTCCTGCCACATCCAGTCGTGAATGGTGGTGGACAATTGAAAAACTCACTGGAGGAGGAGGCTCCACAAATATCCCCATCCTCAATGATGGAAGAGCCCAGCACATCAGTGCAAAAGGCCGTAGGAACTCTGCAGTTCAGAATGAGGACATTCAGCCCATCGGGTCTGCACCGACCTTCCAAAGAGCATTCCACCCTAACCCCATAACCCAGCATTTACCATGGCAAATCCATTCTAACTTGCATATCTTTAGACTGACGGAGGAAGCTCACATGGACACAAGGAGAACATGCAAATTCCACGCAGTCACTCAAGGCTAGCATCAATCCTGGGTCCCTGGTGCTATGAGGCAGCAGTGTTAATCACGGAGCTACTGAAAATAAGACTGTATCACAGATACTGGAATTAAGCCAATTCGATTCAATCTGTGTGATATCAAGAAATGGTTGAAGACACTGGATATTGTAGAATGGAATCCCTACAAGGTGGAAGCAGACCATTCAGCCCATTGAGTCCACATTGTCCCTCTGAAGAGTATCCCATTCAGACCCCTACCCTATCCCTGTAATGCTACATTTTCCCATTGCTAATCCACCTGGCCCATGCATCCCTGGACATGATAGGTAACTTAGCACGGCCATCCAGTCTAATCTGCACATTTTTGGACTGTGGGAGGAAACCCACGCAGACGTGGGGAGAATGTGCAAACTCCACACAGACAGTCGCCCGAGGCTGGAATTGAACCCAAGTCCCTGGCACTTTGAGGCAGCAGTGCTGATCACTGAGCCACCGCTATGGGCCCTGACAATATTCTGGGAACAGTGCTGAAGGCTTGTGCTCCAGAGCTTGCCGCTCCCCGAGCCAAGCTGTTCCAGTACAGTTACAACACTGTATCTACATGACAATGAGGAAAATTGCCCCAGGTATGTCCTGTACACAAAAAGCAGGACAAATCCAACCCGGCCAATTCCCACACCATCAGTCTAATCTCGATCATCAGTAAAGTGATGGAGGGTGTCAGTAACAGTGCTATCACGCAGCACCTGCTCAGCAATAACCTGCTCAGTGATGCCCAGTTTGGGTTCCGCCAGGGCCACTCAGCTCCTGACCTCATTACAGCCTTGGTTCAAACATGGACAAAAGAGCTGAGTTCCAGACCTGAGGTGAGAGTGACAGCCCTTGACATCAAGGCTGCATTCGACTGTGTGTAGCATCAAGGATCCCTGGCAAAACTGGAATCAATGGGTATCGGGGGCAAACTCTTTGCTGGTTGGAGTCATACCTGACACACAGGACGATGGTTGCGGTTGTTGGAGATCAGTCATCTCAGCTCCAGGACATCTCTGCAGGAGTTCCTCAGGGTAGTATCCTTGGTCCAACCATCTCCAGCTGCTTCATCAATGACCCTTCCTCCATCATGAGGTCAGGAATGGGGATGTTCGCCGATAATTACACAATGTTCAGCACCATTTGCAACTCCTCAGATACTGAAGCAGTCCATGTTCAAATGCAACAAGATCTGGACAACATCGCTGACAAGTGGAAAGTAACATTTCTGCCACACAAATGCTAAGCCATTTCTATCTCCAATAAGAGACAATCCAATAATTGCCCCTTCTTTTTAAGAGTGTTATTGTCACTTGATCCTCCACTATCAACATCCTGCAGGTTATCATTGACCAGAAACTGAATTGGACTCACCCACATAAACACAGTGGCTACAAGAGCAGGTCAGAGGCTAGAAATACTCCAGAGAGTAACTCGCCTCCTGAAACCCCAAAGTCTAGTGCATTCCACAAGGCACAGTGAGCAGTGCGATGGAATACTCATCATGTGTGTTGTTCCAACAACACTCAAAATGCTTGACAGAGAACAAAGCAGCTGCTTGATTGGCACCACATCCACAAGCATTCACTCCCTCCATCACTGAAGCTCATTAGCAGCAGTGTGTACTATCCACAAGGTGCATGCAGCAACCCACCAAAGAACCCTCAGACAGCACCTTCCAAACTCACGACCACATCCATTTACAAGGACAAGGGCAGCAAATACGCCACCCCCTGCAAGTTCCCCTCCAAGCTGTTTGTCATTTTTATCTGTTTGTCATTTTATCTGTTTGTATTTTTATAAATGACCTGGATGAGGGCATAGAAGGATGGGTTAGTAAATTTGCAGACGACACTAAGGTCGGTGGAGTTGTGGATAGTGACGAAGGATGCTGTAGGTTGCAGAGAGACATAGATAAGCTGCAGAGCTGGGCTGAGAGGTGGCAAATGGAGTTTAATGCAGACAAGTGTGAGATTGATGCACTTTGGTAGGAGTAACCGGAAGGCAAAGTACTGGGCTAATGGTAAGATTCTTAGCAGTGTAGATGAGCAGAGAGATCTCTGTGTCCATGTACACAGATCCTTGAAAGTTGCCACCCAGGTTGACAGGGCTGTTAAGAAGGCATACAGTGTTTTAGCTTTTATTAATAGAGGGATCGAGTTCCGGAACCAAGAGGTTATGCTACAGCTGTACAAAACTCTGGTGTGGCTGCACTTGGAGTATTGTGTAGCTGGTCACCGCATTATAAGAAGGATGTGGAAGCTTTGGAAAGGGTGCAGAGGAGATTTACTGGGATGCTGCCTGGGATGGAGGGAAGGTCTTACGAGGAAAGGCAGAGGGACTTGAGGCTGTTTTCATTAGAGAGAAGAAGGTTGAGAGGTGACTTAATTGAAACAAATAAAATAATCAGAGGGTTAGATAGGGTGGATAGGGAGAGCCTTTTTCCGAGGATAGAGACAGTGAGCACGAGGGGGCATAGCTTTAAATTGAGGGGTGAAAGATATAGGACAGAAGTCAGAGGTAGTTTCTTTACTCAGAGAGTAGTAAGGGAATGGAATGCTTTGCCTGCAACGGTAGTAGATTCGCCAACTTTAGGTACATTTAAGTCGTCATTGGATAAGCATATGGACGTACATGGAATAGTGTAGGTTAGATGGGCTTGAGATCGGTATGACAGGTCGGCACAACATCGAGGGCCGAAGGGCCTGTACTGTGCTGTAATGTTCTATGTTCTAAGCTATTTACCATCCTGACTTGGAAATTATATCACCACTCCTTCCCTGTCACTCAGTCAAAATCCTGTAATTCCCTCCGTCATGGCAGTGTGGGTCAGCCCATAGAACAAGGACTACAGAGGTTCAATAAGGCGGCTCACCACCACCTTCTCAAGGACAGCTAGGGTCGGGCAATAAATGCTGGGCCCTGCCAGAGACATCCACATCCCAGGGATTAATAAGTGAAAATTTCACAAGGAAGTGATGGCAGCCTTTTGGGTGGTGGAGCCAGACGAGGCAGATTTGTTGGAGCTAACAAAATGTGAGGCTGGATGAACACAGCAGGCCAAGCAGCATCTCAGGAGCACAAAAGCTGATGTTTCAGGCCTAGACCCTTCATCAGAAAGCTCTCTGATCAACTCTGATGAAGGGTCGAGGCCCGAAATGTCAGCTTTTGTGCTCCTGAGATGCTGCTTGGCCTGCTGTGTTCGTCCAGCTTCACATTTTGTTATCTAGGATTCTCCAGCATCTGCCGTTCCCATTATCTCTGACACAGATTTGTTGGAGTGTCCACTTTCCCATCCAACTTTGCCATTGTTGTCATCTCCTTGCAGAAAGCTGTTGTTGCTTCCATGGTGTGACCATACCAACAGTCTGTTCCACCAGCCTCTGGCCGTGGAGGATCCTGACTGATCAGAGACAAGGTGAAAAACCAGGGCTGTGAATATGAGCAAGCATTTCACACCACACAATTAACAAACTGCATTGTTCACAGAAACCCACAGACACCTTGCCTGACTCGTTGAGCTGGCCAAGGAGCTGTTAGAATGTACAGCTCAGATAACCACAGGACATGTACTGAGAGGAAATGGTCAGAGAGTCGGAGGGTGGCTCACTTGGGCTGCATGAGATCACAGAGACAGCCCAGAGAGAGGGTGAGAATCGGATAGAGATAGAGAGACACTGAGACAGCAAAAGTAAGGAAGAAGGACACAGGGAAGAAAAGAAAGATAAGGAGAGAGAACAGGGTGAGGAATAGAGGGAGTGAGTGTGGAACAGTGTGGTGGACAGAGGGGCACAATGATAACAAAACGGGCTTAACATAAAGATAAAGAGAGGGTGACAGGGAGAGGAAGAGATAATGAGATAAGACCAAGAGAAACATACGGAGAGAGCGAGAGACAAAAAAAAGGTAAAGGGACGTGACAAGAGACGGAAATACAAGTTGAGAAAAAGAGAGAGAATGAGACAGAGAGTGAACAGAAAAACAGAGTGAGCGAGAACCTCTGCTTCCAATCAGAGGTGGAACATTGGAAACATTGGAGAAGTCAGCCAACATCCACGGATCAGTGTCACTGATTGGAGCAATCAAAGGGCATCTGAGCACCCTGGGTAAGAAGTGACCATGTTTTATTCCCACATGCACTCCCTTCATACTCAGGAGGAAGCATGAAAATTTCCCTTTTTATTGTCATTCAGTGATGTAAATCACAAAACACACCAACAGCTTTTGATTTGTCATCAGTATTTCAGTCTATTCAACCATGTCTGCAGAAAATGGTTAAAATATACTTCGGATTGATCAATCTTCCTCCAGGATATTGAAAGGCAGTGTGTATGTGCAACTGTACCCCAGTGAGGGTCAGTGTGTGTGCGACTGTACCCCAGTGAGGGTCAGTGTGTGTGCGACTGTACCCCAGTGAGAGTCAGTGTGTTTGGGATTGTACTCCAGTGAGAGTCAGTGTGTGTGGGACTGTACCCCAGTGAGAGTCAGTGTGTGTGGGACTGTACTCCAGTGAGAATCAGTGGGTGTTTGGGACTGTACAATAGTGGGAGTCAGTGTGTGTGGGACTGTACCCCAGTGAGAGTCAGTGTGTGTGTGGGACTGTACCCGATGAGAGTCAGTGTGTGTGTGGGACCGTACCCCAGTGAGAGTCAGTGTGTGTGGGATTGTACCACAGTGAGAGTCAGTGTGTGTGTGGGACCGTACCCCAGTGAGAGTCAGTGTGTGTGGGACTGTACCCCAGTGACAGTCAGTGTGTGTGTGGGACTGTACTCGAGTGATGGTCAGTGTGTGTGGGACTGTACAATAGTGAGAGTCATTGTGTATGGGACTGTACTCCAGTGATGGTCAGTGTGTGTGGGACTGTACAATAGAGAGAGTCAGTGTGTGTGGGACTGTACCCCAGTGAGAGTCAGTGTGTGTGGGACTGTACTCCAGTGAGAGTCAGTGTGTGTGGGACTGTACCCCAGTGAGAGTCAGTGTGTGTGGGACTGTACTCCAGTGAGAGTGAGTGTGTGTGGGACTGTACTCCAGTGACAAGCAGTGTGTTGTGGGACGATGCAATAGTGAGAGTCAGTGTGTGTGCGAAAGTACCCCAGTGAGAGTTAGTGTGTGTGTGTGGGACTGTACTCCAGTGGGAATCAGTGTGTGTGGGACTGTACCCCAGTGAGAGTCAGTGTGTGTGGCACTGTATTGCAGTGAGAATCAGTGTGTGTGTGGGACTGTAGCCCAGTGAGAGTCAGACTATGTGTGGGACTGTAGCCCAGTGAGAGTCAGTGTGTGTGGGACTGTACTCCAGTGAGAATCAGTGGGTGTTTGGGACTGTACAACAGTGGGAGTCAGTGTGTGTGGGACTGTACCCCAGTGAGAGTCAGTGTGCGTGTGGGACTGTACCCGAGTGAGAGTCAGTGTGTGTGGGACTGTACGCCAGTGAGAGTCAGTGTGTGTGGGACTGTACCCCAGTGAGAGTCAGTGTGTGTGTGTGGGACTGTACCCCAGTGAGAGTCAGTGTGTGTGGGACTGTACGCCAGTGAGAGTCAGTGTGTGTGGGACTGTACCCCAGTGAGAGTCAGTGTGTGTGTGGGACTGTACCCGAGTGAGAGTCTGTGTGTGTGGGACTGTACGCCAGTGAGAGTCAGTGTGTGTGGGACTGTACCCCAGTGAGAGTCAGTGTGTGTGTGGGACTGTATCCCGGTGAGAGTCAGTGTGTGTGTGGGACTGTATCCCGGTGAGAGTCAGTGTGTGTGTGGGACTGTACGCCAGTGAGAGTCAGTGTGTGTGGGACTGTACCCCAGTGAGATTCAGTGTGTTTGGGATTGTACCCCAGTGAGAGTCAGTGTGTGCGGGACTGTACCCCAGTGAGAGTCTGTGTGTGTGTGTGTGGGACTATACCCCAGTGAGAGTCAGTGTGTGTGTGGGACTGTACCCCAGTGAGAGTCAGCGTGTGTGGGATTGTACTCCAGTGAGAATCAGTGGGTGTTTGGGACTGTACAATAGTGGGAGTCAGTGTGTGTGGGACTGTACCCCAGTGAGAGTCAGTGTGTGTGTGGGACTGTACCCGAGTAGAGTCAGTGTGTGTGTGGGACCGTACCCCAGTGAGAGTCAGTGTGTGTGGGATTGTACCCCAGTGAGAGTCAGTGTGTGTGGGACTGTACCACAGTGAGGGTTTGTGTGCGTGTGGGACCGTACCCCAGTGAGAGTCAGTGTGTGTGGGACTGTACCCCAGTGACAGTCAGTGTGTGTGTGGGACTGTACTCGAGTGATGGTCAGTGTGTGTGGGACTGTACAATAGTAAGAGTCATTGTGTATGGGACTGTACTCCAGTGATGGTCAGTGTGTGTGGGACTGTACAATAGAGAGAGTCAGTGTGTGTGGGACTGTACCCCAGTGAGAGTCAGTGTGTGTGGGACTGTACTCCAGTGAGAGTCAGTGTGTGTGGGACTGTACCGCAGTGAGAGTCTGTGTGTGTGTGGGACTGTACCCCAGTGAGAGTCAGTGTGTGTGGGACTGTACTCCATTGAGAGTGAGTGTGTGTGGGACTGTACTCCTGTGACAAGCAGTGTGTTGTGGGACGATGCAATAGTGAGAGTCAGTGTGTGTGCGAAAGTACCCCAGTGAGAGTTAGTGTGTGTGTGGGACTGTACTCCAGTGGGAATCAGTGTGTGTGGGACTGTACCCCAGTGAGAGTCAGTGTGTGTGGGACTGTATTGCCGTGAGAATCAGTGTGTGCGTGGGACTGTAGCCCAGTGAGAGTCAGACTATGTGTGGGACTGTAGCCCAGTGAGAGTCAGTGTGTGTGGGACTGTACCCCAGTGAGACTCAGTGTGTGTGGGACTGTACCCCAGTGAGAGGCAGTGCGTGTGGGACTGTACCCCAGTGAGAGTCAGTGTGTGTGGGACTGTACCCCAGTGAGAGGCAGTGTGTGTGGGACTGTACCCCAGTGAGAGTCAGTGTGTGTGGGACTGTACCACAGTGAGAGTCAGTGTGTGTATGGGACTGTACCCCGGTGAGAGTCAGTGTGTGTGTGGGACTGTACCCCGGTGAGAGTCAGTGAGTTTCTGTATTGCATCATTCAAGGGGCAGGCTGTGTTGGAGATTACTCTGTACTGTTTGTATTCAATAAACTCTAACTAATCCTGCTGGAGATCTCCAAGTCAACAAAATCTGTGCACTACATTTGTATTATGTTTCGATATCATTGTTAAACTTGCCAGCAACTCAAAGATCAGTCAGAAAGTGATTAGGGAAGAGGGATTTCGAGAGATTAATGGAGTGGGTAAAAATCTGGCAAATGGAGTATAATGTGGGAAAGTATGAGGTTGCATTTTAGCATAATTTTTAATAAAACAGAAGTGTATTTTGTAAATGGTGCAGAGCTTTTCGCCTCAGAGGGATCCAAGTGCTCTTGTGCATGAATCACAAAAGTTAGTATGCAGCTACAGCAAGTAATTAGGAAAGCGAATAGAAGGTTGTAATTTATTATGAAGTGAATTGAATACAAGAGTAGGGGGTTTTACTTTGGTTTTGCAGGACACTGGTGAGTCAC
This sequence comes from Stegostoma tigrinum, assembly GCF_030684315.1. Lineage (NCBI taxonomy): Eukaryota > Metazoa > Chordata > Chondrichthyes > Orectolobiformes > Stegostomatidae > Stegostoma > Stegostoma tigrinum. The sequence continues at coordinate 47,824,991 of NC_081380.1, forward strand.
ATCTGGAGTACTGTGCAGAGTACCAGTCAGCACATTTATAGAAGGATATAAATGAATTAGAAGCTGTTTAGAGTAAGTTTACTAGGCTAATACCTGGAACGGAGAAATCAATTAATGCAGTTGGCTGGTTCGCAATGCAGAATGATACCAACAGTCTGAGTTCGGTTCCCATACCAGCTGAGGTTACCAATGAAGCACTCTCCGTCTCAACCTCTCCCCTCATTTGAGGCATGGTGACCATCAGGTTAAACCACCTAATGAGGAAGACTGAGGTCCTCTGGGACTATGGCAACTTGATCTTAAACTGGACTGGGCCAGATGTCTCATGAGGAAAGGAGGGACAGACTTGCATCTACTGGTGTTGAGAAGAGTAAGAGGTGAAGTTGATTGAAAGATAGATGATGCTGAGGATTATTGGCAAAGTGGAGATGGAGAGGACGTTTCCTCTTGTGGAATAATCTAAAACAAGGGGCCACGGTTTAAAAATAAAGACTTGCCCATTTAGAGATGAGAAGAAAGTTTTTTCTCTGTGTGGGTTGAGAGTCTCCAGGACTTCCTTCCTGAAAGGGTGGTGGATGCCATGTTTCAATATTGTTAAGGCAGAGGTGAAGAGGTTGTTGGAAAGAAAAGGACTGCAAGATTATTGTGGGTGTGTGTGTGAATGTGGGGTAATGATGGCTTATTTGATCTCATTGTGGAGTGAAGTGGGCTGGAGGGGCGAGTGAATGGGTGGGGTGTGTGGGCCTGGGGAAGATTGTTGTCAGTAATGGCTCTTTTCTCTGTGTTTCAGCTTCTCTAACTACAGAGATAACCACTGCAGCCACTCACAGCATTGACTATTCAACTACTGAAGTCCTATCTAATAAAACTAAAGCAATCCCAACCTCAACCACAGGTGGGTCAGATATGAAGAATGGAGATCAGGGGGAAAAGTGGAGGCAGGGGGTTGGTTGGAGCAGGAATGGTGGGGCAGGAGTAGGGGTGATGGAATGGTTACTGATCAGGGAATGTGCTCTTGTATTGATGGTCATGGAGTCTCAGAATGTCGTGGCATTCCTGCTACCAATCATCGCCGGGTCAGTTCCTGGACCTCTGCAGCTCTATGTCTATTTCTCATTGTACCTCTACTTCATTCCACACAAATGCCAAGCAATGACCATCCCTAACAAGAGAGAATGTAATCACTGCCCCAGTTACAAAGAAGAGGTTGACCGTCCCTCTGATTACTTAAACTGAAGCACCCAGAGAAGCTCACAATGTTTCATAATCTGTTATAAAGGAGAGGTTAAATGAAAAGAACTCCTGGCAGTCACTCTATAATCAACAAGTAACAACTTATTTATCTAACTAACAGTGGCAATAAATATAAGTCCCACTTCCATAAACAAAAGTAATAAGAAAAATAATTTAAAATTTCAGCTCTCAAAATTACAGCCAGGATAAGTCTTCTGGAATGCTCCGTACCCTCTCCACTGATCCTCCGTCAGGAACACCTTTCTGCGTCAAATTCTTGTGTCAGGAATATTAACGAAGCGTACCGCTGTACCTTTAGTTTAGATGATTGTTTTCTCAGACAGAGGTTTTGGAGAGAGCCAGTGATTCTTTCTTTTATAGCTAAGAGCTGTTCTCTTGGTAGATGACAGTTGGTCTTACCCTGATTTTTAAATGCCCTCTTCTTTTATACACTTGATGACCTATTAATTTCTTACAATCAGATTGAAAGTGAAGTTCTTTGAAAAGATGACCAAACAGGTAGATGAGAGTAAACCGGTTGATGTGGTATATATGGATTTCAGCAAGGAGTTCGATAAGGTTCCCCACAGTAGGCTATTGTACGAAATGCAGAGGAATGGAATTGTGGGAGATATAGCAGTTTGGATCAGAAATTGGCTTGCTGAAAGAAGACAGAGGGTGGTAGTTGATGGGAAATGTTCATCCTGGAGACCAGTTACTAGTGGTGTACCGCAAGGGTCGGTGTTGGGTTCACTGCTGTTAGTCATTTTAATAAATGACCTGGATGAGGGCATAGAAGGATGGGTTAGTAAACTTGCAGACGACACTAAGGTGGGTGGAGTTGTGGATAGTGATGAAAGATGCTGTAGGTTACAGAGACATAGATAAGCTGCAGAGCTGGGCTGAGAGGTGGCAAATGGAGTTTAATGCAGACAAGTGTGAGGTGATGCACTTTGGTAGGAGTAACCGGAAGGCAAAGTACTGGGCTAATGGTAAGATTCTTGGTAGTGTCAATGAGCAGAGAGATCTCAGTGTCCATGTACACAGATCCTTGAAAGTTGCTACCCAGGTTGACAGGGCTGTTAAGAAGGCATACAGTGTTTTAGCTTTTATTAATAGAGGGATCGAGTTCCGGAACCAAGAGGTTATGCTGCAGCTGTACAAAACTCTGGTGTGGCCGCACTTGGAGTATTGTGTACCGTTCTGGTCACTGCATTATAAGAAGGATGTGGAAGCTTTGGAAAGGGTGCAGAGGAGATTTACTAGGATGTTGCCTGGTATGGAGGGCAGGTCTTACGAGGAAAGGCTGAGGGACTTGAGGCTGTTTTCATTAGAGAGAAGGTGGTTGAGAGGTGGCTTAATTGAAACCTATAAAATAATCAGAGGGTGAGATAGGGTGGAAAGGGAGAGCCTTTTTCCGAGGATGGTGACGGCGAGCACAAGGAGGCATAGCTTTAAATTGAGGGGTGAAAGATATAGGATAGATGTCAGAGGTAGTTTCTTTACTCAGAGAGTAGTAAGGGAATGGAACGCTTTGCCTGCAACGGTAGTAGATTCGCCAACTTTAGGTACATTTAAGTCGTCATTGGACGAGCATATGGACGTACATGGAATAGTGTAGGTTAGATGGGCTTCAGATTGGTATGACAGGTCGACACAACATCGAGGGCCGAAGGGCCTGTGCTGTGCTGTAATGTTCTATGTTCTGTGGTCCTACATTGTCAAAGCCATCAGTTTTAAATTTATTTGGGTTTGGTATCTCGGGCCTAGTTTAATTAATTGTCTAAATTCAAAAACCTGTTGTCTTGGTAAAAATGCTGCTTTCCTGTTAACAGTTTAGCCTTTTGATACATGTTTGAATTGCAAGAGCTCTGTGAACATTTTCAACTGCCTGCAAACATTCCTTTTTAAATTGCCAAGCCTAGAAAAACACATTATCTTTTAAAGGGGCTATGCACCCTTCCCCCTCTATCATTTTACAAGCATCAAATACTCTGCCCAACTTTGCAACCGTTACCATCACTGAATCCCCTGCTATCAATGTCCTGGGGGTTACCATTGACCAGAAACTCGACTAGACTCACCACATACAACAGCAGGTCAGAAGCTGGGAATACTGCAGCAAGTAACTCACCTCTCGACTCCTCAAAGCCTGTTGACCATATACAGGCACAAGTCAGCAATGCGACAGAATACTCCCCACTTGCCTGGGTGAGTGCAGCACCAACAGCACTCAAGAAGCTCGACACCACCCAGGACAAAGCAGCCGCTTGATAGGCACCACATCCACAAGAATCCACTCCCACCAACACTGATGGTCGGTAGCAGCAGTGGGTACTATCTACTAGATGCACTGCAGAAACTGACCAAAGATCCTCAGGAACCACCTTCCAAACCCACAACCACTTCCATCTAGAAGGACAAGGGCAGCAGATACATGGGAACACCACAACTTACAAGTTCCTCTCCAAGTCACTAACCATCCTGACTTGGAAATGTATCACCGTTCTTCAGTGTCACCGGGTTAAAATCCTGGAATTCCCTCCCTAACGGCATGGTGGGTAAGGACTACTGGCAGAAGGCAGTTCACCCCCACCTTCCTCAGGGAATTTAGGGATGGGCAATAAATACTAGCCCAGCTAGCGATGCCCAGTCTGGTGAATTACGTTACACCTTGCTGGGTAACACATGAGAAACTAAATTACATTGTTCATGGAATCAACACAAATTTTATTCAGTTTCATCCAAGTGTACAAAGTCCCCGGTTTACTTTCTGATAGACTCACAGTAACTGAAAACATGGACCAGGTTTCTGTATTTAACTGTTATTTATGTATTATAATTAAATAAATTCTTTTATAGGTAAACAATTATTAACTGTTGCCATTGTTCACACCCACAAGCTGTTCAGAAACTCAGGAACCAATCAGAGTGTTGACAGCAGGCTGATGACCTGATTACTGTCACACAAACCAAGCAGTTACCTGTTGCCAGCTGAATCTCATTTTGCACCTGCCCGGTGCCATGCCTCTACTTCCACCTTTATCCACAAAACAGCGCTGTCAAGAGCGTAACACACTTCCTTCCTAAAAATACAGCAATTTCATCCCCAGTTCCTTGTAAAACGATCCTTTTCTCAGCTCAGTCCCAATCAAAAAGAAAGTGAAACTCAAAGATGCAAACTTTACAAGAGGATTGTTTTCAAAAATCACCTGCTAGTGGGTGGGGACAGCACTGTGAATGAAATGTTCACCCCGTATGTGGTCCACAGGGGGCTGTGCTTCAATGTCACTCAGTGCCTCATTGGAGCATCTGGCATCAGGAGGGAGGACCACCAACAATGCCACGACCGATCCCACTCCCCCTTTCTCCGCCATAACCCTGCCATCACTCCCTGCTGGTCTGAGCTCCACTGATAGTCCTGCTCTTTACGATGCGATGGAACCCTGACAAGCTTCTGCATCGGAGACTAATCAGTAAAGTTAGATCACATGGGATTTGGGGAGAGCTTGCCAAAATTGGCTTAATTCCAGGAAACAGAGAAGGTTGGGGTTGCTTTTCGGACAGGAGGCCTGTGACCAGCGGTGTTCCACAGAGATTGGTGCTGGGACTGCATTTGTTTGTCGTTTATGTAAATGATTTTGATGAGAATATAAAAGACATGGTTAGTACGTTTGCAGATGACTCCAAAATGGGTGGTGTAGTGGACAGTGAAGAAGGTTTTCTATGATTATAAGGAGATCTTGATCAATTGGGTCGATGCAATGAGGAGTGGCAGATGCAGTTCAATTTGGATAAATACAAGGAATTGCATTTTAGTAAAACAAACAAAGGCAGGTCTTATACAATTCAAAGTAGGGCCTTGGGTGGTGTTGTAGAGCAGAGAGACCTAGGGTACAGGTACATAATTATTAGTGTCACAGAGAGGTAGGGTGGGTGAGCAGGCCATGCTCAGACTTTTGAGTAGAGGAATTGGGTTGTTACATTTCAGTTATACAAGATACTGGTGAGGCCTATTCTGGAGCACTTAAAGTTTTTGAGAAGATTTGCAGCTCGGGTTGTGGATGGGGATGTTGATTTGTTCACTGACCTGATACTGTGCAGTACTGTGTCTAGTTCTGTTTGCCCTGTTATAGGAAGGGTATCATTAAACTGGAGAGATTTACCAGGGTGTTGCCAGGAAGAGAGGGTTTGAGTTATAATGAGAGGCTGGAGAGGTTGGGACTTTTTTCCACTGGAGTGTAGGAGGTTGACGGGTGACCTTGTAGAAGTTTATAGAATTGTGAGGGCCATCGATATGACAAATGGTAAGCGTCTTTTCTCTCGGGTGGGGGATTTCTAAACTTGGGGGTATATTTTTAAGGTGAAAGCAGAAAGATTTAAGCAAGTCATGGGGGCAACTTTTTTACACAGAGTGTGGTTTGTGTGTGGAATGAACAGTCAGAGGAAGTGGTGAATACACGTACAACATTTAAATGACATTTGGATAAGTACATGAACAAAAAATGTTTGGAGACCTGTGACCAGTGGTGTTCCACAGGGATCTGTGCTGGGACCACTGTTGTTTGTGATATACGTAAATGATCTGGAGGAAGGTGTAGGTGGTCTGATCAGCAAGTTTGCAGATGACACTAAGATTGGTGGAGTAGCTGATAGTGAGGGGGACTGTCAGAGATTACAGCAGAATATAGATAGACTGGAGAATTGGGCAGATAAATGGCAGATGGAGTTCAATCCAGGCAAATGCGAGGCAATGCATTTTGGAAGATCAAATTCACGGGTGAACTATACAGTAAATGGAAAAGTCCTAGGGAAAATTGATGAACAGAGAGATCTGGGTGTTCAGGTCCATTGTTCCCTGAACGTGGCAACACAGGTCAATAGGGTGGTCAAGAAGGCATACGGCATGCTTTCCTTCATTGGACGGGGTATTGAGTACAAGAGGTGGCAGGTCATGTTGCAGTTGTATAGGACTTTGGTTCGGCCACACTTGGAGTACTGTGTACAGTTCTGGCCGCCACATTACCAAAAGGATGTGGATGCTTTGGAGATGGTGCAGAGGAGGTTCACCAGGATGTTGCCTGGTATGGAGGGTGCTAGCTATGAAGAGAGGTTGAGTAGATTAGGATTATTTTCATTCGAAAGACGGAGATTGAGGGGGGACTTAATTGAGGTCTACAAAATCATGAGGGGTATAGACAAGGAGGATAGCAAGAAGCTTTTTCCCAGAGTGGGGGACTCAATTACTAGGGTCATGAGTTCAAAGTGAGAGGAGGACAGTTTAAGGGAGATATGCGTGGAAAGTTCTTTACACAGAGGGTGGTGGGTGCCTGGAATGCGTTGCCAGTGGAGGTGGTAGACGCAGACACATTAATGTCTTTTAAGATATATTTGGACAGGTACATGGATGGGCAGGGAGCAAATGGACACAGACCGTTAGAAAATAGATGACAGGTTAGACAGTGGATCTTGATCGGCGCAGGCTTGGAGGGCCGAAGGGCCTGTTCCTCTGCTGTAGGTTTCTTTGTTCTTTGATATGGGCCAAATGCAGGGAGATTGGACTAGTTTAGTTTGGGATTGTGGTTGGCCTGGACTGGTCGGGCTGAAGGGTCTGTGTCTGTGCTCTCTGACTGTTGACTCCTATGATGAACCTGGTCTCTATGATAACAAAATGTGAGGCTGGACGAACACAGCAGGCCCAGCAGCATCTCAGGAGCACAAAAGCTGACGTTTCGGGCCTAGACCCTTCATCAGAGAGGGGGATGGGGGGAGGGAACTGGAATAAATAGGGAGAGAGGGGGAGGCGGACCGAAGATGGAGAGTAAAGAAGATAGGTAGAGAGGAGAGTATAGGTGGGGAGGTAGGGAGGGGATAGGTCAGTCCAGGGAAGACGGACAGGTCAAGGAGGTGGAATGAGGTTAGTAGGTAGCTGGGGGTGCGGCTTGGGGTGGGAGGAAGGGATGGGTGAGAGGAAGAACCGGTTAGGGAGGCAGAGACAGGTTGGACTGGTTTTGGGATGCAGTGGGTGGGGGGGAAGAGCTGGGCTGGTTTAGGGATGCAGTTGGAGAAGGGGAGATTTTGAAGCTGGTGAAGTCCACATTGATACCATTGGGCTGCAGGGTTCCCAGGCGGAATATGAGTTGCTGTTCCTGCAACCTACGGGTGGCATCACTGTGGCAGTGCAGGAGGCCCATGATGGACATGTCATCTAGAGAATGTTTGTTGTGAACTGAGCGGAGGTGTTCTGCAAAGCGGTCTCCAAGCCTCACATTTTGTTGTCTTGGATTCTCCAGCATCTGCAGTTCCCATTATCTCTGGTCTCTATGATGTTGGGTCCAATTAAAATCCTGGTTTTTAGAAGATATTAGGTCCAGCAATGATCCTTGTACTCCAGTCTTCTAAATAGAAAGACCAGCATTCCATTAGCTTTCTTGGTTATTTTCTATACCTGTTCATGAAATCTTGAGGATCTATGAACCTGAACCCCCAGGTCTCTTTGAACATTCACTGTATTTAACTTCATACCATCTCGAAAGGACCCTGATGTATCCTTTCTTGGTTAAAACTCAATACCCTGATGCTTGCTAACATTGAACACCATCTGCTATTGTTTTGCCCGTTCACCTGGTCTATCAATATCCCTTTGTAATTTTATTTTATCTTTGTCTCTGTTGTGTCCTCTCTCACTCCCTTTCTCACTCATTCTTACACCATCTCTCAAGCTGTCTTTTGCTCTTGCATTCTCACTTTACACTGTCCAAGTGTCCCTCTCCTCTTCACCCTCTCACACTCCTTCTCTCTCTCCCCCGACTTCTTCTCTCCCCCTGACCTTCTCCCCCCCCGACTCCTCTCTCTCTGTCCCCTCCGACTCCTTCTCTCTCGCCCCCCCGATTCCTTCTCATGCCCCCCTGACTCCTTCTCTCTCCCCCGACTCCTTCTCTCTCCCCCCCAACTCCTTCTCTCTCCCCCCCAACTCCTTCTCTCTCTCCCCCCGAATCCTTCTCTCTCTCCCCCCCGACTCCTTCTCTCTCTCCCCCCCGACTCCTTCTCTCTCGCCCCCCCGATTCCTTCTCATTTCCCCCCCGACTCCTTCTCTCTCCCCTGACTCCTTCTCTCTCCCCCGACTCCTTCTCTCTCCCCCCAACTCCTGCTCTCTCCCCCCCGACTCCTTCTCTCTCTCCCCCCCGAATCCTTCTCTCTCTCCCCCCCGAATCCTTCTCTCTCTCACCCCTCCGACTCCTTCTCTCTCGCCCCCTGATTCCTTCTCATGCCCCCCCGACTCCTCTCTTCCCCCGACTCCTTCTCTCTCTCCCCCAACTCCTTCTCTCTCCCCCTCTTGCTTGCTCTCTCTCTCTTCACCCCTCCCTCTCTCTCTGTGTCTCCCTCCCACTCTCTCTCTCTCCCCCATCTCTGCCTCACACCCTGTCCTCACTGGCTGCTAGTACTGCTGTCTCTTGTGTTTTATTAGGTAATCAGCCCAATCTTTCAGGCACCAACCGCAAGCTCTTGGTGATCCCATTCCTGCTGTTACTGATCGCTGCTGTAATTGGACTCATCGTGTGGTTCAAGAGGTGAGTGACCTGACAACAGCCTCTGGATTAGGAGCCATGGGGGCTACTCCCCATATAAGGTTCTCAGATCTTCGACAGAACCCTGAACAACTGACCCAGTCACTGTGCCACTAGGTCCTGCAAATTATTATCAGATCTGGCCATTGCGAGAAGGTAATTGCTGTACTGTCTGGTTCCAAGGCATCTTGGTTTGGTGAGACTGATTAATGGGAGGTTGTGGGGACAGGACCGGCCCTTTCATAATTCTTTTTAGCTGCTCTTATAAGCCACTTTGTTGCCCTCTGTTGGATTTTGTATTTGTTCCATTCTGAGAGATCTTTACGGTTCTTTGCATTTATTAGCCCTTTTCAAAAGAAAACTTGCTGACCCTTTCTTCCCTGAATGTCCATGGCTGTTTTTATTGTGAGCAACAGCTTTTCCTTCTCATGGATACAAAATGCTTCTGAATGGCATTTAATGTTTTTAGAACACCATCCACTGTTCCTTGGTTACCAATTACCTTTTGGCAGAGCTTCCAAGTTTGTTGCGGATAGTCTTTGCCTCATCCCATTAAAGTCTGCCTTACTTAAATCCAAAATTGCAGTATCCAATCTTTTCTTATCTCTTACAAACGATACATTAAACTTGATAATCTTATTATCACGATTTGACAAATGCTCACAAACAACTAGGTCACTAATTAAATCAGGCTCATTGCTCATTACCAGATTCAGTGACGCTTGTCTCCTTGTTGTATCCAAGGCACATGCTGTAGGAAACAATCCTGGACACATATGAGAAATTCACAATGTTCTGCAGGTGTCTGTCTGTCTCTTCCAGTCTATGTTAAGATTAAAATGCCCCATTAATATTACTCTGGGTGATTCGGTGGCTCAGTGGTTAGCACTGGTGTCCCTCAGTGTCAGGGACCCGGGTTTGATTCCAGCCTCAGGTGACTGTCAGTGTGGAGTTTGCACATTCTCTGCACATGCTGGATGAGACTGCTTCCCCACTGTTTCACGACAGCAGCAGTGTAACCATCATTCCTGATGAGTTCCAGGAACCTGTTCTTACACATGTAGCACCTCCTTCCACAAACCCAGTTTTACTTCTTGTTCCCATTTTAGTCCACATTTCAAAATAAATAAAAAGAGCTAGTCTTGACAAGATCGAGAATAACATTTGACACATTCCAAATCCACCAAATTGACTGAAGTTCTAAACGAGACAGCTTCAAGTAAGTCATTTAGGTGAGTGCTCAGGTGATCAATCTGGTTCAGATTTTTGGGACATTGGGACCGGTTCTGGGGAAGGTGGGACTATTACAAATTGGACGGTACACCTGGGCCGGACTGGAACCAATGTCCTTGGGGGTGCTTTTGCTAATGCTGTGGGGGAGGGCTTAAACTAATGTGGCAGGCGGATGGGAACCAAATATTGGGCAGAAAGGAGGTAGTAACTAAAGCCCGCAGAGAACTAGATAATGGAGGCAGTGTGACTAAAGGGAATAGTAGTCGGGGAGCAGATGATGAACACAAAGGGACAGGTGGTCTGAGGTGCATTTGTTTTAATGCGAGAAGTGTAGTAGATAAGGCAGATGAGTGAAGGGCTTGGATCGGTACCTGGAGGTATGATGTTACTGCTATTACTGAGACTTGGTTGAGGGAAGAGCATGATTAGCAACTAGTTGTCCCAGGATATCAATGCTTCAGGCGGGATAGAGAGGGAGGGAAAAGGGGTGGAGGTGTTGCAATACTGGTCAAAGACGATATCACAGCTGTACTGAAGGAGGGCCCCATGGAGGACTCAAGCAGTGAGGCAATATAGGTAGAACTCAGAAATAGGAAGGATGCAGTAACAATGTTGGGGCTGTACTACAGGCCTCCCAACAGCGAACGTGAGACAGAGGTAGAATTACGTAAACAGATAATGGAAAGGTGTAGGAGAACAGGGCGGTGGTGATGGGATATTTTAATTTTCCCAACATTGACTGCAATTCACTCAGAGTTACGGGTCAAGATGGAGCAGAATTTGTAAGGTGTATCCAGGAGGGTTTTCTTGAGCAGTATGTATGTAGTCCAACTCGGGAAGGGGCCATACTGGACCTGGTGCTGGGGAATGAACCGGGCCAGGTGGTTGATATTACAGTAGGGGACTACTTTGGAAATAGCGACCACAATTCCGTAAGTTTTACAATACTCATGGACAAGGATGGGAGTGGTCCAAAAGGAAGCGTTTTAAACTGCGGGAAGGCCAACTATACCAAGATTCAGCGGGATCTGGGGAATGTAGATTGGGAGAAACTGTTTGAAGGTAAATCCACATTTGATATGTGGGAGGCTTTTAAGGAGAGGTTGATTAGCGTCCAGGAGAGACATGTTCCTGTGAAAATGAGGAATAGAAAAGGCAAGATTAGGGAACCATGGATGACAGGTGAAATTGTGAGATGAGCCAAGGGGAAAAGGAAGCATACATGAGGTCTCGGCAACTGAAGACAGATTAAGCTTTGGAAGAATATGGGGAATGTAGAGCGAATCTGAAATGAGGGATTAGGAGGGCTAAGAGAGGGCATGAGATATTGCTGGCAAACATGGTTAAGGAAAATCCCAAAGCCTTTTATTCATATATAAAGAGCAAGAGGGTAACTAGAGAAAGGATTGGCCCACTTAAGGACAAAGAAGTAAAGTTATGCGCTGAGTCAGAGAAAACGGGTGACATTCTTAACGAGTACTTTGCATCGGTATTCACCAAGGAGAGGGACATGACAGATGTTGAGGTTAGGGATAGATGTTTGTTTAGTCTAGGTCAAGTTGACATAAGGAAGGAGGAAGTGTTAGGTACCCTACAAGACAATAAGGTAGACAAGTCCCCAGGTCCGAATGGGATCTATCCCAGGTTGTTGAGGGAAGCGAGAGAGGAAATAGCCAGGGCCTTAATTGATATCTTTGCAGCATCCTTAGACACGGGTGACGTCCCAGAGGACTGAAGACTTGCTAATGTTGTCCCCTTGTTTAAGAAGGGCAGCAAGGATAATACAGATAATTATCGACTGGTGAGCCTGACATCAGTGGTAGGGAAGCTACTGGAGAAGATACTGAGGGTTAGGATCTATTCCCATTTGGAAGAAAATGGGCTTATCAGTGATAGGCAACATGGTTTTGTGCAGGGAAGGTCATGTCTTACCAACTTAATAGAATTCTTTGAGGACGTGACAAAGTTGATTGATGAGGGAAAGGCTGTAGATGTCATATACATGGACTTCAGTAAGGCGTTTGATAAGGTTCCCCATGGAGAAAGTGAAGTCACATGGGGTTCAGGGTGTGCTAGCTAGATGGATAAAAAAACTGGCTGGGCAACAGGAGACAGAGAGTGGTAGTAGAAGGGACTTTCTCAAATTGGAGACCTGTAACCAGTGGTGTTCCACAGGGATCTGTGCTGGGACCACTGTTGTTTGTGATATACGTAAATGATTTGGAGGAAGGTGTAGGTGGTCTGATCAGCAAGTTTGCTGATGACACTAAGATTGGTGGAGTAGCTGATAGTGAAAGGGACTGTCAGAGATTACAGCAGAATATAGATAGACTGGAGAGTTGGGCAGATAAATGGCGTTCAATCTGGGCAAATGCGAGGTGATGCATTTTGGAAGATCTAATTTAAGGGGGAATTATACAGTAAATGGAAAAGTCCTAGGGAAAATTGATGAACAGAGAGATCTGGGTGTTCAGGTCCATTGTTCCCTGAAGGTGACAATGCAGGACAATAGGGTGGTCAAGAAGGCATATGGCATGCTTTCCTTCATTGGACGGGGTATTGAGTACAAGAGGTGGCAGGTCATGTTACAGTTGTGTAAGACTTTGGTTCGGCCACATTTAGAGTACTGTGTACAGTTCTGGTCATCACATTACCAAAAGGATGTGGATGCCTTGGAGAGGGTGCAAGGAAGTTCACCAGAATGTTGCCTGTTATGGAGGGTGCTAGCTATGAAGAGAGGTTGAGTAGATTAGGATTATTTCATTAGAAAGACGGAGATTGAGGGGGGACCTGATTGAGGTCTACAAAATCATGAGAGGTATAGACAAGGTGGATAGCAAGAAGCTTTCTCCCAGAGTGGGGGACTCAATTACTAGGGGTCATGAGTTCAAAGTGAGAGGAGGCAAGTTTAGGGGAGATATGCGTGGAAAGTTCTTTAGGCAGAGGGTGGTGAGTGCCTGGAACGCATTGCCAGCGGAGGTGGTAGATGCAGACACATTAGTGTCTTTTAAGATATATCTGGACAGGTACAAGGATGGGCAGGGAGCAAATGGACACAGCCCCTTAGAAAATAGATGACAGGTTAGACAGAGGATCTCAATCGGCGCAGGCTTGGAGGGCCAAAGTGCCAGTTCCTGTGCTATAGGTTTCTTTGTTCTTTGTATAACCGTAGGTCCCTGGTCGATTGGTTAGTTCAATGCGTGACCATTTGTTGATTAGCAAATTCCCAACTTCTCTCAGTCCAGTACACACCGATACACCCCAGTACAGTACACACTGATACACCCCGGTACAGTACACACTGATATACCCCGGTACAGTACACACTGATACACCCCGGGACAGTACACACTGATACACCCCGGGACAGTACACACTGATACACCCCGGTACAGAGAATGTCCCTGGAAGGGACGGATTGTCATATGAGCAAAGACTAAGCAGGTTGGGAGTCTACTCCATGGAGTCTAGAAGAATGAGAGGTGATCTCATTGAAACATATTGGATTCTTTAGGGGCTTCACAGGGTTAATGCTGAGAGAATGTTTCCCCTCTTAGGAGAGTCGAGGACCAGAGAAAAAAAGGGGCCCTAATTTAAGACCCATGAGCAATCCATTAACCTACTCCTTACAGATGGGCAGTTTGCTGCACGGATGATGGAGTTTAAAATCTCTTATTGCCTTATTCCAGAAAAAAGAGGAAACGCAAGAAATCTTGGATAAGTCGGATAAGACTGGGACGGAACATTCCAGAAGCAAGGGACAGAGTCTCACTGGTGAAAGTTCTCTCTTCACCTCAAAACTTGTCTTCCACACCGCTATGTGCCAGTTTATCAGGCACAGCATCAGGAACACATGCTGCACAGGTACTGGGGTATATCAGTGTGTACTGTCCCGGGGTGTATCAGTGTGTACTGTACCTGGGTGTATCAGTGTGTACTGTACCGGGGTGTATCAGGGTGTACTGTACCGGGGTCTATTCAGTGTGTACTGTACCGGGGTCTATCAGTGTGTACTGTAACGGGGTGTATCAGTGTGTACTGTCCCGGGGTGTATCAGTGTGTACTGTACCTGGGTGTATCAGTGTGTACTGTACCGGGGTCTATCAGTGTGTACTGTACCGGGGTGTATCAGTGTGTACTGTCCCGGGGTGTATCAGTGTGTACTGTCCCCGGGTGTATCAGTGTGTACTGTCCCGGGGTGTATCAGTGTGTACTGTACCGGGGTATATCAGTGTGTACTGTACCGGGGTGTATCAGTGTGTACTGTACCGGGGTGTATCAGTGTGTACTGTCCCGGGGTGTATCAGTGTGTACTGTCCCCGGGTGTGTCAGTGTGTACTGTCCCGGGGGTGCATCAGTGTGTACTGTACCAGGGTATATCAGTGTGTACTGTCCCGGGGTGTATCAGTGTGTACTGTCCCCGGGTGTGTCAGTGTGTACTGTCCCGGGGGTGCATCAGTGTGTACTGTACTGTTGTGCGGGTCCTGGTGTAGGAGATCAGCCACGATCTCATGGAGCGGATTGTAGGCTCGAGGGGTTGAGTGGCTTCTTCCTGTTCCTATTGTACTCACCCTGTCCCCGTCCCCGCTCCTCGGGGCTCGTTATTTACTCTGTTGTTTGCAGCCGGTGCAATTCACCATTGAGGACCTATCTTTACTCGAAGTCTTGAAGATTGGGAAGCAGGGGAAGTTCTACCGAGCAAAAATCATCCGGGGTAACTGCAAAGGCCATCGGCTGGTGACCTGCAAGCTGACCATGAGGAGTGAGTAACCGGAAATGGGGCTGTACTTAGAAACAAAGAAGATTGGAGCAGGAGGAGCCTATTCGGCTCTTCAGCCTGCTCCGCCAATCTTCATGTTCATGTCTGATCGTTCAACTGAGTAGCCTGATCCTGCTTTCTCCCCATAACCTTTGATCCCATTCGCCCCAAGTGCTATATCTCGTCACATCTTGAATATATTCAATGTTTTGGCATCACCTACTTCCTGTGGTAATGAATTCCACAGGCTCACCACTGTCTGAGTGAAGAAATATCTCCTTATCCCCGCCCTAAATGGTCTACCCCAAATCCTTAGACTGCATCCCCTGGTTCTGGACTCACCCTCCATCGGGAACATCCTCCCTGCATCTACCCTGTCTAGTCCTGTTAGAATTTTATAAACCTTTATGAGATTCCCCGTCATTCATCTGAACTCCAGCGATAACAATCCTAACCTAGTCAATCTCTCCTCATACACCAGACCAGCCATTCCCGGAACCAGCCTGGTAACCCTTCACTGCACTCCCTCGAGAGCAAGAGCATCCTTCCTCAGAAAAGGAGACACAATATTGCAGGTGTGGTCTCACCAAAGCCCTGTATAACTGCAACAACACATCGCTGCTCCTGTACTCGAAACCTCTCATAATGAAGGCCAACATACTGTCTTCTTCTCTACTGCCTGCTGCACCTGCAGGCTTACCTTCAGCGACTGGTGCCCAAGGACACTGCATACTCCCCTCTAAAAATTTACAGCCATTCGGCTCGTTATCTGCCGCCTTGTTTTTGCTTCCAAAGTGAATAACCTCACACTTATCCAAATTATATGTGATGACCCAGTCTGAGTTACAATGTGGGACTGTGGGACTATCAGGCTGGGGAACTCTAACCTTTTCCACTGTCTCTGGCAGGTGTATCCCAGCATAAGCTGCAGGTGGAGGTTGGCATCATGAACAAATTGGGTTATCACAGGAATATCATTCAACTCCTAGACTGGAACATCTCACAGGGTAAATCAGTCTGTAGGGGGGTGGGTCTGTGTAGGGGTGTAGGGTGGGTGCGTAGGTGTATAGGTGCAGTAAGTGGGTGCGGATGTATGTGGGTAGAGGTGTGCAGATGTGTGTCTGTGTGTGTGTGATGTCTGTCGGGGAGGTGAATGGAGGATGGGTGGGGATGTGCAGGAGTGGGTGGGCGAGGGTGTGTTGGGAGTGGATGTGGGAGGGCGGAGTGAGTGTGAGGGTTGGGTGACAGTAGGTGCATAGGTGTGTCCATGATGGGGCTCGGTGGGGGTTTGTGTGACGGGCTCTTGGTGGTAGGCAATAGTGTGTTACTCTGACCCAGTGCCTGGTCTATATCCCACACTCACCCAGTACCCGGTCTGTTACAGAGCCCTATATCCCACACTCACCCAGCACCAGGTCTGTTACAGAACCCTATATCCCACACTCACCCAGCACCAGGTCTGTTACAGAGCTCTATATCACACCCTGACCCAGTGCCTGGTCTGTTACAGAGCCCTAAATCACACTCTGACCCAGTGCCCGGTCTGTTACAGAGCTCTATATCCCACTCTGACCCCGTGTCCGGTCTGTTACAGTGCCCTAAATCCTACTCGGACCCAGCACCTGGTCTGTTAAGAGCCCTACATCCCACACTGACCCAGTACCTGGTCTGTTACAGAGCCCTAACTCCCACACTGACCCAGAACCCGGTCTGTCACAGAGCCCTATATCCCACTCTGATCCAGGACCTAGTCTGTTACAGAGCCCTGTATCCCACTCTGACCCAGTGCCCGGTCTGTTACAGAGCCCTAAATCCCACTCTGACCCAGCACCCGGTCTGTTACAGAGCCCTAAATCCCACTCTGACCCAGTACCCGGTCTGTACAGAGCCCTAAATCCCACTCTGACCCAGTACCCGGTCTGTACAGACCCCTATATCCCACACTGACCCAGTACCCAGTCTGTTACAGAGCTCTATATCCCACACTCACCCAGTGACTGGTCTTTTACAGATTTCTATATCCCACTCTGACCCAGCACCCGGTCTGTTACAGAGCCCTATATCCCACTCTGACCCAGTGCCCGGTCTGTTACAGAGCTCTGTATCCCACTTTAACCCAGTTCCCGGTCTGTTACAGAGCTCTATATCCCACTCTTACCCAGTTCCCGGTCTGATACAGAGCTCTATATCCCACTCTGACCCAGTACCCGGTCTGTTACAGAGCCCTACTTTCTGATAATGGAGCATGTGGGATGCCGGAACCTGAAAACATTTTTACAGGATAACAGGCCCCAGCTGTCCAGCTGTAAGGAGCTACAAACCCAGCTGACGTTAGCAGCCTATTTCATTTCGCTGGGGATGGAGCACATCGCGTCAAGAAAGGTAAATACTTGGTTTTGTACAGCTCACCTTGGGACAGCTTGGCTCAGTACAGTTCAGCCCTGTATGGCCTGGTTTGGTATTACCAAGATCGAATTAGCTTGGTTCAGTTTAGTATGGCTCAGTTCACTTTGGGTCGTTTGAGCAAGGCTCAGGGCAGCTAGGTTTGGTATGGCTTGGTGTGTCTCATTGCAGTTCAGCGTGGCTCAGTTCAGTACAGCTTGGTGCTGCTCGGCTTGGTGAGGCAGGTTTCGTGTCAGTGTGGTTCGGTGAACCTCTGTTCTGCTTGATGAGGCACAGCTCATTTTGGTTCAGTTTGGTGAGCTTGACACAGCTTGGCTTTGTTTTGGTGTGTCTCGGTTTGGTTCTGGTTGGGATTGGTCAGTTCAGATCGGTACAGTTTGGTTCGGGTTGGTACAGCATGGCGCTGCTCAGTTTGGTTCAGTGTGGCTCAATTTGATTCTGTACAGCTCAGTGGGACAGGCTGTGACCCTGGATCTAACTTGATGTTGCTTGATGCTGACAGATTGTTCACCGGGATTTGGCAGCAAGGAACATTCTGGTTGGTCGATTTCCACAGGAGTGCAAGATTGCAGAGTTCAGTCTGGCAGCTGATCTGTCCAATGCAGGAGCTGAGAAGTGTAAGACAGCAAAAGGGGTTAGTACTCCTTCTTTTCTCAAAGCAGGTTGTTTCAAAAGTGACACAGAGCAGCAGAGTCTGGAAAGCAACCACTCTGTGGGCATTGTGAATGGACCCTCATCATCACTGTCTTCATGGGGAAACTGTGAAAACACAAGCTGAATACTGCCTTCCACTAAGGCAGGGACTATTTCCACACCGTAGAGATTCCATATCTATAATTTAAATAGGGGCTGGCAGCAGCATTTAGAGAAGAACACATGTAGTGCAGCACACTGCCTAGATACAGCAGCCCTGAGATTAGGGGGATCCAATCTGTCGGAGACATGACAGATAAAGAGCTGCCCCATTTTCAGCACAGCGTAACTTCAGAAAGGACCTCTCAGAACCATCATCATCTCATCAATGACACTGTCAGACTCATGCTTATTCCAGTGTTATACAGTGACAGACATGTCCCCACCAGTACTGTCCCCCAGTTTTACACAGTGACAGACCTGTCCCCACTGGTACTGTATCCTAGTGTTATACAGTGACAGACCTGTCCTCACTGGTACTGTATCCCAGTGTTATACAGTGACAGACCTGTCCCCACCAGTACTGTCCCCCAGTTTTACACAGTGACAGATGTGTCCCCACCGGTACTATCCCCCAGTGTTACACAGTGACAGACCCATCCCCCACCGGTACTGTCCCCCAGTGTTACACAGTGACAGACCTGTCCCCACCGATACCGTACCCCAGTGTTATACAGAGACAGACCTGTCCCCACCGGTACTGTGCCCCAGTGTTACTTAGTGACAGACCTGTCCCCACCGGTACTGTGCCCCAGTGTTACACAGTGACAGATCTGTCCCCACCAGTACTGTACACCAGTGTTACACAGTGACAGACCTGTCCCCACCGGTACCGTACCCCAGTGTTACTTAGTGACAGACCTGTCCCCACCGGTACTGTACCCCAGTGTTATACAGTTACAGACCTGGCCCCACCAGTTCTGTACACCAGTGTTACACAGTGACAGACCTGTCCCCACCGGTACTGTACCCCAGTGTTATACAGAGACAGACCTGTCCCCACCGGTACTGTGCCCCAGTGTTACTTAGTGACAGACCTGTCCCCACCGGTACTGTACCCCAGTGTTACACAGTGACAGACTTGTCCCCACCAGTACTGTGTCCCAGTGTTACAGAGTGACAGACCTGTCCCCACGGGTACTGTACCCCAGTGTTATACAGGGACAGACCCATGCCCCACCGGTACTGTGCCCCAGTGTTAGAGAGGGACAGACCTGTCCCCACCAGTACTGTGCCCCAGAGTTGTTTTTGGGTTGAAAATTTAACAACTGTCTGAGTGGAAAACTGCTTCCTATCAGCATCTTATATGGTTTTCCCCCATTCCCCGTCCCCCTGCCTAATTACAGTCACGTGCACGCTGTTCTAGATACCCTCAGAGTGTTAACATCTGCTCAGTATCTTCCATGTTAGTCTCCTCTAAACGTTTTACATTTCAATCAGGTCACCTCTCATTCTTTAAACTCCAATGAGTATGTAGAGCGAATCTCATCAACCTTTCTGCATGAGACAATGCTTCATCCCAGGAATTAACCAAGTGTCCCTGGACTGATCTGCCTCGAATGTCAGTAGATCCATTCTCAACTCTGGCAACCAAACTGTGTTCCAGACTGGGGCCTTGTGAGTGATTGCTCAGGGTCTGGCTTGGGGATTGTTCTCAGGACCTGGGCTCAGGATCCGGTCTCAGGCATTTGTCTCTGTGTGCTCCACCCTCATTCCTGGGCTTCTGAAGGTTTGATCTTTCTGTGCAGAACCCTGGAATCCCGTTCCGCTGGTACCCACCAGAATTCTTTACTGATGGGATTTACCCCCTGCACGGGGATGTCTGGGCTTTTGGCATCCTGCTTTGGGAGTTGGAGACTTTGGGTAAGAACATGTTCGCATAACTTCTCTCAACCCAATGCAGACCCAAGACTCCTGCCTCCCCCAAATCACTGCCTCCCCCAGACTCATGCCTCCCCCAAATCACTGACTCCTCCACCCTGGCAGCTGGCTCACTGATCTACCCCCACCAAACCCCACTTCCCAATTCCCTCCCCTGCACCCTTCTCCTGTCAGCAACTCCCATTCCTATTTCAGGAGGCTTGGAGACCGCTTTGCAGAACACCTCCGCTCGGTTCGCAATAAACAACTGCACCTCCCAGTCGCGAACCATTTCAACTCCCCCTCCCATTCCTCAGATGACATATCCATCCTGGGCCTCCTGCAGTGCCACAATGATGCCACCCGAAGGTTGCAGGAACAGCAACTCATATTCTGCTTGGGAACCCTGCAGCCCAATGGTATTGATGTGGATTTTACCAGCTTCAAAATCTTCCCTTCCCCCACCGCATCCCAAAACCAGCCAAACACGTCCCCGCCTCCCTGATCTGTTCTTCCTCTCACCTATCCCCCCCTCTCACCTCAAGCCGCACCTCCATTTCCTACCTACTAACCTCATCCTGCCCCCTTGACCTGTCTGTCCTCCCCGGACTGGCCTATCCCCTCCCTACCTCCCCAGCTATACTCACCTTTACTGGCCCCATCCCCGCCCCTTTAACTTGTCTATCTCCTCTTCTCCTCTATCCATCTTCGATCCGCCTCCCCCTCTCTCCCTATTTATTTCAGAATCCCCTAACCCTCCCCCGTTTCTGTAGATGGGTCTAGGCCCAAAACGTCAGCTAGTCCTGGGGGAAAGTTGATTTGAGTCTGATGATGAGTAGATTCAAGGTGTTAGCCTGAACAGTGAGCCCACAGCTGGAGATAGGGTCTTTTTAAGAAGACAG
This sequence comes from Stegostoma tigrinum, assembly GCF_030684315.1. NCBI lineage: Eukaryota > Metazoa > Chordata > Chondrichthyes > Orectolobiformes > Stegostomatidae > Stegostoma > Stegostoma tigrinum. Next base: position 47,845,642 of record NC_081380.1, read on the forward strand.
AGAGCCATGCAGTGTGGATACCAAGATAGTAGGAACTGCAGATGCTGGAGAATCTGAGATAACAAGGTGTGGAGCTGGGTGAACAGAGCAGGCCAAGCAGCATCAGAGGAGCAGGAAAACTGACGTTTCAGGTCTAGACCCTTCTTCAGAAAATCCTCTATCTCTCCTCCTTTTCACTGTGACTCACACTTCACCACTCTACCTTCCCCCCTCACTCTCTATTCCTATTATCCCTTCCACCCACACTCTCTCCCCCATCTCTTCCCAGCCCTGTCCCCTCACTTCTCCCTCCATCAGTCTCTCTCCCCACTTCTCTCTCACACTGTCTCTGTCTCTCTGTCTCGGTGTCCAGGCAGTTCACCATACCCGGAGTTTGAGACTGCTGAGCAGGTGGTGCTGAATGTTTGCTCTGGATACAAAATGAAGAAGCCCTCACAGTGTCGAGATGAGATGTAAGAAAGTTCATGGGAGTATTTTTTCTGAAATTCTCTTTCCACCCTCAAAACATGGTCAGATGATAATGATGGAAGGCTGTTGGAGAGTCAGTGTGGAGGCAGCTTTACTCTGTACCTAACCCCGTGCTGTCCCTGTCCTGGGAGTGTTTGATGGGGGGAGGGGTGGGGGACAGCCTTTACTCTTTCTCTAACCCATGCTGTCTCTGTCTTGAGAGTGTTTGATGGGGGACAATGTAGAGTGAGGTTTACTCTGTGTCTAACCCTGTGCTGCCCATGTTCTGGGGGTGTTTGAAGGGGGGACAGTGTACAGGAAGCTTTACTCTGTACCTAAGCCTGTACTGTCCCTGTCCTGGGAGTGGGGACTGTGTAGTGAGCTTGCTGCGTCCCTGTTTCTTAGAACTCTTGGTGTTTTTTTCAGTTATGAGGTGATGGATTTTTGTTGGATGGAGAGATATGAGGAGCGGCCAATGTTCAATGACATCATGAAGTACCTGGAGGATTTGGTCGAGAATGATGCAGTGAGTAATGTCGTGTTTACTGAACCACAGAGAAAGGCTGGTTGTCCCTCTGACCTCCCAGTTCAGAAGATGGAGCGAGGGACATTTCCAGAAGCTTTGTCATTAGTTTCACATGTTCCATATTCGGCTAGTTGGTAATTAGATTTGTCAAAATTCCCAAGTCAGCACCTTCAGGATCTGTGTCCCAGTGAGGGTCAGCCCCTTCAGGAACTGTATCCCAGTGAGAGTTAGCCCTAACAGGAACTGTATCCCAGTGAGATTCAGCACCTTCAGGATCTGTGTCCCAGTGAGGGTCAGCCCCTTCAGGAACTGTATCTCAGTGAGGGTCAGCCCCTTCAGGAACTGTATCCCAGTGAGAGTCAGCACCTTCAGGATCTGTATCCCAGTGAGGGTCAGCCCCTTCAGGAACTGTATCCCAGTGAGAGTCGGCCCCTTCAGGAACTGTATCCCAATGAATGTAGTTGTTAGGGAGGGAGTTGGTTATGAGTTGTATTGAGTCTGAATTTTGTTTGTGATTAATGCTCTGATCTCTTTCTCTGCAGGATTACATTCAGGTGGAAGACTGTATTGAGGAATGTCAGGTGGTTAACTCCACTCCCTGGGCCCTGCCTCATTCTGCCTCTGTCCAAAACACCTATGTGAAGGGCTGGCTTGATTCAGTGTGAAACAGCGCTGCATGTGTTTGGGGGTGGGGGGAAGATTGACAAATTGGGCTAATCATTAAATCCTTGATGCTTCAGTGTAAGAGATGGAACTAATCTTAATTAAGTGCTGTTTTATGTGAAGGTAGTTGTGTTAGATATTGACTGTATTCTGCTGTATTGGTGTGTCCTCAGACTGGAATGCTGGTGTCTCTGTCAAGGTCCATGAGCCTTGGGATTGAGATCATTGTCTGTGAATGTATCAGAACAGAAGAAATAGCTGCAGGGGATGGAAATTTGACCTCTTGAGCCACTTCTGCCATTCAGTATACATCAAGATGATGTGATTCTGGTGTATTTCCACCTTCCTGCCCCACTCTTTCTCAGAAAATCTTGACTCCCTTGCAAATTAACAATCTGTCTAATTCTGTCTTGAATGAATTCAAAGACTCACCCCACCCCGTTACTGTCTTAGGGACAGCATTGCAAAGTCTGTTGACTCTCTGAGAGAAAATTGTCTTCCTCTTCTCCATCTCAAATGGAAGATCCCTCACACTGGAGCAGTTCCTCTGCTCCCTCCCATCCCGTTCTAGACTCCACCCAAGAGGGGAAACATCTTCCTTGTATCCATTGTCACAATGTTATACCTTTCAATAAGGTTGTCTCAGTGATAATGGGAACTGCAGATGCTGGAGAATCCAAGATAATAAAATGTGAGGCTGGATGAAAACAGCAGGCCCAGCAGCATCTCAGGAGCACAAAAGCTGATGTTTCGGGCCTAGACCCTTCATCAGAGAGGGGGATGGTGTGAGGGTTCTGGAATAAATAGGGAGAGAGGGGGAGGCGGACCGAAGATGGAGAGAAAAGAAGATAGGTGGAGAGGAGAGTATAGGTGGGGAGGTAGGGAGGGGATAGGTCAGTCCAGGGAAGACGGACAGGTCAAGGAGGTGGGATGAGGTTAGTAGGTAGGGGATGGAGGTGCGGCTTGGGGTGGGAGGAAGGGATGAGTGAGAGGAAGAACAGGTTAGGGGGGCAGAGACAGGTTGGACTGGTTTTGGGATGCAGTGGGTGGAGGGGAAGAGCTGGGCTGGTTGTGTGGTGCAGTGGGGGGAGGGGACGAACTGGGCTGGTTTTGGGATACGGTGGGGGAAGGGGAGATTTTGAAGCTGGTGAAGTCCACAACGATACCATTGGGCTGCAGGGTTCCCAAGCGGAATATGAGTTGCTGTTCCTGCAACCTTCGGGTGGCATCACTGTGGCACTGCAGGAGGCCCATGATGGACATGTCATCTAAAGAATGGGAGGGAGAGTGGAAATGGTTTGCGACTGGGAGGTGCAGTTGTTTATTGCGAACTGAGCGGAGGTGTTCTGCAAAGCGGTCCCCAAGCCTCCGCTTGGTTTCCCCAATGTAGAGGAAGCCACACTGGGTACAGTGGATGCAGTATACCACATTGGCAGATGTGCAGGTGAGCCTCTGCTTAATATGGAAAGTCATCTTGGGGCCTGGGATAGGGGTGAGGGAGGAGGTGTGGGGGCAAGTGCAGCATTTCCTGCGGTTGCAGGGGAAGGTGCCGGGTGTGATGGGGTTGGAGGGCAGTGTGGAGCGAACAAGGGAGTCACGGAGAGAGTGGTCTCTCCGGAAAGCAGACAAGGGTGGGGATGGAAAAATGTCTTGGGTGGTGGATTGTAGATGGCGGAAGTGTCGGAGGATGATGCGTTGTATCTGGAGGTTGGTGGGGTGGTGTGTGAGAATGAGGGGGATCCTCTTTGGGCGGTTGTGGCGGGGGCGGGGTGTGAGGGATGTGTTGTGGGAAATGCGGGAGACGCGGTCAAGGGCGTTCTCGACCACTGTGGGGGGAAAGTTGCGGTCCTTGAAGAATTTGGACATCTGGGATGTGCGGGAGTGGAATGCCTCATCTTGGGAGCAGATGCGGCGGAGGCGGAGGAATTGGGAATAGGGGATGGAATTTTTGCAGGATGGTGGGTGGGAGTAGGTGTATTCTAGGTGGCTGTGGGAGTCGGTGGGCTTGAAATGGACATCAGTTACAAGCTGGTTGCCTGAGATGGAGACTGAGAGGTCCAGGAAGATGAGGGATGTGCTGGAGATGGCCCAGGTGAACTGAAGGTTGGGGTGGAAAGTGTTGGTGAAGTGGATGAACTGTTCGAGCTCCTCTGGGGAGCAAGAGGCGGCGCCGATACAGTCATCAATGTAACGGAGGAAGAGGTGGGGTTTGGGGCCTGTGTAGGTGCAAAGAGGGGCTGTTCCACGTGACCTACAAAGAGGCAGGCATAGCTGGGGCCCATGCGGACGCCCATGGCCACCCCCTTAGTCTATAGGAAGTGGGAGGAATCGAAAGAGAAGTTGTTGAGGGTGAGGACGAGTTTGGCTAGGCGGATGAAGGTGTCGGTAGAGGGTGACTGGTCGGGCCTGCGGGACAGGAAGAAGCAGAGGGCCTTGAGGCCATCTGCATGCGGAATACAGGTGAATAGGGACTGGACGTCCATGGTGAAAATGAGGTGTTGGGGGCCAGGGAATTGGAAGTCCTGGAGGAGGTGGAGGGCGTGGGTGGTGTCACGGACGTAGGTAGGGAGTTCCTGGACCAAAGGGAAGAAAATGGAGTCCAGATAGGTGGAGATGAGTTCGGTGGGGCAGGAACAGGCTGAGACAATGGGTCGACCAGGGCAGGCAGGTTTGTGGATTTTGGGAAGGAGATGGAAACGGGCTGTGCGGGGTTGGGGAACAATGAGGTTGGAGGCTGTGGGTGGGAGGTCCCCTGAGGTGATGAGGTCATGAATGGTGTTGTCTCTCATTTTTCTCAATACCAATTCCTATAAGCCCAACCTGATCCACCATTACTCATAAGACAACACCTCGGAGGCTGCTCTGATGATGATAGCCAGCTGGGTAATGAAACGTCTGTGGAACAACAAACCAGCTCAGCAAGCCAACCAACCACAAAGACTACACCTTCATTTCAGGAAATGCCACAACGTGAACCTTCCCAGAATCGTTTTCAACGAAGTTTCATCCATGACTTAAAGAAGGCAATGGAAACTATAGATGTACACTGTTGAAATCAGTCAACTCACATTTGAATTTTTTTTGTTAAATATGGTGATGAGGCCAGTTAGCTCAGCAACTGAATACCGATTATAGATAATGGGAACTGCAGATGCTGGAGAATCCAAGATAACAAAGTGTGAGGCTGGATGAACACAGCAGGCCAAGCAGCATCTCAGGAGCACAAAAGCTGATGTTTCAGGCCTAGACCCTTCATCAGAGAGGCTCTCTGATGAAGGGTCTAGGCCCAAAACGTCAGCCTTTGTGCTCCTGAGATGCTGCTTGGCCTGCTGTGTTCATCCAGCTTCACACTTTGTTAAACTGAATACCGATTGCCTGGTTAAGAATCATAAAATATGATCTATCCATTGCCACCTCTTAGACTTGGTGCTGAAACTATTCTAGCATTTTGCATTATCTATACACAGTATGGATAAAATATATACCTCAGAGTCTTGTATATTGATACTGCAGTAACAGTTGGAGACCATTTAGCTCAGCAGCTAGATGGCTATTGTGTGGTTCAGAATAATGCTGAAAGTGCAGATTCAATTCCTGTTCAACTGCAGTGGTCTTGGGCCTTGCCTCCTTGTCCTGACCCTGAGAATGGAAGGCACCACCAAGGAAAGCTGTCCAGGAAATGGGTCAAGGATGAAGCATCAGCAACGACCCAAGGTCCCATCTTCGGAACACCATGTATCATGTGGAATCATTGAGATGCTCGGAACTGAGCCCCGTTACTTCTGGGGAATGTCAAAAAAGGTTCAAGAGTTTATCAACATACACAGGTCACCCAAATTACCTGTTTTTTTCAGACCCAGGCTGATAGAATGCACGGACCAGGTTTCTATACCTCACAAGAAAACAATTATAAACCATCTCCTTGTTATAACTCTATCCCCCTTATAAAACATCCCCTACATACTGGTACGTCCAGACAGACAAAACAAATGACTGTAGTGGATGGAGGGAAAGTTTAGGAAGGTATTCAATGGTCCTTGTCCGCAGGGTTTTCACTGAAAAAACTCCTTTTACTTAGAGTGACAGAGCTGTACAGCATGGAAATGGACCCTTTGATCCAACTTGTCCACGCTGACCAGATATCTTAAATTAATCTAGTCCCGTTTGCCAGCATTTGACCCATATCCCTATAAACCCTTCCTATTCATATACCCATCTAAATGCCTTTTAAATGCTGTAATTGTTCCAGCCTCCACCACTTCCTCTGGCAGCTCATTCCATACACACATCACTCTCTGCATGGAAAAGTTGCCCCTTAGTTCCCCTTTAAATCTTTGCCCTCTCACCTTAAACCTATCCCCCTCCAGTTTTAGACTCCCCAACCCCAGGGAAAAGATCTTGTCTTTTCACCCTATCCATGCCCATCATGATTTTATAGACATCTATGAGGTCACTCCTCAGCCTCCGATGCTCCAGGGAAAATAGCCCCAACACATTCAGCCTCTCCCTGTAGCTCAAACCCTCTCACCCTGGCAACATCCTTGTAAATCTTTTCTGAACCCTTTCAAGTTTCACAACATCCTTCCGATTGCAGGGACACCAAAATTCCATGTTGTATTCCAAAAGTGGCCTAAACACTGTCCTGTACAACCGCATCATGATGTCCAAACTCCTATACTCAGTGCATTGACCAATAAAGGCAAGCATACCAAATGCCTTCTTCACTATCCTGTCTACTCGCTACTCTACTTTCAGGGAAGAATGAAACTGCACTCCAAGGTCTCTTTGTTCAGAAACACACCTCAGGACATTACCATTAGTGTATAAGTCCTGCCCTGATGTGCTTTTCAAAATGCAGCACCTCACATTTATCTAAATTAAACTCCATCTACTACTCATTGGCCATTGGTTCATCTGATCAAGGTCCCATTGTACTCTAAGGTAACCTTCATCACTGTCCATTACACCACCAATTTTGGCGTCATCTGCAAACTTACTAACCCTACCTTGTATGTTCAAATCCAAATCATTTATATAAATAATGAAAAGCAGTGGGCCAGCACCGACCCTTGTGGCAGACTGCTGGTCACAGGTTGCCAGCCTGATAAGCAACCCTCCACACCACCCTCTGTCTTTTACCTTCAAATCAGTTCTGTATCCAAATGGCTAGTTTTCCCTGGATTTTGTGTGATCTAACCTTCCTAACCAGTCTACCACGAGGAACCTTGTTGAACTCTGTACTGAAGTCCATATAGATCACGTCTACTGCTCTGCCCTCATCAATTCTATTTGTTACATTCTCAAAACAACTCAGTTAAGTAGGTGAGACATGATTTCCCGTGCACAAAGCCTTGTTGACTATTCCTAATCAGTCACTACCTTTCCAAATACATAGAAATCCTGACCCTTACGGTTCCCTCCAACAACTTGCTCACCACTGATGTAAGGCTCACTGGTCTGTAGTTCCCTGGCTTTTACTTAACATGTTAGCCGACTTCCAGTTTTCTGGAACCTCACCTGTGGCTATCAATGATGCAAATATCTCAGCAAGGGGACTAGCTATCACTTCACTAGCTTCCCACAGAATGTGAGGGTTGATCGGGTGCAGGGGATTTATCCACCTTTATGGATTTTAAGACGTCCAGCACCACCTGTGATATGGACATTTTTCGAGAAGTTGCTATTTATTTCCCCCCATTCTCTATCTTCTATATCCTTCACCGCAGTAAACACTGATGCAAAATACTCATTGAGTATCTCCCCCCTATACTGTGGTTCCACACATAGGTGGCCTCTGGATCTTTAAGGGGCCTTATTCTGTTCCTTGTTAACTTTTTGTCATTAATGTATTCAGAGAGTCCATTTGTATTCTCCTTAACCCTATTTGCCAAGTAATCTTACGTCCCCCTATATTCTTCTCTATCCATCTTCTATCCCCCTCTCCCTCTCTCCCTATTTATTTCAGGACACCCTTCCCCTCCCCCATTTCTGAAGAAGGGTCTAGGCCCGAAACTTCAGCTTTCCTGCTCCTCTGATGCTGTGTCCATCCAGCTCTATGGCTTGTGACCTCAGATTCTCCAGCATCTGTAGTTCCTACTATCTCCGAAACAATTTTAACCTCACTGCAAAGCCTCTTGCAAGGATGCGTACCTTGAAGAAGTTACCCTCCTCCCTCCAGAAAGACCTCAATGGGTCTCTCCCCCACTGCAAGTCCTCTATGACCTGTCTGTCTCCTCTCCATCTACTTTCTCCTCTATCCATCTTCTATTCGCCTCTCCCTCTCTCCCTATTTATTTCAGAACACCCTTCCCCTCCCTCATTGCTGAAGAAGAGTCTAGGCCCGAAACGTCAGCCTTCCTGCTCCTCTGATGCTGCTTGGCCTGTTGTGTTCATCCAGCTCTACACCTTGTTATCTCAGATTCTCCAGCACCTGCAGTTCCTACTATCTCCCCGTTTCACCCTCCTGATTTCCCTATTATATATATTTCCACTGCCTTTAAACTTTTCTAGGAATTCACTCCATCCCTGCTGTCTATACCTGACATATGCTTTCTTCTTTTCCTAAACCAAAACCCCAATCTCTCTAGAGATAATGGGAACTGCAGATGCTGGAGATTCCAAGATAATAAAATGTGAGGCTGGATGAACACAGCAGGCCAAGCAGCATCTCAGGAGCACAAAAGCTGACGTTTCGGGCCTAGACCCTTCATCAGAGAGGGGGATGGGGGGAGGGAACTGGAATAAATAGGGAGAGAGGGGGAGGCGGACCGAAGATGGAGAGTAAAGAAGATAGGTGGAGAGGGTGTAGGTGGGGAGGTAGGGAGGGGATAGGTCAGTCCAGGGAAGACGGACAGGTCAAGGAGGTGGGATGAGGTTAGTAGGTAGCTGGGGGTGCGGCTTGGGGTGGGAGGAAGGGATGGGTGAGAGGAAGAACCGGTTAGGGAGGCAGAGACAGGTTGGACTGGTTTTGGGATGCAGTGGGTGGGGGGGAAGAGCTGGGCTGGTTGTGTGGTGCAGTGGGGGGAGGGGATGAACTGGGCTGGTTGAGGGATGCAGTGGGGGAAGGGGAGATTTTGAAACTGGTGAAGTCCACATTGATACCATATGGCTGCAGGGTTCCCAGGCGGAATATGAGTTGCTGTTCCTGCAACCTTCGGGTGGCATCATTGTGGGAGTGCAGGAGGCCCATGATGGACATGTCATCAAGAGAATGGGAGGGGGAGTGGAAATGGTTTGCGACTGGGAGGTGCAGTTATTTGTTGCGAACTGAGCGGAGGTGTTCTGCAAAGCGGTCCCCAAGCCTCCGCTTGGTTTCCCCAATGTAGAGAAAGCCGCACCGGGTACAGTGGATGCAGTATACCACATTGGCAGATGTGCAGGTGAACCTCTGCTTAATGTGGAATGTCATCTTGGGGCCTGGGATGGGGGTGAGGGAGGAGGTGTGGGGACAAGTGTAGCATTTCCTGCGGTTGCAGGGGAAGGTGCCGGGTGTGGTGGGGTTGGAGGGCAGTGTGGAGCGAACAAGGGAGTCACGGAGAGAGTGGTCTCTCCGGAAAGCAGACAGGGGTGGGGATGGAAAAATGTCTTGGGTGGTGGGGTCGGATTGTAAATGGCGGAAGTGTCGGAGGATAATGCGTTGTATCCGGCCTACTAACCTCATCCCACCTCCTTGACCTGTCCGTCTTCCCTGGACTGACCTATCCCCTCCCTACCTCCCCACCTACACCCTCTCCACCTATCTTCTTTACTCTCCATCTTCGGTCCGCCTCCCCCTCTCTCCCTATTTATTCCAGTTCCCTCCCCCCATCCCCCTCTCTGATGAAGGGTCTAGGCCCGAACCTTCCCCTGCAACCGCAGGAAATGCTACACTTGTCCCCACACCTCCTCCCTCACCCCCATCCCAGGCCCCAAGATGACATTCCACATTAAGCAGAGGTTCACCTGCACATCTGCCAATGTGGTATACTGCATCCACTGTACCCGGTGCGGCTTTCTCTACATTGGGGAAACCAAGCGGAGGCTTGGGGACCGCTTTGCAGAACACCTCCGCTCAGTTCGCAACAAACAACTGCACCTCCCAGTCGCAAACCATTTCCACTCCCCCTCCCATTCTCTTGATGACATGTCCATCATGGGCCTCCTGCACTGCCACAATGATGCCACCCGAAGGTTGCAGGAACAGCAACTCATATTCCGCCTGGGAACCCTGCAGCCATATGGTATCAATGTGGACTTCACCAGTTTCAAAATCTCCCCTTCCCCCACTGCATCCCTCAACCAGCCCAGTTCATCCCCTCCCCCCACTGCACCACACAACCAGCCCAGCTCTTCCCCCCCACCCACTGCATCCCAAAACCAGTTCAACCTGTCTCTGCCTCCCTAACCGGTTCTTCCTCTCACCCATCCCTTCCTCCCACCCCAAGCCGCACCCCCAGCTACCTACTAACCTCATCCCACCTCCTTGACCTGTCCGTCTTCCCTGGACTGACCTATCCCCTCCCTACCTCCCCACCTACACCCTCTCCACCTATCTTCTTTACTCTCCATCTTCGGTCCGCCTCCCCCTCTCTCCCTATTTATTCCAGTTCCCTCCCCCCATCCCCCTCTCTGATGAAGGGTCTAGGCCCGAAACGTCAGCTTTTGTGCTCCTGAGATGCTGCTTGGCCTGCTGTGTTCATCCAGCCTCACATTTTATTATCCCCCAATCTCTCTAGTTATCCGGCATTCCCTACACCTACCAGCCTTGGCCTTCACCCTAATAGGAACATATTGTCTCTGGGCTTTTGTTATCTCATTTTCGAAGGCTTCCCATTTACGAGCTGTCCCACTACCTGCAAATATCTGCCCCCAATCTAGTTTTGAAAGTTCTTGCCTTATACCGTTAAGATTCCTCCAATTTAGAACATTAATTTTTAGATCCAGTCTGTCTTTTCCATCACTATTTTAAAACCAATAGAATTATAGTCACTGGCCCCAAGGTGCTCTCCCACTGACGCCACCTGCCCTGCCTTATTTCCCAGGAGTAGATCCGATTTTGCTTCTTCTCCAGTAGGTACATCCACAAACTGAATCAGAAAATTTTCTTGTACGTACTTAACAGATTCCTCTCCCTCCAAGCCCTTAACACTATGGCATTCCCAGTCTGTGTTTGGAAAGTTAAAATCTCCTGCTATAGCCACCCTATTGTTCTTACAGATACCTGAGATCTCCTTACAAATTTGTTGCTCAATTTCCTGCTATCTACTGGAGGGTCTATAGTACATCCCAATAAGGTGATCACTTCTTTCTTATTTATCAGTTCCACCCAAATAACTTCCCAGGACATATTCCCAGGAATATCCTCCCTATGTACAGCTGTAATGTTATCCCTAATCAAAAACACCAGTCTCCCTCCTCTCTTGCACCCCCCCCCCCCCCTTTCTATCCTTTATATAGCATCTATACCCTGGAACATTGAGCTGCTAGCCCTGTTCATTCCTGAGCCACGCTCCGTTACAGGTAGAATATCGGGTGCTGGGGTAAGAATGCTGTCACCAGATTCAGCATGATTAGTATATTCGCGATAAGCGAGTACAAATCCCACCAGGGTATAGCAATTCATCCGTAAATCTGGAATATTAAGCCAGCGACCTGACACTAAAATTGATTGTTGTTCATTTTGGGCAGCACAGTGGCTCAGTGGTTAACCCTGCTGCCTCACAGCGCTAGGGACATGGGTTCAATCCCAACCTCAGGTGACTATCTGTGCGGAGTTTGTATATTCTCCCCCGTGTTTGTGCGGGTTTCCTCCCACAGCCCAAAGATGTGCAGGCTGGGTGGATTGGCCATGCTAAATTACCTGTTGTGTTCGGGGAGGTGTAGATTAGATGGGTTACGGGGGATGGGTCTGGGTGGGATACTCTGAGGGTTGGTGTGGACTTGTTGGGCTGAAGGGCCTGTTTCCACACTGTGGGGATTCCAGTTCCAAGTTCCTAACCACACCCTGCGTTCATCTGCCTTACCTGTTAGGCCTCTTGTATTGAAATAAATGCAGTTTAATTTATCAGTCCTACTTCATTATCTGCTTTGTTCTTGACTGTTTGACGCATTCCTTTTCCCAACTGCACCAGTCTCAGACTGATCTCCTTCCTCACTGTCTCCCTGAGTCCCACATCTCTCACTTGCCAGAATCTCTTCAGATACTTTCACTTGCTTGCAGGAGGTATAGAGTGATTGATTCACAAATTATAAAGTCTCTGACAATTACCTCGACTACACTTCCTCTCACCCATTGTCCTGCAAAAATACTCACAATTCCTCTACCTCCGCCACACCTGCTCTCAGGATGAGGCATTCTACTCTTGGACTTTCCAGGTATACTTCTACATTATGGACAGTAGCTTCCCCGCCTCTGTTATTAAGGACGCCATCAACTGCATCTTCCCCAAGCTTCTGCCCTCAAACCCTCTCCCCGCAACAACAGTAAGGATAGACCCCCCTTAGTCCTCACATACCCCACCAACCTCCGAATACAGCACATCATCCTCTGACATTTCTGCCACCTACAATCAGACCCCACCACTGAAAAGATATATCCCTCACTAGCCCTGTCAACTTTCCGCAGGGACCATTCACCCTGAGACTCCCTCATCAGCTCCATACTCCCCACCAATACCTGCACCACACTCGGCACCTTTCCCTGCAACTGCAGGAGGTTCTACACTTGCCCCTACACCTCTCCTCTCACCTTCGTCCGAGGCCCCAAACAATCCTTTTAAAGCCGGCAGAGATTCACTTGCACTTCATCTACCGTATCTGTTGCTCCCGATGTGATCTCTTCTATATCGGGAAGACCAAACGCAGACTCCTGAATGGCTTGCGGAGCATTTGTGCACTGCATGCACTAACAAACCCGAACTTCCTGTTTCCATCCACTTTAACTCCCCCTCCCACTCCCCTGGTAACATGTCCATCCTTGGCCTCCTCCACTATCAGAGTGAGGCCAGACATAAACTGGAGGAACAACACCTGATATTTCATTTTAGGAGCTTACAGTCCATTGGCCCAAATATTGACTTGGCCACCTTTAAAATCTCTCTAGTCCCCACCTGTCCATCTTCCTATCCATTCTAACTTTCCCAATGGCCAACCACAATAAACCCCCCCACCAGCATCCACCTATCGCCAGCCCACCTACCCTTCCCCCAGCCCCAACCTTCTCCCACTATTTAATTCTGGGATCCCCTCCCCTACCTCCTCCCCAGTCTTGATGAAAGTTTTTGGCCTGAAACGTTGACTTTCCTGCTCCTTGGATGCTGTCTGACCTACTGTGCTTTACCAGCTCCACATTCATTGATTCTAGCTTCCAGCATCTGCAGTCCTTACTGTCTCAAATCTCTGACTTATTGGCTAAAAGCAATAGTGTACATTAACTGGTGAGGCAAAGTAAACTGGCCTTCTTCAGGCCCGAGGTTTTTTTTACTGCAGAGAAAAGACAGTACCTCCCCTCCTAGACATAAGAAGCGTCACACCCATCAGCTGCTCAGCTACCTGGGAGCCAAACACGTAGTTATTGGCAGGCAAAAAGCATTTATTGTCAATAACTGGTCACTATTACCCAGTACAATCAGCTACTTGTTGCTGGCCAAATGTTCCTTTATATATACACGCCTTAGATTCAGCTCATGGACAATCATCCTCCCACTGGTTGACAAGCAGCTGTGTAAATATCACTTACAGAGAGTGTCAGATAACACTGATTTTGAAAATTGCAGCAATCCCTCCAGTAATCCTTGATTTTACAACAATCCTTTCCTCCAATCAAACATACATAAAACTAAAACGATGTGGTATTTAAGCTGGTGTCATGATGCTAGATGATGTTGTTATTGAACAAGTCTGATCCCACATTGAAATCTGTGTGAGAGATTTTTCTTTGTTTTAATTAGGAATGAAGAGAGAAGATAGAATGATGGATAGAAGATTGGCTGTCTGGCAGAAAGCAGGGAGTGTGGATAAAGGGTCTTTCTCAGGACAGCAGCCAGTGACAAGTGGTGTTCTGCAGAGGTCAGTGTTGGGGCCACAACTTTTCACTTTATACATTAATGATCTTGATGAAGGAACTGTGGGCTTTCTGGCTAAGTCTGCAGACGATACAAAGATTGGTGGCGGGGGCGGCAGGTAGTATTGAGGAGGTGGGGAGGCTGTAGAAGGATTTGGACGGTTAGGAGAGTGGACAAAGAAGTGGCAGATAGAGTACAATGCGGGAAAGTGTGAGGTCATGCACTTTGGTAAGAAGAATAAAAGGATGGACTATTTTCTAAATGGGGAGAAAATTCAGAAGTCTGAAGTGCAAAGAGCTTTAGGAGTTCTAGTCCAGGATTCTCTCAAGGCAAACTTGAGCAGGTTGAGTCAGTAGTCAGGAAGGTAAATGCAATGTTGGCATTTATTTTGAGAGGGCTGGAATATTAAAGCAGGGATGCTCTGCTCTGTGAGGCTCTGGTCAGGCCACATTTGGAGTACTGTGTGCTCCATATCTCAGGAAAGATGAACTGGCCCTTGAGCTGATTCAGAGGAGATCCACGGAATGAAAAGTTTAACATATGAGGAATGTTTGAGGCCTCTTGGTCTATACTCGATGGAGATTAGAAGGATGAGGGGAGATCTATTTGAAACTTACACTGAACGACCTGGACAGGGTGTATGTTGGGAAGAGAGACTCAGACCCAAGGACACAGACCTACTCCCTTAGAGTAAAGGGAGGACTCTCTAGAACAGAGAAAAGGAGAAACTTCTTCAGCCAGAGAGTAATGAATCTGTGGAATTCACTGCCACAGAGGACTGTGGAGGCCATTTAAAACGGAAATAGGTAGGTTCTTGATTGTCAGGGGGTCAAGCATTAAGGGGAGAAAGCAGAAGAATGATTGAAGGGCAGAGCAGACTCGATGCGCTAAATGGCCTAATTTCTGCTCCTATATCTTATGGTCTTATGAATGCTGTAGGTTCAGGATTAACAATAATACAGAAGATTATCACATGAAAGAAATGACAAAATGTTGAATTAACCAAATTATTTACATATCACTTATGTTTGAGGTTTGTGAAGCACATCATGAGACCAGAAGACCATAAGCTATGGGGGCAGAATTAGGCTATTTGGCCCATTGGGTCTGCTCTGACATTCAATCATATGTGTGTTTAAATTTTGTATCCTCTGCCTGATGTAAGAGTTTATAACCAGGGTGGAAGGGGTCTTTAATGGTGTTGGCTTTCTTTCCAAAGCATCAACACGTGTAGATGGAATCAATGCAAGATTGGCTTGTGTGATAAAGTGGGCTGTGTTCACAACCTTCTGTAGTTTCTTGAGCCCATAGCGTTAGGGGCAAGATACTGGCATGGACAGAGAATTAGCTGACTGACAGAGGGCAGAGAGTAGGGAAAAAGGAGTCTTTTACAGGATTGCAGCCAATGACTAGTAGAGTTCTGCAGGGGTCAGTGTTGGGACAAAGCTGTTCACATTATACATTAACGATTTGGTTGAAGGAATTGAGAGGATTGTTGCTTAATTTGCAGATGACGCAAAGAAAGGTAGAGGGACAGGTAGTATTGGGAAAGCAAAGAAGTGGCAGGTAGTATACAATGTGTGAAAGTGTAAGGTTATGGAGTTTAGTTGGAAGAAAAGAGGCACAGACTATTTTATAAATGGGGAAAGGCTTTGGAAATCTGAAGCACAAAGGAACTTAGGAGTCCTAATTCAGGATTCTCTTAAGGTTAACATGCAGGTTTAGTTGATAGTTAGAACATAGAACATGACAGCACAGTAAAGGCCCTTCGGCCCTCGATGTTGTGCTGACCTGTCATACTGATCTCAAGCCCATCTAACCTACACTATTCCATGTACATCCATATGCTTGTCCAATGATGACTTAAATGTACCTAAAGTTGGCGAATCTACTACCGTTGCAGGCAAAGCATTCCATTCCCTTACTACTCTCTGAGTAAAGAAACTACCTCTGACTTCCGTCCTATATCTTTCACCCCTCAATTTAAAGCTATGCCCCCTCGTGCTCGCCGTCACTGTCCTAGGAAAAAGGCTCTCCCTATCCACCCTATCTAACCCTCTGATTATTTTATATGTTTCAATTAAGTCACCTCTCAACCTTCTTCTCTCTAATGAAAACAGCCTCAAGTCCCTCAGCCTTTCCTCGTAAGACCTTCCCTCCGTACCAGGCGACATCCTAGTAAATCTCCTCTGCACCCTTTACAAAGCTTCCACATCCTTCTTATAATGCAGTGACCAGAACGGTACACAATACTCCAAGTGCGGCCACACCAGAGTTTTGTACAGCTGCAGCATAACCTCTTGGTTCCGGAACTCGATCCCTCTATTAATAAAAGCTAAAACACTGTATGCCTTCTTAACAGTCCTGTCAACCTGGGTGTCAACTTTCAAGGATCTGTGTACATGGACACCGAGATCTCTCTGCTCATCTACACTACTAAGAATCTCACCATTAGCCCAGTACTTTGCCTTCCGGTTACTCCTACCAAAGTGCATCACCTCTGCATTAAACTCCATTTGCCACCTCTCAGCCGAGCTCTGCAGCTTATCTATGTCTCTCTGCAACCTACAGCATCTTTCATTACTATCCACGACTCCACCGACCTTAGTATCGTCTGCAAATTTACTAACCCATCCTTCTACGCCCTCATCCAGGTCATTTATAAAAATGAGAAACAGCAGTGGCCCCAACACTGACCCTTGCGGTACACCACTAGTAACTGGTCTGCAGGATGAACATTTCCCATCAACCACCACCCTCTGTCTTCTTTCAGCAAGCCAATTTCTGATCCAAGCTGCTATATCTCCCACAATTCCATTCCTCCGCATTTTGTACAAATGTTAGGAAGGCAAATACAATATAGCTAGAATACAAGAGCAGGGAAGTATTGCTGAGACTGTTAAGGGTCTGTTCAGATCACATTTGGAATATTGTGAGCAGTTTTGGGTGCTATTGAGATGTGGAGGAACTTTTTCAGCCAGAGGGTGGTGAATCTGTGGAAGTCGTCACCACGGAAGGCTGTGCAGACCAAGTCACTGAGTGTCTTTCAGACAGAGATAGATAGATTTTTGATTAGTATGGGATTAAGAGTTACAAGGAGCAAGCTGGAGAATGGCGTTAAGAATCGTAACAGCTGCCTCGCTCCCTTATTAACAGGGGTGTTACATTAGCAAACATGGGAAACATATTATCCATTACTCCCAACAGCATTCATTACAGTGCTCGAGCACCAGATAGAATACCATTGTTTTGACTGAGCTGTAGTTTAATTTCCAGGCTGTGAGAATCTCATAAGGTCTTCCTTGATTCGACACACAACTGAATTTAAACCTCAGAGATAATGGGAACTGCAGATGCTGGAGATTCCAAGATAATAAAATGTGAGGCTGGATGAACACAGCAGGCCAAGCAGCATCTCAGGAGCACAAAAGCTCCTGAGATGCTGCTTGGCCTGCTGAATTTAAATCTCCTTGGCTTCAAATAACACCTTCAAGTGTCTGAAAATTTTACCAAACTCCTTACACTGTGGGAACTTATTTTTAACAATTATGAACTATCATATACTTTCCTTATGAGTCATTGCTTTACACATTCAACTTTAGCAAAGGACCCTGCAGAACCACCGTAACTGAATCTAAAAAACCTCAAACTTCAATTTCCCCAAGCTGTGGATTTTCTCCTAAGTCCAAAAAAAACAGAATCTTCAAAGCATTCAATAATGTTCTGCATGGTAGACTGGTTAGTAAGGTTTCAGTATATGGGATCCAAGTGGAGCTAGCTATCTGGATACAAAATTGGCTTGAAGGTAAGAGATAAAGGGTGGTGGGGGAGGGTTGCTTTTCAGACTGCAGGCCTGTGACTAGTGGTGTGCCACAAGAAACAATGCTGGGTCCACTACTTTTCATCATTTATTGAAATGAATTGGGTGTGAATATAGGAAGGATTGTTAGACAGTTTACAGATGATACCAAAATTGGTCTGTAATGGACAGTGAAGAAGGTTATCTCAGAGTACAGTGGGACATTGATCAGATGGGCCAATGGGCTGAGGAGTAGCAGAAGGAGTTCAATTTAGATAAATGTGAGGTGTAGCATTTTGGAAAGGCAAATTAGGGCAGGGCTTATACAATAAATGGCAGCATGTTGGAGAGTGTTGTCGATCAAAGAGACCTACAGGTGCAGTTGCAGGTGCATTGTTCCTTAAAAGTGAGTTACAGGTAGACAGAGTAGTGAAGGTGGTGTTTGGCACACTTGCCTTCATTGGTCAGACTATTGAGCATGGGAGTTGGGATGTCATTGTGCGGGTTTGCGGCACATTGGCGAGGTCACCTTATCAATACTATATACAGTTCTGGTCTCCCTGCTATAGGAAGGATGTTGTTAAACTTGAGAGGGTGCAGAAAGGATTTACAAAGATCTTGCTGGGTTTGAACTATAGGGAAAGGCTAAATAGGCTGGGGCTATTTTTCCTGGAGCATCGCAGGCTGAGGGGTGACCTTATAGGGGTTTATAAAATCATGAGGGATGGGGAATAGCTAAGGTCTTTTTTCTAGGGGGGAGGATCTAGAAGTGGACAACAGATGTTTAAGTTGAGAGAGGAAAGATTTAAAAAGGACCTGAGGGATAACTTTTTCACGCAGAGGATGGAGGGAGCTGCCACAGGAAGTGGTGGAGGTGGGTACAGTTACAAACATTTAGTAGGCATCTGGATGGGTACGTCAGTGGGAAGGGTTTGGAAGGATAGGGGCTGCTTGGCTCTATTTTCTATCTGAAAGCTTAATATGCTTCAATGCTTACTTTGTTCATTTTAAGAGGAGGCAATAACCTTGTGGTATTATCAGGTGATGTTCTGAGTTCTCAGGAAAGGTCACTGGACCCGAAAGATTAACTCTGAATTTGTCTTCACATTTACTGCTGAGCTTTTCCAGCAATTTCTGTTTTTGTTTCTGATATTCTGCAGACCTTGGTTCAAATCCCGCCAGGACAGATGATGGAATTTAAATTCAATTTAAAAAATCTGGGACTAGGAGCCAAATGACTACCATGGAACCTTTGCCCATTGTTGGGAAAAGCCCACTGCCCTTCAATCACTAATGTCCTTTAGGGAAGCAAATCTGCCATCCACACCCAGTCTGACCCACATGCGAATCCGGACCCACTGCAAATGTGGTTGACTCTTAACTGCAAGTGGGGCTATTGGGGATGGTCCATAAATGCTGGCCCAGCCAGTGATGCCCCATGAACAAATAAAAAATATCCAAAGATCCAAACTCTAAATTAAATGATGTTAAGTCAGACTGCTGAATCTGTCATCGTCTGACAGTTGTGCAGCTCCAGCGTCCTCCCCTAAAGGACATCAATGAACCGGCTAAGATTTCACGACAATTTGACAGGTTCAGCATCGCTTTCACTGAGACAACTTTTATATTTTCTAGTTTTTAACTGTGTTCATATTTTCAGACTGTATTTCAAACAGCATCCTGTGGATTATTCACCTGCATCACTAACACCTATTCCTACACTCAGTCTCTCTCCTGCTAACCATTATCAGATACAAGCCATAAGACTCCCTCAAAACGTCAGCTTTCCTGCTCCTCTGGTGCTGCCTGGCTTGCTGTGTTCCTCCAGCTCTGCACCTTGTTATCTCTAATATCATAACAGTTTTAACAAATAACATGGTTGGCATGATCTGTTCAACTGAAGGGTCTGTGTCCATGCTGTATGACCCTCTCGTGTGGAATGTTAGTACATGGATCAGTGACAATGACAAGAGAGGCTGAATGGTCAAAGCTTTGTTTTAAATAATTGAATGAAGTTGTGTGAGTAATGGAGTTGAACTGTAAATCTATTTGACTTTATTCTCCAGTCTGTGCCAACAACTACTTCTTGTTCCTAGACGACACGGTGTGAAGCAGGCCAAGCAGCATCAGAGGAGCAGGAAGGCTGATGTTTCGCGCCTAGACCCTTCATCAGAAAAGCTCCAATTACTCCTTTCTCCTCTCTGCCAGGAGATCTGCTGTCATGGTATGTCCCGCTCAACTGTCTGTGCCATCCTCTCTCTTATCCACTGGGGATCATCTGTAACCGCCTTGTGATGCCCGTTATCCAAATACATCAAGACCGATCCCTGCTGCCTTGCGCCCACTGGAAGAGATCACTGCAGCTCTGATCAGATGTCCTGGATGTCACATTTTCCTCTTCATTACGGTCTGCACATGGAATGTACGGCCATCACGCACATTTCAGCAGTGATTTCCACACAGAGCACTGTTCAATCTGGAAAGGATTGCAGTCTGACTCTTCTGAGTTATACCAACAACAGCTTATACTTTTCCTCACAGCACAAAACTGCAAATACTGGAATGGCCCGCCTCAGAACTGTTGGCAGGCGTGGTATTTCCAGAATTATCTGAGTGTATGTTTCAATTTGAAGATCATAGATATTTCAGACTAATAGGCCCAAGAACAGTGAAGGTGGATTTGCAGAGATTTGAACCCTCCCTGAAGATGTCTCCTCTGTGTTTCTGGTCATGAACCACAAGATTGATTTACCGCCAGGCCCCGGCCCCGCCTCCCTCCCAGGAGCACTCCTCCAGTATCCCAGCATGCCGCAGGGGCCGGATGGCTTCAGGTCTCCTCCTGCTGCCGTGGTGAGCTCTTTGTGAAGATGGCGGGTGATGGGTCCCTGAGGCAGGAGGTGCACCGGCCCGGGGCCTTCAAACAGAGCAACAAGGAGCACAAAACCGGGAGGCACCGCAGCAAAGGCGGCCTGGAGCGGGAGCGGAGAGGTGGGGGGCGGGGGGCTGACACACGCACACACAGAAGGGACACGTGGCTGCGGGGGGGGGGGGGCGGGAAGGGTGTAAGAGGATGAGGGGCGGGGGGGGGTGAGAGGGGGGCGAGGGGGGCGGGGGGGGGTGAGAGGGGGGCGGGGGGGGGCGAGAGGGGGGCGGGAGGGGGGCGGGGGGGGCGAGGGGGGGCGGGGGGGGCGAGAGGGGGGCGAGAGGGGGGCGGGGGGGGCGAGGGGGGGGCGGGGCGGGGGGGGGGTGAGAGGGGGGCGGGGCGGGGGGGGTGAGAGGGGGGCGGGGCGGGGGGGGGGTGAGGGGGGCGGGGCGGGGGGGGGTGAGAGGGGGGCGGGGGGGGGGTGAGGGGGGCGGGGCGGGGGGGGGGTGAGAGGGGCGGGGCGGGGGGGCGGGGGGGGGTGAGGGGCGGGGGGGGTGAGAGGGGGGCGGGGGGGGTGAGGGGGGCGGGGCGGGGGGGGTGAGGGGGGGGCGGGGCGGGCGGAGGCGGGGGGGGCGGTGAGGCGGCGGGGGCTGTGGGGGGAGGGGGCGGGGCGGGGGGTGTGGGGGGAGGGGGCGGGGATGTGGGGGGCAGGGGGGTGTGGGGGGCAGGTGTGGGGCTGGGGGCAGGAGGGTGGGGGCGGGGGGGTGTGGGGCTGGGGGCGGGGATGTGGGGGGCAGGGGGGTGTGGGGCTGGGGTCAGGGGGGCGGGGGTGTGGGGGGTGTGGGGCTGGGGTCAGGGGGGCGGGGGTGTGGGGGGCAGGGGGGTGTGGGGCGGGGGGCAGGAGGGTGGGGGGGCGGGGGGGTGTGGGGCTGGGGGCAGGAGGGTGGGGGGCGGGGGGGTGTGGGGCTGGGGGGCGGGGGGGTGTGGGGCTGGGGGCAGGAGGGTGGGGGGCTGGGGGCGGGGATGTGGGGGGCAGGGGGGTGTGGGGCTGGGGGCGGGGGGGTGGGGGGCTGGGGGCAGGGGGGTGGGGGGCGGGGGGGTGTGGGGCTGGGGGGCGGGGGGGTGTGGGGCTGGGGGCGGGGATGTGGGGGGCTGGGGGCAGGGGGGAGTGTGGGGCGGGGGGGTGTGGGGCTGGGGGCAGGGGGGAGTGTGGGGGGCAGGGGGGAGTGTGGGGGGCAGGGGGGTGTGGGGCTGGGGGCAGGGGGGAGTGTGGGGGGCGGGGGGGTGTGAGGGGCGGGGGGGTGTGGGGGCTGTGGGGAAGGGGGCGGGGGGTGGGAGGGTGAGGGGTTGGGGGGGCAAGGGTGCAGGTGGAGGGGCAAGGGCGCAGGTGAGAGGCGGTGTGCAGGAGGGGTGGAGGATGGATGGCGGGGAGGAGGAGGGGAGGGCGGTTGGGTGGTTTTTGTCGGGGAGTTGGTTGGGTTGGCTGTGACTCTGCCTGATCACTGTGTCCCCATGTTGGCTCCAGGCAGAGTGAGTGTGAAAGTGAGCAGCAAGAAGCTGAGAAAGGTGCTGAGGAAACATGATCGGCGACACCAGGCATTGCAGATCCGCCAGCAGAAGAGGGAGGCGGTGAGTGTGCCCCCATTTCTCCCCCCCCCCCATCTGCTGTACTTTACCCTCGCGCCACCCCCCCCCACTCTCATCACCCATCCTGTTGGCCTCATCCACACCCTGTCCCCATTTCCACCCCCAAAATTTATCTCTGGAGTTAAATGAAATAAAACAAAGAGCTGTGGGTGTTGGAAATCTGTAACTAAAACTGAAAGTGCTGGCGAAACTCAGCAGCCCTGTCCGGCAGCGTCTGTGGAGCGGTCAGGATTTGGTGCTTGGATGCGCCCCTCCCTGTTGCCAGATTCAGTCACGCACACAGCTGCAGGTTGGAAAGTGGATGTATTTTATGAACTACAAAGACACAAACTTTCTGACCCATGTTCTGCTCTAGGTACTCAGTGAGAAGAGGAGCCTGGGCACTCAAGATGGTCCCCCCCATCTGGTGGGTGTCATCGTATTACACTCTGGTACAAGTGGCCAGAATGTCATGAGGCTAATTCGGACTGACGAGACCTCGAGTGTGTACGACCTCGATGGAAGTGGTGAACGATTTGGCTTGGTTTGCCCCAGGTTCAAACAGAGATTCAGCTTCATCCGAGTGAATTCAGGTCAGTGGCAGAGAGCTCTTGAGAAGTCTCAGCAGATTCATGCGATCAGCTTTCATTCATGTAGCTGTGATGTAGTTAAGAGTGTGGATAACCAAACACTACATACATTGGAGATAATGGGAACTGCAGACGCTGGAGAATCCAAGATAACAAAATGTGAGGCTGGATGAACACAGCAGGCCAAGCAGCATCTCAGGAGCACAAAAGCTGATGTTTCGGGCCTAGACCCTTCATCAGAGAAGGGGATGGGGTGAGGGTTCTGGAATAAATAGGGAGAGAGGGGGAAGTGGACCGAAGATGAAGAGAGGAGAGTATAGGTGGGGAGGTAGGGAGGGGATAGGTCAGTCTAGGGAAGACGGACAGGTCAAGGAGGTGGGATGAGGTTAGTAGGTAGGAGTTGGGGCTGTGGCTTGGGGTGGGAGGAAGGGATGGGTGAGAGGAAGAACAGGTTAGGGAGGCGGAGACAGGTTGGACTGGTTTTGGGATGCAGTGGGTGGAGTGGAGGAGCTGGGCTGGTTGTGTGGTGCAGTGGAACTCCCTAATTATGTCATGCAGTCTCAAATGGATACTTCAGATGAGTTGTTGTTTACATCTACAGCCGAAAGAAACCAACAGAGGAACTGTGGATGCTGGAAATCAGAAACAAAAGCAGAAGTTACTGGAGAAATTCTGCTGGTCCAGCAGCATCTGTGGAGAGAAAGCCGAGCTAATGTTTTGAGCTCAGTGACCCTTCTTTATAACAGGTTTATGTATGTCATGTTGAGGATGCCTCACATGAGCTGCATTCCCAGAAAGACAAGTTCAGAAGGCACATGACACCTGGTTATAGTCCAACAGGTTCATTTGAAAATGCAAACTTTTGAAGCATCAGTCCTTCATGTGTCCCAAAAAGAGGCAGCAGTGAGAGACAGTTTTCACTATTAGGGGTAACTGCTTAGTGATGCTGTCGCAGGATAGAGCTCCTTGAGCTGCCAATGTCCATTTGCATTTCGCCGTAATGGTGAAAGGGGTAGATGCCTGTGGTTCTTTGTGGATTATGGCAATTTTCTAAGAGAACGCTTTAGTGAGTGCAGAAACGATTCGTGGGAATGCTTCAAGGATTGAGGATCTTCAGTGTTGTCGGAGAAGAGAAAAGTTAGAAAATTTATTTGGGGTGATCAAAATCATGAGAGGTCTGGATAGAATATACAGAAAAATTTGTTCCTGTAACAGGTTTAGAATTAGAGGATATGTTTAAGATGAATGGCGCAAGAAGTGGTGGCAACCGAAAACCATTTCCATGCACCAAGTGGTTTGCTCTTTTGCATGATCTGAGAGCAACGGAGTCAGGGCTCATTGAGGCTTTCAAATGCAGTTTGAACTTTTATCTGGAAAGGAAGAATGTGCAGGGTTATGAGGAGTAGGTGGGAGGCATGTCATGAGGGTAATTGCTCATTCAGCAGGCTAGTGGCCTGAATAGCCTCCCTTTGTGTTTGTAATCTACTTGTTCCAATACCAGTTGGTGAACTGGGGATCTGTGTGTTTCAGGCAAAAAGAATGACATGTATGTGATTAATTGAGTTGTGAAGAGAGCCCACATTTACCTAAGCACTTCAGGCTCTGTGTGGATCATTTGTGTGATCCCTGACCAGGACCTTATTCAGCTGCATCTGAAAACCAACAAGATGGTTGCACCCCAGGGGCCACGCTGCCTTCCCCTTCTGCTCATGCGTAGCCTGCGATGGTATGCAAGAGACATTAGTGACTTCAGTTCAGTAGCCCCTTCTCCCCTTGCCCTCAGAGCACCATCTGAAGTTAACAAAGGGCTGTTAAGTTAACATCCGTTAATAACCGACCCTCCATCTGACCTGACTGACTTTCTCTGGATCTGCAGCATGTAACAGTGGCTCTTCCAACCCATTGAACCCAGTGGCAGATCTAACTGCTGCTCCATCCAAGAGGGAACCCTGGAATCTGGGTGTTCAACTACAGAAAACATGAGAGAGGACAAGTGCAAAAAACATCCAGAAACGATAATTGGCCTCTATCTTAATGGGGTTGTAATACAGAGGGATGAAATAATGTCATAGTTTTTGGAAAAAGCTGGCCAGACCCCAACAGGAGTATTTGGATTCAGCCCTTGTTTCCACATCTCAGGCCTGACGTTTGCAGGGAGGAAAGGAGGAAGATTTCTTTCAGAAATATTTCCTTTAGATCACCATTTCACCTTCTAAACTAATGATGATAAAAGGGTTTTGATATTACAACATGGTAGAGATGAATAACTCTTTTAAAAAGTTTGAATTAAAGGAATCACACGATTTAAAGTTTTAAGATTTTCTCTGTAACAAGCACTAAAACTAATATTGACTAAGCATTACTTACTATGCATCTAATCTCTAAAGTAGAGAACAGATATAAAAAACGTGAAGAACTCAGCAGGTCTGGCAGCATCAGTGCAAGAACAGTTAAGGTTTGGAGTCTGGTTTGCTAATATAGTTGATGACCTCATGCCTTGTTTATACGTTCCAGATCTCTCAGCAGAAAACTACTTCTGTTTTTAAAGTTCCAGAAATATTTCTGGCATTTCCATGGTCTGTTGTCTCTGTTACATTGGAACAAGTCTCCCAGAGTCCTTTTAAAAATCCCTTCATTCATTCCCCCAAGAGCCATTGAATTAAAAGGCAGCCACTCGTGATCTAAATAGATCTCGCTCGCTCGCGCTCTCTCTCTATCGTAAAGTTAAGCTGCATTGTCCATGTATTTAACCTGCTACCTGATTTTCGTCAAGATCTGAGCTCTCAATTCCCATGGTAACCAGGTCTCACTAGCTGTCAGGCAGAGCTGGTGGGAGGACACTTTCCATTTTACTTAAAATTAATAGAGACAGTTTAAAACATGACCACCTTCTTTAAAAAAAGCTGTTTGTAACAATGTGTAGATAGAGAGAACCTACTGACACTGATTCCAGTTGCTATGAGATGTGTAGCCAAACCCTAAAATTTGAGCCAGGCCATTAAGGGTGATGTTAGGAAGCATTTGTTCACACACATCGGGATTGGAAATCTGGATCTCCATGTTCTGAAAAAGCTCATTATTGGAACTTACAAGAGTTTTTTATTGAAAGGATGTTGTCTTTGGGAGCTAAGGTGTGATACAGATCAGCTGTGTTAAAATTCATAGATAGGAAAGCTCAAGGAGCCAAGTGGCTGCCTGCTCTTCCATTATTCACATTCCGTTTTTTTTCAGGTGATATCCATGCTGTCCTTGACCTTGCCAAAGTGGCAGACACACTGATGTTAGTGCTGGATCCATACGAGGGATGGGACAGTCACGGTGACTTCTGCCTCTCCTGTCTGTTTGCACAGGGCCTCCCGAGCCATGGTATGGACTGGGTGCTGATGGGTTCTGGCAGTCTCATGGGTTTGTTGTAGGGCTGTCAGTCTAGACAAAGAGTGTAAAGGTGTGTGTGTGTGTGTGTGTGTGTGTGTGTGTGTGTGTGTGTGCACGCGCGCGCGTGTGCCTGTGTCTGTGGCATGAGCGTGGGTGGACTGATGTTTGTGGGGCTGGGGGCTGTTGTTTCTATGGCGTTGGGGCTCGGGGCTGGGTGGGTGACTGACTCATCGGGTATAATGGCATGTTCGTGTTGCACACACTCTCCTGACTGTCAAAGGCCCTGCTGGCCGCTGAGGATGGGGTGTGTGAAATGCTTATCCAGAACAGTCTCCCATTTCTAATTCACTGTCATCCCACAGTGTTCGTGGTTCAGGGAATTAATGACCTTCCTGTCAAGAAGCGAACAGATGCTAAGAGGAGTTTGACCAAGATGTTAGAGAGGCGTTTTCTTGATGCAAAACTCTTTCACATGGACATGGAGCAGGACGCTGCACTGGTTATCAGACACATTGCGATGCAGAAACAGCGACACCTTGCTTTCAGAGATCGCCGATCCTACTTACTGGCTCAGCAAGTGACCTTTGAAGCCAGCGACAGAAGTGGCCTGGTTGGGACACTGAAGGTGTCTGGTTATGTCCGGGGACATCCGCTTAATGTGAACAGGCTGGTACACCTTGTAGGACATGGAGATTTCCAGATGCAACAGATCAATGGTCCACCTGATCCCATGCCCCTGAACCCCAAAACTACAAAGAAAAGAGAAAGCATGACGATGAGTGTGAGTAAAAAGACATTTAACTGAAGCACTTACAAGGCATATCCTTAAAATTGTGCAGCACAGAAGACCATTCGGTCCATCTGCCTATATTATCACTCTGGAAGGTCTGTTCAATTTGTCCCCCTTTTCTAATTGTTTCCCCTTAACCTGCATTTTTGTTTTAGTTATTCAAGTATTTCTCAATTCTCTTTTGAAAGTTATTATTGAAAATGCTCCTCCACTCTTGCAATGTGTTCCAGATCGTAGCAGCTTGTGGTGCAGAAGGAACCTTTTTATTTCCCTGTTTCATTTACTGTTTAATTCTTTGATCTGTATTAAAACAGAAATACTGTAAGTACATGAAAGGTTAGGTAGGATCTTAAGAGAGAAAATTAATGTTTCTGGTCCATGACCCCTCAGTGTACTCTACACCTGTCTCCTGGTTATTGACCTTCCTACTTGTAAGAACGGTTTCTGCGCAGATCCTTAATCAAACCTACTTAGAATTTTAACCAGAGATAATGGGAACTGCAGATGCTGGAGAATTCCAAGATAATAAAATGTGAGGCTGGATGAACACAGCAGGCCAAGCAGCATCTCAGGAGCACAAAAGCTGCTCCTGAGATGCTGCTTGGCCTGCTGTGTTCATCCAGCCTCACATTTTATTATCTTAGAATTTTAACCAGATTGATTAAAATCTCCAAAAGAAGAGTTCCTGTTTTTGAGGTTCATTTGTATTTTAAAAAAAGAAAATTGGTGGCACGGTCGCTCAGTGGTTAGCAATGCTGCCTCACAGCGCCGGGGACCCAGGTTCGATTCCAGCCTCGGGCGACCGTCTGTGTGGAGTTTGCACATTCTCCCTGTGTCTGCGTGGGTTTCCCCTGGGTGCTCTGGTTTCTTCCCACAGCCCAAAGATGTGCAGGGTAGGTGGATTGGCCATGCTAAATTGCCCTTAGTGTTCAGGAATGTGTAGATTAGGTGGGTTATAGAGGGATGCTCCGAGGGTCGGCGTGGACTTGTTGGGCTGAAGGGTCTGTTTCCACACTGTAGGGATTCTGTGAGAAAGAACAGTCCTTGTTTCTTCATATAACTGAAGTCGTTTAATCCTTATTCCAATTTAGTAATATTTTATATGGATGCTGATTCATCTTCCCCAGAGAAATAGAGACCCAGCATCAACCTGAGTTGAGGGTTGTTTATTGGCCGAGGGTTGACTGGCCTTCCGTGTGTATTCGTACAATTCAGTTGTTTTTGGATTGTATGTTGTCTTCATGTTTACGTTGTGAATAACCAAGCTAACACTGAAGTGTCACCAGTGTATGTAAATCTGTCACGTTGTAATTACACTTGTCAATAGTGGTGGCGCTGCTGCAGGACATGTGGGGTTAGGAGTAGCGATGGCATTAACAATATACATTTTATTGTTGAACTTTGATTCTTTCTTATGTTCATATTTAGAATGGAAACTGCTTCAGTAAGCCCGTTACACTGTGACCACAGTTTTACAGTCGTGATGTAGGAAGGTGTAATTAGTGTGACATGTTTTTGTTATAACATGGAAATACCTTACAAATGAAAGGTAATGAGCAGTCAGTGGTGAAGCAAATATTTATGCGATATACATTGTATAATCTCTACATAATGTATTTAATGAGAGAGAAGCTATTTTTGGTTGTTTCTGGGGTTTGGGTTTCTGTTTCATGGAGGGACAAACTGTGGATGTGAACTCTTGTGTCAGTGTGGGCTGAGGTAGATAGGGCGACTCTTACTAATCTTTATCTCAAACTCATTGATTGGAAACCTTTCCCTTTGTTAGGATCCCTGTGCTGAGATGGAAGAGGACCTGAAAGTTCTGATGAAAGCAGATCCTAGAAAGCAGGAATCACTCGAATCCGAAGTTGTTCCTGACCCGATGGAGGGAGAGCAGACTTGGCCCACAGATGAAGAGCTGCAGGAGGCCGAGGGTGAGTGTTTGACGTGGTTCATCCTTAAGTACAGGTGCGCTGGGATTTACTGAACATTATCACGCCGTGTCTGTTCCACGTGACCACCCAGACCCTGAGACTTCTCAGTTTACAATAACCATTGAGATCTGCAGCCCAGAAAAATATCCCTCCAGTCTGTTGAGTCTGCTCAGGCCAGTAACAACCACCTTACCGTTCTAATCTTACTTTTTCAGCACTTGGCCCATAGCCTTGTATACCTTGGCATCACAAGTGTACATCTAAATACCTCTTGAATGTTATGAAGATTTCTGCCTGTACGGCCCTGGCGGGCGGCGGGTTTTGGGTTCCCACCACCATCTGAATGACAAGATTTTTCCTCTCATCTCCTTGAAAGCTCTTGCCCCTGCCTTCATCTTGAAAACCTGCGAGAATATGTGATATGAATGCCTTCTAACATTGAGATGTAACCTACTTCAAAATCCTCTCTTGTGGAAAGGTGACCGAAACTGCAAACGAAAATCCCCCAAAGGCCCCCTCAACAGGCTAGCACAGGGTGCTTTTTATTTTTTGTTTTTGTCTTGGGGAGGGTATAGGGGAGACAAGTTTAGCAAGAGCCATCCAGAGAGCAGTGTTGATTTGATCCCACAGATGTATGGGGTTGGAGACTCAGCTAAGTTTAAACGCTAAATGACAGTGTCACACACAATTCTATGTGTCGATAAACTTACCATTTTGCTACTCAGCTTCAAACAGAATGGAGTAAGCTTGTTTGAAAGGTATGCACATCTTTGTGGGTACTGTCTGTTCTGTTCTCTGGCTTTGATTGGTCTTATTAGATACTTAGCAAAATAGTCACTCAGTGGGACTGAGATTTATTTAAGTAGAAAATTTTGCCCTTCTCTGTGTGTCATATAATTGCTCTCCTTTGCTATCTTCCCCCTAGTCCCATCATTACTTCTTGCCACTCCTCATCCCCTTGTCCTGCTCATTCTGGGTTAACACCCTCTGAATTGCTTCCGACACGTTTACATCCTTCCTGAGATAAGGAAACCAGAACTGCACCCATATTCCACCTCATGAGCCTACAGCCCAATGGCCTAAACATGGAATTCACCATTTTTAAAATTGCCCCGGCCTCATGCCATGTCCAACCCTCCCTCTCAGCCCTGCCCCTTTGACCTGGCACAACCTGTCCATCTTCTCTCCCACCTATCTGCTCCACCCATCCCACTGACCAATCCCCACCGCTGCCTATCTGTAGTCACCTATCGCCATCCCACCTACCTTCCCCAGTCCCATCCCTCCTCTCTATTTATTTCCCACACCCTTTCCCCTCCCCATTTCTGAGGAATGGTCCCAACCTGGAATGTCAACTTTTCAGTTCTGCAGCCTGGGCTGCTGTGTTCTAGCTCCATACTGTGTTATCACAGTATTTGAGTTGTGGTCTCACCAATGTTCTGTGTGACTGAAGCTGGATATCCTTGCTTTTATGTTCCAAGACCTCGGTAATAAGGCCTAGCGTTCCATTTGCCTTATTAATCACTTGCTGAGCTGCATACTAACCTTGTGACTCATGCAGCAGAGTACCCCAAACTCTCTTCCCACCAAAGTAAGCAGCATGACGTTTTCCTGATTACTTTGAACTGTTCCCAGTGCCCACGATTATACTCCTTACATATTCAAATGCCTTCTGTAAGACAGGTGTCAAGATAACTTAATGATAGGCCATAAACAAGGGACTATCTCCTTTCTTGAACAGAGAGTTATATTTATTACTTTCTGATGGAGCATTTCCAGAATTGAGGGCATTTTAGATGAGTACATGAACATATGTACAATCTCATTAGCCCCTTCTTTTTAAGTCCTTGTGATAAGTCCATCAAAGACCTTTAGACTAAGCCTGCGTCTCCATCAGTTTGCTAAGTACCATTTTCCTGGGATTGCAACTTCACTCAGTTCCCCTCTCCCACCTCCTGGTTTATAGTGATTATTGGCATGATTTTCTGTATCATGGATAGTGAAAGTACTGATCCTCCAGTTAATGCTAATTGGAAGATGATGGGAGTTCACTGTCTCCCGCTCAGCTTGGTGCTTTGCTAGCTCAAACGTCATTCTCCGTTCTACCCGTCTCCTCCTCCTAGATACTCTAAAAGTAAGCAGGAAGATCGTTCGAAAAGTTCCAAAAGGTACCTCTGATTACCAGGCCACATGGATTCTGGATGATGAGGAAGAAGAGGAGGAGGAGGAGGAAAGTGACGAAGATATGGAGAAGAATGAGATGATGGGCGAGACAGTGTCACAGGTAAGCCAGCTGTCTGTTCTGTAGATCTGTCGCTGATGTGCGCAGAGTTCCAAAGAAAATCGGCTTTAAAAATTGCAACTCCCATTCCCCTGGGTCAGGAAACATTGCTGTTTATGTCTGCATCTTGTGGGTCAGGGATTTTTATTAACTTCTTTGAGGGTGAAGCAGCCACTCTTTTCTGCAGGATTTGGGCCCATTCTTTGGGCCATATTTAATGTTTACATATGGGGAAACAACACCATGTGGTGTGGTAAATGACAAAAATCATTGAGAGCAGGTAGTAAGTTGGAATCTGAAACGGAGCTGGAGGTGTGTGTGCAGTTCTTAGAGAGTGAGATAGTGACTGCTCATCTCACTGGGGCTACAGGGGAACGAACTGTTTCTTGAGCTTCAGGTAGGCAAGTACAATAGACTGATACCCAGCACCCCACACATTATGGTACTGAAGGAGTGCTATCGTGTAGTTGCTGCTGGAATTGGGTTTATACTCACAGGGGTGCGTGTGAAAATCCCTGTGACACTTTTGAAAGGTGTTGGTATCCTGACCAGCATCCTGCCGATAACAGGCCCCACCTGGCGTTGATCTGCTAGTTCATCTCATTGCTTAGAGTCAGCTATTGCTGTGCTTGTAGCTGCTTCTGCTTCTGCCTCTGCAGAGAACTGCTCTCCCAAACGCTTTGATGTAGCAGCTTGTGTGAGACTTGCTGAAGTGTGAAACAAAGTCTGGGACACTGTGGTCTGACCTGGAGCTGCCTCGTGCTGTTGGTGTTTTTTGTGAGATAACGATTTATCACCCAGCTCCTGCTATTATTCCTTCCATATAGGCCAGTGAAGAAAGTGATTGTGAGGAAGAGGCTGATGAGGAATGTGAAACCATGACCATTCCAGAAAGCATTCGCGATGATCATTATGACGAAAAGATTGATGAAGAGGAGGAGATGATGCTGCTGGAAAAGTACAAGCAGGAGCGAATGGATGAAATGTTCCCCGATGAGGTAGACACTCCAAAGGATGTAGCAGCTCGAGTCAGGTGTGTGGAGGCTGCCTGATATTGTGGTGGTTGTTCAGTAAATCTGTGTACAGGGCTCACCCTGAGACTGCACACTGGGAGTGATCGGCAGTTCCATCCTTCCAGTCGAACAAAGTGTGAAGCTGGATGAACACAGCAGGCCAAGCAGCATCTCAGGAGCACAAAAGCTGACGTCTCGGGCCTAGGCCCTTCATCAGAAACGTCAGCTTTTGTGCTCCTGAGATGCTGCTTGGCCTGCTGTGTTCATCCAGCTCCACACTTTGTTATCTTGGATTCTCCAGCATCTGCAGTTCCCATTATCTCTCTCTCCAACCTTCCAGTCATTACTTTTCTGTATCATGCACCATTTCCAAATGATAGACATCTGAAAAACAATGATATAAATTAACAGTGAAACAAGATTACTGGTTTCCTTGGCACTGAGCAGCTCCTATCAGGGACACTCGGCAATTTTTTGTGCTTTGTTGGACGATGTTAACACCTCCACTGGCAGTAGCTTTTACAGCCCAGTGTTGTGTCTGCCTCCATGTGCTCGTGTATCACATGAGAACAGGCCCTGATTCATCTGTGTGCCACAACGTGCTTCCACAGATAATCATTCTACATTGTTTCAGTTCAAAGTGAAGACTGGGGCGAGGGACAGAACGTTCTAGCCTTGGCGGCGCTAGACACTTGAGTGCCAGCTCCTTGAAGTTCTGAAAATCCTTATCACGTTCCAGCCTTTGCTATTTTCCAGGATTTCCTCTATTTATTCTGGTAGATTTTGCTGAAATTCCTTTATTGAAATCCTCCTGCATGACACTATATCTGTGATGAGTACAACAGCTCATCCTTAAACATCGACTCGGCGTTTGAGTTGGGTAGCCTGAAGATTATTTGTTTCCAGTGTCAGCAGCATAAATAAATGGGTTGTGCTGTGAACCCAACTGATCATTCTAAATCCGTTTCCCTTAATTGTTAGCACAGTCTGGATTGCTTAGCAAGTTACTGTTCAATCATAGAATTGCATAATATTGGTTACTTTTGGGACTGAAAGTGACAACTTTGTGCCCATTCATAAGTTTTGGGTCTCACAGCAAGCAGTGATCTGATACGGGCAGCCAGTATCTGGCAGAATGACTAAGTATCCTGTAATGGCATTGAATAGCTCTTTCAAGGAATCAGCACAGACATGATGGGCTGAATAGCCTTCTCCTGTGTGATTGTGGTTGGAATGTGGCATAGGATGATTTAAGAGAACACTAATCTCTTGTTTGGCTTCTCCCAAAATGACGACTGATTATTCTTGGTGTGTTTTGTTTACATTTCACAGGTTCCAGAAGTACCGGGGGCTGAAGAGTTTCCGGACTTCCCCCTGGGACCCCAAGGAGAACTTGCCACGGGATTATGCCAGAATATTCCAGTTCCAGAACTACAGCCGGACAAAGAGACGCATCTTCAGGGAGGTTGAAGAGGAGGAGGAAGGTGCAATGGTAATTTGGGGGTGGGGGTGGCACACTATTGGTTTGGGGAGGGGTTGTGACTGGGAGTGCGGGGTAGAAGGGCTGTGATTTGGCGGAAGGATTGATTTGTAGGGCGTTGCCTGTCCTTTCAGAGTTCAAAATGTAGTTTCAGTAGCAGGTGGGCAGAGAAGGGTGATGTTTGAACAGTAGAGATTCTGGATTGGTTCCTGAGGTCTAAGTATTGTGCATCAGCTTTAACCAGAGGACAGCGAGTAGCTGCTTAACCTCAAGTGAGCCATGTGTGAACCTATCTTTGCAGTTACCGTTTCTTATATTGATCAGGATTTATATTTTTATTGTTGTTATCTCACTGGGATACAGTTCCCGAAGGAGCTGGCTCTCAGTGGGAGTGCTGCTTATGTTCCCTGTGTGAGTTTGATCTCCGTGCTGCCTTCCCCTTTTCCGTCCGTGTCAAGGGAGGCCTTTCCATTGTCCTCTGGTTACTGCCTGCAGAAACCCCGGCACGTTATCTCACATTTACTGTAATGCCAGCTGAGGTGTTGCGGTGCCAGTGTGTTGGTGCTGAATCTGGTATTGTCCATGTGGAGGACGGTATGTTGCTCACACTTGGTGTTAGAGTTTCAGAGCACGGTGTGATTTATTTGAATAAATACTGGGTTTTTAACTGCTCATTCTGTCATCAGTGATCCTGTGTAAAGCTGACCAGTGGTTCTTATTTTCTTGCTCACAGCCTGGCTGGTATGTTAGTGTACACATTGGCAATGTGCCCGTGTCGCTGACGGAGAGTTTCAAACCGGAGGTTCCCCTGGTCCTCTTCACTCTACTGCCACATGAACAGAAGGTACTGCACACACAACCAGAGAACAGGAGGAGGCCAGTCAGCCCCTCAAGCCTGCTCTGCCATTCAGTAAGACCATGGCTGATGTGGTTACTCCATAGTCCTGCCTACCTCTGAACCTTTCATCCCCTCGCTTATCAAGAACTTATCCATCCCTTCCTTAAAAATATTCAGACTTTGCTTCCATCAACATTTCAGGGAGAGTATGAAAGATTCCTGTTTCTCAGAGAGAAAAAAATTCTGACATTTGTCTTAAATAGAAGATTTCTTGTTTGTAAACATTGACCCCAGTTTGAATTCACCCACAAGAGGAAATATCCTTTCCATGTCCATCCTGTGACGATCTCTTGGGATGTTAGGAAGATAAGAATAGGAGCAGCCCATCGAGCCTGAGAATGTCAACCCATTCAACGTGATCAAGGCTGATCGAATATTTCAATGCTCTTTACTCAATCCCTATAACCCTGTGCATCAGCGCGATTCAGAAATCTATCACATCTCTACCTTAAATGTACACAGACTGAGCTTCCACAGGCCCCTGTGGAAGAGTTCCAAAGGTTCAGACCCTCTGAGTAAAAAAAAATCTTGATCCTAAATGGCATCTACCTTATTTTTAATTTTACCGGGCATAACATTTTACCTGTGTCCACACTGTCTGTCCCTTTAAGTATTTTCTAAGTTTCAACGAGATCACCTTGTATTCTTCAAAACTCTGGGAAATATAGGCTGTCTGCACAATCTCTCTTCATAGGACAGTTTCACCCTCCCATGAGCAAGAACCTTTGTTGCACACTCTTTATGGCAATAACATCTTTCCTGGGATAGAGACCAAGCTGCACACAATGCACCAGGTGCAGTCTAACCAAGCTGTTATCTAAGACCGGTACAGTCCGCCAGTGTTACACAGTGACAGACCTGTCCCCACCGGTACAGTCCGCCACTGTTACACAGTGACAGACCTGTCCCCACCGGTGCTGTACCCCAGTGTTATACAGTGACAGACCTGTCCCCGCCGGTGCTGTGCCCCAGTGTTACACAGTGACAGACCTGTCCCCACCAGTACTGTGCCCCAGTGTTACACAGTGACAGACCCGTCCCCACCAGTACTGTACCCCAGTGTTATACAGTGACAGACCTGTTCCCCAGTGTTACACAGTGACAGACCTGTCCCCACCGGTGCTGTACCCCAGTGTTATACAGTGACAGACCCGTCCCCACCAGTACTGTACCCCAGTGTTATACAGTGACAGACCTGTTCCCCAGTGTTACACAGTGACAGACCTGTCCCCACCGGTACTGTGCCCCAATGTTACACAGTGACAGACCTGTCGCTCCCAGCACTGTGTGTTACACAGTGACAGACCTGTCCCCACCAGTACTGTGCTCCAGTGTTACACAGTGACAGACCTGTCCCCACCGGTACTGTGCCGCAGTGTTACACAGTGACAGACCTGTCCCCACCGGTACTGTGCCCCAGTGTTACACAGTGACAGACCTGTCCCTCCCAGCACTGTGTGTTACACAGTGACACACCTGTCCCTCCCAGCACCGTGTGTTACGCGGTGACAGACCCGTTCCCCCCCCAGCACTGTGTTACGCAGTGACAGACCCGTTCTCCCCCCCCCCCCAGCACTGTGTGTTACGCAGTGACAGACCCGTCCCCCCCCCCCCAGCACTGTGTTACACAGTGACAGACCCGTCCCCCCCCCCCCAGCACTGTGTTACACAGTGACAGACCCGTCCCCCCCCCCCAGCACTGTGTGTTACACAGTGACAGACCCGTTCTCCCCCCCCCCCCAGCACTGTGTTACACAGTGACAGACCCGTCCCCCCCCAGCACTGTGTGTTACACAGTGACAGACCCGTCCCCCGTCCCCAGCGCTGTGTTACACAGTGACAGACCCGTCCCCCCCCAGCACTGTGTGTTACACAGTGACAGACCCGTCCCCCCCCCCCAGCACTGTGTGTTACACAGTGACAGACCCGTCCCCCCCCCCCAGCACTGTGTGTTACACAGTGACAGACCCGTCCCCCCCCCCCAGCACTGTGTGTTACACAGTGACAGACCCGTCCCCCCCCCCCCCAGCACTGTGTGTTACACAGTGACAGACCCGTTCCCCCCCCCCCAGCACTGTGTGTTACACAGTGACAGACCCGTCCCCCCCCCCCAGCACTGTGTGTTACGCAGTGACAGACCCGTCCCCCCCAGCACTGTGTGTTACGCAGTGACAGACCCGTCCCCCCCAGCACTGTGTGTTACGCAGTGACAGACCCGTCCCTCCCAGCACTGTGTGTTACGCAGTGACAGACCCGTCCCTCCCAGCACTGTGTGTTACGCAGTGACAGACCCGTCCCTCCCAGCACTGTGTGTTACGCAGTGACAGACCCGTCCCTCCCAGCACTGTGTGTTACGCAGTGACAGACCCGTCCCCCCCCAGCACTGTGTGTTACGCAGTGACAGACCCGTCCCTCCCAGCACTGTGTTACGCAGTGACAGACCCGTTCTCCCCCCAGCACTGTGTTACGCAGTGACAGACCCGTTCTCCCCCCCCCCAGCACTGTGTGTTACGCAGTGACAGACCCGTCCCCCCCCAGCACTGTGTTACGCAGTGACAGACCCGTTCTCCCCCCCCCCCAGCACTGTGTGTTACGCAGTGACAGACCCGTCCCCCCCCCCAGCACTGTGTTACACAGTGACAGACCCCCCCCCCCAGCACTGTGTTACACAGTGACAGACCCGTTCCCCCCCCCCCCAGCACTGTGTGTCACACAGTGACAGACCCGTTCCCCCGTCCCCAGCACTGTGTTACACAGTGACAGACCCGTCCCCCCCCAGCACTGTGTGTTACACAGTGACAGACCTGTCCCCCCCCCAGCACTGTGTTACACAGTGACAGACCCGTCCCCCCCCCCCCCAGCACTGTGTGTTACACAGTGACAGACCCGTTCCCCCCCCCCCAGCACTGTGTGTTACACAGTGACAGACCCGTCCCCCCCCCCCCAGCACTGTGTGTTACACAGTGACAGACCCGTCCCCCCCCCCAGCACTGTGTGTTACACAGTGACAGACCCGTCCCTCCCAGCACTGTGTGTTACGCAGTGACAGACCCGTTCTCACCCCCCCCCCAGCACTGTGTATTACGCAGTGACAGACCCGTTTCCCCCCCCCCCCCCAGCACTGTGTGTTACACAGTGACAGACCCGTCCCTCCCAGCACTGTTACGCAGTGACAGACCCGTTCTCACCCCCCCCCCCCAGCACTGTGTGTTACACAGTGACAGACCCGTTCCCCCCCCCCAGCACTGTGTGTTACACAGTGACAGACCCGTTCCCCCCCCCAGCACTGTGCTCCAGTAAATGTAGTGCTGAATAAGAGGCTGGGGTTTGCACATTGTACTGTTAAACTCTGAAGTTGACATCTGTTGTCGGGTGGTGGCTGATTGGCTTTGCCTCCTGAGCTGTTTCTGTGAGGTGTTTCTATCATGGCTCTTTTTTTTTACTCTCTATGATAGATGTCAGTGATCCATTTCCTGCTCAGGAGGCACGTGAGCAACACTGAGCCCATCAGGTCGAAAGAGGAGATGGTGTTCCATTGTGGCTGCCGAAGATTTCGGGCTCCCCCTCTGTATTCCCAGCACACAGCAGGTATGCTGTCATCCTGGCAGGCAGTGGGTCCAAGTGGAGGGAGGGGTGGAACTTGACAAATTGATGCTGTACTCATCTTGTGTCCAGTGACCATCCCTGACCAAGAGATAAAACAAAAGCTTCAGTGCAGTGCTGAGGGATGCTTTTCGTGAGGTTATTTTTGTTCACTTCTGCTTGAAAGAGCAATGTTGGAGCATGAGTGTAGATCATTTCCACTGTTATCTTTGCCAATATTCCTGCTTTCATGGTCATTAAAAGCGGATAAATGGATCTTCTGACACATTGACATTTGTCTAACTACACTCTAGAGCCGAAGGTCTAACTTGTTGCGTCTCTAAGAATAGTGAGAACATTTAAAACATAGGATGTCGATTGCTTTCGGGCTTTTGAATATGAAGGAAATGTCTGAATGTGCTGCTACTTTGTTTAAAACATGCCTTTTCTCTGTCACAGCCAACAAGTTCAAATACGAGCGTTTTTTACATTGTAACACCACTCTGGTGGGGACCGTGTATGGTCCAATCACCTTCTCACCAGCGTCCGTCTTGATGTTCAAGCAAAGAGTGAATGGTATGTGCAGCAGGTTGTCGCCTGAGTCAGTGAGTGAGGGGGATTGCAGGCAGGTATCTGTCTCATGGGGGAGCGTGGGACTGATGGGTTTTCTGCTCTATCTAAGTACAGTGAGATTACTTCTCTTGAGAGTCAGGTGTGTGGGCATGTCTGTATTACGACTGGAGGACATATTATGTGTGTGTGTGGTGCCAATGTGGTGGAATAGCCACTATTATTTGCATTGTGTTGTGGACAGTGGCTGTGGGGAGTGTCACTGATACTCTGGAGAAGGGTTGTGGCAGTAGTTGCAGTTCTGAGCTGCCCCTGGTTGCAGTAATTGGTTCTGACTCTCTGTCTTCTCCATCTCCGTTATTGGTCCCAGGTACGCATGACCTGATTGCGACTGGCTCTGTACTAAAGGCTGACCCTGACCGAATCATTGTCAAGAGAATTATCCTGAGTGGCCATCCCTTCAAAATCATGACCAAAACCTCTGTGGTGCGCTACATGTTCTTCAACAGAGGTGAGGAGCTGTGGAGTGGCAGGGTTTATGACGGCACTGAACATTGAGATTCTACTCTCTCTAAACGTGAACTTCTGAGTGACAGAAATCTCAGGGCCTCAGGAACGCATGAACCCCTCATGGACTGTTGTGGTTTAAAAGTATTCTGTATCTCCCCCCATACAGTCCCTGTCCTGGGATTGTTTGATCATGCTTTG
This sequence comes from Stegostoma tigrinum, assembly GCF_030684315.1. Classification (NCBI taxonomy): domain Eukaryota; kingdom Metazoa; phylum Chordata; class Chondrichthyes; order Orectolobiformes; family Stegostomatidae; genus Stegostoma; species Stegostoma tigrinum. The sequence goes on from NC_081380.1 coordinate 47,884,828, forward strand.
TAAAGAGATGATAGTTACTAAATTTCTTGCTGTTTCACCAATGAACAGTGTTTGGTGATGCTAAGGGAAAGATTTGTTTTACAGAGGATGTGCTGTGGTTTAAACCGGTGGAACTCCGAACAAAATGGGGGCGAAGAGGTCACATCAAAGAGCCTTTAGGTAAGATTCTCTGTAGCTGAATGATGAACCATCTTGTAATGCCTAAGAAGAACAATATGCTTCTGACCCGTCCTCCAACAGAACAGTGCTGACCCTCTGACAGTGCAGCATTCCCTCAGCGCGGTAATGTGGTAGAAGTTGGGTTGCTGGGTTAGTCTCGGTGATAGCTCTGGGCTAGTAACTCTGATCTAATGAATGTTGTTGTTTTCAGGGACTCATGGACACATGAAATGTTTGTTTGATGGCCACCTGAAATCCCAGGATACCGTGCTGATGAACTTGTACAAGCGAGTTTTCCCGAAGTGGGCATATGATCCCTACGTTCCGAGTCCAGTGCCTTGGGAGCGAACTGAATCCACTGTTAACGTGCCGGAGATTGAAATGGATTAGAGTGTCCAGCCAGATTTCCTCCTCCGTGCCTTTTATTTAAAAAGAGCTTTCCAATTCAGAATCTGTTGGATCGCACTCTCCTGTTTTGTTTGTATCGTTTGAAGACTTGGATGTTGTTTGCTCAATGCCGTCAGGCAGGTTTAAATCTGAAGAGGTTGATGCAGTGCTACAGCATTCCCACAAGGGGTCAGTGCTTTGCTTTGTTTGAATATCCTTTTAATTAAAGGGGTGACAGTCAAAAGGCAACAGCAAATATTCGAAGAACACATCAGTGACCTGCATCATTTGTTCATTCCTGTCAGGTAGAAAAGTAAAATGGGAAATGTGAGCAAACCACGGCTTATAAGGGAAATTAGAGGTAACATTGGGCCCAAGGAACAGGCATACAAATTGGCCAGAAATACAAACAGACCTGGGGGTGGGAGCAGTTTACAGTTCAGCCAAAGAGAGCAAAGGGATTGATTAAGAAAGGGAAAATAAAGTATGATGTTCAACCTGCAGGAAGCTGACTATAAAACTTTCTATGGGTATGTGAGGCGAAACAGATTGAAGACAAATGCAGGTCCCTTACAGTCAGAAACAGGGGAATCTATAAATGGGAAACAAAGAAATGACTGACCAAGTAAATACATACTTTCATTCTGCCTTCACAAAGAAGGACATGTATGAGATGTTGGGGATCACTGGGTTTAGAGAGATGGAGGAACTGAAGGAAATTGATATTAGTGTGGGAATGGTGCTGGGGACCTTGATGGGATTGAAGGCAGATAAATCGCAGGCCCTGATAATCCACATCCCAGAGTAGTGAAGGTAGTGGCCCTAGAAATAGTGGGAACATCAGTCACCTTCCAAGATTCTACAGACTCTGGATCAGTTCCACTGTTCCCAAAGGGATGCAGAGAGAAAACTGCAAATTATACACCGGTGAGACTGATGTCAGTTGTAGTGAAAATGCTCCAAAAAATTTAACAGGTGAGCATTTAGATAAGGGCCGGGATTGAGCAGGCTTGGGACGGGACAGGGTCAGGATGGATTTAGAAAAGGGAAGTCATGGTTGTCAATTTACTGTAATTTTTTGAGACTTTTAGATTTGAAGTTTAGCCTGTGATTGGTTTATTCGGACTTTGAAGTGACTTTTGACCAAGTCCTCCAGAAGAGATTAAAGCGTGTGGGATTAGGGTAATGTACTAATGGGGCAGAGAATTGGTTGGCCGACAGGAAACAAAGGACAGGAGTGAATGGGTCTTGTTCCAAGTGGCAGCAGTGATTGGTGGAGTAGGGCAGGGATCAGTGCTAGGACACCAGCTATACAAATGTGTTAGTAATTTGGATGAGAGAATGAAATGTAGTGTCTTCAGATTTGCAGATGACAAAGCTGGATGGCGTGTGAGCTGTGAGAAGGATGCAAGAGATGTTCCAGCATGATGTGGGCAAATGCATGCTAGATGCAGTATAATGTGGATCAGTGGGAGGTTATCCACTTTGGGAGCCAAAATGGGATGGCGAATTATCATCTGGCTAGGAATTGAGAGAGGGGACTGCACAGAGATCAGCCACTGAATGTAAGCATGCAGGTGCAGCAAGCAGTAAAGAAGGCAAATGGTAAAGTTGGCCTTCGTAGTGAGAGGATTTGTGTACAGGAGCAGGGATGTCTTTCCACAATTATACAGGGTCTTAGTTCAGAGTACTGTGAGCAGTTTTGGCCTCCTTTATCTGAGGAAGGATGTTCTGGCAATGGAGGGAGTATAACAAAGGTTTACCAGACTGATTCCTTGGATAGTGATGCTGATATGTGGGAAGAAACTGGTGCTTCAGTTTAGATTCGCCGGAATTTAGAAGAATGGGGTGAGATGTTGTGAAAGCCTAAAAAAATTCTAACAGGGCTAGACAGGATAAATGTAGGAAGGATGTTGCTGATGATGGGGGAGCCCAGAACCGGGGTCACAATCTGAGGATATGGCTGAGTTGGATAAAGTTCTTCACCCAGAGAGTGGTGAGCCAATGCAATTCACAGAAAACAGCTGAGTCTGAAACCTTTCAAGACTTGGGGCTAATGAAATCAAAAGATATTGAAGGGGGGGGGGGGGTGCAGGAAACAGTAACAGGCTATTGAGCTGGACGATCAGCCATGATCCTAGTGAATAACAGAGCAGGCTTGAGGAGCCCAAATGGCCTAGTCCTGTTTCTGTTTCTGTGCTCCCTCCTGATGTTGCTGGGAGACACTGTCTCCTCACTCTATCTGTTATCTCTCCAGATTCTCCTTCCTCACTCTGCCAGCATGTTCCTTCACCCTGTCCAACAGCAGAGAGTGGGAAGTGGCTGCAAACCTGTGACTGAGCCTCTGTGTCTGTTGTGCCTTCAGCACGAGGAATCTCACAGTTGACTGGTTGCCTGTCTCCCAGTCAAACAAACCAGCTCCATCCTCTGCATGTCTTTGTATCGAGGCTGTCTCTTGTAACCCTGGCTGCCTGTGGACTGAAGCTGCAATCCTTCAAACTGCGAGATGTGGCTGTGACAAAGTAGGAACAGGAAGAGATTGTTCAGCCCTTCCAGCCTTTTTGCTGTTCTGTTATTACAGTGAACTGTAACTTTCTCACCCCTGGGACCCAGCATGTCCTGTACAACGGGGGGGTGGGGCTGCACTGGGACCCAGCGTGTCCTGTACAACGGTGGGGGGAAGCTGACCTGGGACCCAGCGTGTCCTGTACAACGGGGGGGAGCTGACCTGGGACCCAGGAATCATAGGAGCAAGACTAGGCTGTACTGTGTGTCGAGCCCACTCTGCAGTTCGATATGATCATGGCCGATCGCATACTTTGCCTTTTTACTCACCTGCTCTCTGATTACCACTGGTGATACAGGGTTATAATCTCTACATTAAACAGGCTCAAAAACTGAGCCTTCACAGCCCCTCGTGCTAGAGAATTGCGAAGGTTCATAACTGAATTTTAAAAATTTCTTTTTGTTCAGTCCTAAATGCTAATCCCCTAATTTTTAAATTGTATCTTAGTTTTAGCCTCCCTGACCAGGGAAGACACTTTAGCTGCATCTTCCTTGGCTATCCTTTAGGAATTTTGTAGAGACCTATTTACTCCCAGGGAGTCCTGGCCTAACAGCTGGGTACTTTATATATCCAATAACTGGCAGGATTTCTGGTGGAAATTTCTCGGTTTTACAGACACATGCACCTTTGTGCCCGAGAGCAATTTTATTTCTATTACGTGTAATTTGAAGGCCTCCTATTGGCATTGCTCCTTGGCTACAATGGAAGTGCTGGAACTGACGTTCTAGAAGAGAAGGCTGGTGAGCAGGAAAGAGCAACTGAACAGCCATGCCTTGCATTTATGGAGCAGCTTGCACTTCCATCAGTTTACTTCATGGTCTTGAATTCTGGCCTCCAACATTTTTCTTGTTGTGACCAAAGCAAGGGAGATCTGCTTGTGATCAATAGGAGATTTGCAATGGAATGGTGCCAGTGAGAGTCTCTCTAATGCACGTGTAGCTGCACAGAGCCTGTTTACTGTCGAGAAAGGGATGTCTTGGTACAGCATTTCAGCTTGCGCTCATCAGGAGTCAATGTGAAGGAGAATGACATTTGATACTTGGAGGAAAAAGATCTGATTAGTTGGTTAAGTGGGCTCTGACTGGTTGAGGTGTTTTCATGGAGTATACACTAGTTTGCTGATGACTGACAGGTAACTGCCATGCTTTAGTTTAATCTTAACCAGGCAGGTTGACTGTTACAGGGGTTATCCTAAGTAATGAACCAGAAAGTAGGATTCCTGCAATGTGGAAAGAGACCATTCACCTATCAAAGCCTGTGCCAATGCTCTGAAGAAGATCCCACCCAAGCTGTATAACCCTGTATTTACCATGGTTAATCCATATAGTCTGCACGTCCCTGGACATGAAAGGGCATTTAGGGTGGCCACTCCACCTAACCTGCACATCTTTGGAATGTGGAGCAAAGCAGAGCACCTGGTAGTAATCCATGTAGACACAGTGAGAACACATGCAAACTCCACACAGAGAGTCATCCAAGGCTGGAATCGACCGCAGGTCCCTGGCACCATGAAGCAGCAGTGGTAAGCATTGAGCCACTGTGCCAGCCCCTTGGCTGTTACCTGTTCTGATGAGTTGAAACAGTAGTGTGTGTTCGTTCTTTCTGTCTGCAAAGTACGGGAATCTGCCTTAATATACACAGCTCCCAGTACATGCGAGTGCCCTAAGCATAAGCCTAACTGACAATCTTCAATTGGTTGTTAGTGTAATTCTGAGCACACTTGTCTATTATTTACCCATATTATGGAATCATATCTACTGTGTTTTGAGTTTTGCAAGGTCAGTCGGTAACTTATTTGTTGCTATACACTCCATAAGTTTTGAGGGGACACATACCTGGCATCACCTTGTCACGAATGCATGCTCCACGTTAATTATTTATGTCATAGGGAGAATGTCTTTTTGGCTTGATGGCAATATCCAGATCCTGGAGGACACCACTCACTCTGATGCTATTTCAGTGTGGCCTTTACCCTGCAGGATGGCTTTGCTGAGCTTTATTTCAGCACCAGGGTTACACAGTGAATATATAAAGGAGGTGCTCTTAATGCCATCTTATAGCGAGTGAAACTGTAGGAATCCCAACATGCATATTGACCATGAAGGTTGGCTGCCCAGAGAGTCTTAGAGAACCCAGGTGCCACTGCATTGAGGAAGAGGAGCTCATTTGCTTTGTTTTACAGCAGAATGTGAGCTCAGGAGGGAGCCCATTGAGATGTATAAAGAAATTCCTATGTGCAGTTGCGGTTCTAAATAGTAAAAGAAAATATATCATCCCAATTTTGGAAATATGCAAGGGGTTGGAGAGTGGGTGTCATTCTATCGATGCAGCAATTCTCATAGTCTGTGGGAACTGGGCAATGAGAAATCCTGTAGTAATGCTGCCCATTGAGTCTCCTTGGGTGGCACATTGCTGAATGGAACTGTGAAATGAGCATATAGACGTGGCATTGCTATTAATGTACCAGTCCAGGATGGTCTTAAGACCATAAGACACAGGAGTGGAAGTGAGGCCATTCGGCCCATTGAGTCCATTCCGCCATTTAAATCATGGCTGATGGGCATTTCAGCTCCACTTCCCTGCACTCTCCCCGTAGCCTTTGATTCCATGTGAGGTCAAGAATTTATCGATCTCTGCCTTGAAGACATTTAACGTCTCGGCCTCCTCTGCGCTCCATGGCAATGAATTTCATTGGTCACACCTTGTTGCTTTTACCTGTACTAACAGGAGGAGAGAAAACATGGGCAAGGCGAAATACTTGAATACAAACAGAACACAGAAAGAAAGGGGGTAAAAGCAGCCTATAGATGTTGGTGAGTCAGCAGTGATGGGGGATGTAACCAGTCACTGTATCAGTGAGAGAGCTCCCATTGGAGAATGCAGATAATGAAAACACATGGAGAAAGGTGGTGAGATTGTGGTCCAGCTGTTTTCACCCAGTCAGAGTGTGCACCCTTCCCAGCCATAAATTCACAAGCTCCCCAGTCCCATGTGCCTGAAACAGGCAGCCTCAAGGTGACTGAATGCTCACATATTGTGCAGTGCTAGAGGAAAGTGACCTGGGGCTGCAGCATCATATGATCTGATGGATTATTGTCACAGGAGTTCCTGGACTCAGCACAGACCCACAATCCCAAAGCTGTGGTCCAGGATCCTGGTTCCATTAGTTGTTATTTACAAAGCTTCCCAGGCTTCCTTCTCCTCAGCAGCCACACACCTTGGATGTTGCCAAATGTCCCAAGGCATTTCACTGAATAACAGATAACAAACAGTGAGGTCTAGGAGGTAATGGCATCTTTAACTGAATATTTTCCATTATAGAAGGGACATCAGAATAGATTCAATAAGATGACGCTACAGGTAGGAAACTGAGAACTTGATATGCTGTCTCTATATTCCCAATAGACTTGGAAACACAAACTGGAGATTTAACTGAGACTTAGATTGAGTGATTAGTGAAAGGGTCCTCTGTGAAAGCTGGCGATGAGACATGAATTTAAAATTGTCACTAAAAGACAGGCTAGGAATGAGTTTTACACAGGATTCATGGAGCAGCAATTACTTGTCATGGAGTGATTGAAGAAATACCATTCTTTTAGAAGAAAATTATGGAAAAATTTGCAGAATACAGGATTATAATAGGAGAGAGGAACAATGGGATCAGTTTTGGATTGTTACCGAGCTGTGGAGTAAGATTAAGACTGATTAGTTTCAGGTCATGCTACAAAGAGACAGTATAAACCCAGGCTGAATTCCTCTTGAGCTGATAGATTAAGGGCATTACAGCAGAAAAAGCAAATTTGAAGAATTTGTGTTTAATGTTTTTCTGGAAGGTAAAGACTTACTTCATCTTTACCTCTTATAGGAAGCAGTTGGCAGTGGTTGACAGAAGCACTGATGGATATAATTATCCCAAACTCTATCAGTCAGCCTGGTACAAAATGTCCAGTCGAGGGAAAATATTTTCCTGTGACCGATCTCCTTCCAATTCTGAACTAACAAAGAACAAAGAAACCTACAGCACAGGAACAGGCCCTTCGGCCCTCCAAGCCTGCACCAATCAAGATCCTCTGTCTAACCTGTCATCTATTTTCTAAGGGTCTGTGTCCATTTGCTCCCTGCCCATCCATGTACCTGTCCAAATATATCTTAAAAGACGCTAACGTGTCTGCGTCTACCACCTCCGCTGGCAACGCGTTCCAGGCACCCACCACCCTCTGTGTAAAGAACTTTCCACGTACATCTCCCTTAAACTTTCCTCCTCCCACTTTGAACTCATGACCCTAGTAATTGAGTCCCCACTCTGGGGGGAAAAAGCTTCTTGCTATCCTCCCTGTCTATACCCCTCATGATTTTGTAGACCTCAATCAGGTCCCCCCTCAATCTCCATCTTTCTAATAAAATAATCCTAATCTATTCAAACTCTCTTCATAGCTAGCGCCCTTCATACCAGGCAGCATCCTGGTGAACCTCCTCTGCACCCTCTCCAAAGCATCCACATCCTTTTGGTAATGTGGTGACCAGAACTGTACACAGTACTCCAAATGTGGCCGAACCAAAGACCTATACAACTGCATCATGACCTGCCAACTCTTGTACTCAATACCTGTCCGATGAAGGAAAGCATGCCATATGCCTTCGAGACCACCCTATTGACCTGCGTTGTCACCTTCAGGGAACAATGGACCTGAACACCCAGATCTCTCTGTTCATCAATTTTCCCTAGGACTTTTCCATTTACTGTATAGTTCACCCTTGAATTTGATCTTCCAAAATGCATAACCTCACATTTGCCCAGATTGACATTTATCTGCCCAACTCTCCAGTCTATCTATATTCTGCAGTAATCTCTGACAGTCCCCCTCACTATCAGCTACTCCACCAATCTTAGTGTCATTTGCAAACTTGCTGATCAGACCACCTACACCTTCCTCCAAATCATTTACATATATCACAAACAGTAGTGGCCCCAGCACAGATCCCTGTGGAACACCACTGGTCACAGGTCTCCAATTTGAGAAACTCCCTTCTACTGCTACCCTCTGTCTCCTGTTGCCCAGCCAGATTTTTATCCATCTAGCTAGCACACCCTGGACCCCATGCGACCTCACTTTCTCCATCAGCCTGCCATGGGGAACCTTATCAAACGCCTTACTGAAGTCCATGTATATGACATCTATAGCCTTTCCCTCATCAGTCAACTTTGTCACGTCCTCAAAGAATTCTATTAAGTTGGTAAGACATGACCTTCCCTGCACAAAACCATGTTGCCTATCACTGATAACTGACAAAACATGCCTCAGTTTACAGTCATTGTACTGAATCTCTTGTGACTATCCCTTTTAACCAGAACACATTATAAATTTGAACTCATTCTCTCACTCTTAAACTCTTGAGCTTTGTCCCAAAGCCTTCACTGCTGCAAATCCATAATGTGAGCTGCCAATAACCTTTCTTTGGAGACAACTGGATGCAGTGAATGGAAACTGTTCGAGTGGAAAAGTTTGAACTGTTTATGAGACTGCTCAGTTGAGTTCCAAACATTGCATTATTTTGATCAGGACGGCTGCTGAAACTGTTCACTTGGACTGGCGTAAGTTATAATAGCTTTGAAAAGAAGTAATCTGATCACATAAATACAGCTAAGCCAGATGCCTCATTTTGGTTTCAAGCCATTACCTTGGTAATCTGCTAGTTATGTGATGTCAGATATTGTTTGAATTCAGACTTGCAGTGGCTGGATGTGTAAGATCCTACAGCTGTGTTTGAAGAGGATCAGGGAAGCTGCTCAATCTTCATCATGAAGTAGTGTCACTAAAACTAAGATTCAGACGTTCTCTGTCTAACTGCTGTTTACGAGGTCTTGGTGTTTGCACTCGAGAGTGCATCTGCCAACAATGCACTCATTGTTTCAAATTCATTGTAGTTCAGGCAAATTTCGGACAGATGTGATGAGGCCCCTTGCAAATTCTTGGTAAGAACCTCCAGATCTTCACCACCCAGGGGAAATGTCAATGTGACTAAGAGGCCAGTAACGTATCACAGTCGGTTTCATCATTCACCGTTTTGAGGTCTCCGTAGCCATCATTAAAGAAAGAACATCTGGGAGAAGCGCTTTGAGCATCAATTACTGTTATAAATCTCAAATTTATTCATTGCTCATTGCTTCAAGTAGAGAAAGTGGATGTACATTCACATGATGTATGAGAGTTAGGCCAAGGAGACCATACTGACCATTGAAGATCTAAAATAACAGCAGCTGGTCTCAACCATTTCTATATGAAAATGTTCGGTCAGAAATATGCCATTTGAGTCCGCAGCACATTCTGAAAGTAACTAATGTGTTCTGTCAGATGCCTTCTGTAAAGCACGTGTAAAATTCTTCCCACTATCCAACTCTTAACTTGTCAATTTCATCTCTTGATCAGGTTTCATCCAAACCCCATTGTAGCCAAATAAGTGCAACAGCAGATGTTTCCTGAGCTTGGAGATTATGGAGCAGATTGGTTTCTCAGTCAGCAGGGAGAAGCTCCTTTTCCAAGCCCCACTCGCTGAGATGTTGGCATTGTAGTCATCGCATTTCACTGTGGATCGGAAACTACAGATAATGCATGGAAAGTAGTGTTAGGTCCACTGCTTTGTTTGGGATCTGTTTGTTTCAATCTTTTTGATGATAGAGTCACACCTTCCTGAACAAAGCATTTCTTCAGCTGGCTTCATGGTGAATCTGGGAACAGACTTAAATTGAGTCTCTGTTCTACATCAGATCAAGCTTCAGAGAGTTGGTTGCAATCCAAAACCTCATCTGTGTTTGCAGTAATACTTGAATCAGCCAGACACATCAGTTACTCACCATCCTTCATTACCTCTGCAATAATCTAGAGCTGCCAATTGTATCGTCCTGCTACAGCCTGCTGTGTTAGATGAAAAATCCTGAAATAATGACTGGACTGCAGCATAAAAGACATTATCTTGATTGGGCTAGTGGCACAGTAGATAATGTACCTGATGATCACAGATTTCCCTCCCACTGGTTCCAGGACATTTCACTAACTGATTTCACACATTTTAGGATTTTATGGCACAGTGATAGTGTCTCTACCTCTGAGCTAGAAGGTCCATTTTCAAGTCTCACCTGCCCGAGGGTTGTGTCACAACAGCCAAATGTTTTAAAAAGTTGCTGGCAAATCAGTTAGTGGCAAGGACCTATGTCCAGCCCAGACTCTGAATTCAGTGTGGTTTTGTTAATACTTTGGTATTGTGTGATGTTACTTGGTGTCAGTCTCAGCTTGTAAGGAGCACTGCTCAGAGGTGCAGGAGTATCTGCAGTCTGGTTATACAGAGGCCCGAAACGTCAGCCTTCCTGCACCTCTGATGCTGCTTGGCCTGCTGTGCTCATCGAGCTCCACACCTTGTTATCATGGATTCTCCAGCATCTGCAGTTCCTACTATTTCTGATTATACAGAGGGCTTGGGGAAGTTCACTGGTGACTGTCTGTTTCTTGTCTCATCACAGGGTCAGAGTCTTGGGATGAAGGGCAGCCAATCCAGACTGTGACACTGAGAAATGTCTTCAGTCAGAGGGTTGTGAAACTTTGGAATCCAGGGAGACTCAGCTGTTGAGTATTTGCAGTTGAAGGAGTTTTGGATAGTAAGGATAATAGAGAGAGTGCAGAAAGACTGGCTGACGGGGAAGATCAGACAGTGATGTGGATTGGAGAAGGGAACACAAGGGATGAATGGTCTCCTACTGTTCCAATTCATTCAGTTCTTATTCTCACAAGCTGCCAAAAGGTAGTCCTGGGCCATGAGCTTCTGGACGATCATTTTGGTCCTTACGAACATCGAGAAAATGGAGGGCAGCTGTGATGTCAATGTCACCTCAACAGTCCTGTGATAGAGTTCTGCCATGAGATGCATAGCTTGCACCTCACCATCATGTACAGGGGAGTAACTAACATTGTTTAACAGCAACCTTACAATAGGGTCATGGGCCTGATCTTATCTAAATATCCCAAGAACCTACACTCAAACATGTTAAACATAACAGCAATGGAGACCCAGTCTGGTACATGACGGTTTCTCTCAGACAAACCTAGAGCACTGTGAGGTAAAATCGAGCAACAATAGGACAGGGGAGGTCTTCTGATGATTTCTCCGATGTAGATACTTGAAAGCTCACCCAAAGTGAGGAGTACCCTGAGCTAGGAGCGCATCTCTTGCCGGTTCCCAGTCCCTGCTCTTTCTGCGTCCCCCTCGATGTGGCTGATGGGCATGTTCCTGGGAGCCGTGGCAGACCAGGTTCCCATGGGTCTCAGGCTCTGTGTGAAGTGGCGATTCTAGATCAGAGATAATGGGAACTGCAGACGCTGGAGAATCCAAGATAACAAGGTGTGGAGCTGGATGAACACAGCAGGCCAAGCAGCAGGAAAGCTGATGTTTCGGGCCTAGACCCTTCTTCATAAATGGGGGAGGGGAAGAGGGTTCTGAAATAAATAGGGAGAGAAAGGGAGATGGATCGAAGATGGATAAAGGAGAGGAGACAGACAAGTTAAAGAGGTGGGGATGGAGCCGGTAAAGGTGAGTAGGTGGGGAGTTAGGAAGGGATAGGTCAGTCTAGGGAGGATGGACAGGTCAAGGGGACGGGATGAGGTTAGAAAGTAGGAAATGGGTGTGTGGCTTGAGGTGGGAGGACAGGATAGGTGAGAGGAAGAACAGATTAGGGAGGTGGGGACAAGCTGGGCTGGTTTTGGGATGCAGTGGGGGGAAGGGGAGATTTTGAAGCTTGTAAAATCCACATTGATACCATTGGGCTGCAGGGTTCCCAAGCAGAATATGAGTTGCTGTTCCTGCAACCTTCGGGTGGCATCATTATGGCACTGCAGGAGGCCCAGGATAGACATGTTGTCTAAGGAATGGGAGAGTAATTTGTTTATTGTGAACCAAGCAGAGGTATTCTGCAAAGTGGTCCCCAAGCCTCCGCTTGGTTTCCCCAATGTAGAGGAGGCCACACTGGGTACAGCGGATGCAGTATACCACATTGGTGGATGTGCAGGTGAACATCTGCTTGATGTGGAAAGTCTTCTTGTGGCCTGGGATAGGGGTGAGGGAGGAGGTGTGGGGGCAAGTGTAGCACTTCCTGCGATTGCAGGGGAAAGTGCCGGGTGTGGTGGGGCTGGAGGGGAGTGTGGAGCAGACAAGAGAGTGCCGGACAGAGTGGTCTTTCAGGAAAGCAGACAATGTCTTTGGTGGTGGGGTCGGATTGTAGATAACGGAAGTGTCTGAGGATGATGCTTGGATCCGGAGGTTGGTGGGGTGGTGTGTGAGGACGAGGGGGATTCTCTTTTGGCGGTCATTGCAGGGACGGGGTGTGAGGGATGAGGTGCGGGAAATGTGGGAGACGTGGTCGAGGGCGTTCTCAACCACTGTGGGGGGAAAGTGGTGGTCCTTGAAAAATGAGGACATCTGGAATATATGGGAGTGGAATGCCTCATCCTGGGAGCAGTTGCAGCGGAGGCGAAGGAATTGGGAATAGGGGATGGAATTTTTGCAGGAAGGTGGGTGGGAGGAGGTGTATTCAAGGTAGCTGTGGGAGTCGGCAGGCTTGAAATGGATATCGGTTTGTAGGTGGTTGCTGGAGATGGAGACTGAGAGGTCCAGGAAGGTGAGGGATGTGTTGGAGATGGCCCAGGTGAACTTAAAGTTGGGGTGGAAGGTGGTGGTGAGGCGAATGAACTGTTTGAGCTCCTTGTGGGAGCACGAGGCGGCACTGATACAGTCATCAACGTAACGGTGGAAGAGGTGGGGTTTGGGGCCAGTGTAGGTGTGGAAGAGGGACTGTTCCATGTAACCTGCAAAGAGGCAGGCATAGCTTGGGCCCATGCGGGTGCCCATGGCCACCCCCTTTGTCTGCAGGAAGTGGGAGGAATGGAAAGAGAAGTCGTTGAGGGTGAGGATGAGTTCGGCTAGGCGGTGGAGGGGGACTGGTCTAGATGAGTACTTTCTTATGGGAAATGGATTGCATTGCTGAAGAGATCCTCATCAGGAAATCTGTGGATGGAACTCAGTCAGTCCTGCAACGTTTTGATGTGTATCTCAGACCCAAGACCTTGTATGGACTAATTACTTCCAATAACAAGGGTCCTAGCAGCCTGTGGCCTTGGTATGAGAGGTCTGCATCATGTTACCACGGCATGTGAAGATGTGCTGTTGAGAGGTGAGCTCATTCCAATTCCTGACAGGATGGTCCCTTCGTTTATCAGTGAGCCAGGCTCATACCTGGTTGCCTCACCCAGCGGGAAGCCAGCTGAAATGGAGGAAAGGCCAAAGAGCTGCCAGGAAACATCACAAACGACAACATTGTCCAGCTGGGCTGCTCGCTGTCACAGGTTTGGTCACTTACAGCAGCTGTTCAATGTTTGATATTTCCCCAAATGTTAATCTCACAGATAATTTCCAAAACATGGGAATGTCTGTAAATTGAACAAGACAAGGATGTGCAAATTTCATACCTTCTGGGTTAATGTATATTGTTGGCCCTACACCAGAATATCAGGTCACAAGGTCATACAGCACAGGAACAGATCCTTTGGTCCAATTAGTCCACACTGACAATGTTCCCAAATTAAACTAGTCCCACCGACCTGCACTTGGCCCATATCCCTGCAAACCTTTCTGTTCATGGACTTATCCAGACGTCTTTTATACCTTCGACTTGTACCTGCATCCACCACTTTTTCTGGTAGTTCATTTCACACGTGAAGCACTCTGTGTAAAAAAAAAACCCTCGTGTCCTTTTTTAAATTTTTCTTCTCTCACCTTAAAAACATGCCCCTGGTTTTGAACTCCCCCACCTGAGGGAAAAGCCCCCATCATTCACCTTATCAATGCCCCTCATGATTTTATAAACCTCTATGAGATCACCCCTCAGCCTCCCATGCTCCAGTGAAAGAAGTCCCAGCCTATTATTCTGTGTTTATATCTCACACCGTCCATTCTCAGCAATGTCCTGGTAAATCCTTTCTGAACTCTCTCCAGTTTAATAATATCCTTCCTATAACAGGGTGACCAGAACAGCAGACAGTACTCTAGAAAAGGCCTCATCAATGTCCTACACAGCCTCAACATGATGTCCCAACCCCTATACTTAAAGGTCTGAGCAATAAAAAGCATGTTAAATGTCTTCTTAACCAGCTGTGACGCAAATTTCGAAGAATTATGTACCCGAATCCCTCGGTCTCTCACGTTCTACAACATCACCCAGGGCCTTACCATTAATTGCACATACCTGTCTTTGTTTGTGTCACCAACATGCAATCCCTTACGCTTATCCAAATTAACTCCATCTGCCCATCCTCGACCCATTGACCCAATTCATCAAGATCTCTTTGTAATTTTAGATAACCTCCTTCTCTGTCCACTATACTACCAATTTTGGCGTCATCTACACGCTTACTAACCATGCCTCCAGTGACATTGAAAGAATTCTGATCTCAATATTTTTCATCAGCTGAAATGGATCCTGCACTCCCTGACAATTTTAGAATGGCCTCATACTGTTCACTTCTGACCATCCAAAGACAGGATCCAGGCTCTGGGATGTTATTCATACAATTATAGGTTGTTTGGAGCTCATTTGTTGGAAGTGGTGAGCCTTGTGTTAGTCAGCATGTGACCGACTGATTCTCCACAGAAGTTGCCAGATGCTCCAGCTGAGGCAGAAACTCCCCTTGTGACCAGATAAGGACCGTATTCGATTGCAGGGGGAGATGTCACACCTGGGAACAATCACATGCCTCTTTTCCAGTGCCTTCCCCCAAACTGTCCAGAAAGACCAGCTTTGACTTGATGAGGATGATGTTTTGTCAATGTTATGATCCTTTTCTGACTGTTAGAGAGTGGCCCCTTTCAGACCAGGAGACACACCCAGAGTGTAGCCCTGATAACCTGCAAAAAAATCAGACTTGTTTTTCGTACCACCCTCTGTAAGAATATTTCTTTTTCTCATATCTCCTCTAAATCATGTACTCCTCACCTTAAAGATATACCCCTCTGGTCTCAGACATGTCTGCCATGGAGAAGAGATCTTCACAATCTACCTTGTTTATGCCGCTCATAACTTCGTCTACTTAATTAGACTCTCCGTCTGCCTCCCCTGCTCCAAGGAAAACAAACCCAGCCTATCCAGTCTCTCTCCACAACTGAGACTCTTCATCCCAGGCAACATCCTGCTAAGTGTCCTCTGTATCCTCTCCAGTGCAGTTACGTCCTTCTGATAGGGTGGTGACCTGATCTGCAGACAGTATTCCATCAGTTGCTGAACCGATGTTTTATAAGGTTGTAATGAGACTTACTTGCTCCTATATACTACAACCTGGCTAATGAAGACAAGCATCCTGTATACCTTCATCACTACCCTGTCTAGCAGCACAGGCACTTCCTGGACTTGTACCTCAAGGTCTCTTTGTTCCTCAGTATTCCCTAGGGACCTTGTGTATATCCTTCCCTTATACAATTCCTAAAAAGCATTACCTTGCTCTTATTGTGATTGTTTTCGATCTGCCAATGCTCTCCCAATTTATCAGATGATCAGTTTCGGACTGCAGCCTGAGACCATCCTACACGTTACCAACAACACCAATTTTTGTGTCAGCTGCAAACTTATTAATTAAATCTTATACATTCTCATCCAAATCTTACATAATGTAAGTAACAAACAATAAGGGTCCCAGCACCAATCCCTGTGGTACATCACTGGTCACAGACTTCCAAGTACAGCAACAGCCCTCCCTTTGCCACCTATTTGTAAGGTAATTTTGGATCCAATTTGCCAAACTGCCTTGAATCCCATGGGCTCTGACATTTTGGACAAGCCTTCCACGAGGGACTTTGTCAAAGGTATTACTGAAGTCTGTGTAAGCCAAAGCTACCCTCCTCAATATATTTGGGCACTCTTCCAAAAAAAGACTCAATTAATTTAGCCAGACAGGGTCTTCCTCTAACAAATCCATGCTGACTATTCCTCATCGATTCCTGCCTTTCCAAGTATTGGTTAATCCTATCCTTCACATCTTTTTCCAATAATATATTTACTTCAGCTAACATTCTTAATAGTCAACAGTGTTGGAAATGACAAAAAATACTGGGGGTTGGGGGGAGGATGTGGAAAGCGTTTGAGGTAAATTGTTGTCACTGTGACTTCAGTCGTTCTCCCTAAGTGTTCTCTGAAGAAGTTAGATCCTCTGCAACTTGGAGCATGTTGCTTTGTAGCTATTCCATGTAAAGCAAATCCTCATTCAAAGTCATGCTTACATTGATAAAGGTCATTGGTAAATGGAACAACTTTAAGCTGTGAAACTTGAAAAGGTTCAGAAATGATTTACAAGGATGTTACCGGGGTTGGAGAGATTGATCTATAGGGAGAGGCTGAATAGGCTGGGGCTATTTTCCTTGGAGTGTCAGAGGCTGAGGGGTGACCTTCTAGAGGCCTGTATACAATCGTGAGGGGCATGGATAGAGTAAATAGCCAAGGTCTTTTCCCTAGGGTGGGGGAACCCGAAACTAGAGGAAGTGGGTTTAAGGTGAGAGGGGCAATTTTTCATGCGGAGGGTGGTGCGTGTATGGAACGAGCTGCCAGAGGAGGTGGTGGAGGCTGGTACGATTACAACATTTAAAAGGTGTCTGGATGGGTACAGGAATAGGAAGGATTTAGAGGTGTATGGGCCAAATGCTGGAAAATGGGACTAGATTTAGGATAATAAAATGTGAGGCTGGATGAACACAGCAGGCCAAGCAGCATCTCAGGAGCACAAAAGCTGACGTTTTGGGCCTAGACCCATCATCAGAGAGGGCTCCTGAGATGCTGCTGGGCCTGCTGTGTTCATCCAGCCTCACATTTTATTATCTTGGAATTCTCCAGCATCTGCAATTCCCATTATCTCTAGATTTAGGATATCTGGTCGGCATGGATGAGTTGGACCAAAGGGTCTGTTTCCATGCTGTACATCTCTATGACTCTAAGTGAAGCCTAATTTCTCATAGGAATTAATGTTGAAGACGGATTTAGATTCCTTGAGTCATTTCTCATCCAGAAAAAATAATATAAAAGTTGACACCTGTATCATTCATGGGTTGCACTGCATTCCTAACTGAAGTAATTTGAAAAAGAACTGCACCACTACATAAAAAATAAAGATACTCGCCTTGAATGTACAGGATTGTTAGATCGACCAGACTCCAACCTGTGGCAGAACTTAATGGTTTAGCTGTGCTCCCTGGTTCCTGACACCAGCTGGAGCCCAGGACCTCAGTTTGAATTCAGGAGCGAAGGGAAGATCAGATCTTGATCTCATGTGGAGAGGGAAGGAGGACGCTGGGTCAGAACCAGAGGAAGAGGGTCTGGGAGGAAGGTAGTGTACTGCTGGCACTTAAATCCAGAGATAAAACAGGACATAAAAAAAGTATTACTGGAAATAAATATCCTAGTCACTAAACACCCATTTGGAAGTAAATAAGACAATTTGGAACAGTTTCGGAGCAAATTACTGCAGATGCTGGAATCTGTATTGAAACCAAGAAATGCTGGAGATTCTGAGATAACAGGGTGCACAGATGGATGAACACAGCAGGCCAAGCAGCATCACAGCAGTTCCTACTATCTCTAGATGCTGGATATCACAGTGGGTCAGAGAGTATTCATGGAGGGAAAGCAAGCTGACGTTTCGATTTGAGATAACCCTCCCAACGAGTTGTGGTCATTCTGATGAAGGGTCATCTGGACTTGCAATGGTAGCTTGCTCTCTCTCCACGGATACTCTCCAAGCTGCTGTGATCTCCAGCATTTGTTGGTTTCAAATTTGAACAGTTTATTGCTTTTTTACCTTTGGGTTCCTGTGGCGATGGATATCGAGATGCAGAGAACATCAAAATGAAAATGAATAAAACAGACCCCAAATCATAAACAATGTAAAAATGGGCTGAGCTGAAGCAGGGAAACTTTAATTGGGGACAATCTGTACAAGTGCAACAATATTGTTCAACAATGTTGAACAGAAATTAAGACTAGGATTTTCAGTTCTGAAGAATGGCCACTGGACCCGAAACCTTAACTTTGTTTTCTCTCCATAGATGCTGCCTGACCTGTTGAGTTTTTGCAACAATTTCTGTTTCTGTGTGTTTCAGAGAAGATGTCTCTGGCTGGGAGAGAAAGCCCTGGTTATTGTTTACCGTGCTGCCGCTAGGGGGCGGGCCGACCCGTACTTTGAGCCTCCCCAGCTGCCATCTGCCGTCGCTGGGCATTCCGGGAGATGTAGTCGCGCGGGGGAATGATGGGAAGTGTAGTCCAGTATCGCCACAACATGGCGGACTGTCTGGAGCGGGTCCGAGTCTCCGAGGCCGAGCTCCGGGAAGTCGCCCGAAACCTCAGCACGGCGGCGGCCCGCGCCGGTAAGACACACCCGGGGGTGGGCAGCGCTCGCACAGGAGTTGGGCAAACCGCCAAACCCGCCGCCGACTGTCCACGGGCTCGGGAGCCAGGCCTGGGCCCAGGGACAGCGCGATCCCGAGAGCGGGTAACGGCCCTGGCAACCGACTCCCCCACCCATCCCCCTCCCCCTCCCCCCCTCCCCCTCCCCCCCAAAAACCCCCCCCCCTCCACCCCCCCCCCTCCACCCCCACTCCACCCCCACACCCCCCCTCCACCCCCACTCCCCCCCTCCACCCCCACTCCCCCCCTCCACCCCCCACACCCCCCCATCCCCCACCCCCCCATTCCCCACCCCCCCACCCCCCCACTCCCCCCACTCCCCCACTCCCCCCCCACTCCCCCCCACCCCCCCTCCACCCCCACCCCCCCATCCCCACCCCCCCATCCCCACCCCCGCCATCCCCACCCCCGCCATCCCCACCCCCGCCATCCCCCACCCCCCCCATCCCCCACCCCCCCCATCCCCCATCCCCCCCATCCCCCATCCCCCCACCCCCCCCACCCCCCCACCCCCCCATCCCCCCCACCCCCCCATCCCCCCCACCCCCCCATCCCCCCCATCCCCCCATCCCCCCCATCCCCCACCCTCACTCCCATCCCCCACCCTCACTCCCATCCCCCACCCTCACTCCCATCCCCCACCCTCACTCCCATCCCCCACTCCCATCCCCCACTCCCACTCCCATCCCTCACCCCCACTCCCACTCCCATCCCCCACTACCACCTCTCCCCCACCCCCAACTGCTTCCCCACCCCCACTGCCAACAACCCCCACTCCACCTCCCTCAACACCCCCCAACCCCGACTCGCACCCAAACCCACACCACACCAACCAGCCCACAAACCACCCACACCCCAACATCAACCCCTCCTCCACTTTCCCGCCCCTCCCCATCCCCCTCAACAATATCCCCCCCACACAACATCGCCCCCACCCCTCAACAGGTCCCCAATCCCCACTCTGCCTTCAATCTCCATCCTGAACATGCTCCCCAAACTATGGCCCCTGAACCTCATATGGCCTCGACATCCACCCCCTGAACGCCCACCTTTCCCCAACCGCCATTCCCCATTAATCTTCACCCCTCAACACACAACACCCACCACCACCCCTCAACATACCTGTGCAGCATACCCACATGACCCGCTTTCTCTCATTTTCTCTCTCCCCCTCCCCCCTCAGTCATTGCCCATCCAGACCGAGCTGGGATGAGTCCCTGCTCCCTTCTCTCTCCCTCTCCCTACCCCTGCCCCTACCCCATAGTCGTGTGGTAGTGTGTAACTGCTCACTCTGCTTCCATTCTAGACCTTCCCAAAGAATGCAAGGAGCCAAGATCCCGAAGGGACAACAGACGACCTGATATTCAATTTTACCAGCCTGGCGTTTCCAGGTTGAGAAACAACAGACAGAAAACGTCACAGGTGGAAGCCTCTGTAAAGGAGGTCACCAATGGCAATGATTCTGGTGGGAATAAGGAAGTTCAGTGCCAGTCTATGCCAAAGAGGAGCTGCTCCTTGACTGCTGAGGGTCACAGCAATGGTGCAAGTAACCAGGGAAGTGCCAACAGGAATGGACAGTTAAATAGACATGAGGAGGACGATTCAAAGTGGACTGAGGAGCAGATTGAGAGGAGTACTAACTCTAATGCTATTGGGAAGCTATCAAAGAGGGTCAAAAAACCAGATCGTCAGATCTACCAGCCGGGCCGACGTGTGCAGGTGCTGGGTAAACAGTCAACTAACAGGCCGTGCAGTGAAGAGCTGATAAAGAAAATAGAAGAGTTGAGGCTGGTGGATGATGTTAAGAATGTCTCTGAGGAGAACATGGAGACTGGTGAAAGTAAAAACCGTTGGGGAGACAAAGAGAAGATTGAGCCAACTATTGAGGTGAACGTTGGCAAAAGAGAAAAGGGGAAGAGAGGAGGAAGGAAGGAAGCTGCAGCTCAGGGGAATAACTTTGCAGCAGAAGCTGAAGACAGTCGAATTTTACGATCCCAGGCCAGAGCAAAGGAACCTGGAGGGCCATCGAAACGCTACTCCAGGTCTGACAAGCGCAGGGGTCGTAACCGGACGTGTAGTACCAGCTCTGCAGGGAGCAACAACAGTTTTGATGGGCCTTTGTCCCAGCATGGAGCTGCTGATGGAGAAAGGAAAAAAGTGGCAATGAAGGAAAGAAAGGCTGCTTCTGAGAGGAAAGAAAAGTTGCGATCTTGCAAACAGATTTCAATCTCAAGCACTGATTCTTTAGAAGATGACTGCGCTGATGAGAACAGGAATCAGATGTCAGTAAAGAGACCTGAAAAGCTGAAAGGTTTTGAGAAAGAGCGGATGCTGGGCAGGAACACCGAAGGCTCAGACTGCTGGAATAGGGAGAGTAAAACCGCACTCAAAATTAGGATTGACAATGAAATGAGCAACAGGGCCACCATAACACCAAAGAAAAACTCGGAGGAAAAGAGTAAAGGGAGAGGCAAAGCAGGAAGGCCAGAGGCCAAAACGAACCTGTCAGGCAGCAGGCCAAGTGAGAACTCTGAGAAAAGGGAGAAAGCCGAGGAACCGAGAGGAAAGGGTCGGGGGATCTTAGTCCTACCTGCTAACACTGATCTGTCATCAACAGCACCGGGCTCTCCAGATTCTCCCCAGATGGGGCCGAGGCTTCTGTTTGGGCGGAGCTCTCGGAGCCGAGGTCGTGGTGGCACATCGCGGAGACTGTGGGATCCCAACAACCCTGATCAGAAACCTGCCCTGAAGAGCCAAAGTGCTCAGCTCCATTTCCTGGACACTGATGATGAATGTAGTTCAT
This sequence comes from Stegostoma tigrinum, assembly GCF_030684315.1. Classification (NCBI taxonomy): domain Eukaryota; kingdom Metazoa; phylum Chordata; class Chondrichthyes; order Orectolobiformes; family Stegostomatidae; genus Stegostoma; species Stegostoma tigrinum. The sequence continues at coordinate 47,906,227 of NC_081380.1, forward strand.
CATCCCAGGGAGAAACCTACTCATCCTACACACACCCAACCCCTGCAGCATACTACAAATTCCAGAACTCGGACAATCCGTATGGTTACTCCAGAGCTGCGGTGCCGGGCGCTCAGTATCCCTATGGTCCTTACACAGTGCCGTACCAGATAAGTGGCAATAACAATATCTATCCTACAACATATTACCCGAGCTACCCAGCTTCCCAGTTTCTCACTCCCTATCAGGCTGGGCAGCTGAACCCAGAAGACATGGAGCAGCAAGTCCGGACCTTACAGCAGCAGGAACTTGGCAAGCTGCTGCGGATGGCAGACAATCAGGAGCTCCAGCTGAGCAACTTGTTGTCCAGGGACAGCATCAGTAAGGATGGACTGGAGAGAATGGCCCAGCTCAGGTGAGAACACCTTCCCTCACCCATCTCTCTCTCTCACATTGTCACTGTCGTGTGCTCTCTTGCATGCTTGTCAGGCACTGGCTGTCATTGTGGGCATTGTACCCAAGGTGCCAGTGAACCATCCTGCTGCTGTAGTTCCCAGGTCGCTGTGTATGAGCTGAACGTAAGGCCATTTTGTCAAACTATGCTCTCTTCTTCACTTTACCAGAGGATCCCTGGAGTGAGCCAGACAGCACCAATTAGTGGAAATCTTAATCCAGTAGTTTGGTACAAACAAAAATTAATTTTCCGTCTTACATACATCTTTTAATCTAATCCCAGTCCAGTGAGATCAGTTTAATTTAAGCCTTGATCCATGTTAAACTTTGATAGTGGCGCAAACAGAATGAATAATGAAAGCAAATTTAACATTGTGGTCAGAGCTTCTTTGCACATGGGGTCACCTTTAGGTGGGATAGTTTCAGAATTAGGTTGCTATGTTTTGGGAGGGCTTGTGGGGTCTTTGTGTCAGGGAACTTCTGCTGAGCAACTTGTTGTCCAGAGACAGCATCAGTAAAAATGGAGAATGGCCCAGCTCAGGTGAGGACACCTTCCCTCACCCACCCTTTTGTAACTTGTTTCATGAAACTGGCAGACATCAGACTGAAGGTGGAGTTTTACCCCCACTCTGTCCAGACTTCTCTCAACCCATTTCTGTCCCAGTTATTTTGTCCTAGCTGTCCATTCCCTGGGTTATCCTCTTTCCCCTGTCTCACCTGAGAAACCAAAATCCAGAAGTTTTTATTATTTCTTTGTAGAACGTCGGCAGTGTTGGCTATGTCACTATCCCTTATTACCCTGGAGAAGATGATGTTGAGCTGCAATCCAATTTTCTTGTCTTTTTAAAGCTCTCAGTGGACCTTCCTTCCCTCACCCCTGGCTTGGTCTTGTGGCCACTTTGTCATTATTGATATCAGAGTTTCCAGTCACCCAGTCAATGACACCAATATCCCAGGAATTTACTGTCCCTTTCAGTGGGTGTATTTCCATTTCGGTATCTGCCCATTTTGTTCTGAGAGCAGCTGTTCAGCCTGAATTGCTGGTTTGCTTTAATTTTACTGTATGTATGGAATGGTGAAATTCTATTTGAATATCTGCCTGAGATCAGTAGAAGCTGTCAGTGGCTTTGGGAAAATCCACAGCAGTCTTGTTCCAGTCCTGTTCCAGAGCTGATGCTTAAGTATCCTCGATGTTTACCTATTTCCATATACAACGGTGTGTTTATACGTTTATATTGTGCCTTTGATATGGTAAAACACCCAAAGTCCTTCGCAAGAATGGTGTCAGACTGAACTGGGTTCTGAGTGAAAGGAGACGTTGGGCCAGGTAACCCACAGCTTGGTCAAGGAAGTTGAGTTTAAGGAGTGTCTTTAAGGCAGAGACAGGTGAAGATGGAGGGCTGGGGAGCTGAAGAGGGCTTGAGATTAGGAGGGTAATGCTATGAAGTTATTTGGAAGCGAGAATGAGAATTGTGAAATCAGGCCATTACTGGACCAGGAGCCAGTGTGGTTGGTGAGCTGAAGGGCTGATAAGTGGACTGAGACATGGCGAGAGTTAGAATTTGAGGAGAGGAAGTTTGGTTGTGCTGAAAATTGTGGGTTATGTTGTGGTAAACAGTGGAATTATGTTTCCGCTGTTGGTAGTGGACGATAGAATGGGAAAAAATTAGAGCCATGCTGAAAATGGCAAGGTGTTAACTAGGATATGTACTAAGTTCGTGGTAATAGGGTGTCTGCGGCAGGAATTGGGTGTAGGATTGTTCTTTGAGGCTGGATTTGGAAGGAAGGCATCTCCGTGGGGTTGGCATAGGAAAGAGGAGGTTTCTGAGAGATTGGGAAGGGAAGGTGGGAGTCCCCAGGTTGCCGGGACAGGGAAGGGGAGAGTCCTGGGGGGGTGGTGGGGGAGACGGAAGGGGAGGAGGGGCGGTCTGGATGGGATTGTGATAGGGAAGGGGCAGTCTCTGCAGGGCTGGGACCAGGTGGCTGGTATATAAAAATTGTGCTGTGGTGAGTGGTTTTGTATCGAATAAATTACATCAATTGCACAATGTTTTGAGGATGTTGAAGTCACTTTTCCTTTTGTCTCTCTCTGATATAGGGCAGAGATTCTCATGCTGTATGAACGATGTATCCTGACTGACATCGAGTACTCGGACACCCAAAATGTTGAACAGACGATGTGGAAGAATGCCTTTTATCAGGTGATTGAGAAGTTCCGTCAGATGCTGAAAGAACCTTCAGAGAATGGAGATGAAATCAGAGGAAAGCTTTTGAGTTTATTGGATGAGGTAAGGCGAGGTTTTTGATAGGCTGACGTTATTGATTTTACAGTTTCTATTTCGTTCTCTTTCCAATCGACGAGCGGCTCACTCCCCCACCCTCTTCCAACCCCGTGCCATTGTGATTCTCTCTTGTTCCCTTTCATCCTTCTCTCATTTCCACACCAGCCTGTGTTACCACCCTTCTCTCATAGCCAACTAACCCACTGTATCCCATACTTGTCTTAGAGTGTTCTCCCCAGTGACACCAACATATTGACCACCAGTTTGAAGAATGTGAGGTCTCTTGCACTACCTACTGGTCTTTCTGGTCTGACAGCCACCCATTACCTCCCTGCCTGCATTCTCTTTACCTGCATAACTCCAGAGTTTCAGCCTCTGGGAAAGGGTAGTTCCATGCCCAAACATCCTGCCTGCCTGGATCTCAGAAAGGAGGGAGTTTCATTTGTGTTTGGAATCCATTTCACTCTGGAGAACCCCTTGGTACAGTTGATAACTGATGGCAGTGAGGATTATGGTCAGACTGGGGTAATCCAGGTTTGCATCTGTTTTTAGGGAACCAACTTCTTTGACAACCTCCTGCACAAGCTGCAGATTACATACCAGTTTAAACTGGACGACTACATGGATGGGATGGCTATACGCAGCAAGCCGCTTCGCAAAGTGGTAAGTACAGGCGAGCAGATTGAAGTCTGGGCACAACTCCATTCACATTTACTTACCATTGAAAATTTGTGACGGCGTATCTAATTCGGTATCTAATTTTGTATTGGAGACCAATATCCTTTCTAAAGAGAAGTTTCTTTTCAACTGGAAGAAGTGATGAGGTGCAGTTGTTTTATTTTAAAGGTGCTTGAAGTAGTGGGAGCTATGTGTTCAAATAGATACCATTGATAAATCCTATGCCTTGGTATCAGGCATGGCTCCATATAGAATCATAGAAATAGGTCGCTTGGCCTGTCAAGCCCACATTGACCCTCCAAAGGTCATCCTATCTTATCCTGATGGATACTTGCTCGGTTAAGTGTACTTGAAATGAAATGCTGTAAAGACTCAGCTCAAGCAATGTCTGTGGATAGTCACTTACTGTTATATTTGAGTTGCTGATCATTTGTCAGATTACGTTGCTTTGTATGCTCCCCTTGGGCATTAATTGCTTCAGTGTATTTTGGAAACCCACTACCCATGCAGTGCTGTGTTGTGTACAATTCCACAATTGCCTTAAAATGAAAGAAAAGCAGAGATTGCAGGAGAAATTCAGCAGGTCTGGCAGCATCGTGGAGAGAAAACAGAGTCAGTGTTCTTCAGAACAGAAGAAGGGCCATTGGTCTAAAATCATGATCTCTGTTCTTTCTAGCGAGTTTTGAGAAGATTTTTAGCTCTGTTCTTTCTCTGCAGATACTGGCAGACCTGATTTCTCCAGCAATTTCTGTTTTTATTCCACAACTGTTATGATACACGCTCCGTCGGCAACCACTGTAATGTTTTCTACAGATCACGTATTGATATGGTAATAGTCCTGTTGGCTGTTCTTGAATTGCAGGTGAAATATGCACTGATCAGTGCCCAACGATGTATGATCTGTCAGGGAGACATTTCCCGCTACAGGGAACAAGCCAATGATACCACAAACTATGGGAAAGCTCGCAGGTGCTGTATTACTGTCTGCTTAATAAGAGATGGATGTGAAACTAAACTGTGTCTCATTCTTTTATTGATGGGTTAATTTTCTTCTGGCTGCTGGTCTCTTGTCTGTCTCTGCCAGGGACCAGCAGCAGGAGAACATAGAACATAACAGCACAGTACAGGTCCTTCAGCCCTCGATGTTGTGCCGACCTGTCATACCGATCTCAAGCCCATCTAACCTACACTATTCCACGTACGTCCATATGCTTGTCCAATGACGACTTAAGTGTACCTAAAGCTGGCGAATCTACTACCGTTGCAGGCAAAGCGTTCCATTCCCTTACTACTCTGAGTAAAGAAACTACCTCTGACATCTGTCCTATATCTTTCACCCCTCAATTTAAAGCTATGCCCCCTCGTGCTCGCCGTCACCATCCTCGGAAAAAGGCTCTCCCTATCCACCCTATCTAACCCTCTGGTTATTTTATATGTTTCAATTTATTCACCTTTCAACCACCTTCCCTCTAATGAAAACAGCCTCAAGTCCCTCAGCCTTTCCTCGTAAGACCTTCCCTCCGTACCAGGCGACATCCTAGTAAATCTCCTCTGCACCCTTTCCAAAGCTTCCACATCCTTCTTATAATGCGGTGACCAGAACTGTACACAATACTCCAAGTGCGGCCGCACCAGAGTTTTGTACAGCTGCAGCATAACGTCTTGGTTCCGGAACTCGATCCTTCTATTAATAAAAGCTAAAACACTGTATGCCTTCTTAACAGCCCTGTCAACCTGGGTGGCAACTTTCAAGGATCTGTGTACATGGACACAGATCTCTCTGCTCATCTACGCTGCTAAGAATCTTACCATTAGCCCTGTACTTTGCCTTCCGGTTACTCCTACCAAAGTGCATCGCCTCACACTTGTCTGCATTAAAATCCATTTGCCACCTCTCAGCCCAGCTCTGCAGCTTATCTATGTCTCTCTGCAACCTACAGCATCCTTCGTCACTATCCACAACTCCACCGACCTTAGTGTTGTTTGCAAATTTACTAACCCATCCTTCTATGCCCTCATCCAGGTCATTTATAAAATGACAAACAGCAGTGGACCCAACACCGACCCTTGCGGTACACCACTAGTAACTGGCGTCCAGGATGAACATTTCCCATCAACTACCACCCTCTATCTTCTTTCTGCAAGTCAATTTCCGATCCAAACTGCTATATCTCCCACAATCCCATTCCTCCGCATTTTGCACAATAGCCTATTGTGGGGAACCTTATCGAACTCCTTGCTGAAATCCATATACACCACATCAACCAGTTTACTCTCATCTACCTGTTTGGTCACCTTCTCAAAGAACTTAATAAGGTTTGTGAGGCACGACCTTCCCTTCACAAAACCGTGCTGACTATCCCTAATCAATTTATTCTTTTCTAGATGATTATAAGTCCTATCCCTTATAACTTTTTCCAACACTTTACCAACAACTGAGGTAAGGCTCACTGGTCTATAATTACCAGGGTTGTCTCTACTCCCCTTCTTGAACAGGGGAACCACATTTGCTATCCTCCAGTCATCTGGCAGTACTCCTGTAGACAATGTATAGGTTTAGAAGTATAGGTTTGCCCTAAATGTGGCTGGTGCTGCTTTGCACCTTAGGCTTCAGGAAGATGGTGATTAGTTTAACCTTCAATGTCCCATTTTTTTTCCCATTTTCTTAATGTTTGCAGATAGTCAGGCTTCAGCATATTTTGTTTCTGTATCTATTTTGAAATAGTGACTGTGATTCTTCAAATTGATCAGTGATGCTCACAGCCAGCCTAGAGGTCCATTGCAATAAGAGAATGCTGTTCCAATGTACTTCGTCTTCAATTTATTGTCTTAGGAAAGTAGCCATCAGTGCATGCACAGCAAACTGCCAGTCTTTACAATTCAAAGATAGTTGGCTAGGACACTGGAGAGAACGCCCCTGCTTTTCTTCAAGATAATGCCATGGGATGTAATGAGAAGGGAGACAGGTTCATGGCCTCACTTGTTGGAAAAATGTTGCTTCTGTTCATACAGAAGTCATGCTGTGTTGCTGTATAGATTTTTGTGCTCAAGTCTGTGGAGTGGGACTTGAGCTTGCAGTATTTGGGCCCAAAGGTTCCAGCTGTGCCTTTACCGACACTAATTTCATCACCCTGCCTTGCTCCTGTAACCCTTAATGGCCTTCCAAGAAAAATAGGTCCATTACAGTTTTGACATTTTCATTTGAATCTCAGGCTCAACAACATTCTGCAGGCTCCAAATTTCTGCTGCTGTTTGTGTGATGGTTTGCTCCCAGTCACCAGTCTGAATAGTAACAAAAACAGAAGTTGCTGGAAAAGCTCAGCAGGCCTGGCAGCGTCTGTGGAGAGAAATCAGAGTTATTGTTTGGGTCAAGTGAGTCTTCTTCATCCCGAGTTCACTCGACCCAAAAAGTTAACTTTGATTTCTCTGAGCTTTTCCAGAAATATCTGTTTTTGTTTCTGATTTACAGCATCCCTAGTTATTTCGGTTTTTAACAGTCTGAATAGCATGACTTTAATTTTAGAGTGCTGCTTCTGTACCCTTACAATGCACTATAGCTAAATGGCGCAAGTCAGTGTTGTTAGACACTTCCATTCCAATGCTACTTCACTTTGTTTTCTTGATTCAGACAATTTCTGACTGATTTCAGAAATCTCACCCAAACTTTTTGAGCTTGTGGACTAAGCTCCATTGTATTAATATTTGGAATGTTTTGCTTTATTCAAGGAAAATCTGATGACATAGAAGCAGACTAGACCATTCTACTCCCTTGAATCAAGTTAATCCTTTAGCTGGATCATGGAATGACTTGTATTTCATGTCTCTTTCAGCCTGCCTTTGATACATTCTGCTTGAAACATTTATATCTCAAGCTTGAAATTTCAACTGATCCAGTTCGAGACAACGTCACTGCCCATCAGCATCATGACAATAGCAATTTTGAATTGTTTCTTTCAAAGTTTCCCGTTGTTTATTCTTCACCACCTCCTATCAATTAACCATTGAACCTTGTCCGATTTATAAAGACCCAATTGGCTCTGGTTAAATTTAAGACTTTTAAAAAAATATTTGGAGTAAGTCACTTTTAGACTTAATATGGAATTCAGTTGCATTATGATCACAATATGAGTGGATCTTTTGTTATGAGATTACTAATTAACCTGCCTTATTTCACAAAATTAGACCTGAAGTTAGGTGGTTGTTTCTGACTGCAGATGTGATGGGCCAAAGGGCCTTTTAATGTGCTGTAGATCTCTCTGACTATATGCAATAGCTTTAGTTTTACTTGGTTCCACTGCGTATTGCTGGACGAAATTGTCGTGATACTTCAGGCAGTCCCCAATTTAAGAATGCAGTCTCACACAAGGGCAATTTAAAGATGTAATTCATGAATTTTTCCTGTATTTGGACTCGAGGATGGAACCTGTTTGCAATCCAGGGCCTGCCTACCTAACCCTTCTTGTCTCATTCACCTTGTCTTTAGCCACATTGATATAGTTTTCCATTGCCTTAACTTTTATCTTTAGATGTTGAAATCTCCTTTAACCCAAATCCCGTCCATTTCTGTTAATTTGAAGCTACTGACCATGATTGCCGGTGCACTGTTATGTTTATACCCTTCGTTCCCTCATGCCACCTTACCATTACTCATACTGTACTGTTTCCTTGTCCTTTCTCTTAAACTTTCCAAAGCTCCCTTTATGTGAATCCTCCCCATCTACGCGCTGCCATCACCACTTCTGCCTGATTAGAATTTAGGTTAAAGCCCTAGCTATAGCCCCATTTAAACGTCTTAAACACTGGGGTAAATGCGGCCTGTCTCAGACCTGACTGTCAGATGGACAGTTGGACAACAGGAGATGGAGGGCTTGAGTGGCACAGTGAAGTGTTGGTGCTAGTTATCATCTGTGTACATATGCAATATGACTTTGTAGTTTCAATGGTACCATCAAATAGGTAATGTTAGTAAATGTGGAGAAGGCCAATGGCAGTGACCCAGAAATCTCTTAAGCAGAAAGAAAGCCAGACCTTTGGGTTTTAACCAAAAGATAGGCAAAGCTGCCAGGTAATGAACAGCCTGAAGAAATCTCTGCACTACTGTTACTCGCAATAATGATATGACTCGAAGCATGTGGCTCTAGTTGGTGCCAGAAAGAGGAACTAAATTGGTAGCTCTGTTGGACCCCGATCTGTCAGGAGTGGCAAAGCCAGCTGAGAATGTTTCGTCACAGGGAAGGATGGCTGGTGGTAAGTCAGGCTGGCATTTACAAAACTCTTCAGCTCATCAGTACTTAGCTATTAGAGGCCGATTGACATCGATACAAACCTGCCAGAGTGGTGACTGCACTTTCAGTTTCTTGATGACATGCAACAGGCTTATTAATGAGGTAATTCTGTCAGCAGAGAGGGCAATGAATAAATTATGGCAGAACAAAGTGGGTGGGAAGAGAACAAAGAAATAAGAGTGGACCATTCAGACCACTGAACCTAATCTACCATTCAGTTAGGATGGAACTGATTGTCAATCATAACATGCTTTCCTCCATTATCTCCAGACTCCTTGATGTCAACAGTCTCCAGAAACATATCAGTTTCCATATTGGCCATGTTTTTAATTATTGGTCTTCTGCAGCCCTCTCGTAGAAAATTCCAAAGATTTCATCACTCTCTGAAGAAGTTCCTCCTTATTTCAGTCTGAAATGGCCTGTGTTCTGAAATTATATCCCCTGCTTTTAGATTTTCCAGCCAGTGGAAACATTCCATTGACTCTGCCTCACATCCTGTATATATTTTGTACTTTACAACGAGATAACCTCTTGTTCTTTGAAACTGTAGAAAATACAAACCCATTGTTCAAAAAGGGCAGTAGAGATGACTCGGGTAATTATAGACCAGTGAGCCTTACGTCCGTTGTAGGAAAAGTTTTGGAAAGGATTATAAGAGAGAGGATTTATAATCATCTAGCAAGCAACAATTTTATTGGAGATAGTCAACATGGATTCGTTAAGGGCAGGTCATATCTCTTAAACCTCATTGAGTTTTTTGAGAAGGTGACCAAACATGTGGATGAGGGTCGGGCAGTTGACGTGGTGTACATGGACTTCAGTAAAGCCTTTAATAAGGTTCCACATGGTAGGCTATTGGAGAAAAAATGGAGGCACGGGATTGAAGGAGATTTAGCAGTTTGGATTAGAAACTGGCTTTTTGTAAGAAGGCAGCGAGTGGTGGTTGATGGAAAATATTCAGCCTTGAGTCTGGTTACTGGTGGTGTGCCTTAAGAATCTGTTTTGGAACCACTGCTGTTTGTTATTTTTATAAATGACTTGGACACAGGCATAGGTGGCTGGGTTAGTAAGTTTGCAGATGACACTAAATTTAGTGGCGTGGTGGACAGTGTGGAAGAATGTTGCAGGTTGCAGGGAGACTTGGATAAACTGCAGAATTGGGCTAAAAGGTCGCAAAGGGAGTTCAATGCGGATAAATGTGAGGTGATTCGCTTTGGGAAGAATAATAAGAAGGCAGGATACCGGGTCAGTGGAAAGATTCTTGGTAGTGTGGATGTGCAGAGGGATGTTGGTGTCCATGTACATATTTCCCTGAAAGTTGCCACCCAGGTTGATAGTGCTGTTAAGAAGGCTTATGATGTGTTAGGTTTTATTGGTAGCGGGATTGAGTTCTGGAGCCGTGATGTCATGCTGCAACTGTACAAAACGCTAGTGCGGCCTCACTTGGAATATTGCGTGTAGTTCTGGTCGCCCCATTACAGGGAGGATGCGGAAGCATTGGAAAAGGTGCAGAGGAGATTTACCAGGATGTTGCCTGGTCTGGAGCGCAGGGCCTATGAAGAAAGGCTGAGGGACTTGGGTCTGTTCTCATTGGAGAGAAGGCAGCTCAGAGGGGATTTAATAGAGACATACAAGATGATCAGAGGATTAGACAGGGTGGACAGTGAGAGTCTTCTTTCCTAGGATGATGACATCAGCTTGAACGAGAGGGCATAGCTACAAATTGAGGGCTGATTTAAGACAGATGTCAGAGGCAGGTTCTTTACTCAGAGTGGTAAGGGCGTGGAACGCCCTGCCTGCCAATGTAGTTAACTCAGCCACATTAGGGGCATTTAAACAGTCCTTGGATAAGCATATGGATAATGATGGGATAGTGTAGGGGCATGGGCTTAGATTAGTTCACAGGTCGGCGCAACATGAGAGCTGAAGGGCCTGTTCTGTGCTGTATTGTTCTATGTTCTATTGTACTCTGTCTCGAATAAAGCTATCCCATGATCCCAGGTTTCAATTCGGTAACTTTCATTACATTCCCAATTTGGCAAGCAGACCAAAACTGTACATAATACTCGAGGTGATGTCTGACCAAGGCTCTGTACAATTGCAGCAAGGCAGCTTTCCTCCTGTATTCCAATTGCTTTACGATGAAGACCACCTCCGTCCCTTATTGATTGCTGCACCTGCAGGCTCCGTTTAGCGATGCATGGACAAGGGCATCCAGGTCCCTTTGGACCCTTGATTTCTCAATCTTTCACCAATAAAGAAATAACTTGTCTTTCTGCTCTTTATACCAAAGTAAATAATTTCACATTATGTTCCACCGGCCGTGATCTACTCCATTCGCGTCATTTGTCCGAGCCCTTTTGAAGCTTGTTTGCATCTTACTCACGTTAATGTTACTTCCCAGTTTGGTGTCCTTAACAAATTGAGAAATATGACAATGGGACTCCACATCGAAATTATTCATGTAGATTGTGAACAGATGTGGTTTGAATCATTGAACGTTGAAGTACCCCAATGGTTACAGCCTGCCATCCTGAGAATGAGGCATTTATTCCTTCACTTTGCTTTCTATCTGCTATTAATTTAACCAAGACTGGCAAAATTAATTGCAGTGGCCTTTTGTGGTTGGGGAGAATTCTTCCATTCCTTTACAGCTGTGGGAAAGCTCTTTTGAAGTGGCAAAAACTATTATTTGATCAGCATGTTGGAATAGAGGGGATTGTTTACATTGGTCTTTATTTAATGTCTACTTTCTCTTCTCCACAGTTGGTATTTAAAAGCGCAGCAGATTGCACCAAAAAATGGACGCCCTTACAATCAACTTGCTATTCTAGCCATCTATACGGTGAGATCCTCAGTTTGTACTTCAAGACTCTCCAGAATTGAAGCTTTTCTCAGCTACCCGGATTGTACACTTGTGACTTGAGTTCATCTGTTTATTGAATCATATTTCCTAATTGTAAACATAATTCATGTGTCTCAAGATGTCTCATATACAGTGAAAGAGAATGCCATTAAGTAAGGAAGTGCAATGAGTTGATCAATAATGATCGGTTAATTGGTTTTTATGCGGAGGTGAATATTGGTCTGGGCATCAAAAGAAGTGCCTTGTCTTTAGATAGTGCCGTTGGGTCTTTATCATGCATCCAAGTATCTAGTTTGGCCTTTGGTGTGAGGTCTCATCGCTCAGAGGGTGCAACACTGTCGAGTGAGAGATTTTCTGGATCAGAATTAATCTGGTGGGTGTATATTATTTTGAAGGACAGGTGAATTATTCCTCAGTCAGCATCACAAACAAATTATCTGATCTGTATCACATCCCTGTGTCCAGGAGTTAGCTGTGCATGAGTGTGATTCTTCCATTACAATAGCGATTACACTTCATTGACAACAAAGTACTCTGAGGTTTCTGATGGTTATGTAGGGTGCTATTGAAATACATTTTTTTTGTATAGATAGATTCTTGATCAGTAGGGAAATCAAGGGTCAAGGGGAAAGATCAGGAAAGTGAGTGTGAGGAATGTCAGATGAACCATGACCCTCTTGAATGACAGAGCAGGCTTGAGGGGCCAAATGGCCTACTTCTGTACCTATATCTTATGGATAGAATGCAGCACTCTGAGTACTGCACTCAAACTCCAGTTTGAATTTTGCACTTAACTGTATGAATGAGGTTTGATCTTGCAACTTTCTGCCTTGCGGTCTTTGCTAGCAACTTGGTTTCTTGCAATATTTTCACAATTTGTAGTCTATCACTGACCTGTCCTTCCTCTGGCATCACTTGTGAAGCAACCGTGAATTGGGTACCTAACTCTCTTGACATGATGCTTATACAGCAGTGATCAGTAGGTGGCGTTGTGGTTCCATTGCAATGTAATGGTGCCTGATTGATCGATTTCATTGAAAGCTGCTCTTCTGGTTTTGAATGGCAGCTGTTTTGAAAGGTGTATGTTGAGTTCACTGTCAGTGACTTATATTGGAGATATGTTTGAATCTCCTTTGAAAGACAGTGGCTGTGCAATTCCTCCCTTCCTCTCCTGAACTTGCTGATTGAATGTTGGCTGTCTTCTGGCGAGCAGACAGTGGTGTTGTCATGCTGCTTGACCAGGTTGGCATTCACAGCTGAGCAAACATGGTTGCTATTGTAAATGTCCCCTTTGGATTTCAGCTGAGGAGACTGACGTAGACCACTGATAAGAGGTCTACTCTACATTTTTAATCAACTTGTCCAGGGATCTTATGACACCTTTGGAGCAAGTGGAGCTGGAACATCGGCTTTCTGCCTTGAAGATATTACCAATGTACGACAAGAGCCCTGAAAAGTTGGACTGTGTAATCCATGGACAAATGTTAAACATCAGACTGCTGGACAGCATCTATCTGAATTAATTTTCTAGCTCACCCCAGTGCAGTTGATTAACAGCTTGGTTACAGGATCAGCTGTGAAAATGATAGCCACTTCAACTAATGGACAGTTTCTTTTATCTGGGCTCCTGTGGGTTGTATCAAGAAATACTGGAAAGTTGCAAAGCTCATTTCCAGTTGTTTTTAACTTGCTATCAATAATTAGAATTATGTGCAGGTATCTCAAAGTTAGAATTTAGCTTTCAGGTGAATTTACCAAGAAGTTGTTGGGACTGGAGGGTTTGAATTCTAGGAAGAGGCTAATCGGCTGGGGCTTTTCTCACTGGAGCGTAGGAGGTTGAGGGGTCACCCTTGGGTGAGGAATTCCAAGATGAGGGAGCATATTTTTATGGTGAGAAGAGAAGGATGAGGGGCAGTTTTTGTTACAGAATAGTATGTTTGTGGAATGGACTTCAAGAAACCATGGTGGATGTGGCTTCAGTTACAATTTTTGAAAGATATTTGGATAGGTTCATGAAAAGGAAATGTTTGGAAAATTATGGGTCAAGTGCAGATAGGTGGGACTAGTTTAGTTTGGAATTATTGTTGACATGATTAAGTTGGACCAAAGGGTCTTTTTCAGTGCTGTATGACTCTATGGATAACAGCCCCCAGAGCATATGGCTTTCCAATCTAAATACATCATAAAATGTAAATGGAACAGTCCAATAAATAATCTGGGCTTATATGCTTGCAAAACTTCTCATGTGAGTGCTAGCCCTTGAGATAGATATCTACATTTGATAAGTTTTTTCGATTTACTGTACTTGTGCATCAGCTTTAATCGTTTATGTCCGTTCCCAAACCTGTTTTTTTCCTATTGTTCTCAGTTTCTCACCATGAAGAAAGTGTCTTGATTCATCTTTACCAGGTTGAAAATGGATGGCCTTGCAATTTGTCATGTTGAATTCCATCTCCGACAGTTTTCCTATAAACTGTCACTATCTCTCTGTAGCCTCTTCCTCCTATCTGCATTAACAGTACTTCCTAACTTGGTGCTGACAGCAAATTTAGATATATGGCTGTTTCATCAAAGTCATTGATAAATATGATGCAGAGCTAAGATCCTAGTGCAGATCCTTATTGAAATCGGGCCAATTTGAGAACTAAGCCACTTTCCGTACTGCTTCCCAAACAATTACCATGTCATAAAATCACTTCCACATGCATCCAACTTTACCAAATGCAAGATCCATAAGCATTCCTATCAGAGTGGCCAGCAGCCTTGTTATACGTTCACCCAACCCACTGATCACCACCTACACTATCTACTAGAAATTGCAACACTTGGGAGTGGACAATAAAAACTATGCTGGAGTAGACGTTGAAAGTTGGGAACCTTCCATGGAAAGGGACTTTATGCTGGCGAAATCTGTAATGCTGAAGAATTTCATTGAATAAAAGTGAGTTTTTGAATTGAAACAAGAGGGCAATCCAGCAGAAATGCTCTCTTTTTGTATTTAACAATGTCATGTTTGCTGCGTGGGATTAATAAGTATCATCCATTGGGTAATGCAGTAATAAGTGTTGGAGTTTGTGTGTGTATAGCAGCAAAGTGACTGACCCATGGGCACTGGAAATTCCCAGCGCTCATCAGTATTTGGAGGGTTAATGATGCAGAGTATCTGAAGTGCACCCAGGAGATTGGGTTGGTATGCAGCCATCTCATTGTTACCAAGTGTTGTCATCTGTGCAACCATCGTGGGAGAGTTTAAAACTGCGAGATTCATGCTGTGAAGCTGCAACAATGGGCCAGAGTTTACATTTCTTTCCATATAGGCACATTTACAGTGAATTTTGCCATTCTTGGCTGAGTGGTGAAACAGGGCACTTGACAGCAGTGAGATCGCTTTTCCATCTCTTCTTTCTGTTCAGCTAATACCCCAGGGGTATTGTGCATGCTTTTTGTCAAATGAGTATAGAAGCGTTTTAGTGCTGAAGTGTGGAGGAATCTGTTGTTTTTGCTGGCAGGCCTCTCTCAGCGGATGGATGTAGAATGGAGAACGTGGCTACTTGAAGGAAGGGGGAAGATGTTATTGCCTGATTGCTGATTCAGGTGTCCTCTGTTCTGACGCTTAAGCAAGCTCTGTGTGGTTAACCCTAGACTGGTTGTTAGGAAAGTGGGTGCCATTTTCCGTGAAGATTTGTATGGAGTGGGGTATCAATGGCCCAGTCCCTATTTTGAGGTGTGAATCCAGGACTTGGTTTGAATCCATGGTCCAGATACAAGGATGCTGTCCCCATGTTCCAGAATCGCTATTTGGGGAAGCAGTCGGTCAGAGCCATTCAGAATGCTGGTTCTTCTCCAAACATGCAGCTGGTTTCATCTCCTCTCCTTTCTCCACTACACAGAACTGATAGACTCTAATCATCTTGGTCCCATGAGCAGAGTCCCGTATAGTTGTTTAGCCATTCTAGCTTTGTGCATTTGCCCTGGCAGCTGCTCTCACAGAGAAGTTCCCCTCCAACATTGGAAGGAGTTGTAAGAGTGGAATGTAGGCCTGATAAACAGCAGCACTGCCTGGTAATCCTGACTCTGTACCTCAGTCAATAGTGCTAGTTAATTATTGATATGATCATTTCCTCTCTCAGAGTAGTTCAGATACCTAACAGTATTAACTATCACTTATGCAGTTCAGTTCTTTTCTCTTTATCCAAATGTATGTCTATTGGGGTGTGATGTATTTTTCTGCTGTCCTCATCTTCAGTTTTTTTTCTACTCATGCTCTGATCCACACCTCCCCCCCGTCATCCTGACTCCACACTGGCTGCTGCAGCTTCATACTGGCTTTTGCTAGCTCCTCTCCCCTACCCCAGCTCATTCCTCTTCTCATGCCCCCTGTAGGGCCGTTTTCTGATTCCCCTGTGGGATCTGCTTTGTATTATTGCTTGAGATTAATGTGGTTTGAGGAGGTGCTAAACCAGTTGTACATTCTGATATAACAGCCCTAACTTTCAGCTAATGTTTTATCCATTGTATTCTGAGTGGAGAGAAGCCAGTTGCCTGGATCTGTCTGGGAATCAGTGGGCATCTTTAGATTTTGACTGACAAGTGACGACTAATGAGTGCTGTGTACAGTGACACAAGAAAGCTGACCCTATTTGCAGAGGAGAGTTGCTTTTATGTGGGTGCAGTTTTAAATGTGTAGCTGAGACACTGGGATCTGTCAGAGGCTCCAGATGTAGGTAAATCTGGTTCTGTCATCCCAGTGACAGAATGCATCAACATTAAAATCTAGGATTTGAAAGTCTGTGGTGTGAATAAGTTTCCAGTGATGATGGCTTTCTAGACCTAAATGAAAATTGTGTGAATGTAAAACTCTCATGATGCTCTAGTGATTTGCTCAAAACTCAGTCAGAATGTTGCTCCCCATGGTACTAAAGTGACAGGTTTTCTCTTCCCCATGTGGCCATGTCTGAGGGAGGTTGGCAGATTCAGGTTCTGTATGCTGTTGACACATGCTGCTGGGAACTGGGTGGAAACTGCTGTGCACTCACTTCCTTCACATTTAACTTTATGCTGTACAACCTGGTCCCTGCAGACTCATTTTCAGCCTTGGAGAATTCTGAATTGCATCCGTATCTGTCTGTCTGTTTACATACTAAGTAATGGTCACAACGTGGAAGTGATGGAGATGGTCTATTGTACTCAACCGTGTGGGATAGTATATAGGCGTACAACCAGAAGTAGTAGGCCATTTGGCCCCTCAAGCCTGCTACACCGTTCAATTAAAAAAAAGGCTGTGATCCGTTTGTTTTGAATTCCACATTCCTGTCCACCTGCAAGAAGCATTGATTTCCTGCCCAACAAGAATCTGTCTATCTATACCTTGTTGATGTGTTCCAAAGTCTCTCCATCTCTGCCCTAAAATGGTGGTCCCTAATTTTAAAGCTGTGCCTCCTTGTTCTGAACTGATCCACAAAAGGAAGCATCTTTTCCACATCCATCCTGTCAAGACTATTGAAGATCTTGTAGTCTTCAGTCAAGTCAACCATGTAAACCCCAGCAGAAACAAAGCCCAGATGTCCACCTTTCCTCATAAAATAATCTACTTATTACAGTTATCAAACTGGTAAACCACCTGTGAACTGTCTCCAGTGCAGAGACAGTAGGAACTGCAGGTGATGGAGAATCTGAGATAACAAGGTGTAGCGCTGAATGAACACAGCATGCCAAGCAGCATCAGAGGAGCAGGAAGGCTGATGTTTCGGGCCTTTTCTGAATAAGGGTCTAGGCCCAAAACGTCAGCCTTCCTGGTCCTCTGATGCTGCCTGGCATGCTGTGTTCATCCAGTTCTACACCTTGTTATCTCCCATGCATTTACATTTTTCCTTAACTGAGGGGACCAAAACTGTACATAGTTCTCTGGATACAATCTATTAATGCTCTGTATAGCCCAAGTATATCATTCTTCGATTTAACATTCATCAGCTGCCTTAATTGCTTGCTGTTCTTGCATGCTAACTTTTAGTGAATCATGCACTAGAATAGTGCACCTTGGAATTGTTCAGTTGATCTTCATTTAAGTAATACTCCTTCCTGCCAAAATGGGCAATTTCATATTTTCCCACATTGTACTCCCAACTTCCACATTTTTGCCCACTCACCCAACCTGTCTGTATTCGTCTGTGAAATTGCATCATCTTCACAAGATACTTTCCCGCCAATCCTGGTGTTTTCTGTGAATTTGCCTAACATGTCTTTGTTCTCCTCATCTAAGCCATTAATATAAATTGTAAAAAGTTGAGGTCTAGCATATCACCGTGGGACTCCATTTGTCACATCCTGCCGACCAAACAAAGACCCATTTATGCATACTTTGTTTTCTCCTACTAGCTAGTCTTCTATCCATGCTGATGTGTTAGTCAGCACGTTGTCAGTCACTACTTTGTGTAAAAACTTTGTGGAACCTGGTCAAGTGCATTCTGGAAATCCAAATGCAGTACACCCACAGGCTCCTTTTATCTATAATGCTGCTAAAACACTCCTTTGTCAAAGCCATGCCCACTGGGTGTAAAAGGTGTGGGGGAGTAGCATTACTGATTAAAGAGAATATCACAGCTGTATTAAGCGAGTACATCTTGGAAGGCTCTTCCAGCGAGGCCATATGGGTAAAACTCAGGACTGAGAAAGGTGCAGTCACTATGATGGTCGGCCTCCCAATAGCCAGCAGGATGGAGGAACAGGCATGTAAGCTGATCATGGAAAGATGTAAAAACAGTAGGGTTGTTGCAGTAGGTGAGTTTAACTTCCCCAGTATTTACTGGGAATCCCTTAGTGCCAGGGGTTTAGATGGGACAGAATTTGTTAGGTGTAACCAGGAGGGTTTATTGAATCATATGAAGATAGCTCCACTGGGGAAGGGGCTGTACTGGGCCTTGTATTGGGAGATGTGCCTGGCCGGATGTTCGAGCCTTCAGTGCGGGAGCATCCTGAGAACAGTGATCATAATTCGAAGTTTTAAGGTTATTATGGAAAAGGATAAGACTGGTTCTCTGGTGAAAGTGCTACATGGTGGGGGAAGGCTAATTACAACAGTATTACAAAGGAACTGGTGAAACTAAATTGGGTATCTGTGGAGCACAACTTCATGTCTGACATATGGGAGTCAAAGAACAAAGAAAATTACAGCAAAGGAACAGACCCTTTGGCCCTCCAAGCCTGCACTGATCTAGATCCTCTGTCTAAACCTGTCATTTATTTTTTAAGGGCCTGTATCCCTTTGCTCCCTGCCCATCCATGTACCTGACCAAGTACATCTTAACAGACACTGTTGTGCCTGCGTCTACCACCTCCGCTGGCAAAGCATTCCAGGCATCCACCACCCTCTGCGTAAAGAATTTTCCACGCATATCTCCCATAAACTTGCCTCCTCTCACTTTGAACTCATGACCCCTAGTAATTGAGTCCCCCACTCTGGGGGGGGGGGAAAAAGCTTCTTGCTATCCACCTTGTCTATACCCCTCATGATTTTGTAGACCTCAATCAGGTCCCCCTCAATCTCCATCTTTCTCATGAAAATAATCCTAATCTACTCAACTTCTCTTCATAGCTAGCGCCCTCCATACCTGGCAACATCCTGGTGAACCTCCTGTGCACCCTCTCCATAGCATCCACATCCTTTTGGTAATGCGGCGACCAGAACTGCACACAGTACTCTAAATGCGGCCCAACCAAAGTCTTATACAACTGTAACATGACCTGCCAACTCTTGTACTCAATACCCTGTCCGATAAAGGAAAGCATGCCATATGCCTTGACCACTCTTCTGACCTGCGTTGCCACCTTCAGGGAACAATGGACCTGAACACCCAGATCTTTTCCGTTAACTGTATAGCTCGCCCTTGAATTAGATCTTCCAAGATGCATCACCTCACGTTTGCCCAGATTGAACTCCATCTGCCATTTATCTGCCACACTCTCCAATCTATTTATATTCTGCTGTAATCTCTGACAGTCCCCTTCACTATCAGCTACTCCACCAATCTTAGTGTCATCTGCAAACTTGCTGATCAGACCACCTACACCTTCCTCCAAATCATTTACATATATCACAAACAACAGTGGTCCCAGCACAGATCCCTGTAGAACACCACTGGTCACAGGTCTCAAATTTGAGAAACTCCCTTCCACTACTACTCTCTGTCTCCTGTTGCCCAGCCAGTTTTTTTCTCCATCTAGTTGACACACCCTGGACCCCATGCGACTTCACTTCCTCCATCAGCCTGCCATGGGAAACCTTATCAAACGCCTTACTGAAGTCCATGTACATGACATCTACAACCTTTCCCTCATCAATCAACTTTGTCATGTCCGCAGTGAATTCTATTAAGTTGGTAAGACATGACCTTCCCTGCACAAAACCATGTTGCCTATCACTGATAAGCCCATTTTCTTCCAAATGGGAATAGATCCTATCCCTCAGTATCTTCTCCAGTAGCTTCCCTACCACTGACGTCAGGCTCACCGGTCGATAATTACCTGGATTATCCTTGCTGCCCTTTTTAAACAAGGGGACAACATTAGCAAATCTCCAGTCCTCCGGGATCTCACCTGTGTCTAAGGACACTGCAAAGATATCTGTTAAGGCCCCGACTATTTCCTGTCTCACTTCCCTCAGTAACCTGAGATAGGTCCCATCCGGACCTGGGGACTTGTCCACTTTAAAGAATCTTTTAAAGTTGATCAGAGTTCAGTGCCAGTGTGGCCCTCTGAGTGTGAAAGATACGAACGGCAGCGTTTGGGAACCTTGGATGATGAGAAATTGAAAGATTCGTCAAAAAGAAAAAGGAAGAATATGTAAGGTTTAGGAAATTGAAGTCACATAAAGGGCACAAAATGCCCTTGGCCAGTAGGATCAAGGAGAATCCCAAGGCATTTTATACATAGATAAGGTGCAAGAAGGTAGCCAGGGAAAGAATACTCTAGGCTAAAAGAGGGAATTTATGCGTGGAACCAGAGGACGTGGATGAGGGCCTTATTGAGGAGTTAGCATTAGCATTCACTGAGGATTAGGACTTGGATGATGTTCAGATTAGGGAGGGGTGTGTTGATGTTCTGGGGCGTGTCGATGTTAAGAAAGAGGTGTGTTGGATGTCTTGAAAAACTGTAAGGTAGATAAGTGATGGGATCTATCCCAGGATACCATAGGAGGCAAAGTAGGAGATTTATGGGACCTTGACAGAGATCTTTGTATCCTCTCTAGTCACAGGCTACATCCCAGAAGACAACAGAATAACCAATATTGTTCCTTTGTTCAAGAAGGGCAACAGGGATAACCCAGGAAATTACAGGCTGGTGAGCCTTACATCACTAAGGAAGATTGGGGGAGAAAAGAAGCACCGGAGGCTGAGGGACACCTGATGGATGTATATTAAATTATGAGAGTCATGGGTAGAATGGATAGTTAGAGTCTTTTTCCCAGTGTGGAAATGTCACATACTAGGGGGCATAGGTTTAAGGTAAGAGGGAAAAAGTTTAAAGGAGATGTGTGGGGCAAGTTTTTTTTACAGGGAGTGGTGCGTGCTAGGATGTGCTGTCAGAGAAGGTGGTAGAAGCAGAGATGGTAGCAATATTTAAGAGGCGCTCAGACACATGAACAGGCAGAGTATAGGGGGATAGTTTAGAATGGCATCATGGTCAGCATAGACATGGTAGGCCAAGTGCCTGTTGCTGTGCTGGTCTGTGTTGAGTTTTTCTGTGTCTGTGTGTAACCTGTTTAATTCTTAAAATCTCCCTGATGACAGACGTCATGTGAACTGGCCGACAGTTTACTTTGTGCTTTTCTCCCTTCTTGAACAGAGAAGTTATATTTGCTGCCACTTATTGTGATGGAAACTTTCCAGAATCTAACAGATACTTCCACCACCTCGTTATCCACATTTCTTTTGTGAAGACATGAGCAAAATATCTGTTCAGCAGCCATTTCCTTATTACTTATTATGAATTCTCCAGTTTCACCCTCTAGAGGTCTAATGTTCACACCACTCACTCCCTCTTCCTGTTAAAATCGCTGCAGAAACATTTGCTATCCATTTTTGCATTTCTAGCTAGCTTCCTGTCATGTTCTAATTCATTTCTCCTGATTAATCTCTTAGTCATTGATTTGAGTGATTAGGAGCAGAATTACTATCCCTTTGATTAATCCCAGGTTGATGACCCTCCATTTGATGAGAATCTAGCAGTCTCCCAGTACCAGCTCCGATGACTAAACAAGATCTGTCCTGATCTAGAGTCTTAGCATGCTACTAAATTACTTGTTTTGGAAAAAACATCATCATTTTATTCTTGTGAAAAGAGTAGGGAGCTTTCCTGGTATCCTGGCAAGCATTCTATTCTAAGCCGACATTTCACTAAACCAATAACTGGTCTTTCTTACCACTGCAGTTTGTTCAGTGATGCTTCCTTTGGGTGAAGTTTCTGAATAAAGGGGCACCAATTTAAGACTGGAATGTGGATGAATTTCTTCTCACGGGATTGTCAGTCTTTGGAACTCCTTGCCACAGAGCCGTGGGGACTGAGTCCTTTTGTATATTTAAGGCTGTGATAGACAGATTCTTGATCAGTCGGCGAATCAAGGGTTATGGGGAAAGGGCAGGAAAAAGGATATGAGAGCTATCAGATCAGCTGTGATCCATTGACTGGCAGACTAGGGTGGAGGGGCTGAATGGCCTACTCCTGTTCCTGTTTCTTGTGCTATAAAAAAGTCACTATATCTCTTCAGCTGTGAAGTGCTGTAATGACATTATTAAAGGGATATGTTGTGTCTGTAACGATTGCTTCAGGTGTCTTTTCTGTTGATCAGAATCCTAAGCTGTTGCTTTTGAGATTTGGTCTTTAGTGTAATGCCTCAAATTAAACTGTCAAAGTTTGGAATGTGCTGTTCTTTGCCCCACTAGATGTCAGCTGTTCATGAGAAGTGTAATGCAGGGTGTTTTTGACGTGCTGGTGAGAAGTTACTAAACTCACTAGTTGATTAGATTTCACATTTAAAATAGGTAAGGAATTTGATTTCCTGACATTGAATGTTGTAAGCGTGTGGTTGATGTTAATTAATGCAATGATATTGCATGAAATCTAAAAGGTTCTGTGCATTAGCGAGAATAGTGAAGTCTTTGGTCTTGAGCCTCAATGTTTTCACCTGACATGGGGTGTACTGAGTTCTACATGGTGGATGTTTTGGGGTTGGTGTGTACTCTTGCTATGACCCACAGCGTGTGAAGTCTTAGCTTGGTTTTTGCATTTGCAGTTAACTAACACTTTTCTAGTTGTTACACAATACTTGTAGGATTGTTTTCTGTACTTCCAATGCTGATGAGAGCTTTCTAAAGCTGAACATTTAAATACACCTCTCAAAATATCTAGGGGCCGTGTTGGGGGTTGGGTGGTGTAGACAGGAGGCTGCTTTATTGTATTTGTGTTGGGTCTGATAAATCTGAGATCTAGTTCTCAGGGGTAAGCCAGCCAGGGGTAAAATGTTCAGTGGTTTTATGAACTTGGATAATTTATGACTAATAGAATTCAGTGAAAATGAAGCAATTGTGGGAATGCTCAGTAATTGGGTTCAGCTGAGCTGTGTCTGTGTTTTTAAACTGGTTTCATCTTTGCTCCTTTTTTCATTTTTTTTAAAACAGAGGCGGAAGCTGGATGCTGTCTACTATTACATGCGAAGTCTCGCTGCCAGCAATCCAATCCTTACAGCTAGGGAAAGTCTGATGAGCCTCTTCGAAGAAACCAAGAGGAAGGTCAGTCTGTCACTCAGTGCAGGGAGCAGGCTGGCAGTTTTTTTTATTACATGCTTGCGTGGGAGGAAGGAGGGAAGGAGCAAGTGGACGAGCTTGGCTTTCGCTAATGTTTACTTAGTCATAAACAGACCTTGGTGGCAGTGCTGGAAAGCTCTGTGAGATCTCTGTGACTTGTCGAGATCAGAAAAACAAGTCGAATGGGCCGTGTGAAAATGACCACTCATGCCTTCTGCACGACTGTGATGGCAAGTTTGGCAAATGAACAGACTAGGATCAAAGTCTCACTCCTCTGTCAGAAAATAAACAGAATAAACTGTTCTTGAATGCATTGGAGAGGTTTAAAAGGCAACAGTCTCTGCAGGTCACATCTCAGGATTACACAGGGATATGGTGCATATTTTTAAGAAATGCAGTTTCATGAAAACTTTGGAAACTTAACCATATCAAAAAGATGAAATGCAGAGCCCTGCTGAATACACAGCTGAATATTCAATCCCTGCTGAGATCATTTGCACTTTCACAGGTACTTTAATGGGGCTGTGAAGAGTCTCATGTCTAACACAACCAGCAGTGGGCTGAATGGCCTGTGTAATTCACAGTTCATCACCCTCTGCAGCTATCACACTGTACATAAGTTCCTTGTGAGCTGCAGTATTTGTAGAACTTAATTATATAAGCAGTGAATAAGAATATTTTATGGAATATTGAATGGAAAAACAAATCTCAGACCTTCCCAATTAAGTCAAACCCACCAACCAGCTTTCATGAAACACTCTCAGGACAGTGATATCATGGGATTAGATAAGGGAACAGTTCCCTCTAAAGTGTCCCCATCAAACTCTCCCAGGATGGGTATGACATAGGGTTAGATACAGAGTAAAACTGCCGCCATACTGTCCCCATCAAATGTCTGACATACCATAGCAATAATACTGAAGAACTGAGTTCCAGAACTAACACCTAGGCAAGCCGATCCCATACAGCTACAGCACTGGTGCCTGTCTGACAATGTCTAAACTTTCTCTGGTATACTCTGTGTGTGAAGAAGCAGGCCTGTACTAACCAGGCCAATGACTGATGTAGCTGTCTATTCTTCATCAGCCAAGTGATAGGTAGAGTTGTCGATGTGCTCTCAAGTGACTCTTGCAAAGGACTAACATATTCAGTGAGGCTCAGTTTGGGTCCTGCCAAAACCACTCAGCTTCTGACTTATTTTACAGCCATGGTTCAAACATGGTTAAAAGAGTTGAATTCCATAGCTGGGGTGAAGGTCACACCCCAAGGCTCTGTTTAACAGAGTGTGGCATTAATCAGCAATAGCAGAATTGGAATCATTTTGAATCAGCACGAATGTTCTCTGCTGGTTGGAGACATATCTGTCACAAAAGGATATGGTTGTGTTTGTAAGAGGACAGTCATCTGAACTGAATGGCAACTCTGCAGGAGTTCCTCAGGGTAGTGTTCCAGGCCCAACCATCTTTAGCATCTTCCCTCCACCATAAGGTCAGAAGTGGAGATGTTTCCTGCTGAATGTTGCTGAACATTTCGCATTCACAATTCTTTAGATATTGAGGTAATCCATGTTCAAGCACAGAAAGACCAGACAACCTCCAGGTTTGGGCTGATGAGTGGAAAGTAACATTCACATCTCACAAATGCCAGGGAATGACAGTCTTCACAAAGCATCCATCCATCTCCTGTTGACATTTGATGACGTTACCATTGCTGAATCTCCCACCATTAACATCCTGGGGATTATCAGTGACCAGCAGCTGAACTGGACCAGTCTCACACGTACTTTGGCTACACTAACAGATCAGAGGCTAGGAATCCTGAAATGAGTAACTCATCACCTCACTTCCCAAAGCCTGTCCAACATCTACAAGACACAAGTCAGGAGTGTACTGGAATGCTTACCACTTTCCTGGATGAGTGCAGCTCCAACAATATCTAGAACAAACCAACGTACTTCAGCAACCATTCACTATCTTCACCAAAGCTCTATTCACCACTGATACACAATGGTAGTGGTGCGTACCATGTAGAAAACACATTACAATAACTCATCAAGTCTCCTCCAGCAGCACCTTCCAAATCCAGGAGACAATAAGGGCTGCAGATACTGGAAGCCAGAATTTGTAGGCGTGGGGCTGGGAGAGCACAGTAGATCAGACAACGTCCAAGGAGGAGGAAAGTCAGTATTTTGGGCCGAAACCCTTTGTCAGAGCTTAGGGTTTTGGCCTGAAACATTGACTTACCCGCTTCTTGGATGCTATCTGACCTGATGTGCTATTCCAGTCTCCCACCTTCCAAATCCACAACTTTTACCACCCAGAAGGGCAAGGGTAGCAGATACACGGGAAGATCACCAAGCCATTCGCCACCCTGACTTGGAAATATATCACTTCCTTCAAAATTATGGCGCATGCTCCCTACAGGACACACTGAGGACTGCAGTGGTTCAAGAAGGCAACTCGATGCTGTAGGAACCATGAATATTATTTATATGTTAGATGTAGGGTAAAGCCTGCTTTGTACTGTCCCATCAGACACTCCTGGGACACGTACAGAAGACTCAGATACAGAGTAAAGCAACCTCTACACCTTCCCAATCAAATACTCTCAGGACAGGTAGAGCCCAGGGTCAGATGCAGAGTAGATCAATGTGCCTGTCTGAAAACAGCAGCATGTTTATTGCCAATCACTCATGAGAAGTTTTTAACTAAATGGAGAGTGCCTTAAGAGTCTTACAATCTTCAGACACTGGAGCTTTATCCCATCAATTTAAGTTGAACACAGCCCACTTCCAGTTTTAAAAACTCTATATTAAACCTTTGCAGCCCTGAGTCGTCTTCATAATGTTACCAGACCCGTATGATAGATTAACAAGAAAGATTGCGTAAACCAAGCTTGTATTGCCTGTGGTGGGGAAGGATAAAGAGTGATTTGTTTCACATTTTAAGGTTTTGAAAGCACTGATAGGATAGCGAGAAACCTTCTCAGCTTGTAATGGAGTCTGTGAAAAAGGGAGAGAACCTTAAATTTTGCTAGATTGTCGAAGGATAAAAAAGTTAGAAAACTGTCTTCATGCAAAGGGTGGTTCAAGTGGAGCTGTATCTCCCAGCCAAAGATGTGGATGTTAGCTTATTTTAGAATTTAAAATGATCATTAACAGACTTCTGCTTGGCATGGTGATAAAGGAGAGAATGCATACGGATTGATGGAAATGGATCAGCTACAGTTTGATTTGATGGGAGGTCTGAATAATCTCCTCTTGTCCTTGCTGGTCTGCAAGAAGTGTTTCTCCAATTTTGAGTTGGAACCGCCCTTTATAATCATGTTTTCTATGCGTGAAGTTGGGAAGTCTGTTATGTGCCAGTGTGGCTTCACATCAGATTTGTGCCATTTCTTCCTGGTGATGGATTTTTAAAACACTACTATCAGCACTGTTGCTGTACCTCTGACTCCACGGTTACTCAATCATAATTCTAGTTATACACAGCCTGTGGATCTGTTTACAGGATCTGGAAATGTTTAGCTAAGTACAGTTCTAAGTGTCTGTCACCCAGTAACTTTCCCCTACTTGCTCTTTATTAAGAATGTCTGACCTAGGCTATGGGAAAGTGGTATTTGGAGAATGAGGTTTTCAAGTGCCCTGATTTTTAAAATGTGCAAAGCTGCATTACATTTATTGAGGAAGATTGTCTCCCACTTTGGGCTTAACCACAGGACAGTTACTGACCAGAGGTTGGCTCACTGACCACCTAAAACCACTGATAACTCTTCTCTAATACATCGTGTGTTAGTATTTTATAGTGCATTTTGCACTAAAGATCTTCAAATAGCCATTTCAACAAAATATGTTCATCAATACATTCTAAAAAGCCCAATGTTGTCTGGCAGATATTTCCTGAGATTGACATAATCCACCCTGAAATTTCCTTAATACATCTGAGAGCCTAAACACCAGTTTGTGTGCGAGTGTAAATGCTCATTGCAGAAAGTAGCAATCTAACCACCAGTTTAGCTCGATATAACAATCCTTTTGTGAACATGTTCTTATTCAGCAGCTTTTACTACTTGTTTACTGGAGGTTGATTCTTTTTGTTTTCAAAGTTTGCAATTGCTTAGTCTTCAGAAGGAGTTAATTGAGCTCAGTAGGATCTGTGTTGGAATTCTTCAATCTTCTTCCCCTCTCCATCCCAAACTAAATGGTGATGTGTGATTTGCACTGAGATGGAGCTCCTGCTTCATACTGTGAGAGTTTTGTACTAGCATTCCTGTCTTTCCTTTTCTTCCCCAGCACGGTCCAAATGTCTGAGAGATTCCCACTGAGGGAGCTGTTGTGTCTCATTGTATGTTAATGATCAGTTCTTCTGTTCTGAGCACTACTGGCAGTGTGGCTGGGAACAAAATTATTGCTTTCAGTCCAGGATATTTTTCTTTACCTTAGACGAGCAGGATCCAGAGCCAACATTGTAGTTAACCATCCTGCCTGTCTAGTCCTTCTCCCTTAACTCCAGATCATGTCTAGAATCTCATGCTGAGAATATATTCTCCTTATTTGCCATCATACCTAAAATCTATTTTAATCATCATTTATCAAACTCCATTGCCACAGATATTTTAAAGGATTCAGTGAATTCCACTTCCCGATTAGTGTACTGTCTCCACAGTTTTCAGTGTGGGACAGTCTCACTGGCGTAGAAACAGGATTAGCTATATCAACTGCTAATGAGATGTTTCTGTTCATGCTGTCATGCCCTTAACTGCTGTCCCTCAATGTACAAGGCTACTGTGTATACCTGTTGATCGTGGGCTTTGAATTTAGGGTTAGAGTACGCTATCTAGGTACATTGTATTTAAGCCGGCAGAGCACACTCTGCTCCTGTTGGCTATACACTTTCAGTTTCGATGAGTAGGCTCTTGCTGTTTGACCAGTGTCTCTCAGGTAGTAGCTCTGACATACTTCTACCAGACTACTTCGTGATTCATGGACAGGGAGCATTATCACTGACTTTTGTGTTCCGCAATAGTATTGTGCTCAATACATGGCTGTAGTGGAGAGGCAGGGTCATAATTTAAAAATAAGGAGTTGTCTATTTAAGGCAAAGCTGAGGAAAAATGTTGAAGGTTGAGTGTCTTTGGAATTCTCTTCCTCAAAAAACAGTAATACAGAAGGTTTAAGTATTTTTAAGATATAATTAGATAATTTTTCATCTCCTTGACAATTGAGAAACTTGTAAAACAAAAAGTTGCATTTTATGCTGTATGGGTGGGCTGTATGCTCTGAATTTGTGTGTCTATGATTTCATAGCTGAGGGGATGGTGTTTTGATTCTGAATTAATTCAAAGTGTTCTGTGGAGTATGCTGCTCAGCTGGCATTCAAAACACTGTAACAAACTGAGAGCTTTAAGGAACCATGGCTTCAAAGGGGCCATAAATTAAATGAGTAGGGGTCTGTTAGCTCAGTTGGCTGGGTGACTGGTGATTGAAAATGCAATAGTGATACTCACTACTTGCACTCACGCAAAGCAGGAATGCACCTTCTAGCACATACAGAAGCCTGGTTAAATTCTGCATGCTCAATATCTTCCAGCTTGATAAGCACATCTCCCTGCCATTTTCAGTTAAACAAGGGCCAAGGGTAGGCCATTCGGCCCTTCAAACCTGCTCCACCATTCAATGAAAATCCACTTTCTCTGCCATATTCGTGCTTTCTTCCCCTATCCTTCGATGCCTTTAAAATCTAAAATTATCTATTTCTTTATTCAATATATATATATAATGAGTTTGGCCTCCACACCATTCTGTGGTAGTGTATATCATAAATTCACTACCCATTGAATGAAGAAATCTTTCTCCTCATCTCAGGACCTACATGGCTTAACCTGTATCCCAACTCAGTGGCATCTAGTTCTAGACTCCACAGTTTGAGGAAAGCATCCTTCCTGCATTTGGAATTCTCTTCCTCAAAAAGCAGTGATATAGAATGTTGAAGTGGGATCTGGAGAGTGTGTTGTTCAGGCTGTTGAGACCTGTTTTAAAAGAATTATGTTTCAATCAGATCCCCTCTCATCCTTCTAAACTCTCGTGAACACAGGCCCAGACAATCCAGTCTCTCCTCATATGACAGTTCTGCCACCCCCAGCATCAACCTAGTGAACCTTTCTGCCCCCTCCCCCCACTCCTATGGGACTGTCTTAGGGAGAAACCAAAGCTGCACACGCAACTTCACCTGTAGTCTCACCAAGGCCCTGTATAACTGCAGCAAGCCCAACCCTACTTCTGAACTAAAACATCTATGGCATAAAACAATGTACTCTGTTTTAATTTCCATTTTTGTCATTTACAATCTTGGACCTCTACACATTGCTATGTTCAAGAGTGTCCACCTCACTTTCTGTTTAAGGTAGTAAAGGGGTCACACCTTCTCTTGAATTCTTCACGATAGGGAATAAAAGCTTTGTTCTGTAGTTGAAATTACTTCCCTTTCACAGTATTGTCACAGTGCAGAAGGAGACTGTACTGTCCATCATGTATACC
Organism: Stegostoma tigrinum; assembly: GCF_030684315.1. NCBI lineage: Eukaryota > Metazoa > Chordata > Chondrichthyes > Orectolobiformes > Stegostomatidae > Stegostoma > Stegostoma tigrinum. Next base: position 47,936,100 of record NC_081380.1, read on the forward strand.
CTGGTGTTCGAGCATCTTAATTTCTTGTCAATATCCTTACTTTTTCCCCATGCACATGGTAGCTGTTTAAATAGTCATTCAATGCCCTTTTAAACGTCTCAGTTGAATCTGTCACCCGGAACTCCATCAACAAACACATTGAACTGGACAAACTGTTGAAAAACAGACCCGGAAGTAATGTAAAACTCGCTAGCAAACCGAGGCATATAAACAATAAGCAGGACAGTACTCTAATGCTTCACCGGAGGCACACTGTCAATATTACCTAGCTGGATGATGGAACGTCTATAATCAAACACACCGGCTCAGTGAGCGAGTCTACAACCTCATCCAAAACTGGAGCTGCAAATCTTCTGAAAAACCTCACCCTTTATGCTGTATCTCCAGGTTCTTTGTACCTCCTCCCACTTCTCAGCATTGAACTTCATTTGCCAGCTTTCTGCCTATTCTACCAACATGCTTTTTTCCTTTCAAAGTTGTGCGCTGTTCTTATAATTTACAATTCTCCCAAGTTTTGTTATCTGCAAACTTTGAAATTGTTCCGTATATCAAGATCTAGATCATTTATGTATATCAGGAAAAGCAAGAGTCCCAACATTGACCTTTGTAGAACTCGAATAGCAATCTTCTTCCAACCTGGAAAAAATCCATTGACTGGTACTCTTGCTTTCCTGTTGTTCAGCCAATTTTTAGAACATAGAACATTACAGCACAGTACAGGCCCTTCGGCCCTCGATGTTGTGCCGACCTGTCATACCGATCTCAAGCCCATCTAACCTGCACTATTCCATGTACGTCCATATGCTTATCCAGTGGATTTTCTATCCACTTTGCTATTGTCCCTTTTATTGATCTATAAACTTTAATCCTAATCTGTCATGTGACACTATATTAAGCACCTTTTGAGAGTCCAAATGCTCCATGGAAATAGCCTTCTCCTCATCAGTTCTCTCTTTTACCATTTTGTACATACTCCAACAAATTAGTTATGATTTTCCCTGAATAAATCCATGCTGACTCTTTTGAATCGATTCATCTCATTCTATTGTGAATAATTATTGCAAGCAGTTTCCCCAAGTTAAACTGATTTGTTTGTAATACTTTGCAGATCTTAATACCCTTCATGAAAAATGGTTGTAATGTTTGCAATTTCCATTCCGAGGAATGCTGAAAGATAATTGACAATGCCTCTGCGATCTTCACACTCTTCAATATTCTTTAATGCGCAACATCTGGTCTTGGTGCGCCATAAAATTTAAGAATCAACAACTTATCCAGTCCCACCTCCTTATCAGTTTTAGCAACTTTCCTCCCCTGTCACCAAAGCCTGAGCAGTGTCTGCTGAATAGGTAAAGACAGATGCAAAATATTCATCAATGTACAGGTAATTGAGTCCCCATGATAACTAGTCAAGGGTATTTAGACCTCTTGCCTCTAAATGTCGATCCCCTTTTTGGTCCCTAATTGGGTCTACTACTCCTCTTACCACTGTTTTGCTGTTGCGTGCTTACAGACGACTGTGATTTCCTAGCTGCCAATCTTCTTTCATAGTCTCTCTTCGCTTTTTGTTCATGCTTTTTCACCTACCATCTGAACTTTCTGTATCCATCTTGGTTCTCAATTATATTTATTATCTGACACCTGTCTTAATAGGAGATTTTCTTGAATTCAGTTTCTGTCTCCTTAGTTATTCAGGAAGTTCTGGGTTTGTTTGGTATCCCTTTCCCTTTTAAAGGAATATTCTTTTTCTGTGCTGAAATCATCTCTTTGCGGGTAGCCTATTGTTCAGTTACTGTTTTTCCCATGGGTTTTTGGTTTCAGTTTATTTAACCCAGCTCAGCTGTTACCCCATTGAAGTCCATTCTCTGCCATTTGATTGTTCTTGATCTGTATTAATTGATGTAATTTGCCACTGTTATTCTAAACCTTAAGCTGCAATGAACACTCTTCTCTCAATATAAGATAACAAGGTGTAGAGCTGGATGAATACAACAGGCCAAGCAACATCAGAGGAGCAGGAAGGCTGACGTTTTGGGCCTAGACCCTTCTTCATTTCTGAAGAAGAGTCTAGACCCGAAACGCCAGCCTTCCTGCTCCTCTGCTGCTTGGCCTGCTGTGTTCATCCGGCTCTACACATTGTTATCTCAGATTCTCCAGCATCTGCAGTTCCTACTTTTTCTGAAAGTCTACCCTAAATGTTCCCCTCGCTGTCAGTTGATTTACTTGGCTTGCATCACTCCCAAGAGCTAGGCCTAGTTGTTTGTACTTTCTTATTGGACAGGACTGACAGTGCTGTAGGGAATTCTCCTGAGCACAGTCCAGAATGCTTGTATCTTGCTGCCCCTTACACTACCTATATCCCATCAATATACAGGTAATTGAGTCCCCATGATAACTAGTCAAGGATAATTAGACCTCTTTGCAATTTCTTTGTAGATTGTTCCTGTATATTCTTTCCACTAGCTGTTGGCCCGTAGATTACACCAAACACTCTAATTGCATCCCTCTTATTCATTAGCTCCAGCTAATTTGATTCTGTCCTTGAACTCAGATGTCTTCCTTCACCAGTACTGTAGTGCTGTCCTTAACTACAAATGGCACCTATTCTTTTTTCACTTTGCTGTTTATTTTCTGAACACCCTGTCTAGAGATCTATTTAACACCCAGATCTGTCTGCCCTTAAGCCAGATCTCTCTCCACCACTAGATCATAATTTCACAACAAAATCAGCACATGTAACTCTCCAGTCTTAGGACATGAGGAGCTTTTATCTTTCAGTGAAGACCTGAAATCAGATAATGTGGATGCATTTTGATTTTTGTGTATGGGAGCTTGCTGTCCACAGTTCCAGAGGATGATGACATAGAGGTTTTCTCACCGACCTAGCAGTCTAGAGGTCCAGATTAATGTGCTGGCGCGCCAGTTCAAATCCTACCTTGGTAGAGGCAGGAATTTGAAATCAAAAATTGAATCTGAAATATTAAAACAGACCCAGCTTTGGTAATGACAACTATGATTGTTGTGAAAACCTGTCTGGCTCACCAGTGTCCTTTGGGGAAGGAAATCGGCTGTCCTAACCCAGTCTGGTCTATGTGTGACTCCAGACCCACTGCAACATGGTTGACTCCTTACTGATCCCTGAAAGCAAGTCACCCAGTTTAACGGATATGAAGGATGGGCAACAAAAGTGTCAGTGATGCCCATATCAAGGAAGGATGAAAAAAATTGTTGCTTTTTATGCATCACTCAGTCACTGTGCTCCAAGTAGACTTCATTGTCTGTGAAATACTTTGGGGTGTTTTGTACTTGTGAACGTTGCTCTAGAAATACATACTTCTCATGATTTCAACAGTGTGTGTCAACTTATTGAGTATGGATGGAGCTTGAGGGAGTATTTGTTTTTCTATTCCAGGCTGAGCAGGCTGAGTTCAAAAGACAGCAAGAATCTGAACTCAGCCCAGGCCTCAGAGGCAAAGACAGGAAGCAGACTTTCCGGCAAGTTGGGGAAGACACCAGCCGGGTGGAGGTTTGGATCCATGCCACTCACCCTCACTCCTCTCAGGGAAGTGAATCAGGCAGAGAGGATGGAACATCAGAGCAGGATGAGGACCTTGGAAATCTCTCTCCCAGTGATGTAAGTACATTGATGTGGTCATCTCTGAGCAGTGGATATCATGATGCACCTAACTAGAAAATAGCCCCTTGCCACCAAATCGAAGAGCATGGTAACTCAAAGAAGTAGATGGGTTTGAATAACATACCATGTCATAATTATTGTTTAGATTGAGATTGTTATCTGTCCTGCAGATTCCATGTTGTGTGCACTTTGGAACGCTTGCTGTATGCCCTATTGCCAGAAACAAGTGCAGGAGAAAACAGTGCATCTTTCTGACTGAATGTATTTACGGTTGAGCTGGGTGGATTATTTGGTGAAGGATGGTTTTGAGAAGCCTCCACCTCCGGGGCAGAGCATTCCAAAGATTTGAAATGCTTTGAGTTAAGAAATTTCTCCTCCTACCTGACTTAAATGATCAGCCTCTTATTAGATATTATGCCCTTATTGTAGATTCCCTAGCCATGGGAGACAACCTGTGAGTATCTATCTTATCTATCCCCTTCAGAATCTTGGATGTTTTAATGAGATTACCTCTCAATCTCCTCAACGTTAGAGAGTAAAAGCCCAATTTATTTAACCTGTTAGGATTGGGTAGCCCTCTCTTTCTAGTATGGTAAATCTTTGCTGATCCACTTTCAAGGCAAGTATATCCTCCTTTCAAGAGACTAAGATCTGAGGGCACAGCCTCAGAGTGAAGGGGCTAACCTTTAGAACTCAGCGAAGGAGGAATTTCTTCACTCAGAGTAGTGAATCAGTGGAACTCATTGCTGCAGAAGGCTATGGAGGCCAGGTCATTGCATGTCTTTAAGACAGAGATAGGTTCTTTGCTAGTAAGGGGATCAAGGGTGACAGGGAGAAGGCAGGAGAATGGAGTTAAGAAAGATGTCAACCATGATCGAATGATGGAGCAGACTTGATGGGCCAAATGACCCAATTCTGCTACTGTACTTTATGGTCTTTTGGAGTTATTTCGCACCATCATGTTAAGGTAAGCATCAGATATAGCTGTAATCATGTAACAATTAAATAATTGATTATTGATTAAAAACAACTATTCTGATTGCGTCATGCGTGTAACACCAGTCATTCAATGCTGTTTGTTTCTCCTTTGCCAAAGAATTTCCACCTTTCCCATGGCTCTGACAAAAGAAAAGCAAACTTCAAATGAAGCCACATATTAAAACCAAATCTCAATAAAAGCAGAGTCCATATTTGGCATCAATAGACTGCCACATGTTGAAGCATTTTGTACATGTAAATTTTTACTTTATTTCCTCCACTTGAGGCTGACTAACTTGCCTCACTCAATAAAGAAAAACTTACAAGAAATTTTGATTTCAAGCCTGTTCAACAGAATGGTTGTACATTGTTCACCTTCAGTTATTCACTTATTAACTTAAAGGAAATAGTTTCAAAGGTTCAGTTCACCCAATGGTGCCATTAGAAAATTCCATTTAAATGGTATCTTCTGTTTAGTGCTACAAAGTTGGAGCAGCACAAATATCTCTCAGCTATTTTCTCCTTGAGTTGAAGTGTGTGAATGTTAGTGAGAAGGACTTCTTTTTTCCATTCGTTCACAGGATATGGGCATCACTGGCAAGGTCAGTGTTAATTGTCCATCCCCCATTGCTCTTAAGGATGTGGTGATGAGCTGCTTTTTTGAACCACTATGCCCATGTGAGAAAGCACATTTACTGTGCTCTTGGAGAGGGAGTTCCAACTTTTTATGACCCAGTGATAGTGAAGACGATGTAGTTCCAAGTAGGCTGGGTTTGCTTGGAGGCGAACATGGTGATAATGTTGTTGCAGTATGTCATTAGAAGATGTCATGAGTTTGGGAGTTGCTGTTGAGTGAGGTTGATGAGTCACTGATGTATCTTGTCCATTTTACCCAACAAAGAGTATTCTTAACGTGGAAAAAATGTTTCTCTCAATAGAGATAGCTACTACTTGACACTGGCCATGAATGTTTTGTGGTCACTGTTGTCCTGGTCTTGCTGCATGTGGGCATGGACATACTTCAGTATGTGAGGAGTGGTGAATGGTGCTGATTTCATACCTCACTGGGATAATGAGTTGGAAATCAAGCCCCACTATTCTTGGAGTCATCACAGAAGTTAAACATCTAATGCAAATATGCAAAATACCCTATTCAACCTGTCAGATAGACCCAAGCTAACAGAAAGCACTGACTAGATTTCTGCCCTTGACAACAACTGCCTTTAGAACAAATAAGCATATTCTAACCACAGGTAAATAATTAGGAACTATTGGCATATATACTCCCTTTACATACAGTTCGAATATAGAAAAAAAGCATTGGTGTGACAGATAGAAGGTTTCAAAAAGAAAATTGGCGAAGCAGTTGAATGGCTCAGTCAACAGGGTTCATTTAGATGATTCTTTTGTATGCTGGGTTTTTCTGTACATTAAATTCTCTTCTGTGGATTTTTTTTGTTTCTGCTCAAGTGATTGGTACACTAACTTCAAAGTCTTTTAGTTACTGGTTGAAAACCACTGCTGATGGGAGAAAATAAACTAACTTTCTTTAGGCTTTAATGATTTCACAACATTTGCCTCTTGTAGCAGTCTGATGGCTTCCACCAGTGTTATACACCCCCATAAGTTATCCAGGAGCCAGTCAGAAAGTCACTGCCAGGCTAATGGCCTACGGCACCCATAACTGGAAACAAACTTCAAAAGCACCCGCTTCCTGCCCCTCAGCCAGTTTTGGATCAAACATGCCACTTTGCGTTGGATTCCATGGGCTCTTAGTTTCTTGATCAGTTGGCCATGATGGACCTTACTTAAAGCCTTGATAAAGTTCAATATGAAATGCATTTTAATCCTCATTTACACTCTTGGTAACCTTCTTATGAAATTGGTCAAGTTTGTCAAACACGACCTTCCTTTGACATTCGAGATAATGGGAACTGCAGATGCTGGAGAATTCCAAGAGAATAAAATATGAGGCTGGATGAACATCTTTCACAAAAGCTGACGTTTCGGGCCTAGACCCTTCATCAGAGAGGGGGATGGGGAGAGGGAACTGGAATAAATAGGGAGAGAGGGGGAGGCGGACTGAAGATGGAGAGTAAAGAAGATAGGTAGAGAGGAGAGTATAGGTGGGGAGGTAGGGAGGGGATAGGTCAGTCCAGGGAAGACGGACAGGTCAAGGAGGTGGGATGAGGTTAGTAGGTAGCTGGGGGTGCGGCTTGGGGTGGGAGGAAGGGATGGGTGAGAGGAAGAACCGGTTAGGGAGGCAGAGACAGGTTGGACTGGTTTTGGGATGCAGTGGGTGGGGGGGAAGAGCTGGGCTGGTTGTGTGGTGCAGTGGGGGGAGGGGATGAACTGGGCTGGTTCAGGGATGCAGTAGGGGAAGGGAAGATTTTGAAACTGGTGAAGTCCACATTGATACCATTAGGCTGCAGGGTTCCCAGGCGGAATATGAGTTGCTGTTCCTGCAACCTTCGGGTGGCATCATTGTGGCAGTGCAGGAGGCCCATGATGGACATGTCATCTAGAGAATGGGAGGGGGAGTGGAAATGGTTTGCGACTGGGAGGTGCAGTTGTTTGTTGCGAACTGAGCAGAGGTGTTCTGCAAAGCGGTCCCCAAGCCTCCGCTTGGTTTCCCCAATGTAGAGGAAGCCGCACCGGGTACAATGGATGCAGTATACCACATTGGCAGATGTGCAGGTGAACCTCTGCTTAATGTGGAAAGTCATCTTGGGGCCTGGGATAGGGATGAGGGAGGAGGTGTGGGGGCAAGTGTAGCATTTCCTGCGGTTGCAGGGGAAGGTGCCGGGTGTGGTGGGGTTGGAGGGCAGTGTGGAGCGAACAAGGGAGTCACGGAGAGAGTGGTGTCTCCGGAAAGCAGACAGGGGTGGGGATGGAAAAATGTCTTGGGTGGTGGGGTTGGATTGTAAATGGCGAAAGTGTCGGAGGATGATGCGTTGTATCCGGAGGTTGGTAGGGTGGTGTGTGAGAACGAGGGGGATCCTCTTAGGGCGGTTGTGGCGGGGGCCCTTGACCGCGTCTCCCGTATTTCCCGCAACACATCCCTCACACCCCGCCCCCGCCACAACCGCCCTAAGAGGATCCCCCTCGTTCTCACACACCACCCTACCAACCTCCGGATACAACGCATCATCCTCCGACACTTTCGCCATTTACAATCCAACCCCACCACCCAAGACATTTTTCCATCCCCACCCCTGTCTGCTTTCCGGAGACACCACTCTCTCCGTGACTCCCTTGTTCGCTCCACACTGCCCTCCAACCCCACCACACCCTGCACCTTCCCCTGCAACCGCAGGAAATGCTACACTTGCCCCCACACCTCCTCCCTCAGCCCTATCCCAGGCCCCAAGATGACATTCCACATTAAGCAGAGGTTCACCTGCACATCTGCCAATGTGGTATACTGCATCCACTGTACCCGGTGTGGCTACCTCTACATTGGGGAAACCAAGCGGAGGCTTGGAGACCGCTTTGCAGAACACCTCCGCTCAGTTCACAACAAACAACTGCACCTCCCAGTCGCAAACCATTTCCATTCCCCCTCCCATTCTTTAGATGACATGTCCATCATGGGCCTCCTGCACTGCCACAATGATGCCACCCGAAGGTTGCAGGAACAGCAACTCATATTCCGCCTGGGAACCCTGCAGCCTAATGGTATCAATGTGGACTTCACCAGTTTCAAAATCTCCCCTTCCCCAACTGCATCCCTAAACCAGCCCAGTTCGTCCCCTCCCCCCACTGCACCACACAACCAGCCCAGCTCTTCCCCCCCACCCACTGCATCCCAAAACCAGTCCAACCTGTCTCTGCCTCCCTAACCGGTTCTTCCTCTCACCCATCCCTTCCTCCCACCCCAAGCCGCACCTCCATCTCCTACCTACTAACCTCATCCCACCTCCTTGACCTGTCCGTCTTCCCTGGACTGACCTATCCCCTCCCTACCTCCCCAGCTATACTCTCTCCACCTATCTTCTTTATTCTTCATCTTTGGTCCGCCTCCCCCTCTCTCCCTATTTATTCCAGTTCCCTCTCCCCATCCCCCTCTCTGATGAAGGGTCTAGGCCCGAAACGTCAGCTTTTGTGCTCCTGAGATGCTGCTTGGCCTGCTGTGTTCATCCAGCCTCACATTTTATTATCTTCCTTTGACATTTCCAGCCTTCTATTCCTGATTAATCCATGACTGTTCAAGTGCAGATATATTCTGTTGCTGAGAATTCTTTCTAATAACTTACCAACAGTCAAATTTTAAAAGACTGGCCGGCAATTACCTGACTATCCCTCCCTTTTTTAATAAAGGCACCTCACCTGTGACCAGAGATGATCTGAAAATTGTTGGCAGGGCCCCAGATAACTACTCCCTTGCCTGTCTCATTAGCCTGGATGCATTTCACCTGGGCCTGCACATTTATTGACTATGGCAGTTAAATTAGTTATTGACCTGCTGTTGTAGCCACTGTATTAATACAGTGAGACCAGTTGAGTTTCTGGTCAATGGCAACCCTCAGGATGTTGTTAGTGGGGGATTCAGTAATGGTAACACCTTTGAATTAGGGCAGTAATTAGAATGTCCTTTATTGGTGATGGTTGTTGCTTGGTGTTCGTGTATCGTGAAAGTTACTTTTTGCTTATCAGCCCAAGCCTGGATATTGTTCACTTGAATATGGACTGTTTCAATACCTGAGGAGTCACATATGTGGCTGAGCATTTTGCAATCTTCAGCAAACATCTCCACTTCTGATCTTATTGATAGCCCCTTGGTGGGCTTTGCTGGTTATAAAATGGTTTACTTGAGTACAATTTAAAAATTTTATTCTTTCATACCTTGTGCATGTACTAAAATTATCAGTTAAAATTTGGATAGTTAAAATCCCTGTCTGTTGCTGGCCTTTTTATTCTTACATTTCGATGAAGTGGAGTTCAGATAAATGAGAAGTGATCTCATAGAAGCATTTAGGATTCTTAAGGTGCTTGACAGGGTAAATGCTGGGAGCATGTTTCCCCACAAGGGAGAATCTAAGACCGGAGGGTGCAGTCTCAATAAAAGAACATCAATTTAATGCTGAGATGGAGTTGCTGTCGGGGGCACAGTCCTTGTGTACATTTAAGGCTGCGATAGATAGGTTCTTGATCATCAGGGGAATGAAAGGTCGTGGGGAAAGGGTAGGAAAGCAGACATTAGGAATGTCAGGTCAGTCATGCTTCTATTAAATGGCTGAGCAGGCCCGAGTTCCTGTTTCTAATGGGATTACAGACTGTACCTGGAGTACTCTGTGCTAATCAGGCTAAGGCCTATCAAGAGGTGCACACTATTTTCTGAAAGGCAGTGAATTTTCTATCCATACTATTATGTTATCAGACATTCTAGAGCTACTATTTTCTGTGATAACTTCTGTATCACCTTAGCGAATGCCGTCTGGAAATCCAACTGCAGTATGTCGACAGACTTCCTTTTGTCCTCAGCAAATATTGCTCCTTTAAAGAACCTGAATAAATTTCTAACATTGTATCAGAGATAATGGGAACTGCAGATGCTGGAGAATCCCAAGATAATAAAGTGTGAAGCTGGATGAACACAGCAGTCCAAGCAGCATCTCAGGAGCACAAAAGCTGACGTTTCGGGCCTAGGGTCTAGGCCCCAAACATCAGCTTTTGTGCTCCTTAGATGCTGCTTGGCCTGCTGTGTTCATCCAGCTTCACACTTTATTATCTTAAATTTCTAACATGGTTTCTCTTTGCCAAAGCCATGCTGAGTTTTCCTGGTTACCTTGAGTTCTTCTAATCTGTTTAATTTTAACATCTACCCAATGACAGAATTACTTAATCCTTTGTGGTACACATTGCCGTGTCTAATAAAACCTGTTCTTCTGCTGTTCCCTGGAAGTACTGCTCTATGAAACCATCTTGAAATCATTCAAGGAACAGCTGTTCCAAGCTCCTACTTCTAATTTGATTTTTCCAGTTTATATGTAGATTAAATACCCTCATGATTATTGCTGTCCCTTTATCATAATAACCCAATATTTCTTGTATATTTTGTCACTGTGAGAGACTGTAGACTATGCCCATGAATGACTTCTTGCCCTTACCAATCCTTTTCTCCATCTAAACTGACTGTACGTTTTGATCTCCTGAACTAAGTCACCTCTAACTACTGCATAAATGCCCCCTTGATTAACAGTGCTGCTGGACCACCTTCACCTAGCTTCATTTTCATATCGAATGCCATTGTCTTTCATTGTTCAGGACCCAGTACTGGTCATGCTGCAGCCACATCTCTAATCTATCAGATCATATTTATTTTTTCCAATGTGTGCTGTCAATTTGTTTATTTTATTGTAAATGTTATACCTGTTCAGGTATAGAGCTCTTGGTTTTTATTTTATCTTTATAACTTCTCGTCATGATTAATGTATTCCTAGATTTTTTTTGTTCGACATGTTCTTACCATCCAGTGTTTTCTGATTACTGTTTTCAACTTCATTTTCCTGATTACTGTTTTCACGTCTTAGCTCATCTGTACTCTTTGATGTACCACATCTTTCCACCTTGATCCCTTGCTTCCACTGTTTATTTGGCTTAGTTAAAAGTCCAGGCTGTTCAATCTGAGGTACTCCAAAAGTTTGGCCTTTATTGGCTGGGAGTGGCGATGTCCTATGGAAGTATACCCAATCAGAGATTAAAATATAGCCATTTAAAGAAGGTACTGCAAGGCCTGATGAAGGGTCGCTTGAGTCTGCTTTCTCTCCAGACGCTACCAGATCGGCTGAGTGTCTAGGGCAATTTATGTTTTTCTTTCAGCTAGGCAAAATCTGTACATTGCGCTCTGAATGTTAGTCACAGTGTAAGAGCAGCTTTATTAATGACAGAGATTTTCAACAACTCCCCTGTGCTATGTCTCATTGCCCATGTTCTGCTGAACAAATGAACCAACACCAATTCTGCCATATTGTCTTGTTTTCCGTTAGGTTTGTAAGCCCTTACTCTTAACGTGAGAGGAGGTGAATGAGGTGAGAATGGACATCTGTATCTTGATTCTTTTTTGGTCATCTCAGTTATGTGTTCTCACAAACTGTACCATGTTATGTTTATTTTTGGTGAGGAAATGTTGCTGCGGCTGTCGGATTGAGAAGATGCATGCTTGCTAGTCACTTGTTTGAGAGGCACCTAACAGTTTTTCTATTTCTGGATGTTGCACAATGCTTCAGCCCTGCTGTAGTGTGTGATTGGACATTCACTTTGACTGCAGGCTTACTGCGGTAAACGATTGTTCACTTCTATTGTATCCCGCTGCGGTATATGGTTGGTTACTTGGATGTACTGCAGAGACGCTGCGATGTGTGATCATTCGCTCACTTGTACTGCAAAGACGCTGCGATGTGTGATTATTCGCTCACTTGTACTGCAGAGACGCTGCGATGTGTGATCATTTGCTCACTTGTACTGCAGAGACACTGTGGTGCGCCACTAACTTATCATAGGCTCTCAAGCGTCTCTGGGCAGATGTAGCATCTAGACTGAACAGAATTCTTCCATTTATGAGATAGTGAGAACTTCAGATGCTGGAGCCAGAGATAACAAAGTGTCGAGATGGAGGAACACAGCAGACCAGGTAGCATCAGAGGATTAGGAAAGCTGATGTTTTGGGTCGGGACCCTTCTTCAGCCATGTTGCTCAGGCTCCACACTTTGTTATCTTCCACTCATCCCTGGAAACCTATTTGCAAATTACTGCTGAGACTTAGCAGAAGCTTTTTATAATGAAATCCTTTCTGACATTACATGCTATACCTCTAATAATGTACAGTATAGAGGTGCAGTGTTGGTCTAATGTCCTGTGATGGGTTGTTGTATTGGTAGGCCACACATTGGCATACCAGGAATATAGTACTTGCCCTACACTTGGAGATTCTCTTCTCCTGGCTGACTGGGACTGTTATAACTCGTTCTTTATATTCCACTTCAATGTGCTTTTCACTCGAGGACACAAACCTTGGAACATAATATGGAGAGGAGAAAAGAAATGAGGAAATAATGTTAACTTGGAAGTACAAGTTAAAACAACTAATTCTGAGACAAATGCTGATGAACTGTGAAAGGGAAGAGGATTCTAGTAACCTCCTAACTCCTTTCCTCCTAATCCATGCCTTTGTTATCACTAAATCTAACTCTTCCAATGTGATTGAGGTTGATTGAGGCGATGGAGAGTTACAGATTAGCTAGGAAGGATTTAAAGAGAGAGTTAAGAAGAGCAAGGAGGGGACATGAGCAGACATTGGCAGGTAGAATAAAGGAGAACCCTAAAGCTTTCCATAGGTATGTGAGGAATAGGAGGATGACTAGGGTAGGAATAGGGCCAGTCAAAGACAGAAGTGGGAAGTTGTTTGTGGACCCTGTGGAATTTGGAGAGGTGCTAAATGATTATTTTTCATCTGTTTTCACTGAGGAACAGGAGAATATTGTAGAGGAGATGACTGAGTTACGGGCTACTAGAATTGAAAGGATTAAGGTTAGTAAGGATGAAGTGTTATCAATTCTAGAAGGTGTGAAAGTAGATAAATCCCCTGGGCCAGATGGGATTTTTCCGAGGACTGTCTGGGAAGCTAGGGAGGAGGTGGCAGAGCCTTTGGCCCTGATCTTTGAGTCCTCATTGTCTATAGGTTTAGTACCAGAGGACTTGGAAGATTGCAAATGATGTGCCCTTGCTCAAGAAGGGCAGTAGGGATGACCCGGGCAATTGTAGACCTGTGAGCCTTATGTCAGTTGTAGGAAAAGTTTTTGAAAGGTTTATAAGAGACAGGATTTATAATCATCTAGCAAGCAACAATTTGATTGGAGATAGTCAACATGGATTTGTTAAGGGCAGGTCGTGTCTCACAAATCTCATTGAGTTTTTTGAGAAGGTGACCAAGCATGTGGATGGAGGAAGGGCAGTTGACGTGGTGTGCATGGACTTCAGTAAAGCCTTTGATAAGGTTCCACATGGTAGGCTATTGGAGAAAATACAGAGGCACAGGATTGAGGGAGATTTAGCAGTTTGGATTAGAAACTGGCTTTCTGTAAGAAGGCAGCGAGTGGCGGTTGATGGAAAATATTCAGCCTTGAGTCAGGTCACTAGTAGTGTGCTTCAAGGATCTGTTTTGGGACCACTGCTGTTTGTCATTTTTATAAATGACTTGGTCGCAGGCATAGGTTAGTAAGTTTGCAAATGACACTAAATTTGCTGGAGTGGTGGACAGTGTGGAAGAATGTCGCAGGTTGCAGGGAGGCTTGGATAAACTGCAGAATTGGGCTGAAAGGTGGCAAATGGAGTTCAATGCGGATAAATGTGAGGTGATTCATTTTGGGAGGAATAATAAGGCAGAATACTGGCTCAATGGAAAGCTTCTTGGTAGTGTGGCTGTGCAGAGGGATGCTGGTGTCCATGTACATAGTTCCCTGAAAGTTGCCACCCAAGTTGATAGTGCTGTTTATGAGGCTTACGGTGTGATAGGTTTTATTGGTAGAGGGATTGGGTTCCGGAGCCGTGATGTCATGCTACAACTGTACAAAATGCTAGTGCGGCCTCATTTGGAATATTGCGTGTAGTTCTGGTCACCCCATTACAGGAAGGATGTGGAAGCATTGGAAAAGGTGCAGAGGAGATTTACCAGGATGTTGCCTGGTCTGGAGCGCAGGTCCTATGGAGAAAGGCTGAGGGACTTGGGTCTGTTCTCATCGGAGAGAAGGAGGCTAAGAGGGGACTTAATAGAGACATACAAGATGATCAGAGGATTAGATAGGTTGGACAGTGAGAGTCTTTTTCCGAGGATGATGACTTCAACTTGTACAAGGGGGCGCAGCTCCAAATTGAGGGGTGATAGATTTAAGACAGATGTCAGAGGCAGGTTCTTTACTCAGAGCGGTAAGGGCGTGGAACGCCCTGCCAGCCAATGTAGTTAACTCAGCCACATTAGGGGCATTTAAACAGTCCTTGGATAAACATATGGATAATGGGATAGTGTAGGGGGATGGGCTTAGATTAGTTCACAGGTTGGTGCAACATTGAGGGCCAAAGGGCCTGTTCTGTGCTGTACTGTGCTATGTTCTATGTTCTATTCTGCTTTCTGCAACCGTGAGATCATCAGAAACCTCTGCTGATAGAGTCCTTGCTTGTGCTATGTTCCTGTGCTCATTAACCTGCACAGGGTCTTGGCTAAACAATGTGTTAACTTTAAAATCCTCTCCCTTGTTTTCAGACTACTTGCTGACCTCATCCTTCCTTATTGCTATAACATCCTGTAGCCCCACAACTCTGAGATTGCTGTGCTGCTGAAATTCTGGTAACCCTGGTTTTAAACACTGGGCCATTGAATTGAGTTGAATTAGCTTTATTGTCACAAGTACTGACATGAGTACAGTGAAATGTCTACAAGTCGCCACTTAGACCACCATCTTAGGTACCAGGTACAGGATGTGAGGTATAAAGCAGAAAAATAAAGCTAACAAAGTTTTAAGTTAAACATGACAGTCCTTTTTACTAACAGGTAGAGAAATGAACAAACACTGTCAACAATTCAACACCACAGCCCATAGCCATGCTGGGCTCTCACTCCTCGCAAGGGTCTGACCTCCCCTGGTTCGGGATCAGCACCCCCCCCCACTCCAGGCAGCCTGCTCTTGCTGCCTTGCAAACTGTTCCTGCTACCACTGACCCGGTCTGCCTGCTCGCACTCCCCCTGCTGACCATCCCGAGCTGCCTGCTCACACTGTCCCTGCCGACCGTCCTGGGCTGCCTGCTGTCACAGTCCCTGCCGAACACCACCTCGCCCAACCCTAACCCTACACTGCCACCCCCTCCCCCGCCTCCTTGATGGTGAAGACTGGGTGAAGGAAGCATTCAGACAGGCAGTACCATTTACATTATTGAAAAATAAGGTGAGTATAATGGAGTAAAACAATGGTGTGTCTAATTAGAATCCATCAAGGATGTCAGGATATGTGTTGTCACAGCCACAACATGATGGAGCCTCTGGGTGCCGACTTGGTCCAGAATAAACACAACTGTGATATTGTTTTAAAGTTTGAGCAACTTTAGAGCTGAAAACTGAACTGCAGATGTTGTGATGCATGAGGGAGGAGAAAAGTTACCTGCATCTTGTACCAGGAGGCATTCATGCTGCTTAAGATAGAGTTTTCTGATTTGGTTGGGGTTCACGGTCAGGCCGTGTGACTGATATTGGGGTAAGTGAAGCTGAAAGTTATCATAGTCTCAGAGGGCAATAGGCTGAGCTTTGACTAGAGTTTAAGCTGAGGGTCAACATGTCTTTGGTTAGGGGCAAGGTTGAAAACGTAGAGCGCTCGTGCTGACTGCAGGAGCTGAACCTGCATTGCCGCTGCATTTGGGAACATGAACCAGTTGTGCAGTTAACTGGCCCCTGATTGGCTGGTCAGAGAGCCAAAGGGCAAGGGTGATGCAGTCTTGGTCTTTGCAACTGTCCAATAGGTTTGAGGTTTTCTCTGCTTGTTTGCATGAGCGTGGGGAGGCTGCAGGGTGGATGAGCTGACAGACAGAGTAGGTGAATGGAGAGTACAAATAGAAACAATTAAGTACATTCTGGTAGCCCCTATAGGGGTATAGCTGCAGGATGACATGGATTGGGACCTGAATGGGTACACGGCATTAAGGAGGTCAGGAAGCTAGGAAAAGGTGGAGTGCTAACTCTTGTTAGTTCATGATGGTATTTCCACA
Source organism: Stegostoma tigrinum (assembly GCF_030684315.1). Lineage (NCBI taxonomy): Eukaryota > Metazoa > Chordata > Chondrichthyes > Orectolobiformes > Stegostomatidae > Stegostoma > Stegostoma tigrinum. The sequence continues at coordinate 47,952,466 of NC_081380.1, forward strand.
ATGGAAAGGCTTATCTAAGTCTCGGAAGCCAATGTATAGAAGTTGTTTGGGTATAAACAAGAAATGATAAAATCTAAAAGTCACTCATGAAAGTGGTGTACAAACTAAATATATCAGCTGAGATCATCTTAAATGGTTGAGCAGAATTGAGGGGCTGCATGGTCTATTTCTGTTGCTAATTCAAAGGTTCATAACAGTTACTGTGTGGCAAGGTGGAACACGAAAGGCATGGCGATAATCATGAAAGATTTTATTCGAAAGCTAGACTGGAAATGTCAGATGGGCAAAGGTAGTCTAGAGTTGAAATTGAGAGAAAGTTTTTGCAATAATTTCTTCAGAATAGCATGTTGTGGAGCCTCTCAGACAGCAGACTATGTTTTATGCAGCTAGATAGGGTTAAGTAATTACCTCATGGTGAAGGTGCTGAAGGTGGCAGTGACCTTAATATGAATGAATTTTATTTGACTGTGGGGAAGGAGGAGTGGGTCTGAGACACTCTTTTCCACTTAAATAATGTAATTGCAAGGGCATGATTGCAAATGACTTTGAAGGACAAGACAGCAGAGATGCAGTGGCAGACATTTTAGGGGATATTTCAGAACATCCCAATGACTAAAAATTCTAATGGATAGACCACCATCTGTGGCTAACTAGAAAGGTTCGAAATAGTATCAAATATAATGCGAAAACAATTGTGCAAAACCAAGTGGCAGGTCAGAAGATTGGGGTTGGGCAGGATCTTTTTAAAAATAAGCAAAGAATGACTAAAAAAAATTAGTATGGTTGGAATATTGAGATTGAGAGAGAAAGCTAGCCAGGAATATGAAAGCAGATGGTATAGGTAACTTCTGCAGATATTTTCAAAGGCAAGGCATTAACAAAATGAGTGTCAATCCTATAAAAAGTGAATTTGAAGAATTGATAAAGGTTTAAAACAGAACATTGGCAGGTGAATTAAACAAGAATTTACATCAATCTTCATTATAGTGGAACAATGAGCACTGCAGAAGTGGTGATGAAATAGGTAAATGGAAAGTAGCTATAAATTTAGACATAGTACATTTACCAGTTACTAGTACCGGATAAATTATTGGGACTGTGGACTGACAGGCCCCTGGGTGCATGCACTTCATCCTACGATCTTAAAAGAAGTGGCTGGTGAGATAATTGACGTATTGGTTTTAATTTTTCATAACTCCCATGATTTAGAGAAGGCTCCAGTAGATTGGAAGATAACAAGTAGAATTAATTTATTGAATTAGGGAGGGAGATAGAAAGCTTGTAACTACACATCAGTTGGCCTAATATTGTCATAGTGAAAATGTTAGAAGGTATTATTGTGCTAAGGAGGCCACTTGGATAAGCTTAAGGTAATCAGGCAGAGTCAGCGTTGTATTGTGAAAGGGAAACATTGGAGTTGTTTGAGAGGGTAACAAGTGCAACGGATAAGGGGAAACTAGTGGATGTTTTCTACTTAGATTTCCAAAAGGCATTTGATAGAGTGCCACATCAAAGGTTATTAAGGAAAATAAAAGGTGGAGGAAGCTAGGGTCAAGTTCAGCTAGAGAGGATTACATGCAGGCAAGGAAGGAGCTCAAAAATGGTCTGACGAGAGCCAGGAGGGGGCACGAGAAAGGCTTGGCAGAAGGAATCCGGGAAAACACAAAGGCATTTTACACTTATGTGAGGAATAAGGGAATGATCAAAGAAAGAGTAGGGCCGATCAGGGATAGCATAGGGAACTTGTGTGTGGAGCCTGAGGAGGTAGGGGAAGCCCTAAATGAGTTTTTTGCTTCTGTCTTTACGAAAGAAACGAACTTTGTAGTGAATGAAACCTTTGAAGAGCAGGTGTGCATGCTGGAATGGATAGAGATAGAGGAAGCTGATGTGCTGAAAATTTTGTCAAACATTAAGATTGACAAGTCGCCAGGCCCGGACCAGATTTGTCCTCGGCTGCTTTGGGAAGCGAGAAATGAAATTGCTTCGCCACTTGCGAAGATCTTTGCATCCTCGCTCTCCACTGGAGTCGTACCTGAGGACTGGAGAGAGGCAAATGTAATTCCTCTCTTCAAGAAAGGATATAGGGAAATCCCCGGCAATTATAGACCAGTAAGTCTCACGTCTGTCGTCTGCAAGGTGTTAGAAAGGATTCTGAGGGATAAGATTTATGACCATCTGGAAGAGCATGGCTTGATCAAATACAGTCAACACGGCTTTGTGAGGGGTAGGTCATGCCTTACAAACCTTATCGAGTTTTTTGAGGATGTGACTAGAAAAGTTGATGAAGGTCGAGCTGTGGATGTGGTGTATATGGACTTCAGTAAGGCATTTGATAAGGTTCCCCATGGTAGGCTCATTCAGAAGGTCAGGAGGAATGGGATACAGGGGAACTTCGCTGTCTGGATACAGAATTGGCTGGCCAACAGAAGACAGCGAGTGGTAGTAGAAGGAAAATATTCTGCCTGGAAGTCAGTGGTGAGTGGGGTTCCACAGGGCTCTGTCCTTGGGCCTCTACTGTTTGTAATTTTTATAATGACTTGGACGAGGGAATTGAAGGATGGGTCAGCAAGTTTGCAGACGACACAAAGGTCGGAGGTGTCGTTGACAGTGTAGAGGGCTGTTGTAGGCTGCAGCGGGACATTGACAGGATGCAGAGATGGGCTGAGAGGTGGCAGATGGAGTTCAACCTGGATAAATGCGAGGTGATGCATTTTGGAAGGTCGAATTTGAAAGCTGAGTACAAGATTAAGGATAGGATTCTTGGCAGCGTGGAGGAACAGAGGGATCTTGGTGTGCAGATACATAGATCCCTTAAAATGGCCACCCAAGTGGACAGGGTTGTTAAGAAAGCATATGGTGTTTTGGCTTTCATTAACAGGGGGATTGAGTTTAAGAGTCGTGAGATCTTGTTGCAGCTCTATAAAACTTTGGTTAGACCGCACTCGGATTACTGCGTCCAGTTCTGGGCGCCCTATTATAGGAAAGATGTGGATGCTTTGGAGAGGGTTCAGAGGAGGTTTACCAGGATGATGCCTGGACTGGAGGGCTTATCTTATGAAGAGAGGTTGGCTGAGCTCGGTCTCTTTTCATTGGAGAAAAGGAGGAGGAGAGGGGACCTAATTGAGGTATACAAGATAATGAGAGGCATAGATAGAGTTGATAGCCAGAGACTATTTCCCAGGGCAGAAATGGCTAGCACGAGGGGTCATAGTTTTAAGCTGGTTGGTGGAAAGTATAGAGGGGATGTCAGAGGCGGGTTCTTTACGCAGAGAGTTGTGAGAGCATGGAATGCGTTGCCAGCAGCAGTTGTGGAAGCAAGGTCATTGGGGTCATTTAAGAGACTGCTGGACATGTATATGGTCACAGAAATTTGAGGGTGCATACATGAGGATCAATGGTCGGCACAACATTGTGGGCTGAAGGGCCTGTCCTGTGCTGTACTGTTCTATGTTCTATGTTCTAAAAGCTCATAATACATAGACTAGCACGGATAGAAAATTGGCTGGCTAACAGGAAACAGAGTTTCAGTGTAAAGGTCTCTCTTTAAGATTGACAAAGCGAAATGAATGGTGTGCCACAGGGATTGGTGATGGGCCTTCAACTATTTACAATTTATATAAATGGCTTGCATAACAGCACAGTATGGTCAGCAGAATTGCTGATGACACAAAGATAGGTCAGGAAGTGAGGATGCTGAGAGGCTACACAATGATGTAGAAGAACAAAATACTGTGGATGCTGTGAATCTGAATAAAAGCAGAAAATGCTAGAGAAATTCAGCAGGTCTGGCACATCTGTGGAGTGAGAAACAGTAAATGTTTCAAGTTTGATATGACTCCTCTGAACCCTGAGGTTATGGATGTAGATAGGGATATGGATCTGAGATAGTGATCAGATGAACTATGGTCTTATTAAATGGCACAGCAGGCTTGAGGACGCATATGGCCTATTCCTGCTTATCTGTTTGCATGTTCAGTTGCCTATGCCTCAAACTCTGGAATAACCTCCCTCCACCTTCTGTGCCAGGTCTCTTCCTTTAAATTGCTCTTTTTAATCTGATCGAATATCTCCCTTATTTGGTTGTGGTGTCCTAGTTTGGTTTTTTATCCTCCCATGAAGCACCTCAGAATATTTCACTATGTTAAAGGTGCTGATTTCAGTATATTAATGGTACTGATTGGTTTCTTTCATCATTTTTGGTTATGTGGAATACAGTGTGGAAAAATGTGAAGTTGTTCTTTTGTTGTCTCCTCCAAAATGAGCAGGATATTGTTTAAATAGGCAATAAACTGCAGAAAGTTGCAGCACAAAGGGACTTGGGATACTTGTGACTGAAACACTGAAATCTAATACAGAGGGACAGCAGGTAACCAAGAACACTATTGAAATGTTGACCCTTATTTTAACAGGCTTGGAATATAGGGGTAGTGAGGTCTTATTACAACTAGACAAGGTGGCGGTGAGACCACATCTGGAGTACTGTGAGCAGTTTTGGTCCTCTTATTTAAGGAAGATGTCATTTTATTAGAGGCAGTTCAGAGAAGGTTTTCTAAGATGATCCCCAGTATGGAGGAATAGTGTTGTGAGCAAATGCTGAACAGGTTGGGATTCTACTAACTGGAGTTTAGAAGAAGCAGAGGTGATCTCCTTAAAGCATATAGGATTATTAAGGGGCTTGACAGTGTAAATGCTGAGAGGATGTTTCCCCTCAGGGGAGCATCTTGGATCAGTGGGCATAGCCTCAGAAAAAGGGGCACTAATTTAAGACTGGCATGAGGTGGAATTGCATCTTTTAGTGAAACAAGGAGCTTTGGGATTTATATGTAGAACAGCAGATATCTAGGAGTGAGTTACAGGCTGGAATCTGATAAAGGGGGACAGGGGTTTATATATCAAATAACATATACGAGTGAGTGAGTATCAGACTGGAATCTAATTGATGGGTTTAGGGTGATTTATATATAGAATAACATTTAGGGAATGAGTTGCATGCCGGACTTGAATCAAGAGATTTGGATTGTTTATATATAAAATAACATACTCAGGAGTTATTTTCAGATTGGAATCTAATCGATGGGTTTGAGATGGGACTAGGGTTTTTTAAATCGTATAAAGGCTAGAAATGAATAACAGGCTGGAATCATCTTGAGGGATTTGCGTGGTTCTTATACAGAATAACAGATACCCAGACTGGAATCTAGTTGAGTTCATGTAGAAAGACAGAGCAAGTTAAATGTTCACGTCTAATTGAGATCAATACCTGATTGTTATCACATCGATGTGCATTTTCTGAACTCTGGTTTTTAAAAAAAACTGCCTTGAAATGGGGCTGCAGCTTTTGGTTTGAAGATATGGCACATACTATTTGTTTTATGTGGTGATTGTAATCAGTTTTTGGCTCCTTTTCCAGGCTTCAAAAATGGCCAAAGTGGCTGCTAACTGTCTTGGTGTGTTTGTGTGTGATGTTTGCTGGGAACGTTTCACCAGTTGCTGAATAAACCTTGCCTCACTTTGTCCTGTCCTGTGGATGGTTCCTGCCTTGACGTTGTGATCGACAGTGCCTGTAGAAGGTTCAAGCTGAATCTCTGTCAATCATTGGAGCATCGATAGTTTGTATTTAAAGTTGTCCTGTTTGGTATAGTTTTGTTTTAAGGTTGGGATGTTATTAGGACTGACAAGTTCTAGTTGAAAGTTTTTTAGATTTACTGTAAGGTTGTTCTATGACAGCGCCTTACCATCCAGATTGGTACCATTTTTGTGCAGCCTTTCGTTCTGTGACATGTGACTGCTCTTGCTGATGCATCGCTGCCCGAAATCAGCAGCAGGGACTCGCTCCATCTGTTCTCCTGTCTGCACGCGCACACATACACAGCCGTAGTCCCAGACCACCTGCTGAGTCAGAACCAAACAAAGTCTCACCACCACCCCACCCCCAAAACAAAATACATTGCAGAGGGGCGCTCTGCAATGCCAGCTGCCTGAAACCTCAGGACCGGCCTGCCACTACCTGAACCTGAATACCGGCTGGATTGTACCTCTGACTCCAAAGCCATATGGCCCACTATAGGAACCACTACAAGTAAAATGTTAAATTTTTCTTTCATACAGGTATTTTAGCATTCGTTTTATTTTAACCGTTATTTCATTTACTACTGCTGGCATTTAGTCTTTTAAAGTGCTGAATTTCACCTTGGAGGGGGCAGGTATAATGTTTTAATTTTTTTCTACCAAGTGACCCAATGGAACCCAAGTGCAGTTTTAATACTGTGTAGAGCAGGATGAACACAACAGGCCGAGCAGGAAGCCTGATGTTTAGGGCCTAGATCCACCTTCCGAAATGGGGGAGGGGAAGGGGTTCTGAAATAAGTAGGGAGAGAGCGGGAGGCGGATAGAAAATGGATAGAGGAGAAGATAGGTGGAGAGGAGACAGACAGGTCAAAGAGGTGGGGATGGAATCAGTGAAGGTGAGTGTAGGTGGAGAGGTAGGGAGGAGGTAGGTCAGTCCAGGGAGGACAGACAGGTCAAGGGGGTGGGATGAGTCTGTCTCCTCTCCACCTATCTTCTCTTCTCTTCTATCCATCTACTATCCGCTCTTTACCGGCTCCATCCCTGCCTCTTTGACCTGTCTGTCTCCTCTCCACCGCTCTTAGACTTGTCCGTCTCCTCTCCACTGATCTTCTCTATCCATCTATCTGCCTCCCACCCCCTTGACCTATCTGTTCATTCAGCTTTACACCTTGTTATCTCAGATTCTCCAGCATCGGCAGTTCTACTATCTCTGCTGTTTTAACACAATCTTTTCACATAAAATTGCAATTTTCATGAACATAACCCTTACCTAAAGTGAGGGCCCCCCGTAGGCTACAATTACCTTTCTCACCTTGTTTGAATGCTATCTTAGTGTTATTCATTCAGGGAATGAGGGCATTGCTGGCCAGGCAGCATTTATTGCCCATCCCTAACTGCCCAGAGGGCAGTTCGGAGAAAACCACATTGCTGTGGGTCTGGAGTCACATGTAGGCCAGACCAGGTAAGGATGGCAATTTCCTTCCCTAAAGGGCATTAGTGAACCAGATGGATTTTTCTAACAATAGACAATGGTTTCACAGTCAACATTAGATTCTTAATTCCAGATATTTATTTGAATTCAAATTCCATCATCTGCCATGGTAGGATTCGAACTTGGTCCCCAGAATGTTGTCCAGGTATCTGGTTTAACATTCCAGCGATAATACGGCTAGGCCATCGCCTAGTACGAGGATACTCTGGTATCTGGAAGTTCTCGGACTATTAGGGCTCACTTGTAACCTAACAGTGTTGAAACTAATCAGAGCCAGCCAACTGACCAATGGATTGATGAGAAAATATCTCAATGTACCTAAATTAAGGTGATCATTAGGTTAAGTGACATTTGGGATGTTGTTCAGCTTCAACGACTGATGAAAAACTATCTAAGACAGAGGGATTAAAAGCACTGAAGCCATATTATAGAGCTTGCATTATCATCAGTGCTTGAACAAAAATCTTAAACTTCCGTCAAGGTTTTGAAATTCTGCAAGATTTCTGTTTTTTTTTCTTAAATCTGTTTAGAACAGGGTCTGTTAAGGGGAGACTTGATTGAGGTGTTCAGAGTTATAAGGAGTTTTGGAAGAGTAGAGAGTGAGAGAGAAGCTGCTTACACTGGCAGGAGGGTTGGTAACAAGAGGGACGCAAGTTTAAGGTAGTCAGTGAAAGAACCAGATCATAGATAAGAATTATTTTTACACAATAAGCTACAGTGATCTGAAATGTGATGTCTGAAACAGTGTTGGAAGCAGATTCAGTATTAACTATGAAAAGAGAATTGAATAAATATTTGAAAACGTAGCATAAGGAAGGAGCATGCTGTGTGACTAATTAGAGTACTCTGCTGTAAGTGCTAGTAAAAATGCTGAATAGTTTGCTCTATGTATCATTCTGGTTATGTCTTTCAGTATTATTACAGCTGCAGTGTTCATTGTGAGCAACAGATGGTGCTGTGCCATCTTGATGCTGGAAATGTGTGACCAGGGGTTGCAGCAACAATGAGGATTAGAATTGTTAAATATTTTCAGAAAAAATGAAATTACAAAGAAGGGGCTGTGTTCTGAAAGGAAATGGTCACCTGTGTTTAGTCAGTAAATTACTCACATTAATGAACTGGCACTAACATGGACGAGAGCATTGTTGAAACTGAACAACATTCCAAATGTCACTTAACCTAATGATCAATTTAATTTATGTACATTGAGATATTAACGTCTTTTTTAACCCCCAGTTTATATTGGATAAATGTCTGATTGAGTGACCAGATAATTTCTTATTGGGTGCCACCTCTGTAAGTTTGTCCAATGCCACTGTTAGCAGTATTTATTCACTGCTAAAACCTTCAACTGGCCTGGCCAGACCAGACTGGCCACAGAAGAATTGGAACTATCTTCCTTCTTCCCCTGCATGAATGTGAACTCGTCTAAAACACTGCTTTCCATAACATTGCTAGTGTCAAGTGAATGCCAGTGCCAGTGCCAATTGCGAGGCCCCCAGCTGAATTGGCAGCCATGGGTGAGATAGTGGAAGACTGGAGGTTGGCTAATGTTGTGCCATAATTTGAGAAAGGCTGCAAGGAAAAGCAAGAGAACTACATATCTGTGAGCCTGGCATCAGTAGTGGGAAAATTGTTGGAGAGGATTCTGAGAGCCGGGATTTATCTGCATTTGCAGAGGCAAGAACTGATTAGGGATAGTCAACATGGCTTTGTACGATGAAAATTGTGTCTGTCAAACTTGATAGAGTTTTTTGAAGAAGTAACCAAGAAGATAGATGAAGGCAGAACTGTAGGTGTTGTCTACATGGACTTCAGCAAAACCTTCAACAATGTTTCGCTTGATAGACTAATTAATAAGGTTAGATCACAAGGGGTCCAGGAAGATCTAGCCAGTTGGCTTGACATTAGGAGACAGAGGATGAAAGAGGGTTGTTGTTCAGACCGGAGGCCTGTGACCAGCAGTGCACAGCAAGGATCGGCTGTGTCCACTATTGTTTATCATTTGATATAAACTGTTTGGATGAGAATATAGCAGATGGGTAGTAAGCAGGTGATACTAAAATTTGTGGTATACTGAATAGTGAAAGAAGACTATCTAAGTGTACAATGAGATCTTCGTCACCTGGCCAAATGGGCTGAGGAATGGCTGATGGAGTTTAATTTAAATAACTGTGAGGTGTTGCATTTTGGTAGGACAAACCAGAGCAGGACTTGCACAGTTAATGGTAGGGCCCTGGGGAGTGTTGTGGAAAAGAGAGACCTAGGGGTGCAAGTATATAGTTCCTTGAAATTAGCATCACAGGTGGACAGGGTGGTGAAGGTAGTGTTGGTATGCTTGCCTTCATCGGTCAGAATATTGAGCACAGGAGTTAGGACATTGGTGAGGCTACGTTTGGAGTATTGCATAAAATTCTGGTTCCCCTGCTATAGGAAGGATGTTATGTTATGCTGGAAAGACCGCAAAGAGGATTTACAGCGATGTTACTGAGACTGGAGGGTTTGAATTAAAAAGGGAGGCTGAATAGGCTAGGACTTTTCTCTTTGGAGCAGAGGAGGTTGAGTAGTGACCTTATTGAGGTTTATAAAATCATGAAGGGCATTGATATAGGGTGAACAGCCAAAATCTTTTCCCCAGCGTAGGAGAGTCCAAAACTAGGGGTCATATATTTAAAGTGAGAGGGGTAATATTTAAAAGGGCCCAGAGGGTCAGCTTTTTCATGCAGAAAGTGGTGTGACGATGGAACGAGCTGCCAGAGGAAGTAGTAGGGGTGAGTATAATTACAACATTTAAAAGACATTTAACCAGGTACATGAATAAGAAAGGTTTAGACAGATTTGGGTCAAACTTTGGCAAATGGGACTAGTTTAGTTTGAGATATCTGATCGGCACAGACGAGTTGGGCTGAAGGGTCCGTTTCCCTACCGTATGACTCGTAAGTCCCAATCGCCATAATCGTTGTGCTCACTGACCTACATCAGCTCCAGGTCCAGCAATGCATCAATTTAAACTTTACTTGTTTTCAAATCCCACTATAGCCTTGACCTCCCTCTCACTTTGCCACCTCCCTCTCACTTTGCCACCTCCAGCTCTGATCTTTGCACATTTTGCATTCTGATCTTTAATTCATCCCCATTCCATCACAAGGCAGTTAATCTTTTAGCTGTCTGGATCGCTTGCACTGGAATTCCCTCCTTGAACCTCTTGACCTTTTTCTGTTTAGAAAGCACTGTTACAATTGCTGCTTTTCATTTGGCCATTATTTTTTGCCTGAGCAGATCCTGGTGAAATATTGCCCCTCCCTCACCCACTGACCAAGCTTGACAGCTGCCCCTCCTTCACCCACTGACCGGGCTTGACCGCTGCCCCTCCTTCACCCACTGACCGGGCTCGACTGCTGCACCTCCCTCACCCACTGACTGGACCTGACTGTTGCCCTCTCTGTGACTTACTGTGTTTTAAGGATTTGGGTTGTTGAAATTTTGGCCAGTTTGCACATTATTTGAAGTACTGTAGCATTCCTGCATTGCTTCTGGCCCATGTGTTGCCCTAGCTGTGTCTGCTGCAATATGCTGTGTTCTTATTGAGCAGCAGCTTCAATAATCCAGGAAAACCTTCCTGTTTGGTGTTGTACTTGCTGTGTTTGATTGCTTTGCTGTCTGAACCTTGAGTTTGTAGTGTAATCAACACAGCTGTATTCAGCATTACCATCAAGGTGTGTGTGCACTTAGACAGGCTGAACTGCTCTTAACATTTCTCAAATGTAACTTGAGAGGTACTGGGGGTTTTGTTCAAGCAAAGGGGAAGCTGAGGTTTTCTGGTGGGAGAGAATGCAATCATTATCGCTGACTGCGTATTTCCCTTATGGGAAAAACATATTTCTGTTAAGACATGAAGCAGTTAATAATGAGTGGAGGGAAATGGAAAATTTCAAGTGGTTGAAACCAAGTAGAAATTCTGAGATGGTTTTGGAAAGTAGGAAGAATTAGCAAGGAAGTTAGATTGTGGGAACACAATGGTTACAGCAAGCAGCGGTTGATCAAAGGGAGTGGAGAATGGAGCAACCTCATGTCAGTGGTGTGAAGATACCAGGAGGGAATGTATCACAGACATGCGAAGAGGTCACGAGGTCACATGTGAGGCAGTGGGTGAATTTGAAAGCCTGGACCTAGGTTTTGGAATCCCTGCAGGATTGATGAAACTTGGAGAGGAAGGGAGTGCTGGAGTTAGATGTGGATGGGCTGTAGCTTTTTCAGTAACTTCTGGTTTTGTTCCTGATTTACAGCATCCACAGTTCTTTCTGTTTTCATTTAGGCACAAGATGTTATTTGGCTGTTCAAGAGATTGGTAGGGATGGATAGAATAATTGGCATTGGTGATCATTGGAAGGTGGGAACTCATTTTGGATTATTCAGAAGGGAAAGGAGAGCGGATAAATGTTGATATAAGCAGAGGGGTGAATGGGTTTATTTTGAGGGTAATTAAAGAGGAAAGGTGGATGGAATTAATTTAGGGTAGTCAGTGGAGAGGGGCAAATGTAGTTAATGTTGGGATAATCACATCAGGACTTATTGCTTGGAAAGACTGGAAGAGCAGGATTGCTTAAGATATTTCTATAATGCTGTATTTTAGAAACATTCCAGAAAAAATTCTATTGCAAGTGTCTTCCACGCAGCTCATCTTGAGTATTATTAATAGCAGGCTTGTTAATGTGAACTGAATTTGGTTTAGAGACACCATGTTAAACAAACAGGCAGCTAGCATGTAGGATTTTTTTCAAGGAAAGTTTCTGCTTGGTGTCCAGTTTATTTAAAATGTAGTTGCGTTTCAGTGCATTGTTACAACAGGTAAACTTTAACTAGGTGCGGTTATGTACTGAAATCTACACTTAAGGAATCAAAACCATCACTTTGGAGGTTACTACCGTGTTGTTGCCAGAGCCAGAACAGTTGCTTTGTCCCACTGTCTGTAGAGAGGATTCCAAACACAACAAGACTGTTTTCTTTTGAACCCGCTGGTAGATTTGAGTTACATGGGCTTTTTTGGGCCCACGCAGGCTGCTCTATTCTGTAGTGAAACAATATGTTTATCATGGGCAGTGTTTATAAGTATTAATGTTCTTGTTAACTCCGTGTTATTGTGACTCAAAAATGCTGAAAACTGCTCGAACTTAAGAAAGATTGCTGTGATCCTGAAAGATGATTCACTGTATGTTGAGTTGATCTCGTGATGGAGTCTATGGCTTGTTTGGTTAAGGTAGAGAGTCAAAGCAGCAATCCTGAAGCTCCAGTTGTCCTGCTGCATGGAGGCTAAGTTGGCCCTGAAATTGGATGGAGTTAATCTTCTGATTTTCTGGGTCTTCCTCTTGAATTTTCATTGGACATAATACAGCAGTAAACTCCCCATGTCCTCTCCCATAGACTCTTAAGATCACACACAGTGATACAGCCACACCAAGATTTAGCAGGTGCTCAGTAGCAGGGCTCTTCACTAATGATACCCTTTGAGAGTAGTCGCAGAGATTGGATCTGTCTAGTAGCCTTAAATTCCACAGCCACTTATGCAGCACCTGTGTGGTTGTGCACTTGTGCCATTAGTGGGAGCGTCAATTCCGTTGAATAAGTCGTAGAGATGATATATTTTCTTCGAACATTATATTCAAAAACAATACAATCTAAGCCCACTTGACATGGATTGCATTTGCACTGCCTAGAGCTATACTGGAACCAGTCCACAAAATAGTATAATGCTTAGTTTAACCCAATGACACAAATTACTTTTTGCTTCATTTTCACTCCTTTTCTGCATAGATGCTGACTGTTATTACAGATACAGATTCCATGACTGTCAGAGCCCACTTGCTCAAGAGATTGTCAGCTTAGCAGCAGATGATTGCTTTCTGAATTAGTTGGATTTGATCGTTATCCTATCTACTGCAACATTTTCTGGCAGGGAAACTGAATAGTGATGAGGATCCACAGACTTTGGCTGGATTACTTGTTTTGTCCTTGCCCCAAACCAAGTTCTGGGAGCTAATTGCTGACTTAGTTAAGCCAGCAGATCAGGAATACTTCTATGTGGTCCAGTCTTGCACCAGACAGTGTATTCTTGCATTGAGATGGTGTTGGTTGTCTCAGAATTTAGACAGTGCATGTGACATGTTGTGCTTCGTCACAGCTCCTTACTTGATCAGACTCAGTCATGTGAACAGACTTGCCTCTGTGGCGCTCATCTATAGAGACATAGAGTATGTCAGATAGCCTTTGTCCATTGTGTCTGCACTGGTCATTAAGCACCTAATTACTCCAGTCTCATTTTCCAGCACTTGGCTCATTACATTTTGTGCTATGGTACTTCAAATGATCATCTAAATAGTTCTTAAATATTGTGATCGTTCCTGCCTCTACTGCCCTTTCGGGCATTGAGTTCCAGATATCCATCACCTTTTGGATGAAACAATTATTCCTTAAATCCTGTCTGCCGTTTACATAAATCTATGGCCCTGGTCTTTGATCCCTCTTTTACCGGGAATAAATGCTTCAGGCCCTGTCTATGACCCTCAGTTTTGAACACCTCAATCAGGTCCTCCCTCAGCTTTCTCTGCTGGAAGGAAATTAACACTAGCCGATTTAGTCTCTCGCTCTTTGTAGCTGAATCACTTCAGCTGGGCAACCTCCTGGTGGATTTCATCTGCACCCTTTCTGGTATAATCACATCCTTCCTGTAGTATGGTGCACATAGTTCTCTAGCTATGGCCTAACTAACATAATATACAACTCCAACATAACCACCTGTGGTTTCAGTGCCTTGACTAACAAAGGCAAGTATCCCAAACACGTTCTGAACCAACTTATCAATCTATTTCCTTCAAGGATCTATGAGCATGCACACCAAGGTCTTTGTGATCTTCTGTACTTCCTAGGATCCATCCATTTCAATATATACTCTCTTGCTTCATGCATCCTCCCAAAATGTATGGTTTTGTGACTAAGTTAAGTTTTCTTCCCAAATGTCAGCTTTTGTTCAGTGGCAATGCTGTTACTTCAGTCGGATTTGGGTTGAAGTCCCAGTCCAGATCTTTGAGCCCTTAAACTAAACTGGCATTTCGCTGAGGCAGAATGCATTGTCAGAGGTACTCCATGTCAAATGTGATACTTTCACCTGATCAACATGGACTTAAAGTTACCAGTGACAGTATTGCATAAGACTCATCTCTGAGCTATCAATACTAATATTTGTACCTAGTCATTAATTTCATTGCTGTTTGTGAAATTTCTCTCTGCCAATATTTTCAGAGTTGCACCCAATGTTTTTCCACTTCCTATCACTCATTCTATGGTCTCTCTCTGCTAATTTTGTCAAATTTTAAGTACAACTTTTGTACTTTGGTCTCTGGCCACTAAAAGTCAGTTGAATTTGCTCCAAGCTGGTCTGCATTAAAAAGCCATGGAAGGAACTTTTCATTGTAGTGTGGGCTGGATTTGAAAGCTGTTTCATATTCCTGACTGACACTGCCATATAGTGATATTTAATTACTGCAGAAAAGAAGCATGAAGCCTAAAGTCAGGAGTGATCTTTTGTCTAAAAGTAGTTTAAATATGTTCTTACTTTTGTTGTATCACTTAGCAATGACAAGGGTATCAGTAGCTTACTTTGACAGTTTTGAATATCTGTGAATGTGTAATGACAGCCAAACTTGCTCTGTGAAGAAGCAGCAGAGGTCGCTGAAGGAGTAGAATGTTTGAAATTATCTTGCTGCTGCTGCTCTCATTTGTTTTTGCTTGTGATGTTCTAGTGGATGACACATCAATGTGTTAAAAGCCTGTGTCTCTGAGTTCTGAGCATTGCAATGAATGGTTTTTTTGGGTATCATGAATAGGGCAAATAATTCGGGAAACCCTCACAGCTGATGCTGTAAATCTGAATCTTGGAAATTACATACCAGTGATAATACTAACACTATATTCCCCACCTCACAACGATTTCAGTTCCCTCGCCTAATTGTCATTTCACCTAGTTCTAACCACATAGGCAGAATATAAGGGCAGTTACTCATTTTGATCTCGTACTCGGAAGGGGATTTTTTTGCTGGTGACTTCTCTGAAATTGAGTATAATCTTTCATTACTGTTTATAGTCTCACGGTTGCTTAGAACTGTTCTTAAAAATAATAAGCTGTTTAGTGACTTGCTGCTCACGGGACCTGCGGTGTTGCTTAGTGAGAAGCTTGCTTTCATGCTCCTAAACTCTCTGTAGGACTGTTACCTCTTCAAGTAAAGAAGCATGCCTCTGACTGAGAGACGTCCTCATGAAGTTTGAAACTTCTACAGCTCTGTCATCAGTGATAAAAACAGAAGTAATAAAAGTCTGAAGCCTTTTGGAAAGACATATGAACATAAGAATTTGGAGCAAGAGTAGGTCCCAAGAGTATGCTCAGCCATTTGGGAAGATCGTGGCCTGATCTGATTATCCCACGATCCAACCTACCCTCAATAATCTTTCATCCCTTTAGTTTATCAATAATCTATTTGCCTCTACCTTCAAAATGTTTAGAGTCTGCTTACACTGCCTTTTAAGGAAGACAGTCTCAAACATTCAAGACCTGAATGGGGAAAAAAAGCACCTTCTCTCTATCTTAAATCAGTGACCTTTATATTTAAACAAAGTTGGAATTAGGTTCTACTGTTGCATGTACTCAAGTACAGGGATACATGAATACAGTGAAAAGTGTACAAAGCCATCACTTCCAGCGTCATCTCAGATACAAAGGCGCCTAGGTACAACATTTTCGGTATAAATCAATATAAAGTTAAAAATTCAGCATTACAGTCCTTCTACAGAGAAAGAGAGAAAAAATATAAGCAGAAGGTGCAGCTGAGCCTGTGCTGGACCTCCCTTGGAGGCTGGGAGCCCACGCTGGCTCAACTTGCCACCATCGATGCCATTCAAGGACAGAAGGTAGGTAGAAAGGGAATAAAAGTCATGAGAAAAGGAGAAAAAAGAAGGGCAGAGTGGAGGAGCTGCAGCTCAGGAGCCCTACTTTGCCACCCTCATGGATACGTTAGGTTCCTAGTTCTAGATTCTACAAAGAGATCTCTCTACTCTTATCATCCAATCCCCTTGAAATATTGACCAACATTCCATTCGCCTTCCTGATTACCTGCTGCACGTGAGCTACCTTTCTGTGTTGCGTGCACAATTGCCTCCAAGTCCCCTTATGTTGCAGTTTCCTCTCAATTCATCATTTTGAGGTAAATACCCATCTCTCTTTTGAAACGTCTTAACCTGGTATCTGTCTTTGCATTATCGTATGATTTTTCTTTAAGTTTGATACTACCTTTAGCTTTTCAGTTAACTACGCCTTCCCTTTTTTTCCTTTCTTGTTAGAATATATGTCATCAATGTGTTCTGAAATATTCCCTTAAATGTCTGTACTGCATCAGCATTGACCTATCACTTAACCTAGCTTGCCAGTTCATTTTAACTAAGTCTGCTTTCATACCTTTGCAATTGCCATTATTTAACTTGAAGTCCCACTCTTTCTCAAACTGAGTTTGAAAATCAAACAAATTATGATCTTTCTTGTCTAGGGGTGCCTTTGCAATGAGGCCATTCATTAATCCTATACCAGGATTTATACAGTCTGCTCTCTGGCTCCAAAATGTCCTAAGAAGTTAACCTGAAACCATTCTATGAGCTCCTCATTTAGGCTGTCATTGCCTCTGGTTTTTCCAGTCTCCATCTGGGTTACTTTTGAGAAGCTCCCATAATTTTTTTTCCTTTATACTGTTTAGTGTGGTTTGATTATCGTTTGGGGGCCAGTATATCGTTCCCACAAGTGACTCCTTGCCTTCATCACTTTTCATCTATACCAAAATCACTTATACATTCTTGATTTCTTGAACTTTGGTCATCCCCCAATCTTTTACCAATAGCAGCATAAATGAATAGAACCATTCCGTCACCTTTTCCTGGCTACCTCTCCTTTCTAAATATCCTGTATTGTTCAGTATTCAGGTCCCAGTCTGTCATCCTACTACCATGTCTCTGTAATGTTAGTAGATTGTAGTTATTTCCTTTATTCATTAATGGGATGAGGGCATCACTGGCTAGGCAACATTTATTACCCATCCCTAAATGCCTAGAGGGCAGTTCAGAGTCAACTGCATTGCTGTGGGTCTGGAGTTGCATCTAGGCCAGACCAGGTAAGGATGGCAGTTTCCTTTCCTAAAGGACAGCAGTGAACTGGGTGGGTTTTTCTGACAATCGACAATGGATTTGTGGTCGTCATTAAATTCTTAATTACAGATATTTTATTGGATTCAAATTCCACCATTTGCCATGACAGAATTTGAACCTGGGCCTCTAGATTAACAATCTATTAACAATTATTAATATGACTATGCCATAGCCTCCCCTGTTTATTTCTGTTGGAGCTATCACTTGATCTGTTTCATTTGAATGCTGCATGAATTCAGATGCCGAGCTTTTAGTTTTGGCCTTTTGCTATGTTTGCAACTTCTAGCCTTATCTGCTGATTTAGTCTTTGATTTGTGCTCTCTAGCCCTTCCTGTCATTGTCCAGTTATCATTTCCAATATTGATTTTAAAAATTTTCTCTTGCATTCATCAGGATAATTTGTAGGAGTAGCAAAATAAGGTGTAAACAACATTTGTGCTGTATGAGAGGAGAGTGTTGATTGGTTGGCAAGTGGGCTGTGATTGGTAGAGGTGGTGACTGGGAGTTAACTACCCAACTTCTTAAAATCCTAAATCAGGTAGATTGACTGATCAACACATTGCCCTGAAAAATTAAGCAGTGAATGGCTCTTCTATTGCACTGAAACAGGTACAGTGTGCATACTTTTTTTTAATGTAACTGCAAAGATCAGGGCCCTGTGTAATAATGTGCTTGGGACCTAACCTGCCCATGCTTGCAAAATGCACAACAAAGTGACCAACATTGCATGTGAATCTGCACTTAGACATTTGCTGGATAATCCTGAATGTGGGAAGAATTATGTTAACAGCCTGTTTAGGATTGTCAATTGAGCACCAGCATTCGGTGGAAGCTACAAATATTAATACATTTAGGTTAGGGTAACCCCAGCCTTAACCCAACCACTACCACAATTGAATACGTAGCGCTGTTGACTCTAATAAGTGAAGTAAGACCGTTTGTGACAATGGAATGCTTGATGCTCCATTCCCTTAGATAATTGGCTTTGTTACCTTGGTCATGTGAATAAGACAAGCCCTTTTCCGCTAAGAGTTGTCTGTTCAGCAGCCACCAGGTTATTTTGTATTGGGTTCTGGAAAAATCCAAGTGAATTGTAGCGGAGGAAGTACAGGGTACTGTATGTTGTAATGATTCAGTTGGCGTCACATATAGGCTGAGTTTATGCACTTTGTGACCCCGGTCAATTAAACCACTTCTGAAGTGGTAAGATCACCACGAGTCATTTCAAGAAGTGCTGCTGGTTTCCAGTGTGTTTGTATCGCTGTCGTCGACCAGTGTGTGCCAGGTTGCAGTTGGCTTGGTTAAACACAAAACCACATACTTGTTGTAAATGTGGTGCAGCGACGTGACAAAATCCATGTTGTAGTGGTGAGACTGCACGTTGGAGCCAAGTATACAGCGGCTTGTGTGAACAAATCTACCACCTGCCTCAGCTCACTCATTAAACTAAGAACAAAGTGGAAAGTGGCGCATTTTTGCCCTTCCCCTTATTGCTTTCATTCATTGTCAGCTATATTTAAATGTAAACATGTTAGAGAATGCTCATTAAGGGACTTTTTAAATTTTTAGTTTGGTATGTTTTCCCACCCCTCTTCATCTAAGCAAAACTTTGGTCTTGACTGAGGGAACTGAAGCTAACTCCCACTGTCTGACTATAGTTCATGAATAGAACATAGAACAATACAGCGCAGAACAGGTCCTTCGGCCCTCGATGTTGCGCCGGCCTGTGAACTAATCTAAGTCCATCCCCCTACACTATCCCATCACCCCAAATTCTGCAGTTTATCCAAATCTCCCTGCAACATTCTTCCACACTGTCCACCACTCCACCAACTTCAGTGTCATCTGCAAACTTACTAACCCATCCGCCTATGCCTGCGTACAAGTCATTTATAAAAATGACCAACAGTAGTGTGGTCCCAAAACAGATCCTTGAGGCACACCACTAGTAACCGGACTCCAGGCTGAATACTTTCCATCAACCACCACTCGTTGCCTTCTTACAGAAAGCCAGTTTCTAATCCACACTGCTTATTCTCCCTCAATCCCGTGCCTCCATATTTTCTCCAATAGCCTACTATGTGGAACCTTATCAAAGGCTTTGCTGAATTAATGTGCATTGTTGTCCTATGATAGTTCATTTCAACTTTGAGGGTGGTGTTCTTGAGGGTTGTGTGCTTTTGTTAGAACATAGTAGACTTTAATTCCCAGCCATGCAGGGCATTCTAAGTTGTCAAGGAAGGAGCAGATGCTCACAGAATGAGCCAAAGAGTAACTGGCCTGTTTTGTATTGAAAATGGCTGTAAAGCTGTTTGTATTTTCCTGCTTACTTTCTCCTCATGACCTCTGAGGAGCAGCTCCCTTCGTTGACTGTGGTTTCCATTGGAGTTAGATATCAGCTGGCATCTCATGCAGACAGCCATTTCTTCACCCAGATACTGAGTGTTGGCAAGCTGCTCCGTTGCTGAGCATCATCTTGCTTCCCTCTCTTCCCCAGCTGCTCCCACTTCTCCATGTCCAAGCAGATGTGATATCCAACAAGAGGTTGCTGAAAAACAGTTCAAAATGGGAGATGAGTCAAATTGAAATGCCCTCTTCCACTGCCAAGACTCATGTAAACACACCACAGACTTAACCCAGGACCTCCTGGTCCATATAGCCCAGTGACTCACTACATAAACTTGCTGTTTGTGTCTTCTGTCAGGCAGATTGTACTGCAGACATCTGAATTTTCTTCTTAAATGAACGTAGGGATTTAAAGCATTGTGAAAGTAGGGTGTGGTGGGACAGCAAGGACTGACCTTTTGACCTGTTCATCAGTCATGCATTGTTTAATTGTGGTTTTAGCAATTAAACTGTGTAAATTGTTCCCAGTCCTACTTTAATGTGCCTGTAATAAAAACTGTTCAATCTTCTATTATATGCCACTCGGCAAAGGAAGTGATGATTTGAGCATGGGTGAGCTGGCTTTGTCAAGGAACACTCTGAACTGTCCTTGGAGAGGGTTTTAGGGGTACTGAGTTCAAAGCGGAGGCTGTATTTGGAATGTTTGCCCTTTCTGCCAGCTGTTGACTTGCAACTTTATAATAAAAGAGTGAAGTGCAGAACTAGAAACTGGGCTGTGTATTGTATGCCCTTGTGAAATGAAGTGAGAAAGTGTAACCGTATGTGTGCTTTCCAATTTCTTTACGGAGTTCAGAGTTACTTTAGTGCCTTTGGGGGAATGGGAGAGGTTTTGTAGCTTCTTGTCTTCTGTTTTCTACCAGAACCTGAGAGCCCTGGTCAAGGTTGGAAAGCAAGGGAGATTGTTACTCAGTCGAAAACTCGATGCTCCTGAACTTTCTGCTGTCACCATTTGTGTACCCTTCCTCTGACGATTTCTGGTTACCTCTGCTGTCTGCGTAGGCTCGACGCAAATTCAGGATATCAGACACACGTTCTGCTTTCCTATGCTCGATCACTGTCACTTTGAATGGGCTGGTCACTATGTGCGAAATGCCCGGGCCGCTGCTCGCTAGTTGTTTCTCCATCTCTATACAGGCCTTGATGTGATTTTCCCAAAAATGCTGAGTTAGTGACATTGAGATCTAAGGTTTTGGTGAGTGTTACACCAGGACTCTTTAACATGGACCATCTTGGTTTTTGGGATCGGGCTGGGGGTGGGGGGTGTCAGTGGTGGCAGTGGGCAGGTATTGCTCAGGCTGAGATGCCGAACAGACTGCCTGTGTTTTTGTGGTCTGATTATTCATTTGTAATCCCAACCTGCACAAGACACCTGATTTCTGTTGAGTGGTTAGTACACGTTTCACGTGATTTCCAATAAATGTTTTGCTAGTGACCTTGTTCTCCTGTTCCCAAGTGGGTTGAAAGTTCAGGCTGATGGCAGTACATTGTTCTCTGGGGGATGCGTACTGGGACACAGTGTACCTCCAATTACCAGTAGAGGGCGGCACGTTGTTGCGAGGTGCTCAGCATGGAGAGCCTTGGCAGAAGCTGCAGGCCTGTGTGACCGTGGGCACGTTCCTGCTCCAAGCATCTGCTTCTTGCCACTGAGTTGTGGTCATGCTGTCCTCCGTCTCTGATGTTGACTGCTGATAAGAACATGCTGCAAGTAGATTAATTGTCTCTTTTCTCTCCCCCTCTCCCTTTTTCTTTCTTTTCCTTTCCCTTCCACCTTCCCCCACCAAAAAACAGCTGAATAAAAGATTTATCCTGAATTTCCTCCATGCCCAAGGGAAGCTGTTCACAAAGATAGGGTAAGTGCAAAATACCCTTTTCTCTTGTATATTAAAGATGACACTTCAATGGTTCCTCTGAGATTTTCATTTCCTGAATAGTGTTGAAATTAAATATTGTAATGCCAGCAGTTTTAACTTGTTAAACAAACTTGACATTAACTCTTTGAGCTGTTCTGACTTTTGAATAGTGATGTGCCGCCTTGAAACACTGTCAATTCTGGTATCTAGAAATTGGAATGAGCAGTCGTCACAGGTTTTGTAGACAGCCCATGCTTATGACCAATATAAAAGGGTTATGGCAGCATCTTGATGACTGATTTAAGCGGCTGTTTATTTTGTACCAAGTTGTTACTTATTAATTCTCCCAGAGCAGTGCACGGAGCTGCACTGTTACAGCACTTTGACCAGCTGAAATGGTGTAAACTCCAGGCAGCAAGTGTGAGTGGCTTGGCATCTTCAAAAATCAGTCTCTCCTATGATATGTGCCCTGAAAATGGGTGCATTGCAGACAGGGAGACAAACTGGATGTATTCTCAGTTAATCCTGTTAATGCTCTCTTCCTGATATCATTTCAAATGATGTGCAGTAAACTTTGACTTAAGCCAGAATAATGTTGCATCATGTGTGATTTGTAGCCTCTCATAGTGGTTGACATCCTGGTGTGTGTCTCATGTTGACTTATTATGTAAGTGTAGATCCTGAATATGAAATGAGAATCGATAATTGACAGCCAGCAACAGCACACTCCTCAATTGCTGATAGATTGAATTAAATCTTCCTCCTTGCATGTGAGATATACAGTAATACATAAGACACAGGATGACAATCAGTCATTTACGATATGGTTTCCCAGAAGTCCACTTTAATATGGTCCTAAAAGTGCAAAAATTAAGTTAGGTGGAGTGACTTTGACAAAGTCACCCATTGAATTTGGATTATTCTTTTGGTGATAGTTCTTAAAGTTTAAATGTTTTGAAATGCCATGTTATAATAGCATTCGTGTCTGACGATTTATTATGGGTGGAATAGCCACGGTAGTGTTGTTTGACTTGCAAGATATTTCTTCCCTCCCCATGTGATCCTGTGTACATTTTCAGCTGACCTATGGTGTAGACTCAACCAGCTTTGGGAGTGATGTTACAGATATGTCAGTGGGATGGTTAAACTGTGAGGGCAGCGAGGCTGCAGTGATGTTTTGAGAAAGCTGCTGTGACACTATTGAGGTTATTTTGACATCGTAAAGAATCGTTGTCACTGCAGAATGAGATTCAAGAATGTGGAGTAATGATTCATTGCGCAATGCATAAACAGTACAGATTAATGCTCTGTGAGTGATACACCTTATTTCAATGGAATGTCTGGGTCAAAGCTTTGAGATTTTGGGGGTGTTACATCTTTGCATGCATCCATCTGCCACTGTTGCCCACCCGAGTGTTTGTCCCTCTTCTGTGTGGGTAGTTTGTTGTTTGCTCACTGTGTGCACTTGCACACCAGCATGTCCCTTTGTTTCTAATCTCTTACCCCATGAATGTGCTGCAGTAGTCTCTTGTGTGCTTGTGACATTGCTTGCTCTGCATTGGTCTGAAGCATTTGTCTGTCTGACTCTTGACTGTGTGTGGAGGAAATTGTAAAGTGACATAGATTCAGTAATAAACAAAAACAGCATTGCTAGCGAAACTCAGCAGGTCTACTAACGTCTGTGGAGAGAGGATGGAGTTACCATTTCTAGTCAAGTAACCTATCTTTAGAACTGGATTCAGTAAGTTGAGGGAAAAGTGTTTTAAATTTTTCTTTAAATCACGCGTGGGACTTAGATGTTGCTGGCTGGGTCCAACATTTATTGCCTTTCCGGAGGTTGCCCTTGAGAAGGTGGTGATGAGCTGCCTTCTTGAACGACTATCATCCGTGTGTTGTTGGTTGACTCTCAATGCCCTTAGAGAGGGAATTCTGGGGTTTGGACCCAGTGAACCTGAAAGAATGGTGATATATTTCTACGTCAGGATAATGAGTGACTTGGGGAACATGCGGTTCGTTGTGTTCCCATATATCTGCAGCCCATGTCCTCCTCGATGGAAGTGGTCATGGGTTGGAATCTTTGAGTTTCTGCTGTGCATCTTGAAGATAGTACTGCTGTTACTGAGCATTGATTGTGGAGTAAAAACTGAAGGACCTGCAGATGCTGTAAATCAGGAACAAAAACAGAAGTTCCTGGAAAAGCAATTTGATTGTGTAGTGACTGATTGGCACCATAACCCCACACTGTCAAGCAAGCTGCTTTGTCCTGAACAGGATCGAGCTTCTCGTGTTGTTGGAGTTGCACCCATCCAGGCAAATTGGGGGTATTCCATTGTACGCCAAATGTGTGCCTTGTAGACGGTGGACAGGCTTTGGGGAGTCAGGCGTTGAGTTATGTGCTGTAATATTCTTAGTTTCTGACCTACTGTTGTAGCTGCTGTATACGTATGGTCATTGGTAACCCCCAGGATGTTGATAGTGCAGAGATTCAATGGTGGTAACGCCATTGAATGTCAGGGTTTGATGATTAGATCATGTTTTATTGGAAATTTTTGTTGCCTGGCATTTGTGTGGTGTGAATTTTACTCGCCACTTGATTGTCCAGATTTTGTTGCATTTGAAAATGGACTGCTTCATTATGTGAGAAGTTGTGAATGGTGCTGAACATTGTGCTGTCATTGATGAACATCCCCTCTTATGATGGAGGGAAAGTTGTTGATGAAGCAGCTGTGGATGAATGGGCCTAGGACACTACTCTGAGAAACTTCTGCAGAGAAGCTGAGATCATTGATTTCCAACAATCATAATCACCACCCTATGCGCCATGTATGACTCCAACCAGCAGAAAGTTTGCTATTTGCCGCCCATGATTCCTGTTTTGCTTGGGTTCCCTGATGCCACACTCAATTGAATGCGGCCTGTCACTATTGTCTAACCTCTGGAATTCAACTCTTTATTCCATGTTTGAACAAGGCTGTAATGATGCAAGAAATGCTAATCCTCCTCCTTCGTGAGAGACAAGGTAATGTGGAGGAATAAATGGATTTGGGCATGCAAGTTGGCAAATCATTCATTGTGAGTGCTGAAGTACTGACGCAATCAGTAAGGCTCATGGAATAAAAACTGAAAATTCTGGGAGCACTTGCAAAGTCAGGTAGCATTTGTTATTGAATCCCTTCATGGGATTTGGGTGTCATTGGCAGGGTGAGCACTTATTGCTATCCCCAAATTGTCCTTGAATTGAATGATTTGTGATCCCATTTCAGAAAACAGTTAAGAGTTAACCAGAGATAATGGGAACTGCAGATGCTGGAGATTCCAAGATAATAAAATGTGAGGCTGGATGAACACAGCAGGTCAAGCAGCATCTCAGGAGCACAAAAGCTGACGTTTCGGGCCTAGACCCTTCATCAGAGAGGGGGATGGGGGGAGGGAACTGGAATAAATAGGGAGAGGCGGACCGAAGATGGAGAGTAAAGAAGATAGGTGGAGAAGGTGTGGGTGGGGAGGTAGGGAGGGGATAGGTCAGTCCAGGGAAGACGGACAGGTCAAGGAGGTGGGATGAGGTTAGTAGGTAGCTGGGGGTGCGGCTTGGGGTGGGAGGAAGGGATGGGTGAGAGGAAGAACCGGTTAGGGAGGCAGAGACGGGTTGGACTGGTTTTGGGATGCAGTGGGTGGGGGGGAAGAGCTGGGCTGGTTGTGTGGTGCAGTGGGGGGAGGGGATGAACTGGGCTGGTTTAGGGATGCAGTTGGGGAAGGGGAGATTTTGAAACTGGTGAAGTCCACATTGATACCATATGGCTGCAGGGTTCCCAGGCGGAATATGAGTTGCTGTTCCTGCAACCTTCGGGTGGCATCATTGTGGCAGTGCAGGAGGCCCATGATGGACATGTCATCAAGAGAATGGGAGGGGGAGTGGAAATGGTTTGCGACTGGGAGGTGCAGTTGTTTGTTGCGAACTGAGCGGAGGTGTTCTGCAAAGCGGTCCCCAAGCCCAAGAGTTAACCACATTGCTGAGAGTCTGGAGTGTCTTGAGTCAGCCAGATTGGGTAAGGAAGGCTCATTTCAATTCCCAAAGGACATCAGTGAATTTTATGGATTTAAACACAATTGATGAGAGTTTCATGGCCACCATACTGAGACTAGTTTTCAATTCCAGATTTCATTAATTGGCTTAATTTTCACCTGCTGGCCAGGACATTAACCTAGACATCTGGATTAGAAGTCCTGTAACATTACCGTAATGCCACTGTCTCCTCTATGTAGACTGAAAGAGAAAGAATGGTTTGGATTGATGGCCTTCCATCTTGACTCAGTTTATACAAAGGTTGGAAGTGCTCCTTCAATTATGTAGCAGCTTAGTTAAACTCTGTTTGGAGCATTGCGTTCTGCTCTTGCCACAACAAATCAGGAAAGAAATGGTGACCTTGGAGGGGATTGAGCTCAATTTCACCAAAATTATACCTGGGCTTCATTTATGAACTAAATTATGAGTTCAATTAAAGGTTGCATAAATGTTCTTTGAATTCCTTGAGTTTAAAAGGTTATGGGGTTGTGTAATTGAGGTGGTTAAAATGATTAAGGGATTTGTCCAGGTAGTTACAAGAAACTATTTCCTCTGTTGAGGAAATCCAGAACATTGGGGGGGGACATAATCTTAAGATGAAGTCTAGGCTGTTTAGGAGTGAAATCAGCAAGTAGCTTCTCAAAGAAAGGGTAGTGGGATTCTCCCTGTGGGTGGTGGAGTTCAACTGAAGTTCATGAAGTTGAGTTTGATCATTTTAGGAGCTAAAATCATGGGGTATGGGAAAGGTGTGTGAATGGAATTGATTTAAAGGGTACCTATAATCTAACTGATTTGGCTGAATAAGCCCAAGGGTCTTAAGTGGCTTATTGACCCTCTGTGTATTTGATTGATATAAACATCCACATCATCGCCAACCTTCCAAATCTCTCCAAAGTCTATAAAAGTTTTGTTATCGCCCACCTTTTCTATAGCTGAGTGTTTTATTTGCTACAATCAGATTTTCACCCTATTGCACTAGAGACACAGCCCTTACAAAGGGAACTTGGAAGTATTTGTGCACAAAACACAAAGCTAGCAGATAACCAAGAAAGCTAATGGAATGTTGACATTTTGTGACTAGAGCAGTACATTAAGAACACAAGACTGCTACAGATAGAACCAGGTGGAGGCCATTTGGCCCCTCAAGCCTGTTCTGCGATTCAGTAGGATCATGGCTGATCCAACCTTCCCAATGCCCACTTTCCCCATTACCCTTGATTCCCCTGTTGATCAAGAATGTATCTCAACCTTCGTATTTACAGTAACTCTGCTTCCACAGCTCTCTGTGGCAAGGAGTTCCAAAGACCGCTCGCCCCCTCAGAGAAGAAATTTCACCTTATTTCAGCCATAAATTGGCACACCTTTATTCTGAGTTTATGCCCTCTAGTCCTAGACTCTCCCGTGAGGGGAAACGTCCTCTCAGCATTTATTCTTTCAAACTACTTAGGGTTTCTACATGTTTCAGGGAGATCCCCTCTCATTCTCCTGCAGTGAGTATCGTACCAACCTGTTTAGCAACTACTGATAAGACAATCCCTCCATTCCAGGGGTTGTCTTAGTGAACCTTCTCTGAACTGCCACCAATGAAATAAATAAGGGGGACTGTAAGTGCTCTTAGTATTCCAAATCTGGTCTTACCAGCACCTTGTACAGTTGTCATAAAACTTCCTATTCTTGTACTGAAACCCCCTGGAAATAAGGGCCAACATTCCATTAGCATTGCTGGTTACTTGCTCTTTACTAGCTTTGTGTTTTGTGTACAGATACTTCCAAATTCTCTTTAAGTGACAGCTTCCTGCAGTTTTTCTCCAATTAAACTTGTTATTTTGTTCTCCCTTCCAAGATGAACAGCTTCACATATTCCCACGTTGTACCCCATTTGTCAACTTTTTGCCCACTCACTTAACCAATAAGATTTCACTGTAAATTGGACATACTTCTTAGAACTTTCCACCTTTTCTTGTGTTGTCTGTAAATGTGGCTACAGTACATTCACTTCCTCCCCCCAAGTCATTGATATATATTGTAAACAGTTGTGGTCCTAGCACTGAGCCCTGTGGGAGCTCCACTGGTCGCAGGACACTAACCTGAAAATGAATCCCTTACCCCCACTTGCTATTTCTTGTCCATTGGCGAAATCTATAGCCAATATACTACCTCCAGCACCTTGGGCTCTTCTGGCTTACCCTTTTGTGAGGTATGTTGTTGAATGCCTTCTGGAAGTCTAAATACAACGCATGTACTGGTTCCCCTTGCTCCATGCTTGTTGAATCTTCTTCAAGACATTCAAATAATCCAGCATCTGCAGTTCCCATTATCTCAAATAAATACGTTCGACATGATTTTCCTTTCTGACTCAGCTTGATTAGATAGTGATTTTTCCAAATGCTCTGCTGTTACTTCCTTAATAATTGATTCCACTACTTTTCAAACAGTAGATGTTTGGCCAAGTGGCCTATAATTACCTGCTTTTACCCCCTTCCCTTTTTGAATAGGGGTGTCACATTGGCAGTTTTCCCAATCCCCTCATACTTCTTCAGAATCCAAAGATTTTTGGAAAATTACAATCAATGCTTCCACACTCTCTGTAGCTACTTGTTTTATGTCCCTGATGATGTAAGCTATCAAGACTGGGGGACTTTTCTGCCATTAGCCCCATTTGTTTGTCTAATACTACTATGTGGTGATGGTAATAGTACTTTATTCCTCCCCCATATCCTTTAGTATTACTTCCACAGTAAATACAAAAATCTCTTCTGTCATTTCCTTGTTTCCCATAACCGTCTCCCCAGATTTAGCTTCTAAGGCGCCCTTCTAAGGTTCGTTTTGACCTGGCTCTTCCTTTTCATTAGTTTAAAGAAGCTCTTAACTGTCAGTTTTTATGTACCTCACCAGTTTACCCTTGCAGTTTATTTTCTGTCTCTTTTATTATAATTTTAGTCCTCTTTTGTTGGATTCTGAATTTATGCTTTGGGGCTATCACTGATCGCACTCTTACTCACTCTTCAACTGTCTTTTTCTCACTCCTGCCATTGCTTGCCCTTGCCTATGCTGTCATGCTTGCACTCGCCCTCGCGAGCCTGTCCAAAAATTTGCTACTTTAGCAGCAAAACGGCACTACAAACTCTCCTTAATATCGGTGCACACAGACAATGAAGGCCATCAGTTCATCTGGGACAAGGTAACCATAGTAGCCCAAGCCAAACACAGACACACACGGGAATTCCGAGAGGCACGGTTCTCCACCCATAATGCAATCAACAGACCTATCGAATTGCGCCCCATATACAAACCCATACAGATCAAAACCAGAAATGACACTACTCACCATAACGGACCAAACAGTTTAAATTCCATGCAGAGTAAAATCACATCACTTCATCAGAGGCTCCACTGATGATGTTACCTAGCATGATGCCAAAACGTCTGAACAAGAGCAAGTCAACAACCTCGCCCACAAACTGAGCTACAGGTCTTTGCCAAAACTTTGAGCTTCTATCAAGTCTCCTGTTGGTCTCTGCTGCTCCAGAAAACAACCAGAAAAAACACTCCAGGACAGAACACTCTAGCCTCTCTTGATAGCTCATATCCTCTGATCCAGGCAGCACCCTGGTAAACCGCTTCTGCAACCTGTCCAGAACCTCCACATCCTCCCTCTGATGTGAAGACCAGAATTGAGCATAATATCTTAAGTGTGGCCCAACCAAAGTCTTCTAAGAATGCCACGTAATATCCTGTTTCTTGGACTGAACTCCTCAATTATAAAGGCAGGCATGCCACATGCCTTCTTAACCACCCTGTCTACTTGTATGACCACTTTCAGCGAGCTACAGGCTTGAACCCCAGGTTTGCTCTGTACGTTAGTGCTGTTCAGGGTCCTGTCATTAACTATATACTTTTCCTTAATATTTGATCTCCCAAAGTGCAGGACCTCACACTTCACATGAATTAAACTCCATCTACCATTTCGTCACTCATATCCGCATGTGACCTATATCCCGTAGTATTCTTTGACAACCTTCTACGCTATCCACAACTCCAATGACCTTTGTGTCGCCTGCCAATCCACTAACTCATCCATGTGTGTTTTCATCTAAGTCATTTATATGCATCACAAAACACTGAGGTCCTAGTATGGATCCCTGTGGAATACAACTAGTCACGGACCTCCAGCCTGAAAAACACCCTTCCGTCACTAACCTCTGCCTTCTATGAGCAAGTGTTTCTGAATCTAAGTAGCCAAGTTACCTTGGATCGCATGCATCTCAGTCTTCTGGAAGAGCTTTCCATGAGGGACCTTGTCGAAAACCCTATTAAATTCCATGTATTCAAGTGGAAAAAGATTCAGTACAAACTAAAAAATCATTTGGTTGAACCTATTTGGTTGAAGGCAATGGCTTAGTGATATTATCACTGGACTATTAATCCAGAGACTCAAATAATGTTGTGGGGACCCGGGTTTGAATCCTACCGTGGCAGATTAGTAAAAAACCAAGAATTAAGAATCTACTGATGACCGTGAAATAATTGCCAATTGTCAGAAAAACCTATCTGATTCACGAATGTCCTTCAGGGAAGGAAGTCAACCAACATCTGGGTGCTAGTGATAAAAGTGGGAGAGCTGTCTCACAGACTAGTCAACAACAGCTTGACATAGTCATATTCATGGAATCATACTTCACAGACAATATCCCAGACGCCACCATCAGTGTCCCTGGATGTGTCCCGTCATACTGGCAGGGCAGACCCAGCAGAGCTGGTGGCATAATAGTATATAGTTGAGAGGCAGTTGCTCTGGGAGTTCTCAACATTGACTCCGGATCCCATAAAGTCTCATGGCTTCAGGTTAAACATGGGCAAGGAAATCTGCTGATTACCACATTCCCTCAACTGATGAATCAGTACTCCTCCATGTCGAATAGCACTTAGAGGTAGCACTGAGGCTGGCAAGGGCACAGAATGTACTGTGAGTGGGGGATTTCAATGTCCACCACCAAGAGTGGCTGGGCAGTGGTACGACTGATCGAGCTGGTTGGGTCCTAAAGGACAGAGCTGCTAGACTGGGTCTGTGGCAGGTGGTGAGCGAACCAACAGGAGGGAAAAGCATATTTGACCTTAACCTTAGCAGTCTGCCATCTGCAGATGTATCTGTCCATGTCAGTATTGGTAAGAGCGACCACGGCACAGCCCTTGTGGAGACAAAGTCCTGCCTTCACATTGAGATCAACCTCCATCGTATTGTGTGGTACTATCACTGTGCTAAATGGAACAGACTTTTCACAGATCCAGCACCTCAAGACTGGACAGACATGAGGTGCTGTGGACTATCAACAGTGGCAGGATTGTACTCCAGCACAATCTGTAAACTCATGGCCCAGCATTGACCCCACTCAACCATTACCACCAGGACAAGGGATCAACCCTGGTTCAATGGAGAGTGCAGGAGGGAATGCCAGGAGCAGCACCAGGCATACCTGAGGATGAGGGGTCAACCTGGTGTAGCCACCAAACAGGATTACTTACACACCAAACAGCATAAGCAGCAAGTCATAGACTGAGCTGATTGATCCCAGAACCAATACATCAGATCTAAGCTCTGTAGCCCTGCCACATCCAGTCTTGAATAGTGGTAGACAATTAAACAACTCACTGGAGGAGGAGGCTCCACAGATATCCCCATCCTCAATGATGGAAGAGCCCAACACATCAGTGCAAAAGATAAGGCTGAAGCTTTTGCAGCAACCTTCAGCCAGAAGTGCGGAGTGGATGATCCATCTCGGCCTCCTCCAGTGGTCCCCAGCGTTACAGATACCAGCCTTCAGCCAATTTGATTTACTCCTCATCATATCAAAAAACAGTTGGAAACAGTGGATACTGCAAATGCTACGGGCTCTGACAACATTCCGGCAACAGTGCTGACTAGCTGCTCCCCTAGCCAAGCTGTTCCATTACATTTACAACACTGGTGTCTACCTGACAATGTGGAAAATTGCCCCAGGCATGTCCTGTATATAAAAAGCAAGACAAATCCAAACCGGCCAATTCCTGCCCCATCAGTCTCCTCTTGATCATCAGTAAAGTGATGGAAGGTATCATCAACAGTGATATCAAGCAGCACCTGCTCAGCAATGACCTTCTCAGTGACGCACAGTTTGGGTTCCGCCAGGGCCACTCAGCTCCCCATTACAGCCTCAGTTCAAACATGGACAAAAGAGCTGAACTCCAGGGGGGAGGTAACAGTGACAGCCCTTGAATTCAAGGCTGCATTTGACTGGCAAAATTGGAATCAATGGGTCACGGGGCAAACGTTTCGGTGGTTGAAGTCATACTTGACACACAGGAAGATGGTCGTGGTTGTTGGCAGTCAGTCATCTCAGCTCCTGAACGTCTTTGCAGGTGTTGCTCAGGGTAATGTCTTGGGCGCGACCATATTCAGCTGCTTCATCAATGACCTTCCCTCCATCATAAGGCCAGAAGTGGGGATGTTCGATGATTGCACAATGTTTACCATTCACGACTTCTCGGATACTGAAGCAGTCCATGTTCACATGCAACAAGGTCTGGACAATATCCAGGCTTGGGCTGACAAGTGGCAAATAACATTTGCTCCATACAAATGTCAGTGTATGACCATCATCAATAACAGACAATGTAACCATCGCCCCTTGGCATTCAGCTGTGTTACCATCACTGAATCTCCCACTATCAACATCCTGGGGGTTATCATTAACCAGAATATCAACTGAACTCACCACATAAACACTGGCTACAAGAGTCGGTCAGAGGCTAGGAATACCGCGGCAAGTAACTCACCTCCTGATTTCCAAAGCCTGTCCACTATCTACAAGGCACAAGTCAGGGATGTGATAGAATATTTCCTACTTGCCTGGATGAGTGCAGCCCCAACAACACTCAAGAAGCCTGACGCCATCCAGGACAAAGCAGCCCGCTTGATTGGCACTGCATCCAGAAGCATCCACTCCCCCCTTCTCCAACCTCCATCAGTAGCAGCAGTGTTTACTATCTACAAGATGCACTGCAGAAATTCACCAAAGATCCTCAGAAGACTCCTTCCAACCCCACAACCACTTCCATAGAGAAGGACAAGGGCAGCAGATACATGAGGAACACCACCACCTTCAAGTTCCCCTCCAAGCCACTCACCATCCTGACTTGGGAATTTATCGCCGTTTCTTCACTGTCACTGGGTCAAAATCCTGGAATTCCCTCCTCAATGATGTTGTGGCAGGTGGACTGCAGTGGTTCGAGAAGGTAGTTCACTACCACCTTCTCAAGGGCAGTTTGGCATGGGCAATAAATGCTGGGCCAGCCAGCGATGCCCATATCCCACAAAATGAATAAATAACAGAACAGCTGGAATTCACCACTAATGTTAGCTCCTAAACTGAGTGAATCATCTGGGCTCTGCATTGATTATAGAAAGGTAAGTGTGATCATGAAGACAGATTCATACCCAATTCAATAGTTGGATGACTATGTTGATAGATTTGACAGTGTGTCATTTTTTTTCTAAGATTGATCCATTGACAGAGGACTAGCAAGTGCCGTTAACATCAAGGGCTAAAGAAATATTTGCTTTTGTTACACAAACTGAGTTATACCAATGTTGGGTAATGCCATCTGAGGTAATGAGTCAGGTCATAGCTGAGATTCGTGGCTCTCATTTATTGAAACAATGTTGTGGTGTATGGCAACACTTGGGAAGTGAGATGAGTAGAACATGTTTAAACAACTACAGTTTGCTGGCTTAGGTGAAGGCTGTGGCTGACTGGTATTAACATTAGACTGTTAATTTAGAGACCCAGATAATGTTCTGAGGACGTGGGTTCGTGGTAGATAATGGAATTTGAATTCAGTAAAAATTTGAAATTAAGGGTGTAATGATGACCATGCTGATGTTTTCCAGTTATCTATTGTTGGCAGAGCCCACCTAGTTCACTGAATCCTTTGGGGAAAGTCGACTGTTCTTGCTGGTCGGGCCGACGTGTGACTCCAAACCCACATGGTTGACTCTTAACTGCCTTGGGCTTTTAGAGATGGGCAAGAAGGTTGGCCCTAGCCAGTGAAGCCCACATCCCATGAATGAATGAAATAAGTGAATAAATTTAGCCAAAAATGAACTTGGAAAGGCAAGAGAAATGTTCCTATAGCAGGACAAGGCAAGCGTATCAAGGTCATGAATGTGAATACTCTGTTCCAAAAATGAATGAGAAATCATGAGACTTCTAGGTCTAGGCTCATACTCCATTTCAGCATGGTAGCTGTACCTTTAACAAATTTGTCAAATTTAAAGAAATAAACAATCAGTGCCAAGCAGACTTTGAGAATCTGAAGGCAATCTGAATAACTGTATTGGCAACTGCTAATTTTTCCAGCCATTTGAAAAGGGTAATCAAAACTTGTGATTTGGGGGTTGGTGTAGTCATGTTATCAGATGATGGGTCTGGAATAGAGAAACTAGTAGGGTGTTTCTCTAAGAAACCAAACCAGTATCAGACAAAGCATTTTACCACAAAAGCAGACTCTTGGGGTTCTTGTTGATTCTTCAACACTTTGAAGTCTATGTCCAGCATAATGCGTAAGCAAGAAACTGTCATAAGCATTTACGAAGTATTTAAATGTGCACTTAGAATAGCAAGGCATAAAAACTATGGAGCAAGTGCTAGGAAATTGGATTAGAATAGTTCGGTGGTTATTTTTGACTGGCATAGATTCGTTGGGCTGAAAGGCCAGTTTTTGTGCTGTAATTCTGTATGATGGTGTACCTCCACAGAGCGATTAGCTGCTTGTTGCCCATTGAACCTTATCTTGTACATACGGTGCCAGTTCATCTTTTCTGCAGTAATTGAATAAAAAGCATTGTAAAAATGCTTAGAATAAGCATTGCAGCTTGCTCTTAAGTGCAGGAATGATCTTGTTCCATTTTTAAAACAGTTCTTTTCCGATTTCAGTCTGCTGTCAAAGCACAGACAAATATGGAAATCCCGTCTTTACTTTGTTGTGCTGTGACTTTGCCTATTCTCCGTTGCAGAGGCTGGATTCAAAATGTGCACCAACACTACCTCTGCTAAATGTGGCACAAGATGGCCCCATGTCCTCTAGCTCTGCCCAGATTGTTGCAGCAAGGCAGTCTGAGAATATCTGTCTGCTGAACGTCTTGAGCCAGTCATTCTAATGCACAGTTATAAGAAGGGACTGAGAAACACAAGCAAATGTGAATAGCTCCCTTTAGAGCATTTCACGATCACAGAGCAATTCAGCAGAATGCACTTCCTCTTTGATTAACTTTCTATCCAGCAGTTAATGGCTTCTACATGCACTCCAAGCAAGCTGTGGGAACTGAAGTAATCTTTTGGGATTAACTGATATTCTGAAGCTATCATTGTGATTTGTGTGCTGCTGTCCAACATGAGACAGATTTCAATCCTGAATGGGCTGTCTCCACATCATAAATAAAATAGCTGTACTTACCGTTGGCACCACCAAATCCATCATGCAAGCCTTCATAATAAAACCAGGCTAAGATTCTCCCAAGAGTTCATGTTTGCTTATAACCACATTCACTGGACTGTCATTGAGGTACAGTTCCTGAAGCTGCTGACTGTGACTGGGATACGGTTCCTGATGGTGCTGACCCTCGCTGGGATACAGTTCCTGAAGGGGCTGACACTCACTGGGATACAGTTCCTGAAGGTGCTGGCCCTCACGGGGATACAGTTCCTGAAGGTGCTGATTCTCACTGGGATACAGTTCCTGAAGGGGCTGACCCTCGCTGGGATACAGTTCCTGAAGGGGCTCACCCTCGCTGGGATATAGTTCCTGAAGGTACTGACTCTCACTGGGATACAGTTCCTGAAGGGGCAGACTTTCGCTGGGATACAGTTCCTGAAGGTGCTGACTCTCACTGGGATACATTTCCTGAAGGTACTGACTCTCGCTGGGATACAGTTCCTGAAGGGGCTGACCCTCGCTGGGATACAGTTCCTGAAGGGGCTGACCCTCGCTGGGATACAGATCCTGAAGGGGCTGACCCTCGCTGAGACCTCTCAAACTGCCCTGTAATTTTCAGTGTTGGGTGCACGTAATCCATAACACGCCTGTTCCTCCTAATTCTCTTGGAACATTGTCAACCAGCAAGTGTTGGTTACCAATTGTAATTTTCTAGCCATGGAACTTGTTGCTGTTTTGATAACCTGCTGCGCAGATAGAGTTGTAGCCGTGGGATTACAGGCAGTCCCTGATTTATCAACTTCCAACTGATGAACACATGCTTATGAGCAAGATCACGTACCAGGAGTGGGTGTATTAGTATTAATTTTAAAGATCCAGCATACAACGTTTGCTCAAGCTTATGAGCAGCTATTTTATATTGTTCTCTATCGGGTTCCCATTTTTGTACAAATCAACTCACAAAAGTACTCAAGAATAGAACTCATTCATAGCCCTTGTCGGTTTGCTTCCTCTGGAATATTACGCTACTACAACTCGTGTATTATGGACAAAGGTTGGAAAATTACACTGGAGTCAACATATTAAGAAAGCCTCCTATTTTTGCAAGTTATTAAGCTGTTTATCTCCTCCAGTGACCCACCTGTCCCTATTAGTACTGCCCCCCAGTGTTACACAGGGACAGACATGACCCCACCAGTACTGTACCCCAGTGTTATACAGTGACAGACCTGTCCCCACCGGTACTGTCGCCCAGTTTTACACAGTGACAGACCTGACCCCACAGCACTGTATCCCAGTGTTATACAGTGACAGACCTGTCCCCACCGGTACTGTACCCCAGTGTTATACAGTGACAGACCTGTCCCCACCGGTACTGTATCCCAGTGTTATACAGTGACAGACCTGTCCCCACCGGTACTGTATCCCAGTGTTATACAGTGACAGACCTGTCCCCACCGGTACTGTCCCCCAGTTTTACACAGTGACAGACCTGTCCTCACCGGTACTGTACCCCAGTGTTATACAGTTACAGACCTGTCCTCACTGGTACTGTACCCCAGTGTTACACAGTTACAGACCTGTCCTCACTGGTACTGTACCCCAGTGTTACACAGTGACAGACCTGTCCTCACTGGTACTGTACCCCAGTGTTACACAGTGACAGACCTGTCCCCACCAGTACTGTACCCCAGTGTTATACAGTGACAGACCTGTCCCCACCGGTACTGTATCCCAGTGTTATACAGTGACAGACCTGTCCCCACCGGTACTGTATCCCAGTGTTATACAGTGACAGACCTGTCCCCACCGGTACTGTCCCCCAGTTTTACACAGTGACAGACCTGTCCTCACCGGTACTGTACCCCAGTGTTATACAGTTACAGACCTGTCCTCACTGGTACTGTACCCCAGTGTTACACAGTTACAGACCTGTCCTCACTGGTACTGTACCCCAGTGTTACACAGTGACAGACCTGTCCTCACTGGTACTGTACCCCAGTGTTACACAGTGACAGACCTGTCCCCACCGGTACTGTACCCCAGTGTTACACAGTGACAGACCTGTCCTCACTGGTACTGTACCCCAGTGTTATACAGCGACAGACCTGTTCTCACCGGTACTGTACCCCAGTGTTACACAGTGACAGACCTGTCCTCACTGGTACTGTACCCCAGTATTATACAGTTACAGAACTGTCCCTGCCAGTACTGTAGCCTAGTGTTATACATTGGCAGACCTGTCCCCACCCAGCACTGTTGCCCAGTATTCTCTTGTGACAAACCAGTCCCCTTCTGTACTGTACCTCTGTTTTCGATGATAGACCTGTCTCCAACGGTACTGTCCCCCAGTATTGTACAGTTACAGACCTGCCCCACCCACCCCCACATCTGATCCCTAGCATTAAACAGTGTCAGATCTGTCCTTATCATTAATTTTTTTGACCCATGTACCAAAGCATAGTGAAAAGCTTTTTACTCAGAGTAGAATGGGTGTGGAATGCCCTGCCTGCAGCAGTAGTAGACTCACCAACTTTAAGGGCATTTAAATGATCATTGGATAAACATATGGATAATAATGAAATAGTGTAGGTTAGATGGGCTTCAGTTTGGTTTCACAGGTCGGCGCAACATCGAGGGCCGAAGGGCCTGTACTGCGCTGTAGTATTCTATGCTCTATGTTTACGAGAGGCAGTGGCAGATCAGAGTAACTAAGGACATACAGATCAAAGGGAAAAAATAACTTGGACAGATAAGGCATACAGGTTATGCCACACAGGATGTACATGAGGCAAGATCAACTTTAACATGATTGGTATTATTTGAAGCTGGAGTTGCCATTCAGCAGCCTAGTAACAGCAGGGAAGAACCAGCTGGTACATGTGTTTAAGCTTCTTGTATCTTTTGCCTGATGGGAGAGGTTATGGGAGAGCATTGAGATAACAAGGTGTAGAGCTGGATGAATACAGTAGGCCAAGCAGCATCAGAGAAGCAGGAAGGCTGAAGTTTTGGGCCTAGACCCCCCTTCAGAAAATGAGTTGAGTGTTGATTATTATCACGCAGGACTTGTTTATATTTGCTGATTGCAGCCTGTGGCTCAGGAAGGTGAAGATCCAGTTGCAGAGGGTGGAGCCGAGACCTAGATCTTGGAGCTTTGAGAACATTATTACTGTACCCTTGTGTTATACACTGACAGACATGTCCCCACCAGTATTATACCCCATTGCTCTTACAGTGATAGACCAGTCTCCTCTAGTACTGTATGTCAGTGTTATGCAGTGATAGACTTGTCTCTACTAGTACTGTGCCCTGGTGTTATACAGTCACCAGTGGCCACACCAGTATTGTACCCCAGTGTTATACAGTCACCAGTGGCCACACCAGTATTGTACCCTAGGATATGCAGAAACAGTTCCGTCCTGTATTGTTGCCCACCTTGTTTTCTTTTGAGTGGAGGTGAACTTTATAAGACAGAATCCAGAATTGACCTGTATAGCTGGATGTTCATAATAGTTTTTAAGGGTCTTGAAGGTGGAAAAATGTGGCAGGTGCAGTGCATTAATGGACCTCTCCCATGGGGAAATTGTGTTTAAGTGATTTAAGAGTTTGCTTTTTGAATAAGTATTATGTGTTGTTGATAAAGGGAAGCCTGTTAATGTACTGTATTTGGATTCCCAGAAGGCACTTAACAAGACATAAAAGGTTATTGAGTAAATGGATGAGCGCTTGTGGTGTAGATAGTAATATATCAACAAAGATTAGCTGGCTCACAGAAAACAGAGTGAGCATAAGCATATTGTCTTCTGATTGGCAGGATGTGGTTGGTGAACTGCCTCAGATGTTTGTGCTGGGGCCTCAGCTTTTTGCATTTGATATCAGTGACTTGGATGAAGATGCTTGTGGGTGTTTGAAATGGATACAATCTATTGCCCTGGGTGTGCTTGGTGTTAGTGGGAGCAGTCAGTCCAAGTCTGAAAAGACAAGGCCTGAAAGCTGTGGCATACTGGCCACACATGTCCCTCTTGGCATGTTGACTGGCAGAGTCCCTACAGGAGTTGACCTCCTCGTAAGAGAGACAACGACCTGAGGGCACAGCCAAATGGCCTAGTTTTAATCCTGTATCTCATGGGATTACAACATATTAATTATCTCCAGTGGGAGTGATTTTTGACCCTGTGTTTTAGCAGGGAGGCAATGGCAGAATGGAATCAACACTGGAGTAGTAATGCAGAGGCTAAAGGATGTTTTGGGACCTGAGTTCAAATACCCCAATGGCAGGTAGAATTTGAATTCAATAAAAATCAAAAAATCAAAGCCTAATGATGGCCATGAAACCGTTGTTGCATGTTGTGAAAACCCGTCTGGTTCACCAATGTCCTTTTAGGAAGGAAAACTGCTGTCCTTATTTGTTCAAGACTCCATACCCGCAGCAATGTGGTTGACTGTTATCTGCCATCTGAAATGACCTAGCAAACCATTCAGTGATATCAACCACTGGAGAGTCTTAAGAGGAATGAAATCGGATGGACTGCTTGGCATTGACAAAGACATTAGAAATGAGGTTGACAAGGAGTGTCCTTCCCATTAGCCTCAGTTGATGCAGGAATTAAACCTGTGCTAATGGTGTCACTCTGCATTGCAAAGCAGCCATCCGGCCATCTGAGCCACTGTCCACATTTACAGGCACAGCTTTATAGGAAAGATGTACGTACTTTGCAGAGAGTGCAGAAGCAGTTTACGAGAACAGTCCCAGGAAAGAGAAACTTCAGTTACAGAGATTGATTGGAGAGGTTGAGAATGTTCTCCTCAGAGAAGAAGGCTATGTTTCTGTGTTTAGGCTAAGAGGAGATTGGATTGGAGTTTTCAAAGCCATGAATTGGCTGGATAGAGTATGTGCTGAGAAACTGTTGCTGCTTGTAAAAAGAACAAGAGGGCGTAGATTTAAAGTTACATGCGAAAGAAGCATGTGTGAAGTAAGGCAAAACTTTATAATGTACTGTCTTGAAATATTTTGGAGCCACATTCAATTGAGGCATTCAAGAGGACATTGGATGACTATTGGATAAAAATAGTGTGCAAAAATATTGGGCAAAAAGCGGGAGGTTGGCATTAGGCTGCAGATTGTGTTTTTGTACAGTTCTGTGGCTGATGACCTGCAGTGCCTCGTGGATGCTCAATTTTGAGTTTCTAGATCTGTTCAAAGTCTCTCCCATTTGGTGCAGTGGTATACCGTGATGGAGAGTATTGTTCATCTGAAGGTGGTTCTTTGTCTCCACGTGGACTGTGTGGTGGTCTCTGTTACTGTCAAGAGTACAACATTAAGTAGATTTTTCCTCCTCAGACAAAAACAGACATAGCCGAGGAAACTCAACATGTCTGACAGCATTTATGGAGAGAAAGCAGAGTCAGCATTTTGGGTCCAGAGACCCTTCTTCAGAACAGGCTTTTCGATATTTTTCCTCCTGTCTGCTCCCTCACCACCTGCTGAAGACCCAGTTTGCAACGAGTCCCTTTCAGACAGGACCAGATTACTGAGTAGTGATGCTACTGAGCCATTCCTGGCAATGGGCAGTGAAGTCCCCCAGAGTATTTGCTATGCTCTTATTATGCTCCTATTATGCTCTTACCACCTCCAAGTGATGATCAACTGTAGACTTAACACAGTGAGTTAAGTGAAACTGTTCCAGTGGCTGAAGAATCAGTAACCAGAAGGACTATAGTTAAAACATGATTGGAAGTATACTTTGAGGCAACCTTTTGATGCAACCTGAGATTAAAGCTTTCAATATGCTGCCTGAGAGGGTGTTGAGTATTGATTCGGTTGAAGCCTGCAGAAGGGGATTGGATAAATGCTTGATGGAGAAAATATTGCGGGGGTTTGATTGACATTTGTTTCTGCCCAGTGGGATATTTACCAATGGGTTACCATTGTGGAGCCACTGTCTGAAGTGAAAGAATGGGATAACCGCTGTACTTGTGGTTGTTTGTTTTTTATTTGCTTTAGTTTGTGCATTTTTTCTAGTCCAGACTGCAGGAGAGTTCAGGCTGTTGCCTGTCTCCCCCCCCTCCACCTTGTTTCTCTGTCTTCCGACCCTCTTCACACTTGCTTGTAGAAGGGTTACCCTGGAGTTTGCGCCATCCATACACAAGTAAATACGTGGATGGTTTCTGAATGTCAGCTGTTCAAACATTCAAGCTGAGGATGCTAAGAATGAGAGTGAAGAGACGTTAATTTAATGGTGGGTTTGTTTTCACTTTAATTTCTCTGTTAGTGTCCCTGCCACTGGCATGGACTCAGTTCACTTCCTGATCATATCAAAATGCAGCATATCAGAGTTCAATAATATCCTGCTGTTGTTGCCCATCTGCTTACTTGGACCAACATGAAAAGGAGCCACTTGTGTTTACATTATTTCATTGCTGTTAATTCACTCCATTCTGTCGGGGGAGCAATTCCCAAAGTCCCAGCAAGTTTCCTGTGTGCATGAACTCTGCCTCTCGCATCCTGGCATTGCTTTAAGAACAGTTCTGGAATTGTATTGTTAAACATAGTTGAGAATGTTGGTTTTCACTATATATTGATCCTTTTGTTCTTGAGTATTTGCAGTAGCACATACCTGTAGCAAGTATCATTTATAGTTTGCTGTATGGATTCAGGATATCAGAGCATAAGCACCCCTGTCATTCCTGCTATGTTTGTACTGATGCGAACTGTCTCATGTAGACACTCCTGTCTTTTAATTGTGGTCTTGCATCAGACAGATTTTGGCTGTAAACTAAAAAACAGTCATTCTCACCTTTGTTAGGGTGTACCATCAGTGAGATTGTGAGAGTTTGAGCTGGTACACTCCTGCATTGCTTATTTCTAGGATGTTTGAAAAACATGGAAAGTTAAAGGATGTATGGATTTACAATGTCATACCCACTGAGTAGCTTTGGTTCATTTTGTCAGGTAACAAGCTTCCACCTTTCCAAAAGTGAGGTATCAGGCAGAGCTGTGCTGGAGGGTAGCATGCAGATTCAATTTTGTTATTTACAAATTTTAATTTGTTCATGCAATCCTGGTGTTGATGGCCAAACGAGCATTTATTGTCCATCCTCTTTATCCAGACAGCAGTTAAGCGGCATACAATTCTGGAGTCATTTGTAGTCTACATCAGGGCAGCAGATTTCCTTCTCTAAAACATGTTTGTAAGCCAGATGGGTTTTTGTGGGTAACATGAACACCATTGGGCCAGTGTTCCAATTTCAGATAATTAAAACTAAATTAATATTTAGCCATCTTTCATAATTGGATTTGAAACCACAACATTAGATTAAAGTTCAGGATTACTATTCCAGTGATATTACCACAATGCCACCACCTCTCCTACAAATATGTTCCCCTGAATATGTCTGCAAGTTCTATCTGACATTGCACAATACAGTACAGATATGCAATGAATCTCTTTGTATCACGCAGCATTGCTTTTTTCTGTGCTTTGAAATATTTAACACTGAAAGCTAGCCTGATGATTCCTGAGGAGACACTGGGAAGCTTTGTGGAAGTGATCTAAATGTGCAAATATGAAGGTTCAGTGTTAGTCCCTGTTGTACAATGTTTACTGCACAAAAATGGGCCCAACAAGAACATGTCAATATTTATACTGCACAAAAGCACTTTCTACCTGTCTTTGTCCAACCTTATCGGCATATTCGGGAAGGAAACTGCAGTCCTTAGCTACTCTGGCCTGCATGTGACTCCAGACCCTCAGCAATGTAGTTGACTCTCAGAAGCCTTATGAGCAATTAGGGTTGGTCAATGAATGCTGGCCTAGCCAGCAACACCCAGCTCCTGCTAATGAATTAAAAAGCAACCCTTTGATTCCGTTCCCCCTGTTGAGCTTCTCTGCCTGTCTCATAATGCATTAGTACTGTTCACCTCAACTACATGTTAGTACTGCTTCATTTTCCGGTTACTTTCTGGGTGAAGAAGTTACTCCTGAATTCCCAATTTTATTCATTAATTATTGTATTCTGTGCGTGATCTCTTGAGTTGTTTTCCTTCAAAAGTGG
The DNA here is from genome assembly GCF_030684315.1 of Stegostoma tigrinum. NCBI lineage: Eukaryota > Metazoa > Chordata > Chondrichthyes > Orectolobiformes > Stegostomatidae > Stegostoma > Stegostoma tigrinum. The sequence continues at coordinate 47,995,610 of NC_081380.1, forward strand.
AACTATCTTTTCGACCTGTACCCTTGTCAGATCCCTTCATGATTTTAAAGATCTGCCGGATCATTTCACACTTACCCAGAAAATTAAATTCAGCTGTTCAGTTTTCCCTGATAGCTACGCTGTTCAGATATCATTTCAATAAACTGAATTTTGAGCTTTGACTGCTGGTTCTACATGCTTGTAATATGACAATTAAAATTTTACCCAATAGTTATATAGAATCACAGAACAGTTACAGCACTGAAGAGACCAATATGAATCATGAAGCAGGTTTGGCTTTCTGCAAGAATAGTGTATCTGGTTCCACTCTCTCACTGACCCTTCGAGCCTGCAAATATTCTCTTTTCAGATGGTTATTCTGTCGCCTTTTGAAAGTTATGTTTCAGTTTTCTTCCACCACACTGTAAGGCAATGTGTTCCAGATCCAGGATGCTCATTGCATGATAGTTTTACCATGTTGAACTGAGTACGCACAACAAGCAATGTTGTTCTCTCCCACCCTCCGAAGATTTAAAGGTGGCAATAAAAGCCAGCCTAACCCATGCTTCTTGGATTGAATTCAGAAACGTGAACCTGAGTCACTAGTTTTAATGATTTATGCATCTGTGGCCCATATCTCCACATATCCCCATGTTCCATTTGAACTTTAATAAAACAGAACTGCAGGCGTTGGAAATGTGAAACAAAAACAGAAATTGATATTGAGATCAGTTATGAATCTATTGAATGCGAAGCAAAGTTATAGGACCAAGTAGCCTACTCTTGTTGGTACGTTTTTTGGTCTTTTCACCAGTGGAACTGATTCAGGATTTCTGCACCTATGAGGTAACATTGCTACAGCAGTCCTTTCAAACCTCCAAGTCCAAGAGGGTTGGAAGTCCAAGTACAAATGGTATTGATTATCTTGAAGGAGCGGGAGGTGTAGACTGCTTGTGTCTTACTGCCTACCATTTTTGTATTTTTCCATCTGAGAGGGTCCCATACTGAAATAATTGCATGTTTATGTCTGTGTTATGCTGTAAAATATATTTGAGGGAATAGACAAATTATAAGTAGCAGGAAGAAAACATAGGAGCAATAGAACCTGTGAACAATGAGACCATAGAGCTGTACAGCATGGAAACAGACCTTATGGTCAAACTCATCCAAGCTGACCAGATATCCTAAATTAATTTAGTCTCAGTTGCCATCTTTTGGCCCACATCCCTCTAAACCCTTTCTATTCATGTATCCATTCAGGTGCCTTTTAAATGTTGTAATTGTACCTGCCCCACCACTTCCTCTGGTACCTTATTCCATACACGCACCCACCCTCTTTGTGAAAAAGTTGCCCCTTAGGTCCCTTTTAACTCTTTCCATTCTCACCTTAAACCTATGCTATTTAGCCTTGGACTCCCCCACCACAGGGAAAAGATCTTGTCTATTCACTCTATCCCTGCCCCTCACGATTTTATAAACCTCTATGATGACACCTCCCACCCTCTGACGTTCCAGGGACAAAGCCCCGGTCTACTCAGCCTCTCCCTGTAGCTCAAACCCTCTAATCTTGACAATATCCTCGTAAATCTTTTCTGCTCCCTTTCAAGTGTAGCAACAGTACATCTGAACTGTAGGCACTTTCATGATCTTTTGTGGGTTGCCTCCAAACTGGTATAAGATTGGCATGGACATCCCCAGGGCTGACCGACCATATTGTCGGTTTGTAAGGGAATTTCTGTAACTGTCATGTCTGGCATTAATTGGCCAAAATAGATATTTGCAAAATTGGTGAAGATGCTCCTTGAAAGACACTGAACTGAATTTCAGAGCTTGCCTCCACGTGGGCTGGTTAGCTACAGGTGTCCTCCCGTGAGACAGTCTGAACTATAGTTTGTAAGGCTTTTTTTTTGTCCTTGTATCACTTGTACTCACCAGTCTGATGACATTTTCCCTGAGACAGTTCCCTATTGTATACCTGCTTGGAGATTCTGTCGTCATTCATCCCAACAAAGTAAATCTGAAGAAGGAAATGGGAATAGGGAACACTAAAGGAGAGTAGTCCTTTCTTCATTCATAGGATGAGGACATTGCTGGCTAGGCAGCATTTATTACCCATTCCTAATTACCTATAGGGCAATTAAAAGTCAACCACGTTGCTGTAGGTCTGAAGTCACATGTAGGCCTGACCAGGTAAAGAACATTAGTGAACCAGATGGGCTTTTCCAACAATTGACAATGGATTCACATTCAAAAGCTTAAAACACAATAAAATGCTGGGATAATAAACTCAGCTGTTTCAATACTTGTTTGTGGTAATTAACAACATTTGATAGTTCAAGCAATGTCTTTGATTATGACTTTGCCTTTTCTAATCTGATTATCACCAACTCTTGCGCTGATGCTCAACAGTGTACTTGCTTTGTATTTTACAGCAGTAAGATGAACTAGACGATAGACAAAGCTTCCAGTGTAGTGGGACTCCAGTCTAGAGCAGGCTCAGTGATACTGTTTTGATAAGCAAAGATCAAGCACTGATTTGAGGACCAGAGGTGCTTTAGACAAGGGAACGGATGTACTATTTTTATACTGTAGGCTCAAAGTCCTTTTCCTTTAACCCTGTCTGTATTGGATTTAAATTTATTAACCAGTGGTTGGGTTGGTGTGGAAAATAGCAGATTTGTAACATGAAATAGTACTATACGTGAATGTGGAGCTTTCAGTTCTCACTGACCATGAAGTTTTTGTCTCGATTCCCAGTTTGTCATGCAATGTAGTTCGATTGCTATGTAACTTAAGGAGATTGGATTTGGGCAAAAATGTGATTTCCCAGAATACTTAAGATACTTTGCTTGTCTGGGAATGCTGTCACCCTTGCCTGCGTGGTTGTCATGATAGAGATGCCTGAAATTTGCAAAGGAACTTTAGAGGCACTGAAAATAATTGTCTTTGCAACTTTACGGAGCGGAGTATGGACTTGGCTAATTGTGAGGGGAGGTGCTCGTGGTTGGAGTGGAGTGGATTGCTTGTGTCCAGTAGCCAGGATTGAGCAGGACAGCAATTGAGTTTGAATGGGAGATGTCTGTGATAGGTCGGAGATTGATGTCAAACTGTCACCCATTAGAATTTAGATTGGGTGGGGGTAATGGAGAGGAATCGAGAGCCCTTATTTTGCTCAGAAGCTATCGACTCCTTTAGGTACAAAGTTAATTTGTGAAAGTTGTTTAAACTGGATTGTTATCTCCTGCAATTCATATTTAAACCCTGCAGTGAAAAATGACATACCAGAAACCAGTCAAGTCTTTGGTTTAGATTTACTGTCAATTTTAAATACCTTAGATTAGGTTTTGTCATTTACGGAGTGGGCTTGAAAGGTCTTGTCATTTAAATTCTCAAAAGAGATCTTGAATAGTTTTTTCTTGTTGGTAAATGGTGCACATTTTTTAACTAAGTAGTGGCTTTGTTTGTTTGCATAAAAAAAAGAGAGGTAGAAAATACATTTCCATGTCATGGAATTGCCTGCACGGAACCTGTTATTGATCTAGTATGTATCCTGCTGTCAGCACACGGCGCGATATGCTAATATTTTAGCTAATCCAAACCCGTGCTGCCTATATTCAGTCCCACACTTTCCTGATCAACATAGGCTCCCATTGCCTTAAATTTTAAATACTCTATCTTGGCTGTTAAGTCTCATTGTAACCTCACCTTTTGCTATCTCTGCAAATTCTCCCAGTGCTTTCTTGCCTGTGGATTGGCCTTTCCCCTGATGTTGATGTTTTGTACAAACCTTCCCTTTGTCACCACTGTCACTCCGCCAGGCCTAACCTCTGAAATTCATTTCCTCCACCACCACCACCTTCTCCTTCATGACCTTCCCTAAAATTCAACTCCTACAAGCTTTTGGCGGGACTTCTTAACCATCTCTGTTTTCCACAGCATTTGTTTTATTTGGCTGTAATTACTTGTGCTGCCACACTGAAGGAGCATTTCTTACATATGTGCAGCGTTAAGGTGGAAGCTGCTAAATTTTAAAAAAAAGCAAGTTGGCTTGACACAGACTAACAACACTGTGCAGTCTTTAACCAAGTGCATGTTTCCTGTATCCACTTTCCCATCATTTATCAACTGTTCCCCATGTAAAACATGTTTTTGATGAGTTGATGAATAACTAAATATAAGCAAGAGCCATCACTAAGCAAGAATCTTAACTCCCAACAAACTGTCTGTGGAAAATTGTTGAATGTTTCTGGCAAAAATCAAAATAAAGTTGTTTGAATGAAACACTTGAGAAATTTCTCATCTCATGTAGTAATTGTAACAAAGGCCAACTTTTAATTCTTGGGGCACTCATCCAACTGAGCTACCTGAGCTGTGATAGATTTGCTGTGCAAAGCCTTAATAGGTTGGAAAAATAATAGCATGGAATGAACTCCTTTACGTTGTGTATTATCATGGTCTGATTTATTGTGGCGGGGCAATTGATCTTGTGAGCAGTGGGTAGGTGAGGTGTGCATCAATTTCTCTGCCTTGAATATATTGCAATGTTTTAATAATTAATCTGTTGCCAGTCACAACATCAGCTTTTCCCACTGGAGATGTAAATATGCAACTTTACAGAACCGGATTTCATATAATAATCCAGAATACCTCCAATCTGCACCCACAGTCAGGCACAATTGCTAGGGCACTGGCGATTGCAGTGTTAGTCGTATGTGCATTCACAAATATTCTGGCCACTCTTGTGCTTTCTCTTTTTAAAAAAAATTGGTCTTATTATAAACAACAGCTTTTTAATTGAGTGTGGTGATATACAATGAGTGAACAAAGATTCGCGTTGTCTATTCAGTGAATTTTATTAATCAAGTGACAGAAAATCTGTACTTCCTTTTTACAACTGAAGATCTCAGCTGAAGGGTCATTGCCTAACAGTTCAAAAAGACATGGTTGAAATTTCTTAATTAAACTTATTTTATTTTGTTTTCAATGTTTTTTGTGAAGTTTTTGTTTATAGATATTGGTGTAAGCTGTCGAATTTATTTTATGGAAATCTTATAGATAGAGAAGAACTCAGGTGATAGCTGATCTTGGATGTGATTCTGCAAATGAATAGTATTTGCTGAATGCCAAGTGTCTTGCGAGTTACACTGTCAACCAATTTAGGATAAAAGCAAAATACTGAGAATGCTTGAGATCTGAAATTAAAAAAAAAGGAAGCACTGAAGAAACTCAGCAGGTCTGGCAGTATCTGTAGTGAGAACTAGGATGTTATCAAGACTGGAAGGTCTGAGTTAAAAGGAGAGTTGGATAGATGGGACTTCTTTCACTGGAACGTCAGAGGCCTTGGAGTGACTTCATAGTGGTTTATAAAATCATGACAGGTATTCATAAGGTGAATAGCAAGTACCTTATCCCTAGGCTAGCAGAGTTCAAAATTAGGGGGCATATTTTTAAGGTGAGAGGAGGAGAATTTAAACAGGACCTGATGAACAACATTTTCATACAGAGCATGGTTCATGTGTGGAAAAGACTGCCAGAGAAAGTGGTAGATGCATGTACAGTTACAACACTTAATAGATATTTGAACAGCTGCATTAATAGGAAAGGTTTAGAGGCATATGGGCTAAATGCAGGCAAGTGTGACTAGCTTAGTTTGGGAAATTTGAACAGTGTGGACAAGTTAGACTGAAGAGTCTGTTTCCGTGCTGTATGACTCTGACTATGTGATATTTCTGCTCATTGGCAGGTGCTCATGAGCACTGTACAAGGTGCTTGTAAGACCTTACTTGGAATACTATGAGCAATTTTGGTCAACTTATTTCAAGAAAGATATGATTTCATTGGAGGGAGTTCAGAGAAGACTTATTTAGAAGATCCCTGGCATGGAGGGATTATTTTATGAGCAAAGACTGAACAAGTTGGAACTCTATTCACTGGAGTTTAGAAGAAAGAGAGGTGATTTAATTGAAACATACAGGATTCTTGAGGGGCTTAACAGTAAATGCTGAGAGGATGTTTCCCTTCATGGGAGAGTATAGGACCAGAGGGCATAGTCTCAGAATAAAAGAGCACCAATTTAAGATGAGGAATTGCATCTCTCAGAGGCTTGAGTGTCTTGGGACTCTGCCCCACAGCTCACTGTGGTAAGTATTCCTTATTATGTTTAAGGCTGAGAGAGATTTTTAATAAGTAGAGGAACTGAGGGTTACATGGTAAGGGCAGGAAAGTGGACTTGAGAAATGTTGGATTGGCCATGATCCAATTAAATGGCAGAGCAGGCTTGAGAGACTGTAGGCTTACTTCTGTTCCTATTTCTTATGATCATGAAGCTTCTGTGAAGCACCTTGGGATGCTCCACATTTAAGACCACAAGTGAATCTGTTGTTGAGATATTAAACCAAGGTCCTGTATTCATGTTCAGGTGATGATGAAAGATTGAACAGTGAAATCTCTCCTTTATTGGCTGATGTTCCTCCTCAAAAGTCAAGTACCAGACCATATTAATCTTTCTGCCATTGTCTCTGGAACCTCCTGGACAAATTCTGTCTTGTATTTCCGACAGAACAGCAATGTCTGCATTTCAAAAGTATTCAAGTATTTTCTGTCAAATACTTTGGAAACAATGAAGACGTGAGCACTTGTTCTTTGCATTTCATGAAATTGTCTCTTGCTGGTGATGGTCATTGCCTGGTAAGTGGCACGAATGTTACTTGCTACTTTTCAGCCCAAACCTGCATATTGCCCAGCTCTTGCTGCATTTGGACATGTGTTACTTCAGTATCTGAGGAGTTGCAAATGATGCTGAAATTGTGCAATCATCAATGAATATCCCCACTTCAGACCTTGTGGTGGAAGGAGGTCATGGATGAAGCAGTTGAAGATAATTGGGCTAAAGGCACTACGCTGAAGAACTCCTACAGGGATGTCCCTGGGTCTGAAATGATCAAGAGTCAATGATGACCATCTTCCTTTGTGTGCGAATGTGATCCCAACAAATGGAGAATTTTCCACTTGATTCTCACTCCCTCTAGTTTTAAGACAGGCATATGTGATCCTAGGGTCCTCATGGGGAAGTCCTGAGATGGATCATTCACTTAGCATCTTCGGTTGAAGATCCTTCTAAGCTTGCAAAGAGAAAACTTCCATATCTCTCTGCTTCTTCCCCTTTGAAGTTGATTAGAGGAGAATCCCGAACAGCTAGTAATTCTCCCTCACCTTTTTCTATGAGCTACTCTGTATGTAAGACCCCTGTTAAAAGGGCAAAATGTAGAACCACGTTCAAACCCTCTGGGTAAATTCACAACCTCTTCTTCAGCAAATAGTCTGAAGAAATGAGAAGGAAGGAAAAGAAAATAACCCATTGATGTCAATGATCTAATCCGGTGCTGTCAAACTGTTTCATGGATTTTTTTTGTCTCCCTGTAACATTCATGTCTCTAGATGGATAGGAATTTTTAAAAGGGTTAAAGTTTAAGCGATTGAGTTATAGGTTGGCAACTTAACTTGTCTACAGCTCCCATAGGTTAAAAACAATTGATTACAATAAGGAGTTATTTTCTTATTACAAAAACAAAACTGGTGTGCATGTTCAACCTTTAATTAGACAGTTAGATGGGATTGCATAATTTGACAGTTGATTACCTTTTCATATTTGTGACGACTCTGGAAAGGACTTGATTTCCAGTGCACTACCCCAGTGAGTTGTGATGCACACTCCGGTTTGAAGTGACAGCTAATCTTGTTAAACGGCTAATCGTTGCTTTTTAAAAGATACTGCTTTTTAACTGTAAGCATCATATCATTTTTTTGTACAAATGCAGAGTGCTAAAGGAACTGGCATGTGTGGAGAGAACTACAGTAAATGTTTTGAACATTTGACAGGACTCTGAAGAAGAGTCATATCAGACTCGAAGTGTTATCTTTGTTTTTCTTTCTACAGATGCCGTCAGACCTGATGAATTTCTCCACTTACCTTTTATTTTAGATATCCAGCATCAGAGGGTTTTGCTTTTAATGTAATTTTAGTACTGTTTTAGTTTTTAAAAAACATTTTCATGGAAAGTGGGAATGAGCTAGAACGGCTCGTCAGGCCAGTTCTGAGGACTTTTAACAGTCCATCACACAATTGTGGGTCTAGAGTTATGTCAGCCAATCCGTGTCAGGATGTCAGATTTCTTCCCTGAAATACATTTGTGAACCTAATTCGTTTTTACAACAGTGGCTGGCTATATTATCAAAACCAGCTTTAAGATGCCATGTTTTAAAAAATATTAATTCAATTTAATTTCCAGTAGCTGCCAAGATGGGATTTGAACTCAAGTTCCCAGCCTCATGCTTAGTAGTCAAGTGATGTCGCTGCTAGTGTTACAGACAATGACAATGACCACGACTTATTTCAGAGTTTTTGATGACTAATTAATTCTGTAAATCTGGAATTAAATCCTGTGAAGAATACTGTAAATTGGTCAGTGCCTCAAAAGCGTGCCACGGTTGCATGCAAATTCTCTTCATATGTCTTGGAATTTTTAGGGACCATAGTTGCTCATCTCTGTTGTCTCATGGAGAGTGTTACATGACATTAAGTGCTGTTCCTTACAGCTAGCTGTTTCTTTGTGTTCACATCAATAATTGGCATTGTAGGATAAAGCTGTTATTCAGTGAACACAGGTACACCACAGGACACTTTGCCTCCGTGGTTAGCACTGCTCCCTCACAGCGCTAAGGACCTGAGTTTGATTCCACCCTGGGGCTACTCACAATGTGGAGTTTGCACGTTCTCCCCTGGTCTGCGTGAAATTTCTCTGGGCGCTCCAGTTTCTTCCCACGGTCCAAAGACCAAAGTAGGTTAGGTGGATTGGCTGCGCTAAATAGCCAGTGGTGACCAGGGATATATAGGTTAGGCGGAGTGGCCTTGGGAAATGCTGGATTACAGGGTAGGGTAGTTGGTCTGGGTGGGGTGCAGTTCAGAGTGTTAGTGTGGACTCAAAATGCCAAATGGCCTGCCTGCACATTGTGGGAATTCTGTGATTCATCAGAAATAAGAGCAGCAATTGACCATTTGACTCTGAGCACCTGCATTACTATTCAGTAAGAGAAAGGCCGATCTGACTGGAGTCTCAACCCAACTTTCTTGACAGTTACAGCTACCCTTGGCTGCCTTATTCATAAAAGATCTATCCAAATCAGACATAATGGGAACTGCAGATGATGGTGTTCATCCAGCCCCACATTTTGTTGTCTTACCCAAATCAGACTTGAATTTGTTGAATTTTTCAGTCTCCATGGGTCTTGGAGAGAGAATTCTAAGCATTCAGCCCTTTGAGTGAGGTATTAGAGAATGATGCAGTCTCTATAGTGTAATAACGAGCATTAAATAGGATTTGAAGATAATAAAATGTGAGGCTGGATGAACACAGCAGGCCAAGCAGCATCTCAGGAGCACAAAAGCTTACGTTTCGGGCCTAGACCCTTCATCAGAGAGGGGGATGGGGAGAGGGAATTGGAATAAATAGGGAGAGAGGGGGAGGCGGACCGAAGATGGAGAGTAAAGAAGATAGGTGGAGAGAGTATAGCTGGGGAGGTAGGGAGGGGATAGGTCAGTCCAGGGAAGACGGACAGGTCAAGGAGGTGGGATGAGGTTAGTAGGTAGATGGGGGTGCGGCTTGGGGTGGGAGGAAGGGATGGGTGAGAGGAAGAACCGGTTAGGGAGGCAGAGACAGGTTGGACTGGTTTTGGGATGCAGTGGGTGAGGGGGAAGAGCTGGGCTGGTTGTGTGGTGCAGTGGGGGGAGGGGACGAACTGGGCTGGTTTAGGGATGCAGTTGGGGAAGGGGAGATTTTGAAACTGGTGAAGTCCACATTGATACCCAGGGTTCCCAGGCGGAATATGAGTTGCTGTTCCTGCAACCTTCGGGTGGCATCATTGTGGCAGTGCAGGAGGCCCATGATGGACATGTCATCTAAAGAATGGGAGGGGCAGTGGAAATGGTTTGCGACTGGGAGGTGCAGTTGTTTATTGCGAACTGAGCGGAGGTGTTCTGCAAAGCGGTCTCCAAGTCTCTGCTTGGTTTCCTCAATGTAGAGGAAGCCACACCGGGTACAGTGGATGCAGTATACCACATTGGCAGATGTGCAGGTGAACCTCTGCATAATGTGGAATGTCATCTTGGGGCCTGGGATAGGGGTGAGGGAGGAGGTGTGGGGGCAAGTGTAGCATTTCCTGCGGTTGCAGGGGAAGGTGCCGGGTGTGGTGGGGTTGGAGGGCAGTGTGGAGCGAACAAGGGAGTCACGGAGAGAGTGGTCTCGCCGGAAAGCAGACAAGGGTGGGGATGGAAAAATGTCTTGGGTGGTGGGGTTGGATTGTAAATGGCGGAAGTGTCGGAGGATGATGCGTTGTATCCGGAGGTTGGTAGGGTGGCGTGTGAGAACGAGGGGATCCTCTTTGGGCGGTTGTGGCGGGGGCGGGGTGTGAGGGATGTGTTGCGGGAAATACGGGAGACGCGGTCAAGGGCGTTCTCGATCACCGTGGGGGGAAAGTTGCGGTCCTTAAAGAACTTGGACATCTGGGATGTGCGGGAGTGGAATGTCTTATTGTGGGAGCAGATGCGGCGGAGGCGGAGGAATTGGGAATAGGGGATGGAATTTTTGCAGGAGGGTGGGTGGGAGGAGGTGTATTCTAGGTAGCTGTGGGAGTCGGTGGGCTTGAAATGGATATCAGTTACAAGCTGGTTGCCTGAGATGGAGACTGAGAGGTCCAGGAAGGTGAGGGATGTGCTGGAGATGGCCCAGGTGAACTGAAGGTTGGGGTGGAAGGTGTTGGTGAAGTGGATGAACTGTTCAAGCTCCTCTGGGGAGCAAGAGGCGGCACCGATACAGTCATCAATGTACCGGAGGAAGAGGTGGGGTTTGGGGCCTGTGTAGGTGCGGAAGAGGGACTGTTCCACGTGACCTACAAAGAGGCAGGCATAGCTGGGGCCCATGCGGGTGCCCATGGCCACCCCCTTAGTCTGTAGGAAGTGGGAGGAGTCAAAAGAGAAGTTGTTGAGGGTGAGGACGAGTTCGGCTAGGCGGATGAGGGTGTCGGTGGAGGGGGGCTGGTTGGGCCTGCGGGACAGGAAGAGGCGGAGGGCCTTGAGGCCATCTGCATGCGGAATGCAGGTGTATAGGGACTGGACGTCCATGGTGAATATGAGGTGTTGGGGGCCAGGGAATTGGAAGTCCTGGAGGAGGTGGAGGGCGTGGGTGGTGTCACGGACGTAGGTGGGGAGTTCCTGGACCAAAGGGGAGAAAATGGAATCTAGATAGGTGGAGATGAGTTCGGTGGGGCAGGAACAGGCTGAGACGATGGGTCGACCAGGGCAGGCAGGTTTGTGGATTTTGGGAAGGAGATAGAAACGGGCCGTGCGGGGTTGGGGAACAATGAGGTTGGAGGCTGTGGGTGGGAGGTCCCCTGTGGTGATGAGGTCATGAATGGTGTTGGAGATGTTGGTTTGGTGCTCGGGTGTGGGGTCATGATCAAGGGGGCGGTAGGAGGTGGTGTCGGAGAGTTGGCCCGAAACGTCAGCTTTGGTGCTCCTGAGATGCTGCTTGGCCTGCTGTGTTCATCCAGCCTCACACTTTGTTATCTTGGAATTCTCCAGCATCTGCAGTTCCCATTATCTCAAACAGGATTTGAAGCCTTATTCTTGTTTTGCAGCTCTGTGTACATGTTTAGGTGTGTGTCTGTGTGCATTTTTTAATGAGTGTTATATGTGTGCATGTTTTGGTATGTGCTATGGTGTTTTGGTATCTGTTTGTTCAGTATGCACGTGAGTGCATGTAATTTGGCAGGTGTTTGTGTGCATTTGTTTCAGCGTGTCTTTGACTGTGGGAGGCTGTGTCGGTGAGAGTGAGATTTGGTCTGTGCATGTGCTTTTTGCGAGGTAAATGTTGGTGCATTTCGGTGTGCGTGTCTATGTCTGCATGTGTTTTGGCATTTGTCTCAGTGTGTGCGCTTTTCAGGGAATTAACAAATGCTTGCTTTTTAATTAAATGTGCATTTCGATTGGTGCTTTGTGTTGGGTTGCTATTCTAATTGACCCTGACATCAGAGTAGAATTATTGCTTTGATTTTAGTGTTTGTTCCCGGGAACTGAAAACTGAGAAAGTCCAAGAATGTTGGCATCTCTCGGGAGGAGTCAGCAGTTAGTGGAAAACTTGAGCATTGCTTACTGTTGCTTACTGTCTAACTGATTAGTGCAATTGGGGTAATCTAACTCAGAATAATGCAAATGTTAATTTAGTTCATGACGGTATGTGGCACTGAGGTTTTTTAGTGGTTACTTGTGAGTAAACTGTTTGGAATGTGTTGTGTTGGTACAAATTATTTGCTGCTAGAACTCCTGAAGGAGAATTGCTGCCACTCAAAGACATTTCAGTTCTACTGGTTAACAGAAGTTCTGTTTTAAGACAAGTATGCTTGTAAGGATATGCAGCATTTTAACATTGGGTACTTCTGAAGGTAGCAAAGGGCATTCAGAGTTGATGATGTTAAAAGTTCTGCATTTTATAAGATGTGAACTCTTATAGCTGGAATTACAGTTATTTCTGTTTCCACAAAAGGCAACTAATTACTGGCAAACTTACGTTGTGTGAAAGAATACACAGATTATGGAGAAAACAAACCCTGTGTTTAAGGATAATTTTTACTCAACCTGTCTATCAGTCAAGTCCATCCAACTTTGGGAAAGAGGAGACTTTGTAACTGCAGTGAAGCAATTTTGACAGGCTTTCCTGCTCCCTGTCTCCCAGTTATGAAACATTACCTCAGTTTGCATTTTCAGATTTGTGACCCTGGATCTCAAATTCAGATCTGACTCATTCAGGAAGGGAGAGGATCCCAATTGAATTCTTACTCCGGTAAAGCCCTCTGCTGTAATGTTTGTCATTCAGTGGAGGAGGTGCTGTCCATTAGAGGAGAAGGTGAATGCAGAGTTCTTTCAGCACTTGCATTGTATGATGAAGTACATAAAAGATAGTTATCACAAACTCTCAGAGGGGAAGATAGATTTCTGGCTCATAGTTGTTTGTTGTACCAGAGACACACCTTCAGATGAGGGCGGTGGTCTTTGTATGGAGTAGGTTCTGGGTGTTGTATATTGAAAGCTGTCCCTTATCGGAGGTCTAAGCTGTGGTGCCATAATCTCTGGTGCCTGGGAGTTTTGATAGGGAATGGTGACCCTTCCCAGGCTGTTGGTGCAGGAAAGTAGTTATTCTCATCTTGGTAATTTGGTGAAGTCTAGTTGCTATCCCCAGCTGTATGGAAGCTTTTAACACCCAGTGATCTAGCAGTGGTGTAATGACTATGGTATCTTGGTGTGATATGGTGGCTAGCCACAACTAGGATTCGGGCTGGTGTGAAGGGGACATTCTTACCTGAAACCCTGGCAATGCTATACTTCATGTCCACACAGGAAAATGGGTGCATTTAGTACAGGGAAGAGGGTATGAGCTGTTGGGGATAAGTCTTACCTTGAATGCTGTCGCTATTCCTAGCTGACAATATGGGTATGTTATATTGACCGCTTATTTTTAGAGAACTGGATGTGGTATGATAACTGCCTCAATGTGCTGCAGAATGAAGGATTATGCTTCTCCCAGGATGTTTAAAGAGTGAGAAGAAAATTAGTAAAGGAGTTTGTTGAAGACTACTGACTAAATATGTTTCATAAAGCAATGCACTTTAGTAAGCTGAGTGGTGGATTCCAAGTTAGTCCTTAATGGGATAAGTTGTGGAGAAATGTCATGGGAGAAATCAGGAAATGGCAGTACATCAGTCTTCTCAATTGAAGACTTTGGACCAATTCCAGATGCACTCAGACAGGTTCAGAAATCCGTAACACATGTAGAGGTCAGTAACGCATGTGTTGTGAAGAAACTCAGAGCCTTAAAACTATACAGGGCACCTGGACCAAATGCAATACACACCAGAATTGTCGAGGAAATGAAGTTTTGCTTGATAGTTTCTAGCTTGTTTATATCAGATACAAAGAATAGCCTCCCACCAATGCTGATTCTTTTCAAAATTAGGATCAGTGTATTTTGGCTATATATATTAAATCAGTCAAGTAGTTTCATACAACAAACAAAGAGAACACAGGAGAAACTCAGCAGGTCCGGAGAGAAACATTTAACATTTTGAGCCTGGCATAGCTACTCTTCAGCTTGAAAGTAGGGTCATATTGGAATTGAAATGCTGACTCTGTTTCTTTATCCACAGATGCTGCTAGACCTGCTGAGTTTCTCCAGCGTTCTCTGCTTCTGGCTTCCAGCATCTGTAGTATTTTGGTTTTGTTATAAGTAGTATCATGCTCCTGATTTTGAAGATGCAATGAATGAGGACATGGTTAAGCATAAAGTATATTGGTAATGATTAGACTAGAACTACAATTCCAGAGGTCTCAAATTCAGATTTCTCCAAAACAAATGATGAAATGTAAGTCAATAAATTTGATAATTTGAGGGGATGTACACTAGAAAGTAAATAATCATGAAAGCTGACTTTTTGACCCTATCGCAGGGGTTGCACAGTGGTTAGCACTGCAGCCTCACAGCGCCAGGGACCCCGGTTCAATTCCAGCCTCGGGTGACTGTCTGTGTGGAGTTTGCACATTCTCCCTGTGTCTGCGTGGGTTTCCTCCGGTGTTCCAGTTTCCTCCCACAGTCCAAAGATGTGCAGGGTAGGTGGGTTGGCCATGCTAAATTGGCCATGGTGTTCAGGGGTGTGTAGATTAGGTGGGTTATAGGGGGATGGGTCTGGGTGGGATGCTCTGTGGTTCGTTGTGGACTTGTTGCGCCGTAGGGCCTGTTTGCACACTGTAGGGATTCTAAAACTCAACTGTATTGCTTCCTTTGGGAAAGGTTTGGCTTATTGAGTTTGGCTTGTACATGGCTCCAGTCTTATAATGTACTTCACTCTGACTTCTAAAGTGGCCTAGAAAGCTACTGTGATACAGGATATGATCAAAAATGCTTTGGTCCAAGAAAATAGTTCTTCATTTTGTCAGGGCTGCTAGGAATGACCAATAAAATGGCCATGTTGGAATTGCCCAACTTCTGAGAAAGCGATGAAGACTTCACTCCTGTTATTGCAGGTTCAACGTCACCAGTATGTCAGTGACTCTGGGTAAGGAAGTGTGTATCTGTAACATGGTATGCAAAATGAAATGCAATTGGTACTTGAGGTGTAGTTGATAAACAAAACTGCAGTTTGCCACTGAAATGAGATAATGTTAGTGTTTACACTGTCCTGATTGATTGCTCAGGGCTGTGACTCAGCAGACCTGCCAGCAAGCCCAATGAATCAGAATTTCATAGTAATGGAAGTGAGCAGAAATTGTGGGTTGGAATTTTCATACTTGGATCGGCATTGTGTTTGGATCCCGTATGTGTTTATCTGTTCTCAACTACACTTGACAACTTGGCAACAACCAAAGAGCTAGAGTTTATGTTAGGCTGGAATACCATGGCACTTGCTCAGCCGAGATTCAGGTTTAAATGCATATGATGGCACAGGTGAGTTGTAATTCAGATCCTTGCACCTTTGATGTGTGTGTGTGACTGTTGGATTTAGGTTGTGTTATACTTTGAAGTTGGGGAAATAGATAGCTCTCTGATGGGAACTGAATTCATTTTTTTAATATAAAGCAGATTTCATTGCCAAATTTTCCATTACAAAAATTCAGAACATCAAAGTCACTTTCATCACCTTCTTTGTCTTCTGAAGTGATGTAGTAATCACCCTACTCTCACTCTATTTATGCAAGTGATTGATGTAGCTGAGATTTGCTCAGTTGCTAGAAGTAATTTGAAAGTTGACAATGAAAATCTGCTTTGTTATGAGCAGTGACTGAGAGATGGCAGGACATGGATAAACAGAAGAGAGTTGTCTTTGCTAGGGACATGGAGATCCTATGTGTAATTGCAGTCAGAACAGCGCTTTGAATATAGACAAATTCTTTATCAAAACCATTTCCACTTTTGAGGGGCATGTTGATGAAATACATGCTATGTAAGAACATTGATTGGGGGAAATGTACAACTTGAAGATGGAAATGACGGTTGTGGTGGTGGATTGGGCTAGACAATGACCTTTAAGGATTGGAATCTGGATTCAAAGGCAGGGCAGACATGAGACAGTCTTTTCAGTTGGCATCACTTAGAGCCTTCTGCATGGAATCATTTGTAGTGCCAAAGGGTAAAAGGACAAAGCAATCGCCTGATTCAGTGTAGAATGTTGGGTATAGGTGATGGCAAAGATCACAATCTACAGAAATGCATCATTCTTGTAGCATAAGGATTAGGCTCAGGATGACACCTTTCAGCCCCTGAGCTGCTCATCCATTCACTGTTATCATTGGTGAATTTTCTGCTTGACACCATTACCTGCAATGTTGCTGTATCCCTTGAAGTTTCAGTCTGTAGAAATCTGTGAGTCTTTGTCTTGAGCATACTTAATAATGGAGCCTCTGTCTGAGGATTCCAAAGATTCACCATTCCCTGAGTGAAGAAATTATTTCTCACCTCAGTCCTAAATTGCCTGTCCCTTATTCTGAGACTGTATCCCCTAGTTCAACTCTGTCTGCCATGTGTAACAATCTGCTTGCATCTGTATTGTGACTTTCTCACCTAATTTCATTTTTGTGCTCCTTGTACTCTGACCTTTCACAGGCATTATTTCTATGCTGCTTTCTTGAGAAAGCCTATGAACATAACTTCAGAAATGGTTGATGTTAGGGAATTCCGTGATCCTCTCAACCCAACTGTTAGGAATACTCTTTAATGTCACCTTTGGTCTGTTTTGGGGATTGTATTTGTGTCCCAACTTTGTCATCGCTGAGCCCAATGGAAACTACATATCACCATTTAAATTCCCAAATTTCTTTATAATCTTAAAAGATCTTTGTCAGGTTAACCTTCTCCGTTGTGGTTCAAAATCTCAACTAAACCCTTTCTAAGGTCCTGTGCAAGTTCCGCATTGATAACTTGTTATTGTACTATGTGTCTCTCGATGCAAGCTATATATTGCATTGATTGTTCCATGATTCCCCCTGTCTGTGCTGCTATGATCTTTTAATGGTTAGTTTTTGTGCACTCCAAGGATCCTCTTTTCTCTTTTATTTGTTCATGGAATGTGAACACAGTGGTCTGTTGTTATAATCCTTGACAAGGTGTTGGTGAGCCACTGTAGTCCATGTAGTTCCCATAGTGCTGCTAGTTAGGAGGATGTTCTCCTTCGATTCCTATTGACTTCAACTTTGCAGGGTTTCGTGCTTCTTTCCTTGGTATCCAGGAAAGTCGCCATCAATTCACATAGATGTTAAACTCTCCACCCAGCATAACTTTTGTGCCCTTGCTGGCCTCTGTTTCCTTGACTTTTTAAAAATTTATTTTTACATTTTAAATTTTCTTCTCTGTTTCTTCTAAGTGGTGTACAACGTGGTAGAGCACTAGAGATAATAGGAACTGCAGATGCTCGAGAATCTGCGATAACAAGGTGTGGAGCTGGATGAACACAGCAGGCCAAGCAGCATCATAGGAGCAGGAAAACTGTCGTTTTGGGCCGAGACCTTTCAACAGAAATGGTCTGATGAAGGGTCTCGGCCCGAAACGTCAGTTTGCCTGCTGTGTTCATCCAGCTCCACACCTTGATATCTGTGAGGGCACTAGTTCATCAGAGAATGAATGAGCAGTAATTGGCATGAGGTTTCTTTGTTTATATTTGATTGATGTCATGAGACTTTGAGTTCAAAGATTTATTGAGGATTGCCGGGTCCACTTCCTCCTGACTGTACCACTGTGCTGCCAGCTCTGGTCAATCTGTCACGCCAGTTAAACAGAACATGTTCAGGGATGGCAGTGGAGGAAACTAAATAATTGGCTTCGTCAGTGTAATAGTTCTCCCAATTTGGTTGCAAGTTCCCAGATGTGAGTGAGGAGAACTTTGCAGGATTGATTGGTAGGATCTGCCGTTTCTACATCTGGTGCCTGGGTCAATGCCAGGTAATAGGTGTGTTTTTATTATAATTGGGCCTTTTCATAGCTGTTTGAAATAGCTGAGTGGCTTATTAGGTGATTTCACAGTTAAGAACCAGTCACATTACAGCGGGTCTAGAGTCACTTGTACTGACAGGACTGGATAGGCATCACAAATTTCCCTCCCTGAAACACGTTAGTGAACCAAATGAGTTCTAACAACACTCTGTTACTTTTGTTCTTATGTTGGCAGAGATTAGTTCTTTATTGCAGATTTTTTTAATCAAACTGAATTTAGATTCTCCAGTTGCCACAGCAGAATTTGAATTAGTTTCTAAAACATTAATCCAGTCTCAGGTTTGCTGGCCCAATAGCCATGATGCCACCACATTGACATTCCATTTAAAATCTCATCATCTGACATGTATCTTCCTTTTCCACTGTTGTATCTTCCATTTATTTGCCCATTTCTCAAAAGTTTTTCATGTTCTTGGCCATAATTTGTAAGCTCCAACCCCTTAAAATTTATTATTGCCAAATTTCAACATTGTTTTGATTGCCAAGTTCAAACTAAATAAGAGCAGCCCTGTTCAGACTCAAGTGGACTTTAATTCATTACATCTTTCCATTTATAGAAACTTCCATTACCCATACCAATACTTTGTTGCCTTTGAATCATCGCTCCATCTCCTTCTCTTTAACTTGATGTACTATTATTTTTACCATATCTCTTTGTTTAAGCTTCTCAAAATATTTTTGAAGATCTAGATAAAAATATACGCAGTATTTCCTTTACCCTTTGTATTTTTGCAGTAATGCTTTTAGTTTGGTCAAGTGTAACCTGCCCTTCAGAAATCATGATGTTTCATCTAGATTAATTTTAGTTGCTCAGTAATTTCATCCAATATTACAAACTTGAACAATTTGTCAGTTACTTGGATAAGCATTACTGGGCTGCAATTTCCTTGCTGATCCCTATTTCTCTTTTTGAAAAATTTGTTCTGTTTCCCACCCTTCATTCTCTGGGACTGTTTCCAATATTCTGTTTCTACCCAAACTTCTTTCAACGTGATGTTCGGTTATTCAAATGGTTGTGATTTCTTTGTACATTCATGGGATATCTGCTCCACTGGCTGGGCCAGCTTTTATTGCCCATTCTGAATTGCCCATGAGAAGGTAGTAGAGAGCCACCTGAAGTGGGTGTAAAATATTCAAGGGCACAATTTAAGTAAAGCAGAGGAATTCTTTCTGGTGGCCTGACTATCCGTGACCAAATTCATTAACATGAATTTTCTCTTTGTGGAATTTTTCTCTATGCACATTAGCTACTGGACTTCCATACTTAATTAGCTTTAATAAACATTTGAGCATCCTGTGGTTTTGAAAGGTGCTGTATAAATGCAAACTATTTTTGTGTTTCTATTGTAGGATGGAGACCTTTCCTTCAGTGGCTGCAAATGTTCTGAAGGAGTTCCGAGCACTGCTTCAACATAGTCCATCCCCCCTTGGTAATACCCGCATGCTGCAGCTCATGGCTATAAACATGTTTGCTGTACACCATTCCCAGCTTAAAGGTGAGTCGTCCTTCTGATTTGTAACTTTATTTATTGAAATGCACAGAATTGAGTGCAACACATGTCAAGTGCTACTATGAATGAAACAAAATGTTCCATCGGTACAGCAATGCAGCAGGTTAAAGACACTACAGAAATCCCTGCCCCTTAGGTTATTTCTCTAACATAGACACTGCCACTTTAATCTCTCAGCTCCTATTTTTCTGACATATTAATTATGTGGTACATTATCTTGAAAATTTGGATGCATACCCGCCTCACTTCCCTACAACACTTTGTTACGTTATTGAAGAATTCAATCAAATTTGCCAGACCTGATTTGCCATGAATAAATTCATGCTGGCTGTCATTTATTGTCATGTCTTTCCAAACGGCAAGTAAATGTTTGTATCTAAAAGTTTCCTCACTACCAGCTTGACTTCTGTGTGATTCCTGTGTTTATCCTTTACCCATTCGTAAAACATGGTCGTAACATTCACTTTGCAGTTTCCACCCTGACTTCCCACAACTTAGAATGCACATCATCTGGACTGAATCAGTTTGAGGACATTCAAGCTGTGAAATTTTTCCTTTTCATCTATTACAGTGCTGTGTGATGGCTCTACTACCTCCATAATAAGTGTTGATAAAGTACCACAGTTGTGTCCTTTTACTCCACAAATTTTGTTTTTGGTTCTTAATCAACCCTGTTTGATTAACTTTAATCTTTTACCATTTGTTTTTGTCAGCCATGGCTCTGTTGGCAACACTTTATTCATTGAGTAACACAGTTCTGGGTTCAGTCACTCCCCAGTGCTTGGACACAAAAATGATGACTGACATTTCAGTGCAGTAGTGAGGGAGTGCAGCATTGTTGGAGGTACATTAGTTCAGATGCAATGTGAAACTGAGAACCGATCTGCCTGTTTGAATCTAAAAGATTTCATGTCTTTATTTCAAAGAAGAACAAAGCAGTTATCCCTGGTGATCTAATTGAAATGTATAAGTTTCTTAAGCTTGACTTATAGACTTGACAGAGGAAATGCCGAGAGGATATTTCCCCTTATAGAAAAGTGCAGCACAGTACAGGTCTTTCGGCCCTCTGTGTGGAAAAGTTGCCCCTTAGGTCCCTTTTAACTCTTTCCATTCTCACCTTAAACCTATGCTATTTAGCCTTGGATTCCCCCACCACAGGGAAAAGATCTTGTCTATTCACTCTATCCCTGCCCCTCACGATTTTATAAACCTCTATGATGTCACCTCCCACCCTCTGACGTTCCAGGGAAAAAGCCCCGGTCTACTCAGCCTCTCCCTGTAGCTCAAACCCTCTAATCTTGACAATATCCTCGTAAATCTTTTCTGTTCCCTTTCAAGTGTAGCAACAGTACATCTGAACCGTAGGCACTTTCATGATCTTTTGTGGGTTGCCTCCAAACTGGTATAAGATTGGCATGGACATCCCCAGGGCTGACCATTCATATTGTCGGTTTGTAAGGGAATTTCTGCAACTCTCTTGTCTGGCATTAATTGGCCAAAATAGATATTTGCAAAATTGGTGAAGATGCTCCTTGAAAGACACTGAACTGAATTTCAGAGCTTGCCTCCACGTGGGCTGGTTAGCTACAGGTGTCCTCCCGTGAGACAGTCTGCACTATAGTTTGTAAGGCTTTTTTTTTGTCCTTGTATCACTTGTACTCATCAGTCTGATGACATTTTCCATGAGACAGTTCCCTATTGTATACCTGCTTGGAGATTCTGTCGTCATTCATCCCAACAAAGTAAATCTGAAGAAGGAAATGGGAATAGGGAACACTGAAGGAGAATAGCTATAGAACATAGAACAAAGAGAAGTACAGCACAGTACAGGCCCTTCAGCCCACGATGTTGTGCCATGGAATAATCCTAATCCAAAAATAAAATAACCTAACCTACATTCCCCTCAATTCACTGCTGTCCATGTGCATGTCCAGCAGTTGCTTAAATGTCACTAATGACTCCGCTTCCACAACTACCACTGGTAAACTATTCCATGCGCTCACAACTCTGGGTAAAGAACCTCCCTCTGACGTCTCGTCTATACCTTCCTCCTAACTCCTTAAAACTATGACCCCTCGTGGCAGCCAATCCTGTCCTGGGGAAAAGTCTCTGGCTATCGACTCTGTCCATGCCTCTCATTACCTTGTACACCTCGATCAGGTCACCTCTCTTCCTCCTCTCCAGAGAGAAAAGTCCGAGCTCAGTCAACCTCTCCTCGTAAGACAAGCCCTCCAGTCCAGGCAGCATCCTGGTAAACCTCCTTTGCACCCTCTCCAAAGTCTCCACATCTTTGCTATAATAGGGCGACCAGAACTGGACACAATATTCCAAGTGTGATCTCACCAGGGTTTTGTAGAGCTGCAGCATAACCTCGCGGCTCTTAACCTCGATCCCTTTGTTAATGAAAGGCAAAACACCATATGCTTTCTGAACAACCTTATCCACTTGGGTGGCAACTTTGAGGGAGCTATGCCCTTGAACACCAAGATCCCGCTGTTCCTCACACTGCCGAGAATCCTGCCTTTAATCCTATATTCACATTTAAGTTCGACCTTCCAAAATGCATCACTTCACATTTATCCAGGTTGAACTCCATCTGCCATTTCTCAGCCCAGTTCTGCATACTGTCAATGTCTCGCTGAATCCTGCAATAGCCCTCGATACTATCAACGGCACCTCCAACCTTTGTGTCATCAGCAAACATACTAAGCCACCCCTCAACCTCCTCATCCAAGTCATTTATAAAAACTACAAAGAGCAGAGGCCCAAGAACAGAACCCTGTGGGACACCACTCAGCACTGACCTCCAGGCAGAATACTTACCATCTACAACCACTCTCTGCCTCCCGTCAGCCAACCAATTCTGAATCCAGACAGCCAAATCACCCTGTATACCATACCTCCTGACTTTATGAATGAACCTGCCGTGGGGCACCTTATCAAATGCCTTCTGAAGTCCATGTACACCGCATCCACTGCTCAACCCTCGTCAACCTGTCTCGTGACTTCCTCAAAGAACTCTAAGATTTGTGAGGCATGACCTGCTCCTCTCAGAGCCATGCTGATTCCCTTTAATCACGCTATGCTTTTCCAAATAGTCATAAATCCTATCCCATTTCCCCTCATGGGAGACTCTAGGACCAGAGGGCGTAGTCCCAGAATAAAGGGGCACTGATTTAAGACTGAAATGAGGAGGAATTTCTTCTGCCAGAGGGTTTGGAACTTCTTGCCACAGAGAGCTGTGGGACTGGAGTCCTTGTGTACATTTTAAGGCTGAGATAGATTCCCGATCAGTAGGGAAATAAAGGGTTATGGGGAAAAATGCAAGCAAGTGGACATGAGGAATATTGGATCAGCCGTGATCCTATTGAATAGCAGGTTTGAGGGGCTGAACAGCTTTCTCCTGTTCCTGCTGCATATGGTGTCTAGGCTGATTTTTATCCCTCAACATTACAAAAATATCCCAGGTTATTTGGGCCATAATAGCATTGCTGTTTGTGGGAGTTTGCTGTATGCATGTTGGCTGCAGTGCTTCCATCATTACAACAGTGACTACTTCCAAAGCACTCAATTTGCTATAAAGCATTTTCAGAGGTCCAGTCTTTGTGTAAAGCACCATATAAATGCACTTTATTTCTTTCTTTCACTTTGCTGATAAACACTTATATTCCTTTTATGTTAGTTATAACTCGTCAATCCCACTTTACTTCCTTTTTCAGTTCTCTATACTTTGTATTCAGCTCAACTGGAAACAACTGAGAGTTGATACAACTGAATGTCCATGGTGAGGGTCCGGGGGGAGGGGAGAGTGTTGCATGCTAGGTCTGTATATGTTCCGTTAACAGCTGCAGTGTTTTAAGCACTTTTATCAACTTCTTTGATGCTTTTTAAGTGCTTGAAGTGGGATTACCAAATGGATGAAAGATTATTGGGGATGGGGATACACAGGAATGTAGGCTTGAGATTAAAATCAGATCAGCCATGATCGTATTGAATGGTTCAGCAGGCTTGAAGGGTCCAGTGGCTAGCTCTTCTTCCTCATTCGTATGGCTCCAACATCCAAGGAGATGGCGCTGGCCTACAAGTATTATTGCTAAACGATTAGTCCAGGAACTCGGCTAATATTCTGGGGTCCTGGGTTTGAATGGCGTCCCCATGGCACATTGGTAGAATTTGAATTCAGTTATTAAAAATATGAAATTAAGAATACACTGATGACACTGAAAGCATTGTTGATTGACAGAAAAACCCACCTAGTTCATTCATGTTCTTCAGGGATGAAAATCTGCCTTCCTCACATGGTCTGTCCTACATGTGACACCAGACCCACAGCAATGTGGTTGAATTTCGACTGCCCTCTGATATGGCTCAACAAACCAGTCTGTTGTATCAGTTATCACTAGTTCTCATCGAAGAAATGAGACCAGATGGGCCACCTGGCATAGCCAAGGCACTGGCAAAGCCAATAGCAGAAACAACCTTGTTGGCCATGCAAAGTCCTCCTCACTAACGTCCCGGGACTAGTGACAAAATCGGGAAAGCTTTCTCGCAGACTAGTCAAGCAACAGCCTAATACAGTCATACTCTCAGAATCAGACCTTGCAATGTCCCAGACGTCACCATCACTATCCCTAGATATGGCCTGCCCCACCGGCAGGAGAGATCCAGCAGAGGTGGTGGCACAGTGGGATACAGTCAGAGGCAGTTGCCCTAGGAGTCCTCAATATTGATTCTGGACTTCATAACCTCATGATGTCTCTTGGGTTCAGATTAAACATGGGAAGGAAACCTCTTGCTGATTACAACATATCATCCTCCCTTGGCTGATAAATCAGTGCACCTTCGAGTTGAGCTAGACTTGAGAGTGGGAAGGGCACAGAATGTACTCTGGGTGGGGGATTTCAGTGTCCATCATCAAGAGTGGCTTGGCAACAACACTGCTGATCAAACTGGTTGGGTCCTAAAGGTCATATGCTGCTAGACTGGGTTTGCAGCATGTGGTGAGGGAAAAACATACTTGACCTCATTCTTACCAATCTGCCAGCTGCAGATGCATCTGTCTATGACAGGATTGTTAAGAGTAACCCATCGCACAGTCCTTGTGGAGACAAAGTCCTGCCTTCGCATTGAGAATAACCTCCATTGTGTTGTGTAGTACGATCACTGTGCTAAATGGGACAAGCTTCAACCAGATTTAGCAACTCGACTGGGCATCCATGGGGCTCTATGGGCCATCAACAGCAGCAGAATTGTACTTCAGCACAATCTGCAACCTCGTAGCTCAGCATTTGCCCCACTCAACCATTGCCGTCAAGCCAAGGAATCAACCCTGGTTCAATGATGAGTGCAGGAGAGTTTGCCAGGAGCAGCACCAGGCATACCTGAAGATGAGATATCAACCTATTGAAACTACCAAACAGGACTACTTGCATGCCAAACAACATTAGTGGCAAGTGATAGACAGAGCCAAGTGATCCCACAACTATTGGATTAGATCCAAGCTCTGTAGTCCTGCCACATCGTGAATGGTGGTGGACAATTACGGAGGAGGCTTCACCCATATCCCCATCCTCAATGATGGGGGAGCACAGCACATCAGTGCAAAAGATAAGACAGAAGCATTCACTGCAATCTTCAGACAAAAGTATTGTGTGGGTGATTCGTCTCGACCTCCTGCAGTGGCCCCCAGTGTTACAGATGCCAGTCTTCAATGAATTTGTTTTAGTCCATGTGATATCAAGAAATGTTAGAGACATGGCTCTCAAAGGCTATGAGGTTTATCAATGTTCTGGCAATAGTACTGAAGATGTGTGCTCCATAACTTGCCACTCCCCTAGCCAAGCTTTTCCAGTACAGCTACAACACTGGCATCTACCCGACAATGTGACAAATTGCCTGGTATGCCCTGTACACACACAGGATTCCACCAGGGTCTCTCAGCACCTGACCTCATTCCAGCCTTGGTTCAAACATGGACAAAAGAGTTGAATTCTAGAAGTGAGATGAGAGTGACAGCCCTTGACTTCAAGGCTGCATTTCACTGACTGTGGCATCAAGAAGCAAAACTGGAATCAGTGGGTATTGGGACCAAGCTCTCCACTGGCTGGACTCATACCTGACACATAGGAAAATGGTTGTGGTTGTTGGAGGTCACTCATCTCAGCTCCAGGGCATCCCTGCTGGAGTTCCTCAGAGTAGTGTCCTTGGCCCATCCATCTTCAGCTCCTTCATCAATGACCTTCTCTCCATGGTAAGATCAGAAGTGAGAATGTTTGCTGATTGTGCCATGTTCAACACCATTTGTAACTTCTCAGATACTGAAGCAGTCCATGTTCAAATGCAGCAAGGCAATATCCAGGCTACGGGTGACAAGTAGCATGTAACATGTGTACTGCACAAAAGACCAGCAACGATCCTCTCCAATAGGAGACAACCTAACCCCCACTCCTTGACATTCAGGGATGTTGCTGTCACTGAAACCCCGACTATCAACATCTTGGTAGGGGCGCTGGGTTTAACATTGACCAGAAACTCAAGTAACGGTGCCAAATAAATGCAGTGATTACAAGGGCAGGTCAGAGGTTAGGAATACTACAGCAAATAACTCACCTCCTGATGCCCCAAAGCCCATCCGCTATCTCTATCTACAAGGCACAGGTCAGGAGTGTGATGGAATACTTTCCACTTACCCAGATGGGTACAACTCCTCCAGCACTCAAAAAGCTTTACACCACCCAGGACAATGCAGCGCATTTAATTGGCACAATGCTGTTTGGAAGAAATTTTCAGGATTTCCGTCGAGTGACTCTGAGTTTCCAATTCAGAATGGTGAATGGCTTGGAGGGAAATTTGCAGGGGCAGGTGTTCTCATGTATCTGCTGCCCTTGTCCTTCTAGATGGAAGTAGCTTTGGGTTTGGAAGGTGCTGTCTGAAGGTTGTTGGTGAATTCCTGCAGTGCATCTTGTAGATAGTACACATTGCTACTACTGAGGGAGTGACTGGCACTGCATTCAAAAGCAATCAAACAGGCTGCTTTAGGTGTCAAGTTCCTTGAGTGCTCTTGGAGCTGCACCCATCCAGACAGGTGGGCGGTATTCCATCACACTCCTGACTTGTGCTCTGTAGATGATGGGTCAGCTGTGGGGAGTCAGGGCATGAGTTATTTGCTGCAGTATTCCTAGGCTCTATCCTGCTCCTGTAGCTGCAGTATTTAGATGGGTAATCCGGTTCAGTTTATGGTCAATGGTAACCAGCCAGATGTTGATAGCTTAATGTCACCTTGTTAGTAATCCTGACTTATACTTTGGAGTTCTTTTCCAAAACCTCCACTGCTCTCAAACTCCTTTTTCTCCTTTGCTCTCTCCTTAAAACTTAGTTCTCTAAACAAGCTTTTTCTATGCCTTCTACTGCTTCCACTTTTTGCTTCGTGTCTATTCCCCCTCATCTATTATTTACATTGTAGTAAGGCTCTTATTTATGTTAAAGGGACTGTGTGAGACTGATCTCGCCTTGTAAGAGATGAGGCAGACAGTGGTACATTAGCAAAGGTTTAAGACCGATAGAGGGCAGCCCTTCCGAGTTCCTGGATTGAACTTGCAAAACCGAATACCTTGCTGATCAAGCGAGTCATCCTATCTGGCTTTCCATTTTAATTAATTAGTTATATTTCTCTTTTCCTGCTTATTAGCTGCTCCAATAAAGAATTCAGAGTGAATGAAGCACTTGAGAGTGTTTGACAGATGTAACTTGGTACTGTGTAAAATTAGATATATTGTTGCTCAGTTCAGTTCAGTTTCTTCACCTATTGAGTGCAATATTAGATTGGATCTGTTGCAAAAATAGTTCACTGACTAGTATCTCAGTGATTTGGCTGTCACAACTTGGCATGTGAACTGAAATTCTAGCCAGTAATGAGACTCACCTTGAGTAGGGGCACTGCATATTGCTGCTAGTGAAAGTTGGGTGAGGAAGAGGGCAGAATAGCTACTTCTGGCCACTAGTCTATGCATTGTGAAATAGAAGATGTTTTCCTGCAACAGTTGGCACATTCTATTTGTCAATTTTTTTTGTTTGTCCTCATTTTGAGGAGCCAGCTAGTTATGAGGGCTCCAGTGATTTCGCTCAAGGTACTTGAGTAGGTCTCTTCATTCAGCACTCTAAATCTACAGAGGGAATTTTTCCAAATGGAGGACCGTCATGTCTGGGGAAGGCCAGCACTGAAATGACCCAGACATGTGAAAGAGACAAATTAAAATGTAATTTTTAAAAATGAAGGATTAAAACAAATTTATCTCTTCACCTGTCACATGAACTGGAAACTCACAAATGAGTGAAGGTAACCAGCTTAGTTCTGACACAATAAACAGGGCATTCCACATTTCCCCCTTGCCTATCCTCAGTTTCTTCTTTCACATCTGGGAGTGATAAAGACTACAGATCCCAGATCCGAATCATTTTTAATTATTATAACACAGAATTATTTTATTCAAATGTTGGAAGAAAATTTTTTTTCCATGTGTGACCCCCACTCCAGAACACACTGCAATTTTAGGTCTGTAGTATCTTGTATTCGGAGATTGTTATAGTAGTCTGTGCCAATTCTTGACCGTGGCTGCCTGTCTGAGGAAAAGATGGACACAGGTGAAATAGTTGTGGATATTTTAATAGGGCAGTTACTTATTTAAATTAGTTTTCTCCTTTTAACAATTTTTGCCACCATTGGAATGTGCTCGAGAAATTGTTTACAGGCCTTGGTCTGCACTATTCTGCAAGTGGACACTAGATGGTGTGTGAGTGGGCATTTTTGTATTCCTTTCCTTTACACAGCAATAGCACCAGTCTGAGGATGGGCATTTAGTCTGTGCTGAAATGTAACAGATATTCTCAATATGATAGGAACTTAGAAAGTTGAAGCAAGCGAAGGCCATTTCGTCCTTCAAACCTGCTCTACCATTTAATATGATATTTAATATAGCTCTAACTGATCAGCCTGTATTCATACTTCAGTCCTGCCATCCTAGGAATCAGCCTGGTAAAGCTGTTTCACTCCCTCCATAACATGAATGCCCTTCCTCAGTTAAGACGACCAAAACAGCACAGAAAGTTCTTGTTACAGTCTAGTCAAGGCCGTATTCAATTGCAGCAAGGCATCCTGTACTCTGTCTCACTGTGAAAGCCAAAGTACCAATTGCTGCCTTCATCACCTACTGCATCTTTTGTTTTCTTGTTCACTCAAGAGGTTTGGGTGTTGCAAGCTGGGTCAGCACTTTATTACCGATCCCTAGTCGCCCTCGCAAAGGTGGTGCTGAGCTGCCGCCTTGAAATGCTGCAGCCCATGTACTGCAGGTGTACCCACAATGCTGTTTGGGAGAGAATTCCAGAATTTTGTCTCAATATTTATTTCCAGTGACTTGTGTATTAGGTTTTCTTGCACCTCCTCCTTTGCATTCTATTGTCATTCAGATAGTCTGCCTTTTGTTTTTGCTACCAAAGTGGATAACTTCACATTTATCCACATTGCGTTGCCTCTGCCATGCATTTACCCCCCTCAACTTCGCAATGAAAATCACACTGAAGCATCTCTATGTGCACTTCAGACAACAAAGTGTGGAGCTGGATGAACACAGCAGGCCAAGCAACATCTTAGGAGCTTTTGTGCTCCTGAGATGCTGCTTGGCCTGCTGTGTTCATCCAGCTCCACACTTTGTTATCTCGGATCCTCCAGCATCTGCAGTTCCCGTTATTTCAATGTGCACTTCTGCCTGCTATCCCGCTTTCTTCACAGGCGAAGAATACTTCCTCAGGTACCCTGAGATGTAGGTTATCAGACCCTCGCGATTTATTCGTAGGGACACTGGGGAGGAATTCAATGGAGTGTTTTGATGTATTGCCTTACCGCACTGAGTGTAAATGTACAAATTATTTATGTGGTGGAACATAGGGTCTCTGCTCATAATGTACATTACAGCAGCTTAATTACACATTGCTTAGCAACTTCCGAACTAGGGGCCGGGCGACTGGGGAGACCCTGGACTGGGAGCCGGGCGACTGGGGAGACCCTGGGCTGGGGGCCGGGCGACTGGTGAGACCCCGGACTTCAGCATGAGAGATTTATTTTTGTAGAAGGAAAGTCCGCGCTATGATTTTTCTGAACAATGCATTTGAAGTAAATCCATAAGTCCCAGAGTGTACTCAGCAAAAATGGCTCCTGCACACCAATAAACAGCTTGGAAGTAGGCCAGGGTGTTTATTCATTGTGCAGCAGTCGTTTATTACCTAGTACGCTGTGGGATTCTTACATTTATCACTTAATTTTCACTGCCTCTTTCAGCTTACCACCACCACTCTGTCTCAGTGGTTTGACTAACTGCTTCTGCCTTGATCCAATACAATTTAGGAATCGCCCTTACTAGACCTCAGTGTTCATTTGCTTTCACATTGCTGCTCTCAACCCTTCGTTACTGAGTACACCATGCTTCAGTTTCCTTCCCACCTTGTGACTGTTTGAAGTCACAGTACACCTTACAACTGGCACTTCAATCAATAGCAGAGTGTCTGTTGAAAACTCAGCTTGTACGGAGTAGTTAGAAAATTCTGTACCTTTTTACAGTTCACCTTTTGTTCTCCGGTGAAGATATCTTATGGTCTTCGTACAACAAGCTGTTTTGATGTAAGAGAAAGAATTCAATTTGTACTCAGCTGTGCTCAATTTAGTAAATGGGGGTTCCTGCTTTTTTCCTCCCTAATGTTTCAAGTTTCTGGAATTAAAACCATATCTTGTGCACAATTTTTTGTTATTATTGTATGAAATTCACCATCAATCATTGGCCATTAATCACCCGAGGTGCTCACAGCACCCTGCACAAACGCTCACCATATGCTGAGGAAACAGAGGGCACCCAAGAGAATGAGAACCAAAATCTGCGTGCAAAATTAAGACAAAACCTTCCCCCAACCTTTTTGATTTTGCCCTGATCTGCCTATCACCCTAGAACACCCAACCCCGTTTTCCCCCTCTATGATCTTGCCTGCTGAGCCTGAGTATCTTTAACATTCTGATTCCCCTTCTCTCAGAACCTGGTATATACAGTGTTAAACATCTGGAGAAAAGCTCCACACTGTGGGCTGATAGAAGCAGACATGGTGCAGCTGGTATAAGACACTGGTGGTTTCAAGAACTGCTGTCTGTTGGGATTTGGTGTCTGCAGAAAAAGAGCAAGAACGGCTGGGGTGGCAGGCTGCCAGCCCTGGTTAGCTTGCCCCCACTTTAGTCATTTCTGGCCAGACATGGATTAGTCTAGTATAAGACCCTGGGCACTTCACTTGCTGGCACTGATAGACAGGATGTGGGATTTTTTTTTGTGTTGGCTGACTTTTTTACCTCTCTGAGAATTTGGAGAGCTATGAGATTCACTTTCTTAATGTACAGTTTTCCTCGAACAGTCCTTTCTGCTGTGGCTGCTTATTAATAGATTACATATGTGGTCCTAGTTTACATCAGTATTGAAATATTTTACGTGGGACTGAGTATATTTCCTGAGGAAATTTTAAAAGGATATTTATTGGAGGTACAAAAAAGACACTAATTTATATTCCTTTTGATTTCTAACACATGAATTTCGTTAATAAATTAAAATGTTATCAACACAATAAGATTTGAAGCAGTGAGGTTTGGTGTGCGTATTTGTGGACCAGTGCCTGAGTCTGACATTTTGGAAAGCTTGATTGTGAACCTTGCCCAGAGGCATAAACTCTGGGCTAATTGTTGTCCCTCCCAATTTCTCTGAGCACCCCCACATTTTGCAAAAGAATTCCTTTCTCTTCCCCCTCTGGACCCCTGGATTAATTTGCCCATGTCATTTCTGACTGCTGATGAGTTGCCATCGGCCAAAACTACTACTCTCTCACCATTGCGAAGGAGTTGTCAGGCTTTTTGTTTTTTGTGTTAGAGATGCTGGTTTCTTTGCTGCCTTTCTGATTAGAAGGGCAGTGTGTGTATGTACCCGCCCGCTGAATTCCCAGAAAACTGGTCAAGTTCAGGAACTTGCTGTCAGAATAAGTTCAGAATCAAATTCCAATGGTTTACTGGCACCCACCCTCTATTACTAGAAAAGAGGTGATTATTCCATTTTGTTGTAGCATCAGCCTGGTATCAACAGTTGTCTGGAATAGTGCATTGGAGACTTTTAGGCCCATTGCTTTGGAATCCTAAAAGAGATAAATCTATATCATAGAATGAGACAGTGCAGAGGAGTCAAAAATTTTAATTGCTCCATGTGCTGACTGTCTGAAAAATCTAACCAGTCTCACTCATAAGAGTTGTACAGCACAGAAACAGACCCTTCGGTCCAACTTGTCTGCCCCAACCAGATATCCCAAACCAGCCTAGTCCCATTTGTCAGCATTTGGCTCGTGACTCTCCAAACCCTTCCTATTCATGTACCCATCCAGATACCTTTTAAATGTTGTAGTTGTACAACATCCACCACTTCCTCTGGCAGCTCATTCATACACTCATCACCTTCTGTGTGCAAACTCGCCCCTTGGGTCCCTCTTGTACCTTTCCCTGTCACCGTAAGCTTCTGTTGTCTACTTTTGGACCCCTCTATCTTGGGGGGCAAAAGGCATGGCTGTTCTCCCTGTCCATGCCTGTCATGATTTTATACGCCTCCATAAGGTTGTCCCTCAGCCTCCAATGCTCCAGGGAAAATAGCCCTAACCTATTCAGCCTCTCCCTATTGGTCAAATCCTCCAATCCTGGCAACATCCTTGTCAATCTTTTCTGCACATTTTCAAGTTTAACAACATCTTTCCTATAGCAGACAATCCAGAATTGAACACAGTATTCCAAAAGTGGCCTAACCAATGTCCTGTACAGCTCTTTTTTTTCTGTCGGTCTTCAAATATACGTCCATGTTCCTTAATTTTCTTTTAAGTAAATATGGCCTTTTCACAAGCCTTTTATTTCCATTTCTTCAAATGGAACATGCAGTGTTGTCTAATTTTCTGCTGCTTTTTTGGTGATAAATTGATACCCTCCAGTTACTAATTAACTACCAGTGGAAACTATTTTTATCTCTACTTACTTTTCAAATGTTGAGTCAGTTCATAGGTGAAGGAGATGCTCTAGATGTTGGAGTTGGAGGGCAGGATCTTAAATGCTGGTGCTATTACAGGAGATTCTGTTTAATGGTCCCACCTCTTCACTAAGATCAGCATGAGTTGAGAATAAGCTATACTCGCTTTATGTTTGGATATAATTATACAAATTTACATAGGTCTGGATCAATACCATATAAGAAGGATAAATACAAAAGCAAAATACTACAAATTCTAGACATCCGAATTAAAAAGAGAAAATTCTGAAAATACTCAACAGGTCAGGCAGCATCTGAGTAGAAAGAAACAAATTTGATGTTTCAGATCAATGACTCAGAATTCTGAGTTCTTTTTCTCTCCGCACAGATATTTCCAGCATTTTATGTTTTAATACCAGTCCAGAGGAGACATGAATGTTGTAGTTTTGTAAGCTTTGTGGTTACTCTCTTTTATACATCCACACTAAGGGAATTTTACTTGTGCAGACGTCTTGTAGATGGCTTTTGATGCAGGATTTTATCATTAAGCACTGAAGATAAACTCCTAGAGCTCCATTGCCTTGTAATTTCGAATCCTCTTATTTTAAAATCTTAAGGTGGCGAAGGGTGATGCTGACAGCCGTGAAGAGTTGTAAGATTTTAGCATTTGCAACCTGAGTCGGGGCCAGGCCTGTTACATGTCATGATTACATTTCTTGGGGTGTTCAGGTGGTGAGTGCAGCTCCCTTGTTTTTTTTTGTTGTATGCCCACTGTTCCTGATAAAAACCATGGAGACTCGTCAAGAAATGCAGTATCTGCTTGGTTTTTGCTATAATGTGTTATCAATTCCAGTTTCTCACCCTGACCAGCTGCATATACTAAAATTTGCAGCATAAAGTGAAACAATTTAAGGTTTTATTCATTCAAAGGATGTGTGTGTAGCTGGGTAGGCCAGCATTTATTGCCCATCCCTAATTGCCCAGAGGGCAGTTAAGAGTCAACCACATTGTGTGTGTCTGGAGTCACATGTAGGCCAGATCAGGTAAGGATGCAGTTTCCTTCCCTAAAGGACATTAGTGAACCAGATGGGTTTTTCCTGACAATCGACAATGGTTTCACAGTCATTATTAGACTCTTAATTACAGATGTTTATTGAATTCAAATTCCACCATCTGCTATGCTGCAGCTGTACAAAACTCTGGTGCGGCCGCACTTGGAGTATTGTGTACAGTTCTGGTCACCGCATTATAAGAAGGATGTGGAAGCTTTGGAAAGGGTGCAGAGGAGATTTACTAGGATGTTGCCTGGTATGGAGGGAAGGTCTTACGAGGAAAGGCTGAGGGACTTGAGGCTGTTTTCGTTAGAGAGAAGAAGGTTAAGAGGTGACTTAACTGAAACATATAAAATAATCAGAGGGTTGGATAGGGAGAGCCTTTTTCCGAGGATGGTGACTGCGAGCACGAGGGGGCATAGCTTTAAATTGAGGGGTGAAAGATATAGGACAGATGTCAGAGGTAGTTTCTTTACTCAGAGAGTAGTAAGGGAATGGAATGCTTTGCCTGCAACAGTAGTAGATTCGCCAACTTTAGGTACATTTAAGTCGTCATTGGATAAGCATATGGACGTACATGGAATAGTGTAGGTTAGATGGGCTTGAGATCGGTATGACAGGTCAGCACAACATCGAGGGCCGAAGGGCCTGTACTGTGCTGTAATGTTCTATGGTGAGATTTGAACCCAGGTCTCTGGATTAACAACCCAGCAATAATATAACTAAGCCATTCCCTACCCCAACAGAATCCACTGTTTCTCTGATGCTAACTTAGTCTGGAGATAATTGGTTGGATCTAATTTTACTTTTCTTTGCCCATATCCTTTTATATTCTTTCTCATATTTAGTGAGTTCCCTTTTAAATCATGTTTTCGGCCTCATAGTAAAACAATCGATGTTCTGACAACCCTCTGTGTGAAAGCATGCCTTCCAATGCTTCATCTCAATTCTGCAAATGCATTTCTTGAGCATCTTTGCTCTTGCATCTATTCAGAACCTTGGCCTGCTCTTTTCTCCTAGTTGGAATATGTTTAAATTTCACTTGATCCAACCCCTATATAACTGCTACTAATTTAAGATCTGATGTTTTTCCCAGACTAATAATCTGGCTGTGTACTCCCTTCATCCCAGTGAATTTGAGAAATCCAAATCCAGATCTTTATCGTCCATTCCTGTGTTTTCTTTATCCGTTTTCAATATGACCCTCATCAGGCTATATCCAAGTGTTTTCCCTTCAGGATACTTGCTTGTTCTGCTTCGTCATCCAGAACCAGATCCAGCCTTGCATCCTATCTTGTTGGACATGTGCTATACTGATTAAGAAAACAGGCTAGACACGTTTGGAGACCTCTTCTCCATTTTGACCACAATGTGTTTTTAGTCCTAATTAATTGTATGCTAATTCATATTTCATCCTTGACTATAATTTCCACTATTCTAAACATTCTTCAAAATCTAAAAGACTTTATCAGGCTTGTTACTTGGAATGAATCTTAAGTTAACTTAAAAATGCAAGTCCCTTTGTACTTGAGAATCGTTCGACATGTTTTAATGCTGTCCAGGATTAGACCAGTGTGTTTTTGTGTTGTTTTCCTCACTTTGAGATCGTTGACTTTGACTTTAGTTCATTACTTTGCTTGTTCTGATTTGGTTGCCCGGATCTAATGAGAGAAGCGTGCTTAGTACTAGTGAGCACAGTGTAGCTGAATGGAATGGGTACTAACTACCAATATCTGTTTGATTCCCCACCAACTGATCCCTGAGATACACTTTGTGTAGAAAGATACACTTGACTGTGAAGATGATCTGGAGTTTAGAAAGTAGCTGCAGCCTGTGCATCACAAATTCACTATTAGCTGTAAGGATTTACGTGCTTCAAGCATTGCCTTGAAGAATAAATTTGGTGACTACCAAAGAGAAACAAGTGTAATTGGCAGATAATTTAGTGTAAATGAGTTTTGTTTGAGTGAAATTGTATATGTTTAAACTCATGATGTGTCTGAATAAAATCCATTATCTGGGTTAATTAAAAACAGAAGATGTTAGATGCTGAGAAGGGGAAAAAAATTAAAATTTTAGATCTAGACCCTCTCAGAATTGGAAGCTGCAAGATAAAGGGCCTTTTATTGTGCTGAATAAAGATAAGGTTGGGGACAAAGGACAGATATAAAAGGCAAGAATCTGGACTGCTGCTTGTGTCACAACATTACAGGTTACTGAAAAGCTAGAAATAGATGAAAATTGTTGAGTGATGGACATCCATCAGACAAAGAGAGGCTTACACAACTAAAATGCATTGAGAACCAATAAGAAAAACACATGCACCAAAAAATTCCTTAAAGATTAAAATTGGAAAATAGTGGGAGCAATTAGCTGAAAAATAGATGAAGTGAAAGAAGAAAATTCCTACAAGTGCTGAAAATCTGAACTAAAATATTTTCTTTTATTCATTCATGGGATGTGGGCGTTACTGGCTAGGCTGACATTCGTTGCCCTTCCCTAATTTCCCAGAAGGCAGTTACGAGTCAGTCACATATTCTGGGTCTAGAGCCATATGTAGGCTAGACTAGGTAAAGATGACAGATTTCCTTCCCTAAAAGACATTAGTGAACCAAATGGGTTTTGCCCACAGTTGGCAATCACGTCATGATCATCATTAGACCCTTAATCCCACTTTTTCTGTTAATTGACTTCGAATTCCATCATCTGCTATGGCAGGATTTGAATGTGGATCTTCAGAACATAACCTGGGTCTGTGGATCAATAATTAATAATCTGGATTAAAATGCAGAAAATATGCAACAGGTTTGCCGTGCTTTGAAAAATAATGATCCAACCTCTGGTGTAGAAACCATTTCTCAGCACCATATTCTGTGCCTAGACCAGGTACCCATCTCCTCCCAAAGCAGATGGACCTCTCAAACGATACAATTACTCAGTACCCAACACTTCACGGCCAAGAACTTTAACAAAAGTGCATGGCAAAGCTCTAATTGTTCTTGCTTTCTTTCTATGTTTTTTGATCATAGAGTGCCTGTTAATGCTGGTGCTGTATGTGGCCAGGATGGCCTCCCAGTGATTAGTTAGTACCTTTTAATCTGACTGTGAACTGTAAAATTGAAAAACAATTTCACACTAAGTCTTGGTGTTGATTGTACTGTCATCAGTTCTATGAATGCAGTAGTCGATTACAAGCTTGAGTGTTAAGTTGATGCTTTAATTACATTACAGCAATTCTGTAGCATCAGTTCAACTCCCTTATTTAGGTTAGCCCTCTTTGCTTCTATATTCGTCATCCCTCATTTTATTTTACTTCTTTTTAAATAATTTTGTGTTTGGTTTCCATTCTTTCCCAGTTATATTATTTTTATAAGCATGCTCAACTTTTTCCTTCTGACTCCCAATGGGTTGTCTGTCTTCATCCTGCCTTCCCACGCCCCACTAGGTACTGGATGTTTTCTCTGCTCTCTTTCTTCAACACTGTAGTTTGAATAAAGGCTTGGCTAAGATAGGAGAAATTAAAAGTGGATTTGGATAGATTAATGATAAAGGAAAATGAGTGAAGTGGCCTCTTTTGGGAAATAGAAAAGCCGTGCTGGAGTTTATTTTTCATGCAAGATTTTCCCATTTTTCCTGGATGTGGTTTCACTGGTGCCAGTTGACCTTTTGAATATCAAACACCCCTGTGAGCCAGCATGTTTAAGTATTCATGTTTGTGTATGTATGTTAATACGAATGTCCTTTCAAGAAGGGGTCACAGGACCACGATTAGCAGGTAATCTGGCTCATGCCCCCTCTTTAACCCAGTGTTGCTGAGGCCAATACAAAGGCCCATGACACACTCCGACTATGATTATTTGATGCGCACAATCCAAGGCTAACACCTCTGGATTTCTCTGATACCTTTGTTGAACAATCAGTGTATATTAACAATCGGGATTTTACAACACTCAGTAGAAATTGAGAGCGAGGTCGTTTTCTTTAGGAGAATCATAGTTGGAGCACTTCTGAAACACCAGGATTGCAACATCCACTGTTGTGTTGTTGCAAATTGCTAACTTATTGTAACTGTATACGCATAGCTGCATGTTTCATAAGGTTAACCTTCATTCTTGATGCTGGCAGCCCAATTGCATTCATTCACACACTTTTGCTTTCAGAGTTACTGACATCTAAGGTGGTGTTGAATTTAAAACTGAGTGTTTGTGATGGTCTGATGCACTACACCAACTTTCATCAACTTACAGAGACATTTGAGCTGATCCCCACATTGGAAATCTGGTATTGCCGTGAGATTGCAGAATTGTTCCAGGCCTCATTCAGTGGGGACATGCTCACTGTGATGCTTGGTTCTGTGCTGATCTAACATTCACTTGGCCCAGTGTAAACCACTTTGATTGAACCAGAAATTTGGGTATTCAAGCCTGATTTCGTTTGCATAGAGAATTCAGATTGATTTTTTTCAATGCTATTCTGAGGAAGTGGTGCTTTTTCCGATATGATGTTGAACTGAGGCCCTGCCTGCTATTCAGGGCAGGTTGTGGGTTAGATTGTCAGGGTGGGTGTTAAATATCCTGTGACACTATTGAAAGGAGAAGATGGCATCTGCACTTTAGTGTTTAAGCCTCTCAGCGCTTCAAACTGACACCCAAAGTCAATAAAAGGATCATTCTTCCCTTCCTGATTGCGGGACTTTAGTCTCTGTGTGAACTGCATGTCAAAAATGTGACTTGCTGGCTGCTTAAAGTACTTTGGGAAATGGCAGATCAATACTTGGTATCCAGTAAGTGTACACTTTACCAATAATGCAGTTTTAACACTACTTTAACAATGGGAATAACTTTGAGAATTCTAACAGACTAATTGAACAGAAGAGGTTTGTTTCTTGTAATTTTTTTTTGCTAACCTTCTAACTCTGTGAATACAAGATTTTACCAGTAAACTGCACATATGTGCAAAGCCCCTTTTTATTGCACTGATCCGTTGCCTCATCTAGGGAAAAAAGCTTGTGGCACCAGGCCAGCCTGTGTCCTGCTCCACTGCAGCGTGCTTAAGTGGAGACTGTATTAAAACAATTTACTGAAATTAGCTATTGCATTGTTCCTGATTTACCCCAATCTGCTGGTAATTATTTATCTTGGCTATTAAATGTTGGAATTGTAATAAAAAGAAAATCCAAACTTTCTGTAGGTTAAACTGTACTTGTGCCCAGGTTAAATACATGTTTTCAAATATGCCTTTACCCACTTATGGAGATTGATGTGTTTATTAATTTAGTTTTCAAAAATGATCCTGATACAGAATTTTGCGCAATTAAATGAACAAAGATGGAATACTTACGAAGGCAACAGAGAATAGCAGCTTACCAGGGACTTAGGAATAAAATGAGGCAATTCAGCCCTTCAGTTCAATCATGGCTGATACATGTTTCAACTCCATTTAATTGCCTCAAACGCAAATTTCTTGACACCCAGTCTGAACAGAAATCTGTTGATCTTATTCTTGCCAAGTGATCCTAGAAGACCACATTAGATCAAAGCTCTGCAATCCTGCTGTGTCCAGTGGATGACTAACTGGAAGAGTAAACTCCAAAAGCATCCTTAACCTTATTGGAGAAACTTAAAACATCACCTGTGAATTTATCTTTAAAGTGTTATGTCATATTGTGAGAGTAATTTTCAAAACATATGGGATGTTGGGTTTTGGAAATTGAGGCACTGTGTGCAGCAGCAAGGAAATAATGTCTAATCATTGTGAGAGTCTGGTTTAGCTCCATTTAGAGTATGACATCCAAATGAAGTCCCTGCTTTTGAGGAGGGATGTAAGGCTCCTGAAGACAATGCAGAGGAGATTTACCAGATTAGTTCCAATGATGGAGAGTTTTAATTGCTAGGTTCCATTAGAGAATCAGGGGTATTCTCCTTGGAGCAAAGGAGATGGAGGTAAGATTTGGTCAAGGTATATAAATTGAGAGGTTTAGATAAACTATATAAATATAGTCTCTGTTAACTGGTGAAAATATCTGGAGTGGTTTCTTTAGAAAAAGTCATTAAAAGGTCACCGCGAACATGGGAGGCTTTTTAAAAAAATGGATCTTCCTAAAAATTGCATGACTTATGATAACTGCTTGCTTTCTTTTTGACTCATGTTTGGGCTGTTTGAGCAATGACTGGGTGGAAGTATGCTTTGGAATTAGATTTAAAACCCTGCTAGGAAGGTCTGCCCAGCTGATCACTCCAACTTCTGGAAAGAAAGCCTTCTTGTCGAGTTCAAGGTGAAACCTGTTCTTTTCACAGTGTTTCCAGAAACTTCTCAATGTTGTATTTCCTGAGTAAGATGTGTCTGTCAGCTTTCATATTATAGCCATGAGTGGTAATGATTTGACCAAGTATGCCAGCAAATCAGAGCAATAGACTTGGGACTGTTGAATTCTTTACCCTTTTGCCTTCAACAATAACCCATTGACCAATTTGCTTTTTATCAGAAATCCACTCTCTCCAGACATATTTTTATTTTCCTTTTTTTCTGAAGAGAGACTGTGTATATGGTTGCAAGTGTTTTTGGAGGTATTAAGAGATCAACATTTACAGTTTTTTATTCCTGTTTCTCTAAGTTATCAATTATTACATTTTCATTGAGTAATTTTTGTTTTGATCAAGCAATGATTGTATTTATGAAAAGATTTGCTTGATTTTTTTTGTTAAAAACATAATATTGATAAGAGATTAGACTGTAATCCGTGGAGTAGTGGGAATAAAGTGACAGTGCATTCTTTCAACCATATTGTAACACAAGAACTCGGGGTCCATAGATTTAAGGTTTTGTCTCAGACTTGAAGGAGGTTGTAGGGCTGTATAGTTTTAGGCTCTGTGTGGTAATGATCTGGAACACTGCCTATGAAGCTGGTGGAAGTGGAGTCTAAATGGTTTTGCAAGTAAGTTGAACTGGCACCTGAGGGAAGTAGACTTGCAGTGCAACAAGGATTAAACAGGTGAATGAGACTGACTTGATTGCTGTACAGACAGCCTGGACTTGCTCATGGGCTGAATGGTGCCCTTTTCTAATGACATGACTGAGAGTGATTTGACAGCAAGACAAGATTTGATTAAGTGTAACGATAAAGCATCATACCAAAATTTAAGTCAGTAGAAATCTGGCGGTGGTGAGGGGTGTGTTTCCATTCTGTTTTTATGTGTCAGTCAGTAAAATGTTTATACGTATAAAAAAGATCATTAACAACAAACATGTAGTTTTTCTTTCCATTTCCTGCTGGTGGAAATGAAAAGCTCCCAAAGTCCCAGTATAAGTGTGTAGGTATGTTCTCTTTGAGACCCTTCACCATCTCAATATCTTCCCTGTGTCTATAGTTGCAGTGCAAGGCAGAAAAGTAATTATGCATCTGGAGACTGGTATAAAAAGATCTTTCAAATCTGCTGCTAGAAAGTGAAAACAAGGCTTAGATTTTGAATACAGTCTCCCATCTGGACAACACTTTTGCTATTTCCCATTCTTACTTGATCTATCTCCCTTCTGCATTAACCCTGAACAATGCTGGAAGGGGATACCGGCAACTGAGTGAGCTGATGTCTTCAGAAGGAATGTAACTGCACAAGTAGGCTATCTTGTGTTTCCTACTAATTTATTTATCTTTGGAGATAGTAGGAACTGCTGATCCTGGAGAATCTGAGATAACAAGGTGTAGAGCTGGATGAACACAGCAGACCAAGCAGCATCACACGAGCAGGAAAGCTGATGTTTCGGGTACCCATCTTCAGAAATTTATTTCTCTTTCTTGGTTTCCACCACCTTATTTGTTGCCTGACTGCCTGTTTTTGTTTTAAGTACTACAGCCGAGGGTTTACGCATAGAGTGAGTAAATGAGGTATTTTTCAGTGTGTGGTGAATCTATGATATATGGACATTCAATGCTTTCTGTACGGTAAACACAGAAATGCGCATTGCCCTAACAATGGGTTTTGCATGCTGACTCATCAGACAGTTCAATGTGTAATGCTTCCAGTAACATAAGGATTGTGAGAGAATAGAATCACTTTTTTGAACCATCTGTCACTCGTCAACCAGGCTCTAGACTTGAAACAAAGGCAATCACAATCCATAATCTCTATATTTCTATTCCTCTGCAAGTGTGTTGCTGTTGAACTTTACTCACTGATGTTAAAGCTGTCATTTTGAGAGACCAGTCACTTACTTGGGATAACAAGGTGTGGAGCTAAATGAACACAGCAGGCCAAGCAGCATCTTAGGAGCAGGAAAGCTAATGTGTTGGGC
This sequence comes from Stegostoma tigrinum, assembly GCF_030684315.1. Lineage (NCBI taxonomy): Eukaryota > Metazoa > Chordata > Chondrichthyes > Orectolobiformes > Stegostomatidae > Stegostoma > Stegostoma tigrinum. Next base: position 48,037,603 of record NC_081380.1, read on the forward strand.
CTAGACCCTTCTTCAGAAATGGGGCAGGGGAAGAGGGTTCTGAAATAAATAGGGAGAGAGGGGGAGGTGGATTGGAGATGGATAGAGGAGAAGATAGGTGGAGAGGAGACAGACAGGTTAAAGAGGCGGGAATGAAGCCAGTAAAGGTGAGTGTGGGTGGGGAGGTAAGGAGGGGATAGGTCAGTCCAGGGAGGACGGTCAGGTCAAGGAGGCGGGATGAGGTCAGTAGGTAGGAAATGGAGGTGCGGCTTGAAATGGGAGGAGGGGATAGTTGAGAGGAAGAACAGGTTAAGGAGGCAGGGACACGTTTGGCTGGTTTTGGGATGTGGTGGGGGAAGGGGAGATTTTGAAGCTTGTGAAATCCACATGGGAACCCTGCAGCCCAATGGTATCAAAGTGGAATATGAGTTGCTGTTCCTGCAACCTTCGGGTGGCATAGTTGTGGCACTGCAGGAGGCCCATGATGGACATGTCATCTAAAGAATGGGAGGGGGAGTGGAAATGGTTCGCGACTGGGAGGTGCAGTTGTTTATTGCGAACCGAGCATAGGTGTTCTGCAAAGCGGTCCCCAAGCCTCCGCTTGGTTTCCCCGATATAGAGGAGGCCACAACAGGTAGAGCGGATGCAGTATACCACATTGGCAGATGTGCAGGTGAACCTCTACTTGATGTGCAAAGTCTTGGAGCCTGGGATGGGGGTGAGGGAGGAGGTGTGGGGGCAGGTGTAGCACTCACTGTGGTAGCAGGGAAAAGTTCCGGGTGTGGTGGGGTTGGAGGAGAGTGTGGAGCAGACAAGGGTGTCACGGAGAGAGTGGTCCTTCCAGAAAGCAGACAAGGGTAGGGAGGGAAAAATGTCTTTGTTGGTGGGGTCGGATTGCAGATGGCGGAAGTGTTGGAGGATGATGTGTTGGAGTGGTACGTGAGGACGAGAGGGATTCTCTTTTGGTTGTTATTGCGGGGACGGGGTGTGAGGGATGAGCTGCAGGAAATGTGGGAGACGCTGTTGAGGGCGTTCTCGACCACTGCTGGGGGGGCAAGTTGTGGTCCTTGAAAAATGAGCACATCTGAGATGTACGGGAGTGGAATGCCTCATCCTGGGAGCAGATGCGAAGGAATTGGGAATAGGGGATGGCATTTTTGCAGGAAGTCGGGTGGGAGGAAGTGTATTTTAGATAGCTGTGGGAGTTGGTGGGCTTGAAATGGATATTGGTTTCTAAGTGTTTGCCCGAAATGTAGACAGAGAGGTCCAGGAAGGTGAGGGAGGTGTTAGAGATAGTCCAGGTGAACTTAAAGTTTTTTGGCAGGTGTTAGTGAAGTGGATGAATTGTTCGAGCTCCTCTTGGGAGCATGAGGCGGCGCCGATGCAGTCATCAATGTACCGGAGGAAGAGGTGAGGTTTGGGGCCAGTGTAGGTGCTGAAGAGGGACTGTTCCATGTAACCTACAAAGAGGCAGGCATAACTTGGGCCCATGCGGGTACCCATGGCCACCCCCTTTGTCTGTAGGAAGTGGGAGGAATTTGAATTGCCATCACCTGTTCCCAATTCCGTCGCCTCCGCTGCATCTGCTCCCAGGATGAGGCATTCCACTCCCGTACATCTCAGATGTCCTCGTTTTTCAAGGACTGCAACTTGTCCCCTGCAGATGTCGAAAACGCCCTCAACAGTGTCTCCTGCATTTCCCGCAACTCATCCCTCACACCCCCTCCTCACAATAACAAAAAGAGAATCCCCCCTCATCCTCACATACCACCCCACCAACCTCTGGATCCATTGCATCATCCTCCGACACTTCCGCCATCTGCAATCTGACCCCACCAACAAAGACATTTTTCCATCCCCACCCTTGTTTGCTTTCCGGAGCGACCACTCTCTCTGTGACTCCCTTGTCCACTCCACACTCCCCTCCAGCCCCACCACACCCGGCACTTTTCCCTGCAACCGCAGGAAGTGCTACACCTGCCTCACACCAACGCTCTCACCCCCCATTCCAGGCCCCAAGAAAACTTTCTACATCAAACAGAGGTTCACTTGCACATCTGCTAATGTGGTATACTGCATCCACTGTATCCATTAGGCCTCCTCTACATCGGGGAAACCAAGCAGAGGCTTGGGGACCGCTTTGCAGAACACCTCCGCTCAGTTCGCAGTAAGCAACTGCACCTCCCAATCGCGAACCATTTTAACTCCCTCTCCCATTCCTCATTTGACATGTCCATCCTGGGCCTCCTGCAGTGCTATAATGATGCCACCCGAAGGTTACAGGAACAGCAACTCATATTCCGCTTGGGAACCCTGCAGCCCAATGGTATCAATGTGGATTTCACAAGCTTCAAAATCTCCCCTCCCCCACCGCATCCCAAAACCAGCCAAACTCGTCCCTGCCTCCCTAACCTGTTCTTCCTCTCACCTATCCCCTCCTCCCACTTCAAGCCGCACCCCCATTTCCTACCTACTAACCTCATCCCGCCCCCTTGACCTCTCTGTCCTCCCTGGACTGACCTATCCCCTCCCTACCTCCCCACCTACACTCCCCTTTCCAGGCTCCATGCCTGCCTCTTTAACTTGTCTGTGTCCTCTCCACCTAACCTCTTCTCTATCCATCTTCAATCTGCGTCCTCCCTCCTTATTTATTTCAGAACCCTCTTCCCCTGCCCCATTTCTGAAGAAGGGTCTAGGCCCGAAACGTCAGCTTTCCTGCTCCTAAGATGCTGCTTTGCTCATGCCGCTCCGCACCTTGTTATCCTGGATTCTCCAGCATCTGCAGTTCCTATTATCTCATTTACTGAGGATAGGTGTGCCATCACATGGGGTCACTGCGATACGTCTCTAGTTTAAGATGATTCATTCATTTATTTAATGGAATCCCGATCTTTCTTCCACTTCTGGAAAAGTTTAGACAAACAACCGCTTAATCAGTATCCTTGTGCTCCACCTTAAATGTTAATTTCCTGCACTATCTGTACATCATTGTGTACCATCTGTGGGTTTCACTGCAGCAAATCGCAAAGTTGATTTGGACAGTGCCTGAGATAGAAACAATGTGCAGTGCTACAGGAAAAAGGCAGGAGTTTGACACTAAGCTAAAATGCTCAAAGGGTAGCTGGAAGAGTTTTCTTCTGCATACGAACAATTCCATGACTGTGGTACCTGTTACCTCAAAAAGCTCGAGAAAACAAGGGCAGTTCATGGATGAGATTTCCATGAACTATAACTTCCTTTCGATGTCACTCGCCATTTCAGCCTTGGAAAAGAACCATCGTTCCTCCTTTGTCACGAGGTCGAGATTCTCAGCTCCCTCTGGGTGTGCGAAAGGCACATGGAATTTTTAAAAATTCATTTATGGTTTGTTAGCATTGCTGGCTGGCCAGCATTTTTGTTGTCTGTCCTTAGTTGTCCTTGACAAAGTGGTTGTGAGTTGATGCCTAGTCCCGTTGTCGTCCGCTTCCTGTAGATTTACCCACAATACTGTTAGGGAGAGAATTCCGAGTGACACTGAAGGAATGACAATACACTTCCAAGTCCGGATGGTGAATGATTTGGAGAGGATGTGCAGTTGGTAGTGTTCTTCCCTTATCCTTCTAGACAGAAGTGGTTGTAGATTTGGTAGGTACTGCTTGAGGATCTTTGGTGAATTTCTGCAGTGCATTTTGAAGATGTTGCACACTGCTGCTACAGAGCGTTGGTGGTGGAGAGAGTGGATGCTTCTGGATTGATTTATTTATTGTCACGCATACCGGAGTACAGTGAAAAGCTTTGTTTATGAGCAGTACAGACAGATCATAGTAAGGAAGGATATACAGATTGTAGAGTAAAAACAAAACTAGACTGAGGCGTACAGGTTACATCACACAGGGTATGCACTAGGCAAGATCGACTTTAACAAGATCAGCATTATTTAAAGTTAGTTTATTCATCAGTCTAATAACAACAGAGAAGAAGCTGTTGTTGAACCTTGGTGCAAGTGTTCAAGCTTCTGTATCTTCTGCCTGATGGAAGAGGTTGTAGAAGAGCATTGCCGGGGTGCAATAGATCTTTGATGATGTTGGCCGCCTTTCCATGGCAACGGACCGTGAAAATGGAGTCAGTGGATGGAATGTTGGCTTCTGTGATGGTCTGGTCTGGGCTGTGCCTCCAACTTTCTGTAGTTTCTTATGGCCCTGGGCAGAGCAAACGCCATAACAGACCATTATACATCTGGATGGTGTGCTTTCAATGATGCGTCTGTGAACATCAGTGAGGAACCTTGTGGACATGCCAAATTTCTTGAACCACCCTAGGAAGAAGAGGGAGTGTTGTGCCTTCTTGACTGTTGCATCTATTTGGGAAGTCTAGGACAGATTGTTGGTTATCATCACTCCGAGGAACTTGAAGCTTCCACTCCCTTGACCGCAACTCCGTTAGTGTAGATGGGGGCGTCATCTCCTTGCTTCTTTCTGAAGGCAATGATCAGTTCTTTGGCTTTGCCAATATTGAGAGAGCTTGTTCTCAATGCACCATGTCACCAAGTCCCCTTGGATGTTGTGCCAGTCAAGTGGACTCCTGAGTCTTGGATGGTGCCAACATTCTTGAGTATTGTCGGAGCTACACCCAACCAGGCAGGTGAGGAGTGTTCCATCGCACTCTTGACTTGTGCCTTGTAGATGATGCATAGGCTTTGGGGAGGCAGGAGGTGAGATACTCGCCACGGTATTCCGAGTCTCTGACCTTCTCTTGTCATCACTGTACTTATGTGGCTGGTCCAGTTGAGCTTCTGGTCAATAGTAACCTTCAGAGTGTTGCTAAAGGGGGATTCAGTATCAATATGATTCAATGTTGAGATGGTCATAGTCTGGTATTTGTGTGGTGAGAATGTTACTCGCCACTTGTCAGCTCAACCCTGGATAGTGCCCTGATCTTGTTACATTTGAACAAGGACTGCATCACTATCTGAGGAGTCGCAAATAGTGTTGAAAATTTTGCAATCATCAGCAAACGCCCCTCTTTCTGACCTTTGTGATGGAGGGAAGGTCATTCATGAAGTTGGTGAAGATGATTTGGCTGAGGACACTACCCTGAGGAACTCCTGTGGCAATGTCCTAGAGCTTAGATGAGTAACCCCCAACAAACCAACCCATCTTCCACTGTCAGGTATGGTTCCAACCAGCAAAAAGTTTGTCCCCTGGGGTTACCACTGATTCCAGTTATACTAGAGCTCCTTGATGCTGTGCTAGTCCAATGCAGCTTTGAATGTCAAGGGCTGTCACCCTCACCTCAATCTGGAATTCAGCTCTTATCCATGTTTGAAGCATGGCTGTAATAAGCCTTCCATCACTTTACTGATGATCAAGAGTACGTTGATTGGGTGGTAATTTCTGGGTTGGATTTGTCCCATTTTTTTTGTGAACGGGACATACCTGGGCAACAAATAATTACATATCAGTTTACGCTTGTGAACAGAGAAGCAGAGTTAACATTTCGGGGTGATGACCTTTCATCAGAATTTTTACAGTATTTTCTGATTTTGTTGGAAGTTTTTAGCATCCACTGTCGTTGCGTAGGTGATACTTGTGACTCTGCCAGCCTCTATGAAACCAATAAGAAAGATGTAGGCAATGTGACTATGAAAGTGTTTTTCCTTGCCTCTTGGATTGTCACCTGTCTTTTTTTCTGTCTGAATGAGTTGCCTTGAATTTGTGAGCTGTCTGTAAGTTTGTAGCAATAACACTGTCTACCAGAAGATACTGTTAAATCTGGAAATTGATTATTTTGTGTTATTTCTGTGCCAATAATGAGGAGACTGGTTCTAAACTTTGACATGCACCTGATGATATGAATGGCCTGTTTCTACATGGTAAATTCAGTATAATGGCACGTATTCACATTTAGGATAGTAAAGTTTTCGGTTAGCATTTGTCAGTAAGGTAAATGTCATATTTCTAAGTTCTGTGCCCCTCCTGGCCTGATTACCTTTGGCTGGTACTACCAGCTTAGGTTCAGTTCGGATCTTGGTTCTTTTTTTTCATTTTGGTCACTTCGTTATTTTCATTATTTACAGTCAGGATTTCCAGTTGAATGGGCAGTTTGTTTTTGTGCCAGAATGGTTTCCAACCAGTGAGCGTAATATTTTTCCTTTTCATATGTGAGGAAGGTTGGAGAATTTTCATGGAAATTCCCTTAAGCTGTGCTCTCAGCCATTGAAATTGTTATCGGAATGTCTTTCTATAGAAGATGGAAGTTCTTGCTGATCCTGTGTTTTTAAACAACAAAACTGGATCACAATTTTTGACTATGTCATGATTGGTCTCGCTTGTTTACAACCTCAAAATGAGCCAATTCAGTTTTTATTATGCGAGATCTTGTAACTTTACTGAAATTTTGATATTCATGCTCTGCATTTATATTTTGTTTTTGAAACCACAAACTTGTTCCTTTGACCACAATTCACAAGACTATTTGATTGAAACCTAATTGCCTCCATTGGGCTGTATCAGCATAATCTGATTCCTTCTCTGGTGTTGGAACTGAATCTAGTGGATTTTACAAGACTGAAACAGGCAGAGCACTGAAGTGTACTCACCCTTTAGCTGTTTGTGTTCTTGCTGAAAACCTGTTTCTTTCATTTTATCCAGTTCTGATAAAAGTTCAAGAACTTGAAACAACAACCTTGTTTCTCTTTTACACAGGCTACCAGACCTGAGTATTTCTAGCATTTATTGTTTTTATTTTGGATTTCCAGCATTTATAGTACTTTGCTTTTGTACTTCGCATCAGTCTGAAACAGAACAGGTTATGTGCTCAGTAGACTGAACTGGTAACTCTATCATCTAGAGTAGTGCAGGATGTCTGTATTTGCTCATTCATGCTTTGGTTGTAGAGTTGGTATGATGCTGTGATTGTAAGTGCCAAAGGCTATGCTGGCTACCTGGTGCCAGGCTTAAAGATGTCTCTTCAGGTCTGAAGAGAAACATGGAGAGGGAGGAGATAGATCCATAGATATCATTCATGCTGGTACCAATGACATGGCTAGAAAGGAGGTCTGATGAATGCCTTTGAACACCCAGAAGCTAAATTTAAAAGCAAATCCCCCAAAATGTGATTACTACCTGAACCATGGACAATGTGGCATGGAGTAAGTAAAGACAGTGTTAATGCATGGCTGACAGATTGGTGTGGGTGTCACGTGTTACAGTTCATGTGGCATCAATGTTAGTTAGAAGGGAGCAGTTCAGGTGGGCTAAGCTTCACATGAACCACCCTGGGACCAGTGACCTTATGAATTGATAACTAGGTTCTCGAGAGAACCTCATGTTATTTAGGTGAGTGTGAGTGTTTGAAAGAGGGGAAATATAGTCTTTCAAAACAAAGGATAAAGCAGCATTGCACGGCAGCTATTTGGATAATGATAGCCGGAATCGGACAAAAATGGACAGAGTATACAATCTCAGAAAAACAATAAAAAGGGACAAACTTGGAGAAAATGATAGGAGAAAATTATTTGGTGGATGTAATGTTCAGAACAAAATAAATAAACTAATTACATAAATAGATGTTAATAGGTATAATTTTATAACCAGTACAGAGACACTGTTACAAAGACACTGTTACAAAGAAGGCAAAACTGGGAATTGAATATTTGTGAAGTATGTGAATTTTCAGAAGGACAGCAAGAATTTATCTTGGATCAAAAGATACAGAATCCATTTGGATGAGCCTAGAAGTGATGGGCATGAAAATACTGGTGGGACTGGTGTTTGGCCTCTTAAAGTAGTTATACTGAAGGGCAGGAAATAAAAAAAAAGGGGCTAATGAGAAGAAAGAGAATTGACTAATTAATAGAAGGCAAGGTTGGGCTAGGGGTTGTGGGTCGCCAAAATGGCAAATTGTAATTAGTGGTGTGGAATGGGAATCAGTGTGCTGTTGCCACAATTATTTGCAATATATTAATGATTTGAATGACAGAAGTGAACATATTACGTTTGCAGATGTAACAGAAAAAAAGTGGGAGAACAAGTGGTAAGGATGATGCAGAAAGTCTGCAGAAGGATATTGATGTTTTAAATAAGTGGGCAAAAATTTGAATAATGAAATATTACTTGAAAAAAATGTAAATTCAGGCACTTTGGCAGGAACGGTAGAGGAGCTGAATATTATTTAAATAGAGAAAGGCTGCAGTGGGCAACAGCATAGAGGGATTTGAATGTCCTCATGTCAAAATCACAAATCTAGCATCCACATTCAACAGGTAATAGGGAAGGCAAATGGAATGTTAGCCTTTATTTTCAAAAGAAATGGATTTTAGAAACAGGGAAGACTTGTTAAAACTATACAAAACACTAGTTAGACCACACCTTTACTACTGCATGAATAATTTTGGTTCCCTTATTTGAAGAAAGATATAAGTAATTGGAGGCAGTCTCAGAAGAGGTTTACTAGGTTGATTCCAGGTATGAAAAGACTTACTGTTGAGAAGAGTTGAGAAGGTAGGGCCTTTACTCATTGGAGTTTAGAGGAATGAGAGGTGCCCTTACTGAAACAAGTCTGGAAACAGGGGCAGAATCTCAGATTTAGGACACGGAGATCCAATAGAAAGTAAAGGATGCTACCCTAAAGGGTGTGCAGAAGAAAAGAGACCTGTATGTGTATATGTGCATAAGTAAATAACGATGACAGTATAGGTAGGAGAATAAAACATACACGATCTTCAACTTTATTATAGGAGCATAGCAAACCAGAGCAAAGTGGTTATTGCTAAACCTGAATAAGATTCTGTTTAGACAGCAGTTGAAGTGTCGTGCAAAGAGCTGGCAATGATGTGAACACATTGGAGAAAGTGCTAAAGAGGCTTACAAGAATGAGAAAGGATGAGAAACTTCAGTTATTCAGATAGTTCGGAGAAATTGAGCTGATTTCCTTGGAGAGGAATCTGAGTTCAAATCCCACCATGGTGCGTAGTAGAATTTGAATTCAATGGAAATTGGAGTTAAAAGTCTAATGATAACCATGAAACCACTAAATTGTTGTAAAAATCAGTCAGTTTTGCTGATGTCCGTCTAGGAAAGGAAATCTGCCATCCTTACCTGATCTGGCGTATATGTGACCCCAGACCAATAGCAATGTGGTTGACTCTCAGTTGTGCTCTGAAATCGTCAGTAAGCTACTGGGTTGTATCAAGGTGCTGATAAAGAATGAAACCAGACTGATCACCTGGTCTTGACTAAGGTAACAGAAATGACAGCGGTTTTGCCAGGTCTTCCTTATTAACATTAGTGACAAAATTGAGACCTCCCTCTTAGAGATGTCAAGCCAATGACTAGCTATTGTACTCAAAGTGGGAGACTTCATTGTATAATCATCAAATGGCTTGACAGCACCACTACTGACAAAGCTGGTCATGTCCTAAAGGACGTAACTGCTGAGCTGGGTCTGTGGTAGCAGGTGAGAGTACCAACAAGAAGGGAAAACATGCTTGATCTCATCCTCATCAATCTGCTGGCAATGCTTGTAGCAGTCCATGATGCTAATCAATAAGAATGACCACCACACTGTCCCTGTGCATACAAAGTCCCACCTTCACGTTGAGAGTGCCCTGATAGAATTTGAACAGTTCTAGGAAGTTGAGTCTGGATATCCATATGGCGCTGTGGACCATCAGCAGCAGAATTGTACTCCAGCATAATCTAAAACCTCATGGCCTGCATATCCTCTGCACAACATTTGGAGTACTGTGTACAGTTCTTGTCGCCACTTTACCAAAAGGATGTGGATGCTTTGGAGAGAGTGCAGAGGAGGTTCACCAGGATGATGCCTGGTATGGAGGGTGCTGGCTACGAAGAAAGGTTGAGTAGATTAGGATTATTTTCATTAGAAATATGGAGATTGAGGAGGTGGGGGGGGAGAAACCTGATTGAGGTCTACAAAATCATGAGGGGTATAGACAAGGTGGATAACAAGAAGCTTTTTCCCCAGAGTGGGGGACTCAATTTCTAGGGGTCATGAGTTCAAAGTAAGAGGAGGAAAGTTTAAGGGAGAGATGCATGGAAAGTTCTTTACACAGAGGGTGGTAGGTGCCTGGAACACGTTGCCAGCGGAGGTGGTAGACGCAAACACAATAGTGTCTTTTAAGATGTATCTGGACAGGTACATGGATGGGCAGGGAGCAAATGGACACAGACCCTTAGAAAATTGATGACAGGTTTAGATAGAGGATCTTGATCGGCGCAGGCTTGGAGGGCCAAAGGGCCTGTTCCTGTGCTGTAATTTTCTTTGTTCTATTACCATCAAGCCAAACGCTAAGCCTGAAGTGCAGAAGGAGCACCGCCATGCGTAAATAAATAAGGTATCAACTTGGGAAATCTACGGAACAACTACTTGTGTGTCAAACAGCATAAGCAGCAAGTCCACAACAAACAGGTCAGATGTAAGTTCTGCAGTTTAGCCACATCTAATGGTAGCTGAAATTATATAACTCACTGGAGGAGACATCAGAAATATCCCCATCTTTTTTGGTGGGGGACCTTAGCAGATCAGTGTGAAAGACAAGGCTGACGTTTGTTGCGACAGACTTCGGCCAGAAGTCCCAAGTGTGAGATCCTTCTTTGCCTCCTCCATAGGTCGCCAGTATCTCACTTGCCACCTTTTAGCTAATTTGATTCACTCCACTTGATATCAAGAAACAGTTAGAGGCTCTGAGCTGTGACGGTGTTCTAGCAATGGTATCAAGGTCATGCTCCAGTTTTAGCTGCACCCCTACCCAAGTTGTTTGAGTCCTGATGCAACACTCGCATCTACCCAACAACTTGGAAAATTGTCCAGGTATGTTTGGGTTCCACCAGGGCCGCTCAGCTCCTAACCTCATTACAGCCTTTGTTCAAACATGAACTGAATTCCTGAAGGAAGATGAAAGTTTACTGTATCTGAGATCAAATCTGCACTTGACTGAGTGTGGCATCAAAGAGCCCTAGCAAAACTGGAATCAGTGGGCATTGAGGGGAAAACTTTCTGCTGGTTGGAGTTATACCTGATACAAAGGAAGGTGGTTATATTTGTTGGAGGTCAGTCACCCCACTGCAGGGTGTCTTTGCAGGAGTTCCTAAGGGTGTGTCCTGGGCCCAACCATCTTCAGCTGCTTCATCAATGACATTCCCTCTGCCATAAAGTCAGAAGTGGGGATGTTCACACAATATTTAGCGCTGACAGCTTGAGTGTAACATTCTTGCCACAGAGGTGCCTTGCAGTGAACATTTTCAACAAGAGTGAATCTAAGCATTGCCCCTTCCCATTCAGTGGCATTACAGTCACTGAATTTTCCATTATCAACATCCTGGGGTTACCAGTGACCAGAAACTGAACTGGACCCACAAACTGTCCATGTGCTATCAGATTCAGCACATTCCTTGTATGATTACACTCCTAACACTCATTGTTTGCTATTTGTGGAGGGGTTTTTTCTCAAGTTATTTTGCCAGGCTTCATTGCCTGAATGTCTAATGTACGTTTTTTTAAATTCTTGAGCCAGTTTCGGAAGAATGCCCTATTAACGGAAGTAGGACCTGCCAACTGAAGAACAATTGAATAGTGTTATTAGTTTACAGTGAGAGGAGACACACTGGTGAATGATACAGTGCTAATTAGAACGGCACAACATCCTGCCATGTGTTGGCCCTCTCCGCCTTTGTTTCCTGACCCTCTAGTCAGCCTGCTGACTTTTGTTTCATGTTTTCCCAACTGTGTGTCTCACTCTTGAAGAAGCAGTGTCTGGCTTGTGAGAACATACAATCACTTTATTCATCTATTTGATTTGACCATTTGCCTGCTATACTCATATAAGTAATGTAGTTTAAAGAGAGTTTTATATCGTGTGTTAAAGGTGAAAGAAACACTTTCTAATTGGTGATAGTAACAATTGCAGATGCTGCAGTCAAAGATGACATAGTGTGGAGCTGGATGAACACTGCAGGCCTGGCAGCATCACAGGAGCAGGAAAGTTGACGTTTTGGGTCAGGACCCTTCTTCAAAAAATGACCTTTCTGAAGAGGAGTCCTGACCCGAAACATCAACTTTCCAGCTCCTCTGATGCTTCCTGGCCTGCAGTATTCATCCAGCTCCCAAACCACTTTCTAACTGGGGCTTGCAGAGGACCTCAAGAATATCGTGTGTTTTTTAAATTTGTTCATGAGATGTGGGTGTCAATGGCTAGGCTAGTATTTCTTGTGCAGGGGACAGTTAGGAGTGATTGCCACACATTGCCATGATTCTAGAGTCGCAATAAGGCCAGAACAGGTAAGGATGGTAGATTTCCTGCCCTAATGGACATTTGTGAACCAGAGGGATTTTTACAACAATTGATATCGGCTATATGGTCATGATTATGCCAGTCAGCTTTTCATATTCCAGATTTTTACTAAATTCATCTTTCACTATCTGCCATTGTGAAATTTAGATCCATGTCCCCAGAACATTAGCTGGGGTAACTAGATGACCTGTCCAGTGACATTACAATTACAATTTGTAACCCCTGGCAAAGTGCAAATTGACATAAGGGAGCATCTGCCAGTAATCTTCATTGGAGGGAAGCTCTTGGGAGTCTAAAGGAGCAACAGGCGGCAGTGAGACAGGGCACAGTAGGGACAGAAATTGCAAGAGGGAAGAGCTCATATTCAAGCCATCACATCACAGAGGCAGAGCTGGAGACATTGTGCATATTAAAGAGTGAGAATGAACACCTGCATGTCCTATGAAAGATAGCTACAAATCTGAAACTGAACATTACCTTGTATTAGACAGACACTGACAATTGCTGCTATTTACTGCACGGCACAGCATTCAAACTTTTGTAGTTGCTTCTCTTGAATCAAATGTGACACACGAAAAACTAAGGTAGTAGTGTTGACACTGTATATCAGATTATTTATCAATCTTCTGATACAAGATAATAGCAGTTTCAGATTTGTAGCTATCTTTCATAGGATATGTAGGTGTTCATTCTCACTCTTTAATACCCACGATGTCTCCAACTCTGCCTCTGGCATATGAGCTCTTCACTTTTGCGATTCCTATCCCTACTGTGCCCTTTCTCACTGTTATCCCTTGCTCTGTTAGACTCATGAGAGCCTGACTGCAGTGCGGGTTGATGGCAGATGCTCCCTTGTGTCAATTTGCACTTCCCCAAGCTTTTGTCCTGATTTCATAAAATTCAACTTCAATATTTCTGATTGCAGCAGAAGTACAATTTTCTGACTATTCGACCAATCTGGACTAAATCAAAAATGCACTTAATTGATAAAAACAAAATACTGAAGAAATGTGGCAGATCTGACAGGACCAAGAGAGAGACAAACAGAGTTCATGTTTTGAGCCCAGAGTCATAGCCAACCTGAAATTTTTTTAACTCTTTCTGTCTGCATAGATGCTACCAGACCTGCTGAGTTTCTCCAGCATGTTGTTTTTATTTTGGATCGCCAGCATTCACAGTACTGTGCTTTTATTTTATTGCATTCAATTAATCTCAGGCAAAGTTCATATTTATGACTATAAAACCTTGGACTGATGACTTTGTTTTTCTGATTCCCTGCTGTCAAATTTACTCCTCCCTTTAATGTCAGGTTTAATTATGGCATTGCTTTTTAGAGAGATATAAGTTTTTGAAATCTATTTCTCCCAGGGGACTGGGTAGCCTAGTGAATGAGTATTATGTCCTTACAGTTCTGGGAGCTGAATTCTAATCTTGCTGAAACTGATGGAATTTTTTAAAAAAATGGTATTCTACAAGCTTCAGGGTCCTGCGTGAATGAGTTTGATGCAATCTCCATCCATATACTAGTGAAAGTGCAAGCATCTCATGCAGAGTAACAGCAGATTTACTCTTGTTCAGTGCTTCACTCTATCTGTGCTCATTGAATAGCAGCAAAATGTTGCAAACCTTGACATTCCTTCTGTTGATAAAATGGGGAGGATGAGTAGGGAATTCAGTCCCTATTATCCCTTCCTTGTATTTAGATGCTGATATACAATTTCAATTTGGTACCTAAAATATACAAACGCTGCAGCTGTAGAAGTTAAATGTTTCTCGTGGTACACAGAATCGGCTTGTGTTTCAGTTGCTAACCATCAATAACACAGGGACTATTCTAAAGCCCACTTATATGTTGACAGCTTCAGTCATCTCCTTTTTCACCATGTTTGGAATACCTGACTTGAACTGCTTAATCAATGAACTTGCCTACATTCCAAGTCAGAACTAGGGAAGTTTGCTGGTGATTGCACAATGTTCAGCATCATTTGCAACTTCTCAGATACAGAAGCAGTCCAGATCAATACAGGAAGACCTGGACAATATCCAGGTTTGTGCTGACAAGTGGTAAGTAACATTTGTCCCAGGCAATGATCGTTTATAACAGGTGGGAATGTAACCGTCACTCCTTGGCATTTGGTAGCATTGTCACCACTTGAATCCCCTCTACCAATATCCTGAAGGTTATCGTTAACCAGAAACTTAATTGGACTTGTCGTATAAATACTGTGGCTACAAGAGTAGGTCAGAGGCTGGGAGTCTTGCAATGAGTAACTCACCTGACTCTCCAAAACCTAGCCATCATCCTCAATGCACATGTAAGGAGTAGGATGGAATACTCTTCATTTGCTGAATGAGTGCAATGCCATCAATGAAGCTTGACACCATCCAGGACAAAGCAGCCTACTTGATTGGCACCACATCCATCACCTTCAACGTTATCTTTCACCAATGCACAGTGATAGTAGCATGTGCCATCTACAGAATGTGCTGCAGCAATTCACCAGAATTGTTCCAACAGCACCTGCCAAACCCACGACCTCTACCATCTTGAAGGACCAGGGCAGCAGATACATGGGTGCATCACTACCTGTAGCTTCATCTCCAAGTAACTCACCATTCTGACATGGAAATATATTGCTTTTTCTTCGGTGTTGGTGGGTCCATATTCTGGAACTTGCTCCTTAACAACATTGTGGTGTACCTACATCGGAAGGACTGTAACAGTTTATGAAGACAGCTCACCACTATCATAATCAGGCCAATTCAGAAAGGGGAATAAATGCTGGCCTAACCAGTGACATCCAAATCACATCAACAAATTTAAAAATAAACTCAACCTCACCAAGAAAGTCTCTGCTTCTGCCTTGAATTGTGTCTTAAAAGGTCGTATCAATCACAACGCTCACCATATCAGGCTGAATCTTCCTCAGCCTCAGCAGTATTTATTTCGTCTCCATTTTCCTTGTCCTCTCTCACTGGGTGTCTACCTCTGTCTTTCTTGTGTATCTCTGTACCTATCTGCATCTCACTCTGTCTCTCTCCCTCTGTCTGTCTGTCTCTGCTTCTCTGCCTCCCTCCTTCTCTGTCTGTCTGTCTCTGTCTTGCGCTCTGCCTGGCTGCCTCCCTGCTGCACTCTGTATGAGACCTCTTTCTCTCTGTCTCACAATAAAAAGATGTAACTGCAGCAACAATCAGGTTTGAACTATTGCTTCTTGCTGCTGGTCTTTCTCCTATGCTGGCTATACAAATTTCATTGTCTACCCTTTCAGTTTAGACCTAAACCTTGAATTCAGCTGTTAATTTCCACTGTTCAATGCCAGTTACTGCATAACTTCACTTGCACAGTGCAGCCTGTTTTCCTAACTGTTCTATCTCCCTTCCTGTGGTGGATTAAACTCCTTGATTTCTAATGAAGGGTCTGGGCCTGAAACGTCATCCTCCCTGCTCCTCTGGTGCTGCTTGGCCTGCTGTGTTCATCCAGCTCCACACTATTATCTCTTAAACTCTTTGATGTGTCTGAATTGGAATCTGCATCACCTCCCCACTCAACCCTGGCCATAGCTTCCATTTCCTGTTCTTCCCTATACCTCTCTATCCCACTTCTCTCTGCTCCCCCCTCTTTTTTTCCCTCCTTCCTTGCTTTCCTTCATTTCGTCTGCCTTGAATTTCAATAATGAGAGGGCATCTTTTCTGCTCTTACTTCCCATGCCACTAGCCGTGAAATTTGCTCAACAATATCCTGCCACATGCAACCTGTTAACACGCCAAACAATGTCTCTGCGTCTTTTCTGTTATCTGGACAGTGTTCCATTTGGAGGATGTACAGGTGGGATGCACTTCAGGTTGTATGTTTTTTTTGTTGAGACCCGAAATGCCTTGGTGTAGTACAATTCAGTCAACAGTGATATTAGACTGTGGTAGATGTTGCAGTAGTAATTCTAGTTTAATGTAATTTCATTGCTGGTGCGATGCCCAACACTATGCTGCTTCTCAAGTTGTGTACTTCTGGTGCTTTGTGATTGGCATAATTCACAGTTGTACTCTTAATGTGAATGTTGTCTTATCTAGACTGCTGTGGTAGAAACACTATAAAGACACATTAAAGATTCCTTACCAATCTTTTATTAACTCCAACACCATCTGGACATGACCACCTTCTGCCACAATAGCAGCAGGTCTGCTGGCTTGTTTCAAATATGAGGTTGTGAGCTTTGGTGCAAAGTGTCCAGCATGCCATTTACTTACCACACTGGAAACCAGGTGAGAAAAGTGTGGGATGTATATTTATCAAGGATCTGGCTCTTCTCCCATCAGCCCATCCATAGCAACTGAGTCTCACTGTCTCCAAGGGAGATTCTGTCACCATTATGTTTGGGAATGCAGTTTGCTTTCAGTTCATGACAAAGTATTTGGGGAGGGTCAGTACCATATGTGCCCTGCAGGTGTTCATGCTCAGTGCTGTAAACACTTGTTCATTAAACTCATCTCTACTTACAGTGCTGTTGAATCTGGCACTCAGTCATGATTGAAAGAATTAATGATCTATTTAGTTTTGTTCCTGTAGGGCCCACCTGTGCATCACTTTGGTAGGGGAACTGAAATGGTAGTCCCCCCCTATTTCATTGCTGATGTAGGGTTGGTGGAGTCGTGTTCGTACCTGCACTCTGGAAATCCACTGAATAGCATGTCAGTGTTAACTTTCTAGATGCTGGGGTGCTCAAGCGGTCAGTGGCCAATCAGGCTCCTGACATGACCACTTCAGCACACTGGTGAAGTACAAGGACTATCAAGTAACATCACTGGAAGGCATTTTAGATAGTCTGAGACTTAATAGCTGCTCACTTACACATCTGTGAATCCAGATCACAATGTGGACTTCACCAGTTTCAAAATCTCCCCTTCCCCTACTGCATCCCTAAACCAGCCCAGTTCATCCCCTCCCCCCACTGCACCACACAACCAGCCCAGCTCTTCCCCCCCACCCACTGCATCCCAAAACCAGTCCAACCTGTCTCTGCCTCCCTAACCGGTTCTTCCTCTCACCCATCCCGTCCTCCCACCCCAAGCCGCACCCCCAGCTACCTACTAACCTCATCCCACCTCCTTGACCTGTCCGTCTTCCCTGGACTGACCTATCCCCTCCCTACCTCCCCACCTACACCCTCTCCACCTATCTTCTTTACTCTCCATCTTCGGTCCGCCTCCCCCTCTCTCCCTATTTATTCCAGTTCCCTCCCCCCATCCCCCTCTCTGATGAAGGGTCTAGGCCCGAAACGTCAGCTTTTGTGCTCCTGAGATGCTGCTTGGCCTGCTGTGTTCATCCAGCCTCACATTTTATTATCTCACAATGAGGCCTTGTTTACTCCCCTTCCCCTACTGCATCCCTAAACCAGCCCAGTTCATCCCCTCCCCCCACTGCACCACACAACCAGCCCAGCTCTTCCCCCCCACCCACTGCATCCCAAAACCAGTCCAACCTGTCTCTGCCTCCCTAACCGGTTCTTCCTCTCACCCATCCCTTCCTCCCACCCCAAGCCGCACCCCCATCTACCTACTAACCTCATCCCACCTCCTTGACCTGTCCGTCTTCCCTGGACTGACCTATCCCCTCCCTACCTCCCCACCTATACTCTGCTCTCCACCTATCTTCTTTACTCTCCATCTTCGGTCCGCCTCCCCCTCTCTCCCTATTTATTCCAGTTCCCTCCCCCCATCCCCCTCTCTGATGAAGGGCCTAGGCCCGAAACGTCAGCTTTTGTGCTCCTGAGATGCTGCTTGGCCTGCTGTGTTCATCCAGCCTCACATTTTATTATCTTGGAATCTCCAGCATCTGCAGTTCCCATTATCTCTGAGGCCTTGTTTACTGTTCCTTTTCCTATCATGTAAAGATTCCCCATTTCTTCAGTCCCTACTCGTGGGTCATGTTCCTCATTGTAAATGCCAGTTTAGATGTAAAATAAAATAAAGAACTGCAGACATTGAAAATCTGAAACAAAAATGAAATTGCTGGAGAAACTCAGATCTGGCAGTATTTGTGGAGAGAAAGCAGAGTTAATGTTTCATGCCTAGTTTTTTTTTGAGGCCTGAAGTATTAATGGCTTCCTGAAAGCTGGGGAGAGGGGAAACCATTGGCAGTATCTGAGAAGGGGCAATGGCTGAAGGAGATGAGCGTGAAGCCTCACAGAAATCAAAGGTATTATGGGAATTCATTTCAGGAAATTTATGTTGGAAATGTCATATCCATAAGATGGTTTTAGAATTGAGTTGGTTCATTTGAAAAGAGTTAGTGATAACATGTTTTGAGATATCAAACATAACTCATTATTAAGCCAACAATTGTGCTTGTTTTTTGAGAGCCCATCTGTTTATGGAAGCAACTGTCTCTTGGAGGACATGAAAGAAGAATTGACCTAAGTTGAAAGTGATCCTAGGCCACTCCTCAGAGCATTGAATTAGTTTGTTTCTGAGTTCAAAAGCTCCCATCATTTTGATGGTGTCGACCAGCCTCCACTAGAAGTAACAGAAACCTGATAACAATTTCTTCCTTTTCTATGACTGGCTGTTCAAAGAAGTCTTGATCACATTCTGCTTTATAATACATACAATCTTAATCTCCTCTGCAATGGAAACAAAACATGATGAAAATTCACACAAGGCTCTTGTGCAGTTAAAGGAGAGGAGAGAGGATGGCATTTCAACTGGAACTTTTTGTCAGACCTGAAAATATACCAGATCTGTTTTTTAGTAGGTTTGGATTTGATTATATATAAATGTAAATATAAAAGCAAAATGATGAGGATGTTGGAAATCTGGAATGAAATCATTTTGTGTACCATTCATGTCCAAAATGATACATAACCAGTAATTTATTCTTGAGGAATGCTGTTAACATGTTGCCGGTTGTGGTGAGGTAATTGCATAGAAAAATATTTTTAAAAACAAACCACTCTAGTGAAGGTGAAACTTTCCCAAGCCTTTGAAAAAGGAGTTTGTTCAGTAAAATTAGTGACTAATTATTTGGGTCTTTCTGATTATAAACCTAATGCTGTCTCTGTTTCTCTTCTGTGGTGTTTTAGATTCTGGTTCAGAGAACTGCCGATCAGTGATACAGGAACATGCCACGGCACTTGGACTGGCCATATTCGGCTTGCTAGTGGAACGTTGTGTTGAACAGTTAAAGGAAACTGCTAGAGGCAAGTGCTAATGTCTATAACTGTGACCTTTCTTTCTTGGCTTGAATCTGACAATGAAGCGCCAGTCTTTCTACTTCCTACTGTCTTAAGTGTTGGCATATTTCTTTCAAGGTGAAATAAGTGCATCAAATTGGCACTTTTTAACAAGGTGGTACTCTGAATTTACAAACTCCTAATAGTTTGGTCATTACCTAGCTCCTGCACTTAGCAATTTGGTTAATACTTGGTGGGCCAATTTTACAATGTGTGTTCATATTCAGCTAAAAGTCTTTAGGCTGAAATGGCTGAACAGGCCAACCAGAGAAGAAAGATTGCTCAGTGTAGCTTAAGATTGAGTGACAAGGTGTAGGTTTTGCCCCAGTTCTACATGCATCCTGTTTGCATTCCTAATGTTCCTGTATCCTGCAAGGTTATTCCAATTGTAGATAGATACATACGGCACAGAAAGGAGACCTTTCTGCCCAGTATACCTGGCTCTTTGAGAAACCTATTTAATTTGCTCCACTTTCTCTTTTCCCATTACCCTGCAAAACTTTTCAAACATGTAATCAATTCTTGTCCTTTTGCAAGCCAACTTAAATTTGTGCTGTCTGATTACTGACACTTTTTTCTCCCTATCTAGTTGTTGAAACCCCATATAATTTTAAGCAACTTTATTAAATCACCCCGAATCACCTTTAAAGTTTAGGCCTTGGGTGTTTGGAGGGAAAGAAAATTGCCAAAAATCAAAGTGTTGCATGTGTGGAGGTTGAAATACTAAGCGATGAATTGAAGTGGCTGATTCCTTTTCTACACACTTTGTGCTGTTACCAGACTTGAATATTTTTGTATTGTCCTCTTGTGTTAGGATCTCTGGTATCCATCTGTTCAAAATGGATTATAATGTATTTCTGGCATCTAGTCTGAAAATAAATTTCTCTCACTTGGTCCCCTGTTTAAAATATTCAATCTGAGGTAACGCAAAATTCAAGGCATATTATTAATTGTTTATCTCCCCTTGGCCATCATCTGTGCCTTTCTGACCTTGGATGTTCCATTGCGGTCTTTTCTTCCTTCCCATCTTTCATTCTCCATAAACTTCAACGTATCTAAACCCCTGCTTCCCCATGCCCTATCCTGTAGAAGGTCTGGTTCACCTATTACAGTCTGTCCTTGTTGACCCATGTTGGCTCCTACATCTATAGTGTTTCCAATTTAAAGGCCTTGCATGCGTGGACTTGTCTCACCCTACCTCTGTAATCTCCCCTACAATATTAGCAAGCCATTTTCCAAAACCCATCCATTCCTCTACATTTAGCTTTTGTTCATCTCCATCTTTCTTCCTACAGTAGACAATTAAGAGTTCAGTCTTTACACACTGGAATTATATTCATTTGAATCTGCACATCCAACTCTTTCTGATCCATCTATGCAATCCTTAAATCATGCATCTTCGCCCAAGCTTTCTATCTCCCATTCTAACATTTCCTCCTAACACCTGTATCTCTTTTTGCTTATTACATCTGTAAAATACGTTGTGATATTTTTCCATCGTAAAGATAATGAGCAAGTTGATTTTTGCAAGTATAGGAAGAAACATTATATTAACATGCCATGCAAACCTGGTATTGATTGAACTTGTTCACTTGTATTTGGCTGATGGAAAGTTTTCCCCTTTTTTGCCTATTTAAATTACTGTAATCATTAGCTCTGATTAGGTTCTCTTTCTCCTGTGAATGATGTGTCGCTGCAATAATGTACTGACAGTCACCAGGAGCTCGCAATTAGTTGTTAATAATTTATTTGGATCATGTTTGGATGCCCTGAATAAAGATTACATCTGAAGAATGGACAATTCAGATCTTAAGTTTTTAAAGATTCTTGTGAATGAGGCCATTTCTTTCTCTTTAGCTCTCTGGAACACTTGCAATTGATTCCTCAGTTAGAGCTGGTTTCTCTCCATAACTTATTGTCACATTGGCCTCAAAGTTTCCATCATGGGTGCATGGTACTCAAGTTGTTTCTGTGTTACTTTTGAAATTGGCATTAACTGACTGACTATAAATTATAAAGACTTCCACACTATCTGTTACAGGCTATTTTGCATGAGTTCAGGATTATTTTGATGCATACAGGGTCTGTTTCCATGCTGTATGGCTCTGTGGCAAACAAGTAATATGGTAACCTCTGAGAGTACCTACAGTCTTTTAAAAAAAACACTTAAATAATTTTACAGCTTAAATAGTCATTTTTATGTGATTGTGTTTCTTTTCTGATGATTTAAGAGTACCTATATGCAGCATCCTAGCTGGTTGGCAGTGAACAATAATACAGTAGTTCAATCTCACATACGTCAACTTAATCTCCAATGAGTTGCTCGATTAGTTTATGTTCATCTACTGTCCCCTTAATTTAAAATACAACCATGATATTGCAAGTATCTATAACTATTTCTAACTTGTGTTCACCGTGTAATCCCCATAAAATTAATATGCTGAGAGTGATGATTGTTCAGAAGGTATATTGTACTGTGATGTTTTATCAGTCATGGGAAAATTATTATTAATATTTTAATTATTTTATTAATTTTACTTTAATAGGAAGTTAAAATCTTACAATTTTAGCAACAGAAACAGCTTGCTCAGGCCTGTTCTCACTGGTTCTATATTGTTTTTGTAATTTGGGCAAACTGACAAGGCTGTCCATCCCAAGTTGTGCCTAGACCGTTAAAAGCCAACCACAGAATGAGGCAGGAGTTACAAGCAGCTCAAATCAGGTAGAGAGTCTCTTCCTCTGGGAGGTGAGCCTGAACCACATCAGTGAACCAGTTGGATTTGTATTACAGCAAAACAGCTGCTTTCATCATCATTTCTGGTATCAAACCACAGATTTATTGAGTTCAGTTTTACTAGTAATCATGCTGAGATTTGATTTCTCAGCCTCTTGGTTGCTAGTTCAGTGCCATAATTTGTAAGTATTACTACTGTAGGTGTAAGGAACAAGCTGATTAATTCTGCCACTGTTGAATTCAGAATAGCTATTTCTGAAATGAGGCAAAACTGCAGCTATGGTGGCAAAGGACAGCGTTGTGTTAGCCCTCTAAGCTTTTAACTGTGGTCATACCTTGTTAATGCTTTGCAAATCTCTCTAGAAATCATGTTTTAAAACCTGGATAAATGGGCTGTCACTCAGTAGGTGTCTGACATTGCCAAAGGGTCTCACTCAGGAGGTCCTTTTAATGGAACAACTTGGCTCAAGAGGAAGTCTGTCAAGATGCTTCTTTACAGGATTGGTTCATGCAATAAGCCTTGGAAGGTTGTTTAATGATTGATTGACAAAGAAAGTTAATTCAGAAGGTCTCTCTCTAGGTTTGGTTTTCCAAAAGGCTTACTTTTCTGATAAGAGCAGCCATTTTTTAGACATGAGCAATGTTAGGTGTTAAGTACATTTTTGGAAGGCCTTCATTATTGCTGTTGGTGGACCTGTTGTGCAAATGGAAAATGGAAAACTCTCCTACTACCTGCTCAGTTCTGGAAAGCTCAAGTCAAGACTATTTCTGATTCAAGATTTAGTGGGCATGTACCTGTATAAAGAATTACTGTTTCTTCTGAAATATGAAGTGTTGCAGAATGAGGAGTAGGCTTCCTCTGTACTGTGGAGGTTCCATAAATAGAAGTGTGTAACATTCAATCCTTTAAACACATTGGGCTTGATTTTTTGATCCTGTTGGGAGTGGAAATATGGAAATGATTAAAAATAGCATCATTGGCTGGTGGGCCAGGCCTCTCGCTCTATCTTGTCCTCAGGTTGTTTTCCTCGAGACAGTATTATTCATGTGGATGTGGCTGGGAGTCAGTCCAGCTTGTTAACTGTGCTTGATTCAAGAGAGCAATGTGAAAAGTTCCAATCAGTTTCAGCACAAGCTAGTTTTAGTTGCCTGTAAACGATCTCTTGCTGACAGACTGGGAGTCCAGTACTTCAGGCTTATGTACAAGCCTCCCCATTGTTGCTGTCCCACCTTCAAGCTGATCTGTTCCTCCATGTACTATAGCATGTCACTTCTCCAAACTTAGTGTACAAAGTCTTTATCTTGATTCTTAATTGCCAGCAGGATCGTAACACCACCTCCTTCTATAATGTGTGAGGTTATTAACCCCCTTCTTTCTGTAACATGTGGAGTTTACATCACCTCCTGGAACATGTGTCATCACCCCATCCCCTTCCATTACTGAAAGATGTCTAAGTTTTCCAACTTCAGAAATTCTTACGATATTCCATGTTATCGGATATACAATTACAAAATGTGGCAGGTTGAATACATGATTTTGAAAACTACCTGACTGTACAGCCCAAGAATATTTGAATTCATCTGCTCCAAAAACAGTTATCCATACTATCACACTTCATAATTTTGAACTGTTATAACTTGAACTGATCCTCTAACCCAAAGGCAGTTGGATTCTAAGGATTCTACTGGATTCTGAAGATAGAGTTCTGAAGAATGATCCCGACCTAAACATCGACTCTTCCTGCTTCTCTCCTGCTGCCTGACATGCTGCGTTCCTCCAGCTCCACACTGTGTTATCTCTGACTCGAGCATTTACAGTTTTTGGTATCTTTAGTGTCATTTCATTGCGGGACAGACTGAAGCAGTGTGCAGTGTGAGGAACATCAGCGCCACACTGAACTTTGTTTATTCTGCTTATAGGCGTATGTTTGGATAACCAGACGAGAGTACTGGTGCATTCCTCCCAGCTAATGAATATTCAGTGTTGAAAATTCCATGCAGTTTATGTACATCTCAGTTTCCATTTATTTCAAAATGAATTTATCTGCTGATTTCCTGTTCATAGAACATAGAACAATACAGCACAGAACAGGCCCTTCGGCCCTCGATGTTGCACCGACCTGTGAACTAATCTAAGCCCCTCCCCCTACACTATCCCATCATTATCCATATGCTTATCCAAGGACTGTTTAAATGCCCCTAATGTGGCTGCGTTAACTACATTGGCAGGCAGGGCGTTCCACGCCCTTACCACTCTGAGTAAAGAACCTGCCTCTGACATCTGTTTTAAATCTATCACCCCTCAATTTGTAGCTATGCCCCCTCGTACAAGCTGAAGCCGTCATCCTTGGAAAAAGACTCGTCCACCCTACCTAATCCTCTGATCATCCTGTATGTCTCTATTAAATCCCCTCTTAGCCTCTTTCTCTCCAATGAGAACAGACCCGAGTCCCTCAGCCTTTCTTCATAGGGCCTGCGCTCCAGACCAGGCAACATTCTGGTAAGTCTTGTCTGCACCTTTTCCAATGCTTCCACATCCTTCCTGTAATGGGGCAACCAGAACTGCACGCAGTATACCAAATGAGGCTGCACTAGCATTTTGTACAGTTGTATCATGACATCACGGCTCCGGAACTCAATCCCTCTACCAACAAAACCTAACACACCGTAAGCATTCTTAACAGCACTATCAACCTGGGTGGCAACTTTCAGGGATCTGTGTACATGGACACCAAGATCCCTCTGCACGTCCACACTACCAAGAATCTTTCCATTGACCCAATATTCTGCCTTCCTATTATTCCTCCCAAAGTGAATCACCTCACACCTCACACCTCACACCTCACACCTCACACCTCACACCTTCCTAAGAGAATACCCCCTGATTTGATGTAAATTTTCAGAACTTGAAGGTCATTGACCTGTGTTGGCCTGTCACTGAGAAGTTTTCTCTAACAAAGATTGATATTTTCCTTGACTTTCAATGAAATGTTCCTTTACATTAGTTAAGTCAGTCTGACTCTGACCCAGGTCTGAGCTAGTTTTGCGAGACTAACTATTAATACACTACTCATATCCTATCTATCCAATTCACTAAACTCATTTGGTTCTTCCCAATTCCCTTCTCCATAAACTCCAAGATAGGACATAATATAATCTAAAATTACAAATTTAACTTTTCTATCACTACAGATGAGCTTAGAAAATAGGAGTGTGCTGCATCATTGAATAGGTCATAGTCTTGCCTTTCAAATCCCACATTTCCATCTGCCCCAATAACCTTTGACCTCTTGCCGAACTGGAAACTCTCTTTATCTTAAAAGTATTCACTGATTATGCCTCCATCACCTTCTGAGCAGTGTGTTCCAAAGTTGCACAGCCCTCTTGGAGAAAAAAATTCCCCTCAATCCCTGTCCTAATGTGGTGAACCGTAATTTTAAAACAGTGCCACCAAATTCTGGACTCCACAGGAGCAAACAAACTTTCCTCATGCACCTTGTCAAGACCATTCAGGATCTTGTAGACTTGCATCAACACCCTCACTTTTCTAAACTGCAGTGGAAACATGCTCAGTGTGTACAACCTTGTCTCAACAGCCAGCTCATTCCAGGTGTCAATCCAGTAAACCACCTCTGAGCCATTTCTAAACGTTTCCATCCATCCTTAAGTAAGGAGACTGAAACTGCATGCAATATTGAAAATTTGGTGTCACTAACTCCCTGTATAACTGGAGCAAAGCATCCTTACTTTTAAGTTAAATTACTTACATAGTAAAGTCTAGCATCCCATTCGCCTCTTGATTGCATACATTAGCTGCATGCTAATGTTTTGATTCATCCATGAAAATGCCTAAATTCTCCTGCATCTCAAAATTCTGGAGTCTGTTTAAGTGAAATTCTGCTTTTGTGTTCTTCATGCTAAAGCGAACCCAGATTATACTCCCATCTGCATAATTTTTGCCAACTTTCTCAACATATTGAAATTCATCTGAAACTTCCTTGTATCTTTATAACATCCTATCCTACCTGTTGTAACAACCCACTGAGGTAGTGCACTGGAAATCACGCCCCATTAATCCCAGAATGGCCTCATGAAAAAATGTGAACAAACTGTCAAAGATTTCCAATTTACCTGAATGAATTCAGGTTAAAAGAAAACGCTGATGAGGTCTCTGTACTTCACAAGAAACCAACTGTTATTACAAACTACCTCTTCAACCAATGACTCAAAGAAAATATGAACTGTCAATTTATAATGTACAATGTAAACTCCACTCCTTCTTTATTCCCCTCCCCCTTAACAAACGGACACACAAAAACAGACAAGACTTGGATGTTAAGCGTGGAAAATGTAGAAGTGAACGTTTGAGAGTTGAAGAAATTATCTGGTTTACTGTTGACCTTTGTTCAAAAACAGATTTGTTCAAACAAAAATGATTTGAAGTGAATGAAATAAAAATACTGCAGACGCTGAAGATGTGAAACAAAAACAAAGCCTGGGAGAAACTCCGTGGGTCTGGCAGCATCTGTGGAGAGAGAAACTGAATTAATGTTTTGAATGCCATGACTTTTTTTGGAGCTATGTGAATAGCAGGGTCAACACGTTGTTTTCGAAAAGCCACGAATGATGGAGAGCTGTGTTGGAGAGGGTGGAGCAGCAGTTTTATCAATTATTGTATCCATGAGGCCACTCCAAATCATCCTGGTCTGTGGAATGGCTGCAACCTGTGTTGCAAGCAGGATGTTACTGTGTATATCTGTACAAGCTGACATATTTGCACATAGCATGTATTTATGGTTGACTGTTAGATCTTTTATGTGCTTGCTTACTTGTTCCTTTTCAAAGTATCCACGTGTCTCACCAGTTGTCTATATCTTGGTGATGCAATTCAGGATGGGTTTTGGGAAGACAGACTTTTTTCTCTCTTTCTAATGTCCAGTGGAAATGAAAAGCTTTGTTCTTGTTTCTGGTGATCAGACACACAAAAGCTGAAATGCCTTGGAACCCAATCCGTCTGGAACATATTGCAGTAACTTAAATAACACTGTGATTTTTAAAGTACTGGTCTCAACAGAATGCCATGGGCACAGCCTTAAAATTAGAGGGGGTAAATTTAAAACTGAAATGAGACGACATTTCTTCAGCCAGAGAGTGGTGGGTTTGTGGAATTCATTGCCGCAGAGTGCAGTGGAGGCCGGGATGTTGGATGCCTTCAAGGCAGAGATCGACAAATTTTTGATCTCAGAAGGAATCAAGGGCTACGGGGAGAGTGCAGGGAAGTGGTGTTGAAATGCCCATCAGCCATGATTTAAATGGCGGAGTGGACTTGATGGGCTGATGGCCTTACTTCCACTCCTAAGTCTTATGGCCTTATAATGCTGCATATCCCATTGCCCACTGAAAGAAGAATGCAGGATATTGCTGGTTATGACTCCTATTTTGGGTTCATTACATTTGCTAGGCTTTGCATATGAAAAACAGAACCTATCATTGTCCAAGAGATAGTAAGAACGGCTGATGCTCGAGTCACTGGAGCTGGAGGAGCACAGCAGGTCAGGCAGCATCAGAGGAGCAGGAAAGTTGACGTTTCAGGTCAGGACCCTTCTTCAGAAATGGAAGGGGCAGATCCGTCAATGTGATCTGTTGCATCGACTGCTCCTGATGTGGCCTCCTCTACATCAGTGAGACCAAATGGAGACTCACCTGCTTTGTAGAGCACCTGCCTTCTGTTCATGGCACTCGACAACACCTTCCAGTCGTGAACCATTTCAAATCCCACTCCCGCTCCCTGGTTGACATTTCCGTCATGGGCTTCCTCCAGTATCACGATGATGCCACCTGGAAACTGGAGGATCAGCACCTCTTATTCCACCATGGAAGCCCATAACCCAATTGTCTAAATGTGGACTTTACCAATTTCAAAACCTCCTCATCCCATGACCAACCCACCACCTAGACCTGACACAACCTGTGGACCGAGAACACCAACTGCACCTCCCAGTCGCGAACCATTTCAACTCCCCCTCCCATTTCTCAAATGACATGTCCATCCTGGGCTTCCTGCAGAGCCACAACGGTGCTATCCGAAGGTTGCAGGAACAGTAACTCATATTCCGCTTGGGAACCCTGCAGCCCAATGGTATCAATGTGGACTTGACAAGCTTCAAAATCTCCCCTTCCCCCTCCCACATCCCAAAACCAGCCCAGTTCGTCCCCTCCCCTCCACTGCACCACACAACCAGCCCAGCTCTTCCCCTCCCCCCACTGCATCCCAAAACCAACCCAGCTTGTCCCTGCCTCCCACCTATCTGCTCCTCCCACCCCCATCTCCTACCTACTAACCCCGTCCCGCTACCTTGACCTGTCTGTCCTCCCTAGACTGACCTATCTCCTCCCTACCTCCCCACCTATACTCACCTCTCCTGGCTCCATCCCTGCGTCTTTCCCTATGCCATTTCTGAAGAAGGGCCTAGGCCCAAAACGTCAACCTTCCTGCTGCTGTAATGCTGCTTGGCCTGCTGTGTTCATCCAGCTTTACGCCTTGTTATCTCATCATCTCTCCCACTTATCCACCCTCCCACCTCACTGACCAATCCCCACCATGCCTACTTGCACTCACCTATCACCATCCAACCTACCTTCCCCACCCCACCCTCCCTCTCTATTTATTTCCCATCTCCCTTCCCCCTTCACCCTCCCCCATTTCTGAAGAAGGGTCCCAACCCGATATGTCAACTTTCTTGCTCATCTGATGCTGCCTGGCCTACTGTGCTCCTCCAGCTCCACGCCGTGTTGCCTCTGTCATTGACCGAACTGTGCAGAGCTTGATTTGTCAGCAATAGCTCTGTGATCTTGTACCCATTTCATTTAGATTCGACCATGTGTTTTTTTTCCCCTTGGGATATCTAAAGGGAGTAACGGACATATCGTGTAGATTACAATTTGTTTACATTTCTGACTTGTACCAAATGCTGCTGGCAATTGATGATACAGCATTGCATTGCAATCAGTCTGCTTCTCAGATTCAGGACACTGCCATAACTTGAAATGAAAATGACTAGAACAGATCTCTGGAACATACTGCAATAACTTAAAAACACAAGTGATTTTTAAGGTACAGGTCTCAACAGTATGTTGCACATCCGATTGCCCATTGAAGGAAGTATGCAGGATATCCTGGTAAGCATGTGGTCCTTCCAGGTTGAAGCCCAGCCCAGAGTAGTAATGAATATCTTCATTGTGCTGGTTTTAGTTATCTTAACTCCATTGACAGTTGGTGCAAATCTCAGCTTATACCTTCTTTGGCCATCACTTAGTAAAAATTCTGGTTGAATTCTGGACTTCCTCCGGTTTGAGTAATTCTCCTCATTTCCTCTTGAGGGTTAACCTCAAGTGGAGGAAGCAGGAAACTGATGGGTGATGCAAATAAAATAATTCTATGTTCAAGGAAGGAGGGAGACTGAAAGCAGGAAACTATATGCCAGTTATCCTAATATCTGTCATTGGGAAAATGCTAAAATTCATTATTAAAGAGTTAATAAGGCATTTAGAAAAATGTATTTCAATCAGGCCAAGTCAAGACGATCTGGGAAAGGAAAATAGTGTTTGAAGCATTTGATAGAACTATTTGAGAATGTAACAAATAGGTTGGATAAAGGGGAACTAGAAGATGCAGTGTGTTTGGATTTCCAAAAGTCATTCAACAAGGTGCCACATAAAAGGTTGCTGGACAAAATAAGATCTCCTTGGGGTGACATATTAGCATGGACAGAGATTAGCTAACCAACAGGAAACAGCCTGGGTAAATAGGTTATTTTCAGGTTGGCAAACTAAAACAAGTGGAATGCTGCAGGTGTCAGTGCTGGAGCCACAACCGTTTACGACCTAGATTAATTACTTGGATGAAAAGACTGACTGACTGAAGCCAAATTTTCTGATATGCTAATTGAGAAAGCAAATTGTGAGGAGGATGCCAAGAGTCTGCAAAGGGATATAGATAGGTTAAGTGAGTGGGTACAGATTTGCAGCTGGAGTATAATATGGGAAAATGTGAGGTTGTTCATTTTGGCAGGAAGATTGGAAAAACAGAATATTATTTAAATAGGGAAAGACGACAGAACTAACTTAGGTGTCCTTGTACATGAATCTCAAAAAGTGAGCATGCTGGTACAGCAAGCAGTTGGGAACGTGAATGCAATATAAGTCTTCATGGCAAAAGGGAGGGAGAACAAAAGGCTTGGGGCAACTGTATAGAGCATTAGTAAGATTACAGTTTTGGTCTCTATTTTAAAAAGATCTTACTTGCATTGGAGATGGTTCAGAGTAGATTCACTAGCTGATTTCTATTTTGAAGGCATTGCCTCATAACGGTGGAACAGGTTTGATGTGTATTCATTGAGTTTAGAAAAATGAAGGGGAATCTCATTGAAACAAAGTTCTGGTAGGGTTGAACAAGTTGGATGCAGGGATGAAGTTGAGGGGGTCTAAAACAAGAGATCAGGCTCTCAGGATGCAGAGGATGCCATTGTGGACTCAGATGAGGAGAGATTTCTTCTCCCTTTGGAATTATAGAGTCATAGTCATAGAGTTATACAGCACGGAAACAGACCCTTTGGTCCAACCAGTCCATGCCGAACATAATCCCAAGCCAAACTATCCCACCTGTCTGTTCCTGGCACGCCCCTTCCAAACCTTTCCCACTCATGGACTCATCCAAATGTCTTTATAAGATTGTAATTGTACTGGCATTCGCCACTTCCTCAGAAAGCTCATTCCACACGAGAACCACCCTTTGTAAGCCATTCGTCTGTTATGTTATTTTTAAATCTCTCTCCTCTCATCTTAAAAAAGTGCTCCCAAGTCTTGAAATTCCCCATCTTAGGGAAAAGACAACTGCCATCAACTCTATCCATACCTCTCACTATTTTATAAACTTCTTTCAAGCCACCTTCCAGCCTCCTACACTCCAGTGGAAAAATATCCCATCCTATCCAGCCAAAACTTATAACTCAAGCCTCTCCTACCTGGCAGCAAACTGGTATAACTTTTCTGAACCCTCTCCAGCTTGGTAATTCCTTCCTGTAATTGACCGGTCAAAACTGGACTCAGTGTTGCAGAAGAGGCCTCATCAATGTCCTGTACAATCTCAGCATAATGTCCCAATTCCTATGCTGAAAGAACTGAGCAATGAAGGCAATCATGCCAAATACCTTTTTAACCATCGTGCTTATATGTGATGCAAAAGCTAAATGAATTTATGTACCTGCACCCAAGTCCATCTGTTCTACAACACTACTCAAGGCCCTACCATTAATTGTACAAACCCTTGTTCTTTTTTTGTACCAAAATGCAGCCATTGAATATATTTAAGAAATAACATTTCTCAATACAAAAGACTTCGAGGTCTGGGGGTGTGAGTGTGAAAACGGAGTTAAAATATGAGCATAATGGTGAAGTAGGCTCAATGGGCCAAATGGCCTTCTCTTCTTGTTTTTTTCTGTATTCCTAGCCAATGAAATGTATAGGATGCTCGGAGAATCTTGAACTAGGTTCACAGTTCCAAAATAAAGGCACTCCCATGTAAGATAACAGACTGTGGAGCTGGATGAACACAGCAGGCCAAGCAGCATCAAAGGAGCAGGAAGGCTGCCATTTTCTGAAGAAGGGTCTTGACCCGAAACAGCAGCTTTCCTGCTCCTCTGATGCTGCTTGACCCGCTGTGTTCATTCAGCTTCACACCTTGTTGTCGCAGATTCTCCAGCATTGGCAGTTCCTACTATCTCTGTAACACTCCCATATAAGATTGGAATATTGTGAATTTCCTCCCATGGTTTTTTAGTCTTTGGAATTGACAAGAGATGTGTGGGAGGCAGACCTAGAGCTGAATTTGAGACCATAATCATACCAACCATGATCTTATTGAATGGCTATTTCATATTTTCTTCTCAGGGAATTAGACTGTTGTTTTGTACAATTCTGCAGGCAAATTACTGAGTTCCTGTAAACAGTATTGAGATATTTGATTGGTTTGTTTGATTTTCTCCTTCTGGTCTGCCCAATAAATGTTGGCCAGACCCTTAGTAGAAGCTCTCCTACTCATCCTCAGGTACTGCCTCCGTAGTTTGTGTTATTATCTGGTAGGACCTGGCAGGGTCCTGAGACCAAATGGAACAAAAAATCAAGGGATGGTTATATGTTGATTAGAGGACAATTGGGTGAATGCTTGACTTGGTATGTGAAGGCTCTTATGGTGCAGTGGAGTTTCCCTCCCTCTGGGGTTCAAGTCCTCCTGTTCCAGAGGTGTGTAATACTGTCAGTGAACTGGTTGATTAGAAAATATCTATGGAAGTAGGGAATGTGTAGATAGTGTTTTGGAGATTTATGATGTGTGTGTTGGGTTAAAGTTTTCCTCAAGCAGACTTGGAAGAGCATCCGAAAGATGAGCTGAAATGGAAGACTTTAAGAGACTGGGTCACCAGTAGCTCAGTACTGACATTGGTGCAGTCACTACTGAGACAGGGTGAACTGAAGAAGTGGAGAAATAGTTCAAGGTAACAATCCATGTATGAGGTTGAAGACGAGAAAGGGAAAGACAACTGAGGTCATGATCTTTAGACACACTGTAGGAAGTGCACGTAGGATATATGGATCAATAAATCTGCAGTTATATTGCCCTAAACAGAAACCACGGACAGTAATTGCAGTTCCCTTTTTCCTTCTATTCTTTCATGGAATGTGGCAGGACTACAGAGCATTGATCTTATCTGATTCACTGGTTGTGGGATCATTGCTATTTACATAGGGACAATAACAAAACAGGTTTATAGGTTCACATTAATATTATGCTGGGCAATTTATTTAGATACATATCCAGGAGTGGTTCAGGTAAGCTGGAAAATCCACATAGAGGTAATGGTGGGTCTGGAAGCTTTGGTTTTGGTGTTGTTGGGCAGGTGCATTCTGGAAGCAGGGTATAGTTGACGGAGAAAATACAGGTGATTTCTGTGTCCATATTCTTCATCTGCAGTCAAAAAGCTTTTGACAATGAGTTAATTTGGTGTCAAATCTGCAGCACTGACTATTTTTCTTCCAGAGAAGTGGAGGTTTAGGCAGTAAGTCATTTAACACAGAGATTGCACATAACTCGCATGGTAATACAGCTCATGCATAACTTTGTATTTAGGCCATTATTTTGATGAGAGCGCGTATAACCCAGTTGTGTCGTAAAGTTTACCTGTTCACAGCATTGTCAAAGACAGCACAAGTATAGGTTCAAAGTGGATTTGAGTTGAGGCACGTTAAACTGCTTTGTATTGGCTTGGATTTGTTAAAACCAGGACACACTAAGTAAGGACCTGTGTACAATGGATAAAGTCATGTTCTTTTCACTCATGGGATGAGGGCACTATCTGATTTCTAGCTGACGAGGGCACGATTGACTTCCGAGGTCCAAGAGTATGGCCTTCCCCAAAAATAGCATATGTTGACGAAACTTGGATTAATTTCACTCACAACAGTCTGAGTGTAGATCAACCAACATTATAACAGAAACAATGTCTACAGGTTTAGTACCAGAGGACTGGAGGATTGCAAATGTTGTGCCCTTGTTCAAGAAGGGCAGCAGGGATGACTCAGGTAATTATAGACCTGTAAGCCTTACATCTGTTGTAGGAAAAGTTTTTGAAAGGATTATAAGAGGTAGGATTTATAATCATCTAGCAAGCAACAATTTGATTGGAGATAGTCAGCATGGATTCATTAAGGGCAGGTCGTGTCTCACAAACCTCATTAAGTGTTTTGAGAAGGTGACCAAGCATGTGGATGAAGGAAGGGCAGTTGACATGGTGTGCATGGACTTCAGTAAAGCCTTTGATAAGGTTCCACATGATAGGCTATTGGAAAAATTACAGAGGCACGGGATTGAGGGAGATTTAGCAGTTTGGATTAGAAACTGGCTTTCTGTAAGAAGGCAGCGAGTGGCGGTTGATGGAAAATATTCAGCCTTGAGTCAGGTCACTAGTAGTGTGCCTCAAGGATCTGTTTTGGGACCACTGCTGTTTGTCATTTTTATAAATGACTTGGTCGCAGGCATAGGTTAGTAAGTTTGCAGATGACACTAAATTTGCTGGAGTGGTGGACAGTGTGGAAGAATGTCGCAGGTTGCAGGGAGGCTTGGATAAACTGCAGAATTGGGCTGAAAGGTGGCAAATGGAGTTCAATGCAGATAAATGTGGGGTGATTCACTTTGGGAAGAATAATAGGAAGGCAGAATACCGGGTCAATGGAAAGCTTCTTGGTAGTGTGGCTGTGCAGAGGAATGTTGGTGTCCATGTACATAGATCCCTGAAAGTTGCCACCCAAGTTGATAGTGCTGTTTATGAGGCTTACGGTGTGTTAGGTTTTATTGGTAGAGGGATTAGGTTCCGGAGCCGTGATGTCATGCTGCAATTGTACAAAACGCTAGTGCGGCCTCATTTGGAATATTGCGTGTAGTTCTGGTCACCCCATTACAGGAAGGATGTGGAAGCATTGGAAAAGGTGCTGAGGAGATTTACCAGGATGTTGCCTGGTCTGGAGCGCAGGCCCTATGAAGAAAGGGATTTGGGTTTGTTCTCATTGGAGAGAAGGAGGCTAAGAGGGGATTTAATAGAGACAAACAGGATGATCAGAGGATTAGATAGGGTGGACAATGAGAATCTTTTTCCTAGGACGATGACTTCAGCTTGTACAAAGGGGCATAGCTCCAAATTGAGGAGTGATAGATTTAAGACAGATGCCAGAGGCAGGTTCTTTACTCAGAGAGTGGTAAGGACGTGGAATGCCCAGCCTGCCATTGTAGTTAACTCAGCCACATTCGGGGCATTTAAACAATCCTTGGATGAGCAGATGGATAATGATGGGATAGTGTAGGGGGAGGGGCTTAGATTAGTTCACAGGCCGGTGCAACATCGAGGGCCGAAGGGTCTGTGCTGCACTGTATTTTTCGAAGTTCTATTACAGCAACTGTAAGTTTGCTTGTTGTCAGTTTCTGGATCTTCTCTGTTGTCTTCAGCCCGCTCATCATTTGAGTTTAGAAGGCTATATCCATTTAATATATTTTCAGTCTCCCCAGAGGTTTTGATTTCCAATCTCAGTTTTAATTTGCTTAGAACCTGGAAAGTTCAATTTCCTTTTTGAATTAGAATCTGCCTTAAAAACTACTCGCATTGAAACTACAGATTCTTCTCATACGCGAGCGGCCTCGATTGTATTGCTTTGCTAAATTATCAGAATATAATGAATCGTCATGTGCAGTGTATCAGTTTATTCAAAAGGCATGAGAACCCAAGAAGCAGGAAAGACCTGTTCAGCTCATCAAATCTACCTGATCTATCCAGAATCGCACTTCCTATGTGAATGCTAAGCTTCTTCCCCACTTTGCCCTCATTTAGTGCTACTGGAAACTTTATAACCCATCCCCACTTCTGAACAGGTGTCAACTCAACTCCAGTGGAAGATGAGTTAGCAAGATGTAGTGCGATGAACACAGCAGGCCAAAGAGCATCAGAGGAGTAGGAAAGCTGATGTTTTGGGTCAAGACTCTTCTTCCAAAGAAAAATTTTAGTTTGTTCTCTCTGATTTTGTCTGGACTACTTTTTGGTGATATGTGACATGCTCTGTTTATTACTAACTCTAAAAATTATAAGTTTGGAACATGAATGAATGGGCCTTTGAACAGACTTGTCATGCATTCTGTGAAATGGTGTTGGAGAAAAATCAAGAGCTAAATTTTAAAAATAACAATTGCTTCTGTCATTTTTCTTCTACATCTTAACAGATGTAGAACAGCATTGCAGGCCTCAAACAGTTAATAAATTGCAGGGAAAGGTGATTGACGTATTTTATTTTCTCACAAACTCTTGTGTTTCCATTCTGTCTTAGCCTAGGGTCGTGGGTCAGTCATCCTCCGATTGAAAAACAATGGGAATGTGAAGGCAGTGTTTCTCCATGTATCCGATAACCCCGTGCTTTCTATTTTGTTTTTGTTTTTTTTCCTATAGATTACACTGTACTGCACTGTGTGAAATAATAATGTGGATTCTGGGAAGGTCATACTGGAATCCGTTTTTATAAATACTTTTCACTGAGGATTCAATGTAAAGTGGTCTGAGATTTAGCTGCCAGTAGTATGAATCCAGCATTTACAGGTTTAAAAAAAAATCTGCACTTGAACTTCTCCAGCATTTAGGGAACTGCATTTGTCTCTGTAAAAGAATACCTTTAATTGTACAATATCCATTCCTTGCAAAATAGTTGAAAAAATATTACTGTCAACAGAAGGAAATCAAAAAGAAAGTACCGGTGCAGAGTTGAGAGATGAAGGAAAGGTGTTAGAAATTTTCTTGGTGGTTTTAGTCGATCTGCGGTAAACCTGAAGACTACTGTACAGCTTTTGTGACTCCTCTTTGCAAAATGAACTCAATCTTGATAACTGTGAACCTCTAACTCAGCTAGCAAACTTAAATGTGTTACGTATAAAATCAGAGGTTATGCATTGTTGGCATTACCCATCCCTAATTGTCCATAAGGTGGTGATACCATAGTGTTAAGGTAGAAGTTCCAGGATATTGACCCAGTGAAAATGAAGAAACAGCATTATGCTTTCAACTGCCTAGGTGCTGGAGTCATCTCTGCAAACTTACCTGTCTTTTCTATTTGATTTCCACTTCTACTGTGCTCCTTAAAGAGTGATTTTGTGGCCGAATTGTTGCTTTGTATGGCTGAGTGTCAAATCTTGTTTTATAGCATTGCTGTGAAATGCCTCAGGAAATGATATGTGCCATATAAATAAAGTTGTTGCTGCGTGTGTGCCACTTGCAGGTGATGCTGTTCCTGCTGCCCCTCTGTGGTAGAGGTTATGGTTTGGAAAGTGCTATGAAACCTTAGTGAATTGCTGCATTGTCTTTTAGATGGTACGTACTGCAGCAATGATATATTGGGAACTTATGGTTAAGGTGATGTTTGAGGTGCCAATCCAGTGGGTTGACGTGTCCTGGTGTTGAGCTTCTAGAGCGTTAAAACAATAGTCATCCAGACAAGTGAACAGTGTTCCATCATTCTACAGTCTTGTATTTTGTAGAAAGTGGACAAGGTTTAGTGAGTCATGAGTTACATCTTGCAATTCTTAGTCCCTGATCTTCTCTTGTAGGTACAGAATTTGTGATTGACGGTGTAAAATTCAAGACAAGAAATGGTGCAATGGGTTGAACTGACTCTCCATGATGCTGTGCTATTCACCCTGAGGACAGTTGTACAGTATGTATACCGTTTGGATGGTCATGTATCGCTATTTGTAGAGAAGATTCAGCTGGGAAACTGGGCAGTCATGAAATGTCTATAGGAGATGGTAGCTTTAGGAAAGGTTGTAATCACTTATGAGGCTGGAAGTTATTGTTCGAATGCTGGAATTAGGTTCCCTTCAAAAGAACATTTCAATGTGATTACACCAACAGGGGAACTCAACAAAGGCCAGAATCCTGAAGGAGTTCAGATATATTCCAGTTCATTCAAATGTCAAATCTGCCTCCATGTGTGTGAAGGGAAGGATTTGATGAGTTAGGTCAGGAATAAACTATTCCCACTGGGTAGTGAATTTGTAATAGATCGTATAAGAACATCAAAGAACAGAGACAAAGGTTTGATGCAGCTATTTTGTTTTTCACAGATGGTTGTCAATCTTAGTTAAACCTAAAATTGGCAGAGTTTTGTAAATCGCGCATATTTCGGGATGGGGTAAAGGTGGGTATAAAGACATCACGGCTCACAGTGAAAGAGGCTCGTGGGGCAGACGGCCTTCCGTGTACCTATGTCACTCCATAAACACTGCTTTTCCACTTGCCGAGAACTTGCTTGAAATGGTCATTCACTTGATTTTTTTTAAAATTAGGTGTTAACATCGTAGTTTCTGTACTTGTGTCCCCTTGAGTAGCATCGGGTAGTTTGTACGTTATTTACTTGAAAACTGTTCTCCCCAACAACTTTATTCCTGAAGAAAACGAGTTCGCTTTCGGCTTGGTGTGTAAATGTGTTGTACTTTACTGATTCATAGATACCAGAAGCTGTGCTAAGCTCCATTACTCCTGAGGAGTTTCATCTAATATTGGCTTCTGTCTCTGGACTGATGAGAATTGCCCATGGTTTCTACTTGCAATCAGGAACCAGTTGCTGGAAAATATGAAGGCAGGACTGGGATCGGCTATGGTGCTTCTTGTGGCTGAATAGCCCAGCCATGTGGCAGTGAGTGCATGAGCTGTGATGAGAAACAATAAGCTGAAGTGAGCCTGGAAAGTTCAATTAAACTTCCATTAGCATTTTTTTTAAACTTGCCATGTCCTTGACCTAGGAATTTCAGCAAACTGTTTAAAACATTACAATTAGATTTCATAGAAAAGTGCAATGAATATTCGGCATCAGAGCTAAATCAGTCTCTAGGGGCCCATGCAGTGATGCACAGGAAGTGATGCTGTATCCTTGGTACCTTCCGTTGTTTGCTGTTATTTTCAGCATTGGTGAGATAGAGTTGAAATGCTTTAGAGCTCAAATTCATGATATTATGGATTTGTTTGCACAGCAACAGCTCTCTTTCACTGTTTTCTTTAAGTTAGGTGATTCAGACGTAAAAAAGGGACTGAGAGTGTTGCTGTGATCAGGTTGCAGATTTCAAAGCTTAGAGACTTCAGTTAAAAAAGATTTCCTGTTCATGCTTTTACTGGGATATTGCTGTCCACACATGGTTCACATCTGACATGGATGCTGCTCTTGTGTTAAAGATGTTAAAGAAGGTTGTGCAGAGGGTATGAATGAAATTGTTCTGATTAAATAGCTCTGTTGGAAGCTCACTCCTGAAAAGCTCACTCATGAAAATTCTTTTTGAAATGCCTTCATTCATTTGACTATGCCGTTGAAGCTTCGTTCACATGTTGGCCAGCCTTCTGTTTGCTGAGCTGTACACTGTGTTAACACGGTTGGTAGGTCATGTATCATAGCACGAAGGCTGGCGTAGGTTAGAACTGATAGCATAATCGCACTGCTCCCCACCCCGCCACAAAAAAAGCACCTAAAACCATTTTTCAGGTGCACTTTTTCCACTTTGTCACCAAGTTTGCTCCTCAAGTTCCTGAGCTAGCCTAGTAACTTCAGCTTCAGGTTTTAGTATCTGACCTTTTCAGGAAGGGTAGAGCAGCTGCTCAGAGAAAACTGCTGGACCTGAGAATGGTTCACATTTACTTTATGAATTGACAAGACACAGCTCAGTGATATAACAAAGTTAACAGGGTGTAGAGCTGGATGAACACAGCAGGCCAAGCTGAATCTTAAGAGCAGGAAAGCTGACATTTCTGGCCTAGAACCTTCATCCTATTATCTCTGATATAACAAAGCTCCTCAGTTTTGCCCTGTTCCACTGAGGTGGAACAGCAGAGAGCTGAAGTGGCAGAGAACGGGGAATGACTGTATAAGTTTAAAGCCAATTCTGAGTATTGGTAGGTAGCTTCAGAGTAACTGATGCTTGTAGCCTGGAAAGAAGGAAACTACTGTTCTATCCATGGTAGATGATATTATCCCCGTCGGGAAACTAAACCAAAATGTGTGAGCTGCAGGAGGTGGGTGAGATCCTAAATGAATATTTCCTGCCAGTATTTACCATGGAGAAAGATACGAAAGCTGGTGATTTGGAGGTGTAAATAGTGATGCCTTGAAAAGAGTCCACGTTGCAGAAGATGGAGTGCTGAAGGTCGGCATGGACTGGTTGGACCAAAGGGTCTGTTTCCATGCGGTATTATTTGATGACTAAGTGTACCCCAGGACATTGTAGGAGGCTAGGGAAGAAATTGCAAGACCCCTAGCGGAGTTTTTGAATCATTAACAGCCACTGGTGAAATGCCGGAAGACTGAAGGGTGACTAATGTTGCCCCATTATTTAAAGACTGCAAGAAAAAGCCAGGGAACTATAGACTAGTGAGCCTGGTGTCAGTGGTGGGTGCGTTGTTGGAGGAGATTCTGAGAGCCAGGATTTACATGCATTTGAAAAAGCAAGGGCTGATTAGGGATCGTCAGCATGGCTTTATCCATGGGAAATCGTGTTTCACAAACTTGTATGTTTTTTGTTTGAAGAGGTGACCAAGAAGATGGATGAAGGTAGACATTGTCTATGTTGACTTTAACAAGGACTTCAACAAGGTTCCACATGGTAGACTGGTTAAAAAATTTAGATTACATGGGATCCAGGCAGAGCTAGCCAGCTGGATACAAAATTGGCTTGACAGTCGGAGGTTGGTGGGTAGTGATGATAATGGGTTGTTGTTTAAATTGGAGGCATATGACCAGCAGTATGCAGCAAGGAATGATTCTGTGTCCACTGCTGTTTATTACATACACAAGTTGGTTAAAAATATAGCAGACATGGTTGGCAAGTTTGAGAATGAAATAGATGGTACAGTGGACAGTGAAGGAGGTCATCTAAGAGTACAACAGGGTCTTAATTAACTGGACCAGTGGGGCAAAGGAATGGCAGATGGCGTTGCATACAGATAAATTCAAGGTGTTCCATTTTGGTATGCGAAACCAGGGCAGAACTTACACAGTTAATGATAGGGCCCTGGGAGGCATTGTGGAACAGAGAGACCTAAGGGCACAGGTGCATAGTTCTTTGAAAGTGGTGTCACAGAGTGACAAAGGAGGTGTTTGGCATTTTTGCCTTCATCGGTCAGAGCATTGAGTGCAGGAGTCAAAACGTCACGTTACAGCTGACATCGGGAAGGCCACTTTTGGAGTACTGCACACAGTTCTGGTCACCCTGTTATAGGAAGGATTTTAGTAAACTGGAAGGGGTGCAGAAAAGATTTATTTACAAGGGTTTTACCAAGACTGCAGGATTTGCATTATAGGAGAGGCTGGGTAGGCTGGGAGCATTTTTCTCTGGAGTGTAGGATGCTGAGGGGTGCCCGAATGGAGGTTTATAAAATCAGGAGTGGCAGAGATAGGGTGAACAGTCAGTGTTTTTACCCCAGGGTAGAGGAGTCCAAAACTGGAGGGTATAGGTTTAAAGTTAGAGGGGAACCATTTGAAAGGGACCTGAGGGGCAAATTTTTTCACACACAAGGTGGTATGTATGTGGAATGAGCTGCAGAAGAAGCGGTAAAGGCAGGTGCCATTACAGTATTTAATAGACATTTGGGTAGGTACATGGACAGGAAAGGTTTAGTGAGACATGGGCCAGATGCAGGCAAATGGGGCTAG
This sequence comes from Stegostoma tigrinum, assembly GCF_030684315.1. NCBI lineage: Eukaryota > Metazoa > Chordata > Chondrichthyes > Orectolobiformes > Stegostomatidae > Stegostoma > Stegostoma tigrinum. Next base: position 48,079,109 of record NC_081380.1, read on the forward strand.
TTTGGCTTTGGAAACCTGGTTGGCACAGCTGAGTTGGGCCAGAGGGTTTGTTTTCTGTGCTGTCTGACTTTGACCCTAACCAAAAACAGAAATTACAGGTGAAACTCAGCAGTTCTGGCAGTGTCTGTGGTGAGAAAGCAGAGTTAATGTTTTGGGTCTAGTGACTCCTCTTCAGAACTGGTTCTCCACATGTGTGCACCATTTTCGGAGGTACATGTACATGAGTTAGCGTCAGAGTTAGGCCATTCGGGCTTGCAAACATGCTCCACCATTTGATAAGACGGTGGTTAATCTGTTTGTGTTCTGACTCCCATGTTCCCATCTATCCTCAAGACCTTTGATCCTCATGTCTAACAAGAATCTTTCTAGCTCCACCTTTAGAATATTCTGTGGCCTCCACTTCTGAGGGCGAGAGTTCCAGAGAGAAAAAAATTCCTCTCCTCCTTGTCTTAAAAGTGAAATCTCTAATTTTGAAATTTCCCTAATTTGGGACTCATCCATAGAGGTAACATCCTTCACTTATTCACCTTTCCAAGATCGTTCAGGACCTTATAAACTTCACTCAAATTTCACTCACTCTAGCGAGTTTCTGAGAACGAACCTTCCAGCTCAGCGAGCAAACTCACATCCATTCACTCACTCTTCTAAACTCCAATTAAAACAAGCCCAGCAGATCCAATTTTTCCACATAAGACAAATGAATCATTATAAGTATCAGTCAAGTGAACCGCCTTTGAACTGCCTGCAAAGTATTTACATCCTTCGAGATCGAAAGTGCTCACAATACTATAGATGATCTCACCAATTCCCTGTGTACCTGAGTAACTGCTCACTTTATTCACCTTGTATAATAAAGGTATTAAGATAGTAAAGGTACATAATTCTTTAAAGTTTGTGTCACATATATACACAAGATGGTTAAAAAGGCGTTTTGCATGCTTGCCTTCTTTGCTCACTCCTTTTGAGTACAGGAGTTGGGACGTTATGTTGAGGTTGTATAGTACATTGGTCAGCCCTCTTCTGGAGTGCTATGTCTTATTCTGGTCACCCAGTTATAGGAAGAATATTAGAGATAATGGGAACTGCAGATGCTGGAGAATCCAAGATAACAAAGTGTGGAGCTGGATGAACACAGCAGACCAAGCAGCATCTCAGGACCACAAAAGCTGACGTTTCAGGCCTAGACCCTTCTTCAGAGAGGAAGGATATTATCAAGCTGGAGAGGATTCAGAAGAAATTTACCAGGATGCTGCAGATATGGAAGTTTTGAGTTAGAAGGAAAGGCTGCGTAGACTGGGACTTTTTCCACTGGGAGTGTAGGAGGTTGAGAGGTGACGTGAAAGAAGTTTATAAAATAATGAGAGGTATAGATAGAGGTAATAGTAGTTGTCTTTTCCCGAGGATGGGGAATTTCAAGCCTAGGGAGAGGGATTTAAAAATGACGAGAATTTTTTTTACACAGAGGTAGTTTGCGTGTGGAATGAACTTTTCAAGTAAGTGGTGGATGTGAGTACAGTAACAATGTTTAAAAGACATTTGGATGGATATATGAATAGGCAACATTTGGAGGGATCTGAGCCAGAAGCAAACAGGTGAGACTAGTTTAATTCGGCATTACGTTCGGCATGGACTGGTTGGACTGAAAGGCCTGTTTCAGCGGTGTATGACTTTATGTCAACATTCATAGAATAGAATTAGGGCGGCGCGGTGGCTCAGTGGTTAGCACTGCAGCCTCACAGCACTCGGGACCCAGGTTCGATTCCAGCCTTGGGCGACCATCTGTGTGGAGTTTGCATGTTCTCCCTGTGGCTGCGTGGATTTCCTCCGGATGCTCTGGTTCCCTTCCACAGTCCAAAGATGTGCAGGCTAGGTGGATCGGCCATGCTAAATTGCCATAGTGTTCAGGGGTGTGTGGGTTATAGGGGGATGGGTCTGGGTGGGATGCTTCAAGGGGCGGTGTGGACCTGTTGGGCCAAAGGATCCGTTTTCACACTGTAAGGAATCTGAAGAATTTTAGAATCTCTGCAGTGTCAACAGACGTCATTCTGCCCATTCTATCTGCATTGACCTTCCATGACAATGTGCCACCCAGTCTCACCACTCCACCCTTTCCCTAAAATCCCGCATTTTCCATGACTAATCCACATAGCTTGCTCATCCCTGGATACTATGGAGCAATTTAGCATGGCCAATCCACCTAAGTTGCACATCTTTAGACTTTGGGAGGAAACTAGAGCAGCTGGAGGAAACCCACACAGACACGAGAATGTGCAAACTCCACACGGTTGCCTGACGGTTGATTCGAACTCGGGTCCCTGGCGCTGGGAGACAGCACTGCTTGCTAATCACTGAGCCACCATGCTTCCCGTAGTTTTACTATTCATTTACTTCTTAGTTTTAGGAATTGTTTGCTGTACCTGCGTACTAACTTTTTGTGACTCATGAACATCTAGATTTCTCTAAACCTTAGCATTCTGAAGATATTCTCCAATTAAATAGTTTTTTTTAATTCCTGTCAAAATGAACTACTTCACGTTTTCCTACATTGTACTTCTGTCAGACTTCTTGCCCACTCACATGACCAGTCTTGTAGCAGTCTGCGTCCGGGTTGTTTTATATTAATGACATGCTTTCCTACCTACCTTTGCGTCACCTGCAGATTTAACCATTGTGCTTTTGATTCCCTTACCTCAGTTATATAAAATTTAAAATACTGAGGGTTCCGTGTAAGTCCCTGCATGTCCTCACCCATCACATCCTACCAGTCTGAAGAAAGACATATTTATGCATATATTTTGTTTATTGCCAGCCAGTAAACCTTCTATTATGCGAGTGTGTCGTCCCCTACACCACAAGCTCCTAATTTGAGTAGTAATCTTTTCTGCAGAACCCTATCAAATGACTTCTGGAAATCTAAGTACCGGCAGTCAATGGGCTCACGTTATCCACAGCGCATCTTATCTTTTCAGAAGAATTCCAATAAATTGGTTAAACACAATTTAATTGCCCTAAATATCCTTTTCCTGCTGACTTTTTACTACTTGTGCCTCATCACATTCTGGTGTTGTTCTTATCTTTCCTCACATCACGCCCAAATGATTGAGATCTCACTGCATTACTAAAAGAATAATTAAATATTTGGGCTGGATAGCATTGCTTGACAGAAATTGATCCACAGGTGTTCTACAGGTTCTAAAGAGGACTCCCCACGACGTGGATAACTGTTAAAGTGTTGGCGTCCCGATATTAGATCTACAAATAAAAGTTTCTAACATTTATCTTTAATCCCATGAAAAAATGCAAATAAAAGAATTTTTTTTGTTTTTTGTGTTAAAATAAGTTGATTATATTGTCTTTAATTGTTTTTGTAGGTTTTGATCTTTCCCCACCCTATTGCAATCGGTTTCTTGTTTGGAAATTATTTAATAGTTGTAGGAATTCAGAATGCCTGATCCTTCCATGTTTAAAAAGGCAAACTTTAGATGAGTCAAATTTTATTGCACCAAGTAGAGTTAAGCTCAATTGAAGGGGCCTTTACCTCTGAGTCAGGTGGTTCATGCCCCACAATTGGACCGCAGTGCATAAACTAATCTGACATGCCGGTGCACTCCTGAGGGAGGAGTGCTTTGTCGCAGCTGTAAACATTTGATGGGTTATTAGATTTTACATCCTTTTGCTAAGGTGTTATTTAAGATTTCACCTACACCTGGCTAGTTGATGAACTTTGAATTTGCTGAGTGCCAATGCATAGTCCTCAAACAGCATCACAAAAAAAACAGTTTGAACATTCATTCATCTCACTGTTGTAGAACATATGGACAGCCAGGTTTTTTAAAAAAAATTGTTCAATGCCAAGGATCTGCTGTATGGCCTATCTTAGTTGTTCTGTGAAGTTGGTAGTGGGCTACGTACATCTTTGAGCTGTCTGCTTATTAATCCACTTCAAGGGGCAGTCTTTAAAACTCATTCACGAGATGAGGGTATCGCTGGCAGTGTCAGTGTCTATTGCTCTTTGCTAATTGCCCAGGGAACAGTTGAGAGTCAACCACATTGCTGTGGGTTTGCAGTCACATGGAGGCCAGACTGAGTAAGGATGGCAGTTTCCTTCTTGACAGGTTAGTGAACCAAATGGGTTTCCCAACAATCGGCAATGAATTTATAGTCACCGTTAGACTCTTAATTCCAGTTTTTTGTTGGATTCAAAATATGCCATCTGCCGTGACACAATTCAAACCCAGGTCCTCGAAACACTACCTGGGTCCCTGGAATAAAGGATCAGCCTCACCTCCACTGGTTGAGCGTCATCTATGCTGGATGTTCCTGAGACACTGGATTTTCCTTACAACCTGACAGCCTGGGTGTCATTTTTACTGAAATCAACTTCAAGATGTTCCACATGTTTTTTAGGACTGTATTTAAATGCTCGAACTGCATGCTGAAGTTTAAATTAATGTTCTCTTTATTACTGATGCGCTCCTCTCAATTACTTGTCCGGTGGTGTCACCTCCCAGTGCTATTCATCTGTATGTGGCAGTCAGCTCCAAAATCAAATGGCTTTGAGATTTTCCAATCTTGATATAAAGAACTGTATAACTGTATAATTCAAGTATTTATTTTCTCTCAACTGTTATTGCAGTAGTTAAGTAACGGCACCTGTAACATTACTGCTCCCGTTCTGCATGCATCAGTCTAGGATTTGATTTACTGGTTGCAGTATTTAGCTGAGAGTTACGAGAATTACGAGGCAATATTCAAACTCCAGAATCCCAACCATGCTATCATTTTGGTTCATCACAGTGAGTAGATCTTTCAGTGACTTACAGGGTTTAAGTGTTTTAATGCTGAGCCCTGCACAACAAGGAGGTCCGAAAGCTGGTCTTTAATTTAACTGAATTGGGGTGTTGCAATTTTCCTCTGCATTCCTGGGGACAGCAGAGAAAATAGTGACTCGAATTACAGGATTGGGCTTGCATTTTATGCCTTTGATGATTTGCTCAGGTTCTCTGTCTGATGATTCAAATGAAGAATAATTAGTCGAAAAAGCTGCTGTGGGAAGTTAGTACCAAGCAAATCCAGCCCAGATCTGGCTGTTGATCGACAGGCTAGGATGGGTTTCTGATGGTTGCTGTAATAGCCATGGAGCAAATACCACTGATCTTAATACCATCACCTACTCCTGGTCACCATCTTTCAATCATTGCTGCTAACATTGACGTATAAATGTGGGATGAGGATGTAGGGAACTTTTGGTAAATAGTGTGGTTGTGTAGGTTATTGGGTGTCCATGGCTGGGTTCTACATAAGGTTCACCCAGTTGAAAGATGCTTTACCCCAGTAAGATGTCAATTGAGTAAAAAATGGGACAGGTTTTTCCATTCAGGTAGAAAATGAGTGCACCGTATGTGCATGAAGTTCTTTCGATGACATATGTCCCAAGTGGATACATGAAAGCAATACTGACCGAAACGACAATGCAAAGAGGGGTGCAGCAACTGCTATGTGATCTGAGTAGTCCAAAATGGTCCCAACATTGGCCCAAGTGATTTCCTCCCTCTTCCAACATATTGTCGTCTCTTGGTCCGCTTTGTCTCTCCTGGTGAACTTAGGATGCAGTTTGCACCCATCAAATGCTGCTCGCCTCTTGATGCAAGAAGATATTGTCTGGTTCATGCATCCTCCTGGCACTTTGTTTCATCCCTCATTTCTGGGACAGGCAAAATTACAGACCAATAATTTCTGTTGACAAGATAAGAAGGACCTAATGTCTTGTTCACTGCCTCTGACACTGTTCCATTTGTTTAAACTGATATAAAGAACTGTATAAATTCTTAGAACTAGTTAGTCTGATGCAAGGCATTGCTTCAAAGCTTCTTTATGGAGAGCTTTTATCAAATAGTCTTGTGTGTTATGGCAAAGACTGACCGCAAATGACTGCTGCTTCCAGGTCATCTTATATGTACCGTTTGTGTTTGTGTTACAGCCCGCTCAAGTGATGAGGAAGATGATGATATTAAAGTGTCCACTTTCAATTTTGACCTGAAGGAGCTGCTTCCCAGTGTGAAAGTGTGGTCTGATTGGATGCTGGGCCACCCAGATGAATGGAACCCGCCACCCAACTCCCTCATCCTGCCAAAAGAGTATGTTATTTAAAACTCTGCTTGAACTGCAACAAGAAAAATTGTTTCTCTTCCTTAATTCTTTTCTCCTCTACTGTTTTTTTAGTTTGGCATCTAACTTCAGGGTAGACACCATGAAGGGAATTTTTGAATTAATAAGCAAATCAATTGTTGAATTGCACTTAAGTTCCTCAGTTTTCTGCAAAATTTGCCACTCCTTATTTTTCACTTTGCAGGTACTGATCTTTGTTACTTTGGATGTAACCACCTGTAATTCTAGTGAGTTGGTGCTCAAAATCTATCCCTTTTCACAGAATGACTGAATTCTGAAAAGACTCTGAAACTTAAATGTTCAATCACTATGCCCACCTATTTCCATCTCCACAGACAATGCTTCGTTCACTCTGATGCTGCATGTCTTGGATATTAACTTTGTTATCTCTCCATTTGACTAAACCAATTGTTTCCAGGCTGGTCTCCCTTCTTCCACCCTTTAGAAATGTGAGGTTATTCAAAATTCTGCTGAACCAAACTCACACCCACTCCTGTCCCTATCACCCCAGTGCTCACTGAACTATATTGGTTCCTTGTCCAACACTGCTTCAGTTTTGAAATTCTCGTGATTGTTATCAAACACCTCCCTGGTCTTGTCCCTCAAATCTAACCAGTTCGCAACCCTCCAAGATAACTGTGCTTCTCCAATTCTGCCCTCTTACGTTTTCTTGATTTTAATCGCAGCTAGGCCTTCAGTTCCCAAGACTCCAAGTCCTGGAATTCTCTCTCGAACCCTCTCCACAGCCATCCCTCTCTTCTTTGAGATGCCCCTTAAAATGTAATCTCTTAAAATCTTTGACCAGCCATTGGCCGTCTGCCCTAATAGCACCTCATGTGGCTTGGTGTCATATTTTATTTGATGTTCCCGTGAAGCAGTTTGTGGTATTTGGTAATGTCAAAGGTGTAATTTAAATTCAAGGCCTTATTGTAGTTAGTGTGTTAACTCTGGCATTGCTTTTACTACCTATTAGGCATTGGTGTGGAAAGCTGTTTGTTTGTTGACATGATATTTGTTCTTGTGTGAATGGAGAGACAGGGAATAGTGGTCATGCAATGTCCATTTGCCCAATCCATAGGTGGGTAGGGGAAGGGCATTTTCTGAATACTGAGAGTCTGTTCCACAAGTGATCATTAGATAACTTGCTATAATTAATATCTGCACGGTCATATTTCACAACTTTACTTGTGGTTTCTTCTCGTGGGGCTGGTGAATGTTCTCTCAGCTCCCTGTCCCATCAGGCCATCTTTTTGTAGATTAGATTCCCTACAGTGTGGAAACAGGCCCTTCAGCCCAACAAGTCCATACTGCCCCTTGAAGCGTCCCACTCAGACCGCTCCCCCTGAACGCCACTGGCAATTTAGCATGGCTGATCCACCTAGCCTGCACATCTTTGGACTGTGGGAGGAAACCCACGCACACACAGGGAGAATGTGCAAACTCCACACAGACAGTCACCCGAGGCTGGAATTGAACCCAGGTCCCTGGCACTGTAAGGCTTCAGTGCTAACCACTGAGCCACCATGCCGTCCCAAATCTTTATGTATCTTTATACATCTTTATGTATAAACTAGAGAATGACCATGGCCATGAGCATGCTGTTTAGCTATAAAAAGCATCACAGCTGAGTCCTTATGGTACCATGCTCTTTACGTGTTGCAAGTGCAGATCCAGCAATTCACTCCTCGGTGTTTATTGGTTGAGAGAAAAGCACTCGCTAATTCCCCCCCTATACCACCTGAGATGTGTGTGCTGTTCAATTGTACTTGTCCCCCCACTATTGCTATACCTACCAGTGCAGCTGAGATAATTACTGGATAAACTCACTGGTGTTATGGGACAGACTGCAGCACACAGACTGTAGAAGTTCAAGAAGGCAGCTCATCCCCACCTTCTCAAGGGCAACTAGGGACAGGCATTGAATGCTGACCAGCCAGCACTGTCCATCACCCACAAGTCAATAAAGAAAAGTCGGGTGTTGTTCAAAGAAAACCAGTGTTACCCAAATTCTTTCCATGTCTTTCTTTGTCTGAAGGATTGAAAAGTTACAGGCAAAGTGGGTTGTTCACTTTAAAACAACCATCACTGCCAGCCTCTTGATAATTGTCTCCCTCTCCTAGTCCCAGGTCGTTCAAGACTTTTCAATCTTCCTTCCACATCCCAAATATCACCACTCACCTTCAAAGGTTTCCTTAAAACCTGACGGCTTTGATCAACTCAGTGCTGCAATTTCTTCATCTTTTTTAAAGAAAGCAGTGGCCGTGTTTTCCTGTGTATTTATAAGATGCTATTGACATTGTCTTTTGATAATTCAGTTCCCTTGTATTGTCTAACTCCTCCCATCCCGTTTCCTTGGTTATATCTTTGCAGTCCATGTGATTAAATGTATTTGAACTATATCTGTATATAGACAAAAGGCAAAAAAGAGAATGATTAGTAAATTTAGAAAGGTATCTTTGGTTGTTGGCTGTGCACATTTTTATATGGAACATTCACTAAATTTAAAATTTTCTTGGACCTCAGTGTGGGTTTTATCTGTTGCACTCGCTCCATCAAGATAGCACTGATGTACAGCCAAGAAATGTAGATAAATGGCACACAAATTGATGTGAGATTTCAAGAAATATTCCCCACAGACTTTGCCGAAGTGTTGCCCAGATTTCTATTGTTCCTATTTGTGAAGGTGTTTATGAACTCACTGGGCCCATAGCTGACCAGCAGATGTCTTAATAGGTTATCCACTGTCATTAATCCAATGGTCTCACGCTGGGTTTTTTTTCCTCTGTGTAGCTGTTACACCTGCACTGCGGGAAACCACTGGGAGGGAGCAGGTGATAAATCATTCAGGAGATTTTTCAAATGTAACTATTCACTGAAATTCAAACCTGACTTTTTGTTCCTGTTAATTTTTACACTCTGCCAGATTTCATCCTTAGAGGTGAGATTGTGCAGCTTTTATTGATCGCGGTTGCACGCGGCTATGTGGGCACAATGTGCAGACACAAACCATGTGTACACCCAAATTCTCTTGAACTTTACTAATAAACGCCTCTGATTTTCTTTCAAGGAAGGATCGATGATATAGTTCTGGTAAACTAAGTGTTGTTAAAGCAGTTGAGCACAGTGCTGTTCATGATGTAAGTTTTGAAGTTTGCCCTGATGACTGGGCTGAGTTTGAAGCTGCAGCGGCTGTGAGCCTCAGCCCTTCGTTCACTCCTGCACAGCTGTATGACACTGTTTTGGCCTGGAGCTGGGATAGGAAAATAGAAAACGGGCCAAGCTAGAAAGTCTTCTTTGTTTTGTAGTTGGCAGCCTGCCCATGACTGGGGTTACATAATGGGAATCATTGTGGTACTCTTGAGATTGCTGGACTATTACAGGATCTGGGTCACACCGAGAGCTGTGTGGCTACAGCAGTGTCACATGACTGCTGTATGTCAGTGTCAAGTCCCCCCCCTCCCCCATTTTCCTTATTTTCCCTTTGCCTTGCAGCTATAGAATGGTGTTTTTTGGCAGCCGCCTATGGATTGTGTGTGACTTAACTCGTGTAATGGCTTTGGCTCGTAAGGATCTAGAGTCAACAGAGGGGCACAGGGAGGAGGCGAGCGAAGCCTGGAGCGTCTCATGGGCAAGCAAGTAGAGAGGCTGGAATATTAGACTAGAGCCATATCACATCCGTCTGTTGTCTGCCCAGCCAGCTTTGGATAAACTATCTAAGACCAGTGCAATACATCATTTCTTTTTTTTTCCCTTTTTTTTCTTTTTACTTTGGGGTCATGTAAAGTTCTGTGTTTGTGCTTTTAACCCTGTAAACACTTTTCTTAAAGCAGCTGGCAGCCAAATGCATTTCTGGTTCCCATTACATCATAGTTTAAAAAAATAAAAATAACTCCTTTCTGAAACTGAAGTTTTTTGGAATTTTTTCTTTCAAAAAAAATTTATTTTAAAAAGAATGTTGTGAAGTAAGTTTGATGTTGTTAGGGATGAATTGTCCTTACGATACTAGATTTGGGTTTCTCATAACGTGGGCTATATGACAGAAAAGGTTATTAACAGAGATTAAGGGAGTGACAGTTTAGGAAGAAAGAGTTTGTATTTATCTTAAACCTTTGGTGGCCTTAGGGCATTCGAAAACAACCCATGCTGGTTTGAAGTCTACTCAGTATTGTAACAGAGAGAAGCAGAACAGTCAACTTGCAAACAACACAGTTACGCATACAGCAACAAGTTGAAATACCCAGTAGTTGTTGCTTTATGTTTTGAATAGGGATTAAAGTTTGCCCAGGACATCAGGTACATGCTACTGCTCTTTCACGTAGGTCAAGAAGAAGTAGAGGGCGATCTTTTTCCAGCAGTGCATGTAGCATGCTTAGAGCCTACATTCGAAAAGAAAAGGCAACTCAGACAGTGCAGCACTCCCTTTCATTCTATTCTGAAGAAGAGTCATTGGACTTGATACATTGAGTCTGTTTTCCCTCCATAGACACTGCCAGATTTGCTGAGTTTCTCCGGCAATTTTTGTTTTTTGTTTCCTTTGAGACTACCTCTGGGAGTTTTATTAATTTATGGAATAAGAGTGTCACTTGGAAAACCAACACTTATGGTACATCCCTAATTACCCTCAAGAAAGTGATTGAGAGTTATGTTCTTAAACTACTGTGTTACATGTGCACATATGCCGACAGCTCTGTTATGAAGGGAGTCCTAGGGCTCTGACCTTGTGACAATGAAGGGATGGCAGTATAGTTCCAGGTTGGGATATGAGTGGCTTCAAAGGGAATTTGAGATGTTCAGGATTTTGACTGAGGTGCTAATCAAATGTACTACCTTGCCCACAATGATGCTGATCAACAAAGAACAAAGAAAATTACAGGAACAGGCCCTTCTGCCCTCCAAGCCTGCACCAATCCAGATCCTCTATCTAAACCTGTCGCCTATTTTCCAAGGATCTGTATCCCTCTGCTCCTTGCGCATTCATCTATCTGTCTAGATACATACTAAATGGTGTAATTGTGCCTGCCTCCACCACTCCGCTGGCAATGCCTTCCAGGCGCCCACCACCCTCTGTGTAAAGAACTTTCCACGCATATCTCCCTTAAACTTACCTCCTCTCAGTTTGAAATCGTGACCTGTAGTAATTGAGTCCCCCACTCTGGGGGAAAAAGCTTCTTACTATCCACCCTGTCTAAACCTCTCTTGATTGTGTAGACCTCAATCAGGTCCCCCCTCATCCTTCGTCTTTTTAATGTAAATAATCCTAATCAACTCAACCTCTTTTAATAGTTAGCACCCTCCATACCAGGCAACATCCTGGTGAGCCTCCTCTGCACCCTCTCCAAAGCATCCATATCCTTTTGGTAATGTGGCGACCAGAACTGTACACAGTATTCCAAATGTTGTCAAACCAAAGTCTTATACAACTGTAACATGACCTGCCAACTCTTGTACTCAGTACCCCGTCCGATGAATGAAAGCATGCCATGTGCCTTGTTGACCACTCTATTGACCTGCATTGCCACCTTCAGGGAACAATGGACCTGAACACCCAGATCTCTCTGTTCATCAATTTTCTCCAGGACTTTTCCATTTACTGTATAGTTCACTCTTGAATTGGATCTTCCAAAATGCATCACCTCACATTTGCCTGGATTGAATGCCATCTGCCATTTCTCTGCCCAACTCTCCAATCTATCTATATTCTGCTACATTCTCTGACAGTCCCCTTCACTATCAGCTACTCCACCAATCTTAGTATCATCTGCAATGGATATATTGGAGCTGCCCTTGTTCTTGCAGGCTTTAGAGAGCTGGGGAGTAACTGACTCACTGCAAGATTCTGTGCGGTTATAAGTTAGGAATGTAAGCTGTGTAGTGATGAGCAAACATACCTACTTCTCACCTTAAGATGGAGTGAATGTCATTGAAGCAGCAGAAGCAGTGGTTGGGCCAAGGAAACACCAGAAATGATATCATGGGCTGAGGTGTCGTTTCATCCAGTCATTGTTCTTTGTGCTTTTGATTTACGTCACTGGAGAGATTTCTCACTTTGATTCCCATTGATGACAGTTTTACTAGAGGTCCTGAAGTCTCACTTGATAAAATATTGCTTTGATTTCAAGAGTTGTCACACTCAGCTGAAGTGTCCATTTGAATAATGGACATAAGTCTCTGCTGTGGAGCATGGAACAGCAGCCCGAGTCCAAGGTGAGAGTAATACACCTAATTTAGGTTCAGGTTAGTAATTAAAAACAATTGCTGCTGAAGGAACTCAACTTGGATTGCTGCTACACATGGTTTAGCCTGGTTATATTGTGATGAGGGTGAACCATCTGTCACCTTTCCTAATTGGTTGGCAATGGCAGGTAGAACCCAACTGGGCAAAACTGGATTTGCTTCAGCCAACTCTGTTTAAAATATCAGGTGTGTAGACAGTGTGACTGTCCTGTAAGTGATGTTGCCACTTAACCAGAAAAAGTACACTGCTAAATAATTGATAAATAACTACTATCCACACCATCAGGAAATGTATAAATCCCACTTAGACTACCGAAGTGACCCAATTTGTCTGACAGCCTGCTATTCAAGACAAAGCGATTCACACCAGGTTCTGCGAGAAAGCAATATTTATTTGTTGTAACATGCTTAAAGCAGAGAAACAGAAAGTGTTGGAGAAACTCAGCAGAGCTGGCAGCATCTGTGAAGAGAAAACCGATTAATGTTTTGCATCCAGTGACTCTTTATCAGGACTTCTAAAGGAGGCTCACTGGACTTGAAACAGTTGCTGCCAGTCCTGCAGAATTACTCCAGCTCTTTGTTTTTGTTTCAGATTTTCAGCATCCATAGTTCTTTGCTTCATTTCAGAGAAAAGAAAGGATTTACAGTCCACTACTATACAACCTAGATTGTACTTGCCCTCAGTTATGCACGTGCACATTCTTTCATGATAAAGACAGACAGAAGATAAATTATTCAACACAGGTACTGAGTTAAAAAAGAAAACGCACAGGATAAACAAAATCTACGTCCAAATCATAAGGTGCAAAGTTCTTTCCTACGTCATTTTTAATATTAGCAATAATATTAAACCTTGGCCATTGACACTTATTTATAGGGTGATGGTTGTTCTTTAATTCATGGTTGGTCAAGTGCAACTATCTCGTCTTTTGCTTTAGGATTCCTTATTTTAATCTTCCTGGGTTTTCTGTCTTTTTCTCAAGGTAGGTGAGTGATGTTTTCGATCAGGTTTTTCCCTTCTATGCTGACCCTGGCACCTGTGGCATTTTAACTTTCTGCACCTTAACTAATCAGACAGCTGTTGTCAGGCAGAATTAACTCAAAACATTTTGTGCCACTCGGTCTTGAATTCTCTCTTACTGCTTCAAAATGTAACATTATCTCACAGCTCAAAAAAAAAGTATCACTTGATTACTTTTAAGTGCAAAATCATCCTGGAATTTGTTATAGCACTTCAGTTCAGTTCCAAAAGAGAAAGATGTGTGGTCTCTGACGAAGAGTTGAGCTTGGAGAAGGGAATTCTCAGCCCAAAACCATAGCTTATAAGAGAAAACAAGAGGGAGCTCATTAAATTATGGAACTGTGAAATGGAAGTAGGGCTAAATGTAGAACACAACTACCAGAAGTGAAGTTCTCAACAAAGTGATTTGATTTGATTTGATTTAATTTATTACTGTTAATGTGTACGGTGAAAAGAGTTGTCTTACGTGCTTTACAGGCAGATCATACTGTGCAAATGCAAGCAGCCATCAGGACAGCCCAATCCAAGTTTCAACTAGTTACCAAGAATGGATTGCTGCCAGAAGGGAACAGGGATTGTGATTAAATAGTGCGTGGTTGTAATTACTAGCGCAGCCTTGATTGATCAAGTGACCTATTTGTGTGCTATAACTTTGAACAATTCTGTCTCGTTTATATGAAAGACAAATTTATGTTTGATTGAATTACCCTATAGGTATATGTCTTAAATTTTAAAATGCCATGCCTTCAGATGTTTTGCTGTTCACTCTTGTTCTGCAGACGTTACAACCATCTGTTTGGATCTGAATTGAGTGCAGAACAAGTCCGAGTCAATGTGCTGTAAGGTGTTGAACGTTTGCTCAGGAACCTGTTATCAGTCCACTTGGATAATAAAAACATAACCTGCACTGAGTTTCAGATCCTGCTTGTGGAAGGCAAGCATCTCTAATTTTCTGTGGAAGCCGAACATCTCTAATTTTCTGTGGAAGCCAAACATCTCTAATTTTCTGTGGAAGCCACTGAGTGGACCACAAGTAGAATATTTAAAGTTTAAATTCTGACATTGTTTATAGTTTGAGGGTTGGTAGTTTTCAAGACAAAGTGTTGTTTGTAAAATTGCAGAATAATATGTCTTCTGCATCCACGTTACAAATTATGGCATTGGCTTTAATAACTTTGTGTTTTTACTCTCTGATAATCCAGCTGCTGTTCTGCCTGAATCCCATTCATTCTTGTACCCTGCCTGTGCTTGCTGTGTGCATATATCTCCCTTCCTTGTCTTCTTTCTTTCTTCTGCAATTTTCTCACTTGTAATCTGCTTTTTCAATGGTGGAAGAGCCCAGCACATCAGTGCATAAGGCTGAAACATTCACAGCAATCTTCAGCCAGAAGTGCTAAGTGGATGATCCATCTTGGTCTCTTCTGGAGATCCCCAGCATCACAGATACCAGTCTTCAGCCAAATCACTTCACTCCATGTGATGTCAGGAAACAGTTTGAGACACTGGATACTGCGAAGTCTATGGCCCCTGACAGCATTCTGGCAATAGTACTGAAGACTTCTGCTCCCGAACTTATTACTCCCCTAGCCAAGCTTTTCCAAAATTTCTCTGTCAACACCTTCCAACCTTGACCTTCACCATCCAGAATGATAAGGGCAGTGGATACACGGCAGACCCATCACTTGCAAGTTCTCCTCCCAATTACAAACCATCCTGACTCTGAGATATATCACCGTACCTTCAGTGTCACAACCTTGAAACTCCTTTCCTAATAATATTACAGGTGTCCCTTCCACCCCACGGCTGTAAGAGTTCAAAAAGGCAGCCCACCACCACCACCTTCGGACATTTAGAAATGGATGATAAATGCTGGCCCGACCAATGACACTCGCATCGTATGGACTATTTTCCTTAAAAAGAGTATTGCTTAATGTGCCAATTTCTCTACTAAGTTCTGCTATCCTTTTCCTTTTGTGAGTGTCACTCTCATGTGAAGTGCATCTTGTATTCTTGAGCAAAGATAGACTGGGTTGTCGGATCTAAATAAAAACCAAAAGAACTCTGGATGCTGTAAATCAGAGACAAAAGTAGAAATTGCTGGAAAAGCTCAGCAGGTCTGGCAGCATGTGTGGAGAGAAATCAGATTTAATGTTTCGGGTCAAATGACCCTCCACTCAACCCAAAATGTTAATTCTGATTTCTCTCCTCAGATGCTGCCAGACCTGCTCAGCTTTTGTAGCAATTTCTATTTTTGTACTGATTGATCTCGTTTGTTTCCTAAGCCATAAGATTTATGACCTGTTTGACTCCTGATGTTGAGCATTCCATATGGTGCCTCTCCTCACCTGATGATCCTGGCTTTTGTTTTGTATTTGTAACGGTGGCTAACGTCTAGATTGGGTTACAGTAATACTGTACTCCCCTGTGTCATTTGTTGGGATTGGCATTCATTATACAGCTCTATTCAGAGCATGTAATGGTTTATGTTTTTATATTGAAACTGTTCCCCAAGCTACTGTCTCAAACCGAATTGTAGTCAGCAGATTGGATTTGAGTTTACATTGAGCCTGACATTTCAGTGCAATACTGAGTAAGTACTATGTTTTTGAAAACGCTGTCCCTGAATGAAATGTAGTGCTGACCTGAGTATTCAGTGTTTTGGGTGCAGGTTGTGTTATCATACCTTAACTGTCCCACCAAAACTCACTTTAATCGGTGATTGTTGTAATATTGTTTTAGGACCTTCTGTTACAAGACTTAAATGACAGAAGTTATTGTGTTTTGAAGTAAATGTTGGTGATCTATGGAAAGTGTATTTAGGCAGTTAGTGAACTTTGGTTTATGAAAAGATACTATTTTGTTTCCATGTTTTGACATGAGTGTGCAACTGCCTGAATCATCTACTTAGCATAGAACCGCGACAGTGTGGAAAGAGGCCATTTGGCCTATCAAGTCTGCATCCACCCTCCGAAGATCTTTCCACCCAGACCGAGCTCCCTACCTTATTCCCATAACCCTGCATTTACCATGGCCAACTCACCTAGCCTGTACATCCCTGGCCAGTATGGGGCAGTCTAGCATGGCCAATCTGCCTAACTGGAGCACCTGGAGGAAACCCATGCTGACACAGGGCGACCATGGAAACTCCACACTGACAGTTGATCAAGGCTGGAATCAAACCCAGGCCCCTGGCACTGTGATGTAGCAGTGCTAACCACTTAGCCACTCTGCTGCCATATGCTCCTTATTCCTAAATTCTACCCATATGACCTTGCTTGATGAGCCCTCCCAAGATGTAGAAGAATCATCGAACTTATGACCGGCAGTAGCTGAGGCATACCTCATGCTCGGTTAGGTGATTTCAGACAAGATGTTTGCCGGGCCAATATTCTGAACAATAATATTGCTATAGAGACAGAGCAGCAAAGGTTTACCAGACCGATCCTGGGATGGTAGGATTGACGTATGAGGACAGGTTGAATAGATTAGGATAAAGAATGAGTGGGGGAATCTCACAGAAACCTATAAAATTCTAACAGGATTAGACATTGGGAACATCCTTCCTGATCTACAGTGTCCAGACCAGGGTCACAGTCTACGGCTATGAGTTAAACCATATATGACCGACATGAGGAAAAATTTCTTCCCCTAGAGTGTGGTGTGTGCAGAGAATTCCCTATCACAAAGTAGTCAAGGCCAGAATGTTGTATGGTTTCAAGGAGCTAGATGTAGCATTTCGGGCTAAAGGGATCAAAGGGTAGAGAAAAACAGGAACAGGCTATTGAGTTGGATCCTCAGCCATGATCATTATGGTGGAGCAGGCTCAAAGGGCTAACTGGCTTACTCCTGCACCTACCTTCTGTGTTTCTATATGAATGAGTACAGAAGGGGTCTGCCTCCCTCTCCTTATTTCCTTAAAGTCCCTTGCTGTTGTCCACAGCATAACTCTTACTCTAGTCTTCAACCTTAGCAATGCTGATGTCAATAATTCATTGTACAAATAGTCTTGGGAAGTTGAATACACATCATTATTGTCGAGACATAAGACTGCAGGATATCAATCTGCTATTTTATCGAACCACTCTTCCAAAACATGATTCAGTGTGCTTTGGCAGATTTTATCTGCCCGGTGTATAAAGGAATTCTATACATTTCATCAGATAGTTTATGTACTTTGCAATTCTCTTTCAATGAAGGATCATTTTGATGAAAATAATTTTTTTCCATGTAGTAATTCTCTTAACTTACGATAAACAAGTAATTGGGACAGGGAGCAGCAATGTCTTATTGCAATTATGCAGGGCCTTGGTGAGGCCCTACCTGGATTTGTGTTTGTAGCCTTGGCCTCCTTATCCGATGAAGGATGTTTGGCCATAGATAGAGTGCAACAAAGTTTTAGTGTTCTGGGTTTTAACTGACAATACCGCAGCACCCCCTCCAAAGTACCTTCAAAAAAGAGAGCAGAACTGGTGCAAATTGGAAGAGAAAAGAGTAGTTGTGGAGAAACCTGCCTCAGGAAGTGGAAAAGATTAAACTTATTGCAAGCAGAAGCTTGCTGCAGCTTGGTGTTTGTTTTTGAGAGGCTCTGAATTGAATGAGCTACTCATTGCCATACAATGATTTTGGGCCTGTAAACGAAAGCCCTGTACTTATACCCACAGGGCCATGACTCTCCCTGTTTTCTGGCATGTTCCAGCACACCTGCCAGGGGAGGCTGCCTTGAAATTATTCTTAGGCAATATACCCTAGGACTTGAAGATAATCCAATTTTCTAGGGCAGGATTAAATCCTTCATCAGACATTTTACCCTTCCCGCTGTCTTAAAGGATTTTGCAATGAATGCAAAATACTGGTGGCTAGCACTGATTGTAATTGGTGCAGACAGCGGTTATGGTGAGAATTCAGCTGACTGTATTCCTATTAGACATATTGTGCACACAAGGGATGGATAAACCATTGATTCTGCAGCCCAGATTGAGGGCCACCTTTAATGTGTTGAATCTTTATTAAATTGAAGCGAATATGTCCAAGCTGAACCAACAAGCTGCTGAGAGATTGCTCAGTCTTGCTACCCAGTAGTGCTCAGATGTTGGATGTCTTGGAAATACCTCCCATTTTATGCCACACTGAAGAGCTTTAAGTCTAGTCAATTACTTTGAAGCATATTTACTGCATTTAGTGTTGAACACAGTAGTCATTCTAGGTCAGTCATGAGATTAATGCCAATTAATATTTTCTTGATGATCCATAGTTGACTGGGGATCAGGAGAAGCACTCCCTGGTTTTCATCAATTAGTGCCAGAGTCTTCGGCGTAATTACTTAAGATAGTCAATTTTACAAGTTTCTAGCATCCTTTATAACCTCAGGATATCACATCCTCAGCCAATAAAATCATTTTGAAAAATAATCACTGTTATAAGGTAGGAACTAACAGATTTGCGCAGAGCAAGATCCCCTAAATAACCACTGACAGTGACTAGATCATATTTATTAGTGATGTTGATTGTGTTACACCTCCTTGGGCACTGCACTGGAAATCAAGCCCCACTATTCCTGGCGTCATCACAAAATTTGAAAATTTTAAAAAATACACAAAATTTTAATGTTGCCAGGAAGCATATACCAGGTTTTTGCGCTTAACAAAAATTCCTATCAATTACAGATTCTAACTACTTGTTAAAATTCTAACTCATTTATAAATCTCCCTGTCTACACACAGACACAGACAAAACATGGGTGTTATGGCAAAGGTAATAATTCTGGAGGCAGTTCAGTGATCCCTGTTGTAGGGTTTGCTGATCAAACTCTACTGCTTCTTGATCTTCCTTCTCCAGATGCTTTCACTTATTTGCAAGACACACACAACATGACACTTTCACATTGATAAAGGTCCCTGACTTATTTATTAAAAGCCACAGCTTACAGCAACTGATGAGGGGAAGTAATTTGGTTGTTTCAGGTTTGAGATGCATTTTGCTGAAGAGCAGAAATAGCTCTTTCCCTTCCGGTCTGATGATTTCTTATCCGAATATTCTGCCCCCACTCTGTTTGCCTGCTCTGTTGGCAGGCAGGGTGACTTTGTCATTGATAACGGGCCACCAATTTCACAGACTAATTAGCAATATATGGCCAAATCTGTGTGTAGCCCCCTGATTCCAGCTCATTTGGAACTGGGCTTTTGTCACTGCTTGAACCAGCAACTTTGTAGATCAGGGTGCTGAGGGCATCTGCTGTGTTGTTCTTCTAACTTGGGTGTTGTGGTATTGGCGTGGCATAGTAGTTGGCACTGCTGCCTCACAGTGCCCTGGACCTGGGTTCAATCCCAGCCTTGGGCGACTGGATGTGAGGAGTTTGCACGTTCTCCCCAGGTCTGTGTGGTTTCCTCCCATAGTCCAAAGATGAGGAGGTTACCATGTGCATGGATTTGTCATGCCAGATTGCCCATGGTGTCGACGGATTTGCAGATTAGTTGGTTTGTCATGGGAATGGGGTGAGGAAGTGGATCTGTGTTGGATGCTGTTCAGAGGGTTGGTATAGTCTCAGTGGGGCAAATGGCCTTTACTCATTCTAGAGGGATTCTATGTTCACCAGAGAGGACAGACTTCCGATTCGGGTTTTATTCACTAGTTTGCAGCTCTGACAATGCAGTACAACCGCAGAATTAGTACAAGAAGTTTCATCACAAATTTATAAACTGAAATGTTGGGAGTGGAACTTGTGCTCCTGAGTTTGAATGTTGCGTTCTGGATATCACATTTTGAAAAACTACTGACACATCATTGCAGGCAAATGTGTTGACTAATTGCTTGTAGTGTGATTCTTTATGACCTGGGGTCTGGAATACATTGTAATGTGATGGCTGCTTTATCCCGAGAAAGCCAGTAGTCTAGTCTTCAGTATTTGGAATGTTGTTTAAATTGATACATGCTATTCTCACCATTTGAGAGGAAAGGCTGGTCCAGTTCACAAATTCTTTGCCCTTTGAGAGAGGTCGAATTATCGACAGTCACCTGTCTGTATAATGGTGGTATCTAACTGGGTAGAATGAGCAATATGTTGTCCAGAAAAAAGCCAATTAGTCCATCAGTGATAATGGGAACTGCAGATGCTGGAGATTCCAAGATAATAAAATGTGAGGCTGGATGAACACAGCAGGCCAAGCAGCATCTCTGCTGAAGGGTCTAGGCCCGAAACGTCAGCTTTTGTGCTCCTGAGATGCTGCTTGGCCTGCTGTGTCCATCCAGCCTCACACTTTATTATCATAGTCCATCAGTGGTTGGTTTTTGATTGCTTTTGTGCTTCTTCTCAGTACCTGCCTCAGACAGCATCTCAGAGTTGTGGCTTTCAGGACACATCTAGTTTCATCTTTAGTGGTGTCATTGAATCACTTGGTGCGGTCCATTGAAACACTGGCCGGGAAACCATTGTGTACCTTTGCTACCCTCAGATGTACTTACTCGTGGTCTTCAGTATGGATTTTGAGGGGCTTCGCAGGATTCTGCCATAATTTGTAGTGAATTCCTTCGGGTGTGTCACTGTTTGTGGTGCATCCAGGGGAGCGTGTTGTGGGGTGCAGGGGAACGTGTGCGGCCTGTTGTGGGCGCGGGGCGTGTGTTGTGGGGTGCCGGGGAGCGTGTCGCGGCCAATCACAGGGCGCTGGGGAGCATGTTGTGGGCACCAGGGAGTGTGTTGCGGTTTGTCGTGGGTGCCAGGGAGCATGTCGCAGCTTCTTGTGGGCGCTGGGGAGCGTGCCCCAGGGCACAGGTGTGTGTGTCGTGGATGCCAAGGAACGTGTTGCAGCCTGTAGAAAATACTAGGAATCTTGTCAACATTTCCACAACCCTTACATTTGCAGAATACAGTTGTGAAGCCAGCCATTCCTAACATAGGTCAGTGAAGTTCATTTGCCACTTGTGAGAAAAGTGCACTCTGATACAAATACTTCATTTCCTGGAAAAGAACTGGCTAAAAAGCATTAAAGCATGTATTAAATACTGTGCAAATATTAATTGGAGCAGGAGTGTCAAAGCTCCAAGTCACAACACCTGCATCTGTTTCTTTTTTCCTAATTGGGTAATCGTTTGAGAGCAAAATCCGGAACTGTTCTTGCACTGACTTAATAAAAACATCATCTGTTTTTCTAGTTCCGAATGAATGTTTTATTATTAACAATGTCTTTACATCCTAAAACACTTTGCTGAGCATCGCTTTCTTCTCCCTAGTGACCTAACCTTTGGCTCTTGTTTTTTTTCTGTTGAATTTCCTCTCCAGAATTGCCATCGATGTGTGGGCCATACTGGCAGAGTTCTGTAACATTTTCACAGCTGTCAACCAGTCAGAGGTACCGCTGTACAAGGACCCGGATGAGGACCTCACCCTGCTTGTTCTGGAGGAGGACAAGATCCTCTCAGGCTTTGTTCCTCTGCTGGCTGCCCCTCAGGACCCGTGCTACGTGGAGACAGCCGCAGATAAGGTCAGCCGGGGGGCATGCTATAAACTCTTGTTCCTGGGAAGGCTTTTTTTAAACAGAATGTGATTAAGTCAGTGAGGGTGTAAAGGGAAAACTGTGACCTCAACATCTGACATCTGCCTTTGTGGCACCAGTGTCATGAAAAGCACCTCTTCCTGTAGCGTGTGCTCTGTGGCATGCTTTTGTATACACTGTTCCCTCCCTGTCTAAATAGCTTGTGTTGGCCACCTCCTCATTAATCCAAATGGAGGACGTCAGGCCCTGCCACAGAACTCTGCACTGGGCAGTCATCCAGCTTTCTCAGGCTGTATTACAGTTCCATAACATCTTTCCAATGAGGCTATAAGTTGAAACCCAACATTTGCTCTTACTTTCACCCACCTCCTAATCAATGTCAGTCTTTACTTTTAATAGTCAGTTTTTGCAGTTGTATTTATGTTCAAGTAAATTTGCAAAGTGAAAAGCCTAAAAAGTCGCCTTAGCTACACACAGTGGCTGTGAAATCTTGTTTAATTCTTCAGCTTGTGGCAGCCTGGTTTACTCACTTGGAGCTCAACCATGCAAGCGCGTTCATTGACAACTTCTCCACGTTCCAGTGAGTCAAGCATTTGTTTATGGCACATAGAATCTGTCACTTCTGAGGATTCCAAGTGATAAATGGAAGTCTTTTGTCAGGAACAGAGTAGGCTGGAACCTCTGAGCAGACTAGTCAAGTTATGTAGAGAGAAAGAGGTACATAGATAGACACATGCCATTGCTAAAGATCATGCAATTAGTCAGAAGACTAAAGAAGAGACAACATTATCTGAATAGTGTAATTTTAAAGGCAAAGGGGCAGATACCGAAAGTCACATGTACACAAATCTGATAAGGTAATAGGATAAATTGAGAAGGCTGTTTAAAAAGTGTCATGGAGTACAAAAACAAGTAAATCCTACTAAACTTCCTTGACACATTCTTTTGATTCTAACTACAGTGCTGCCTCATTCTGGACACCAAACTCTAAGAAGTCTATCAAACCCATAGAGTGAGTGCCAAAATGATTTACTAGAATGGTACCAGAGAGACTGGAGAAATGGTTATTTCCGTTGGAGAGAGAAACTAAGACAACAAGCCATTCAAAAGAGGAGGAACTATTACCAGTGGCAACAAGGTCAATAACCAGGGGACCTGTTTCCAATAATTGGCAGAAAAACCAGAGTTGATAAGACAGAAACAAAAAATTGCCTCTGCAGTGAATTATGCACTGGAATGGGCTGCCTGAAAAGGTCGTGGAAATAAATTCATTTGTAACTTTCAAAAGGAAATTGGATGAACAACTGAGTAGAAATATTTGCAGGGGAGTTGGAGTAATGGCATAGCTCAATCAGAAAGCTGGCACAGACACAGTTATAGAGTTGTAGAGATCTACAGCATGGAAACAGATCCTTCAATCCAACTCGTCCGTGCCAACCAGATATATAAATCTAGTTCCACTTGTCAGCATTGGGCTCATATCCTTCTAAACTCTTCCTATTCATATACGCATCCAGATGCCTTTTAAATGTTATAATTGTACCAGCCTTCACCATTTCCTGTGGCAGCTGATTCCATACATGCACCATCTTCTGTGTGAAAAAAGTTACGTCTTTTTATATCTTTCCCCTTTCGGCTATGCCCTCTAGTTTTGTATTCCCCCACCCCAGGGAAAAGAACTTGCCCATTCACCCTATCCAGGCCCTTCATGATTTTATAAATCTCTATAAGGTCACCCCTCAGCCTCCGACGCTCCAGGGAAAATAACCCCAGCCTATTCAGCCTCTCCTCTTAGCACAAACCCTCCAACCCTGGTAACATCCTTGTGAATCTTTTCTGAACCTTTTCTGTAGGAGAGAGACTAGAATTCTGTGATCTTTTGAATAGTATTGTTCTCAAAGATGTAGAGGCATATTAAATCAGAAATAAGGAGTGAGATTCAGTTTGTAAGATGGCTTTTCTGTTGTTGATCTTAATGGTGTACCTTGTACAGTCGTATGAAATACTTCCCTACAAGTTCCTTTCAATGAACTTCCTCATGAGAAGAAGGACTTTCTTTGGGCCTTACATGATTTGGATGCTTCAGTAGATCGATGTGTTGCTGAAGTACATTCATTTGCTGCAGTAATACCTGGCATTCTGACTCTGGACACAGTAGCAGTTTTTTTATGTCGGCTTATTAGCACCAGTACTGTAGTGGAGATCAGTTCACTGGACAAGTGTGATACCGCAGTTTGAAGTCTGTATGCTGGATTGCCATGTTTTGTTTTTTCTTTTCAACATGATAGCGGAGTAACAGCACAGTGTGCTGACTCCTCAGCCCAGGAGCCTGCTGCATTTTTGCACTCTTTTCTTCTCGTTTCTGACTTCTGACGTTAATTGAGGTACCATTGTATGGTGACTTATTAGACTGTCCACTGTATTTTTTTTTGTAAAATTGCAGGGGGCAATAAATTGCTATTCTGTTCTTACTCCACGACAAGTCTCAAGAATGGATGCCTCATTGCAGAGAGCTTAACTTATCAGACTCTATTCCCTCAAGGTTGCTTGCTCTGTGATGTCATTCTTTGTTCCTAGGCCAGCATTTATTGCTCATCCCAAACTGCCCTGAGGGCAGTTCAGAATCAGTCATAGTACAGTGTGCTTGGACTCACATGTAGGCCACATTGGGTAAGGACATTAATGAACTAGATAACAAGGTGTGGAGCTGGATGAACACAGTAGGCCAAGCAGCATCAGAGGAGCAGGAAAGCTGACATTTCGGTTCTGGACCCTTCTCTAGCAGTGGGGGAGGGGAAGGGGACTCTGAAATAAATAGGGGTGGGGGGGTGCGGATGGAATTTGGATAAAAGAGCAGATAGGTGGGGATGGAGCGAGAAAAGGTGAGTGTAGGTGGGGAGTTAGGGTGGGCATAGGTCAGTCCAGGGACAAATGAACTAGATGGATTTTTCTGACAGTTGGCAATGGATTCGACTCTTGATTACAGATTTTTATTCTTCTGTGGCAGGAGTTGAACCTAGGGCCCCAGAATATTACCTGGATCCCTGGATTCACTGTCCAATGGTAATACCACCATGCCATCACCTCACTCCCTGTCACTGGCAACTCGCACTGTGTGATCACCAGCAGCCTGCACAATGCCATTAGCCTCACATGGGTAGCTTGTGCCCTGTTGTTTCAGCAGCAAAGGTTTTGGGTCTTGATATCTTCTTGCTATTTAAATTCAACTGACTTAATGAACTAATGGATGGCATAGCTAGTGAGGAAAATAATTGTCAGAACATAACAGGACCATTATGCAGCCCAGACACAGAGAAGGAGTCTGTGCCTTTAAGAGGAAAGGGGAAAATTAATGAGAGAAAAATTGTGCCGAACTCTCACTCGCAGTAATAATCATCTTGCAGTAAATAAACCAGAGCTGGTCTGGAGCAAGAACAAACCTTCAGAACAATAAAAAGTGTGTCAGCCCTGAGAAGTCAGTTATTTTGGCATGGATGTGATGTAGAACAAGATTGATACAAGTCTGGTGTGGAACGATCTCCTGTTTGGGGAAAGGTAACTGTTGAGTTGTAAACTTAATTATAATTGCCTGTCGTACCATTGATAGGAGGCATTCACAACAATAGATCACAGTTCCGTCAAGGATGGTAACATAGCGTTTGAGGACAATCCCTCCCTTTGATTTGGATTTTTTGAAACTGCTTTCTATAAAATGTCAGTGTATACAGAAAACAGCAACAGAGTCTAAATGTGTTCTCATGTGTTAGAATCCACAAACTAAACTTAACATGACAATGAAGCAGTGACCTTGAATGTTCGGAGGTTTGATTTCATTTAACAAAATTGATCCCGGCTGAGGGTGTGCTATAAGGACACTGCACCCAACTTCAATATTAAATCACCAGGTGACCAGTTTCAAATACAATCTCATGCCATAAATTATTGGAGAATGTAATAGAGCTTTTAAACGGCTGAAAAAGGCCTTTCAGCCCATCGTGTCCCTCCCAGTGACTACACTTCCATTTATTCTAATCCTTTTTTCCAACATTTGGCCTGTAGCCTTGAACGTTACGGCATTTCGAGTCTTCAGCTAAGCAGTTGTTAAATAAGAGAGAGAGCAAGCTCAGACTAGCATGGGGTTGTATCTCAACATTGAACATTCTGTTGACACCCAGTGCCCTGTTAACACTGTTAAACCAGCACCTTTTGGGGCAGTACCTCAGTCAGGTTGAGCATTTTGGGAGAGGAGTCAGTTTTAAAGGGGTTGGCTGTGGTTTTTCTGTCCCCAGCCTTCATTCAGGGTTCTGAGATTTCTTGAACTTTCTCCTACACACTGAGACAGGAACTTCTAGAATCATTCATTTTTAATCAAGTTCTTCCGCTTTCTAGCTCAAAATATTGGTGTGTTTGTAGGCAAGTGCAGTGAGCTGGAAGTTTGTATTTCCCTGTAGAATGAGTGGCTCATTTGCACTGCATGATGCATTTGTTTTGTTTATCTTTGGATGAACGTTGAAACATAGAAGATAAGGAGGAGGAGGTCATTCGACCCTTTGAGCCTGTTCCGCCATTTTTCACGATCATGGCTGATTGTCCAGCCCAATATCCTAATCCTGCTTTCTCCCCATAACCTTCAGTCCCATTCGCCACAAGTGCTATATCTAGTCACCTGTTGAATACATTAAATGTTTTGGCATCAGCTGCTTCCTGTGGTAATGAATTCCACAGTCTCACCACTCTCTGGGTGGAGAAATGTCTCCTCATCTCCGTCCAGAATTGCCTATCCTGAATCATCATACTGTGACCCCTGGTTCTGGACACATCCTCCATCGGGAACAAATTGCACAAGAGCAGTGCCTCTCCTTCCCTCCCTGACAGCCAGTATTTTGTGGCATCAGCTTAAAGCAGCTCTGTGTTTTACACTTGTGTGGTATGATTGAGGCAACAGGAACCTTGTGGGTTGAGCAACTGATGGATTGCACCATTGTGAACTGACTGTGTGTTGCCAGGCAAGTTGGCCATGAAAAACCATTATTTAACATTTAGTTTGATTGAATATTTGTCACTTTTCTACACTATGAAGCCTTGACCACAACAGTGTGCGAACTATAAAATCTCACTTGTTTTGTTTCTGAGTTAGAGTTTCTAGTTCAGAGCTAGAGAGATTTGCAGCTGTGTGCACAGATCAATAAATCTGAACAGTTTAAAGATGTGTGAAGTAGAAATCTAGTTATTAAAAGTTGAATAATACACGTGCAACAGTTGGTGCGTTAATAACTGTAAGCAGGCTGTTAAAACATATAAATCTGCTTAACTTGAGTCTGTTGGCAGCAAATATCTCACCTGGTCAGGTAGTGATAACCTGCTTCTGAGTTAGATAGTTGTGAGTTTAAGCCTCACTTCAGGTCTTGAGCTCATGATTTTCCAGGACACAGGTTAATGTCTGAGATGCTAAGTTAAGGAGATGTCTGTTTGCTGTAGTTAACTCAGGTGGAAGTGAAAGATCCAGTGGTGCAATTTTGGCAGGAGTGGGAATTCTTCATGTGAATTCATTATTCCTCTTTATCCAACGAGCAAAATCATTAACTGGAGATTTATCTCACTGCTGCTTGCTTTATGCATGACTTCGATCTGCAGTAAATGTTAATTCCATGCATATGAAGTGTTTTGAAACTTGATGACATATTAATGCAAAGTCCTCTTCCTCCTCTTAGTATGGCTGAGTGAAACCTACATGAATGACATTTTTCATGTCCCTCATGTAACAGAGCCCACCTTCCCTGAGAATCAGGTGAGCCAGCTCCATATCCTTGTGTATCAAATATGTGGTTGGTGGCAGGGATCCTTACTCTCACTCACCAATAACAACACCACCATCACCAACTCGCCCCATGCAACCTGCACCACCCCGCCGCGAACCTGAACTCTTGCACTCTTGCACTCATGTATCTCTTCCCTGCCTGGTAGATACCTTCACCCCCACTCTTGTGTAGCCCGTGTGCCCACAATACACACAATGTGCAGCTGACTTTCAAGCTTCCTATTAAGACATATCTTTTTATGATCAAGTTTTTGGTCACCTACCCAATATCTCTTGATATGGTTTAATGTCTTATTTTATTTTACAATGTACTGCCCATGTAAAGCACCTTGGAACATTTATTTGTTTTAGACATCCGAAATAGATATGAGTTCAGAAAAACAAATTACTGTGGATGCTGGAAACCTGAAACAAAAATAGAAAATGCTGGTGAAACTCAGTGGGTCTGGAAACATCTGTGGAGCAAGGAATGGTGTTAGCATTTTGAGTGTGGTATGACTGCTTCAGAACTGAAGAGTCATATTGGATGCACAATCGTAGCTGCTTCTCTCCTCTCAGGTGTGGTCAGACCTGTGCTGCTGCTAAAGTAAGTCTGATTTACTTTGTGATCTCCTTAAAGAAGTAAAATGACATGATCAGATGCACAAGTTTGGCCAGCTTCAGTCCTCAGGTTAC
Source organism: Stegostoma tigrinum (assembly GCF_030684315.1). Classification (NCBI taxonomy): domain Eukaryota; kingdom Metazoa; phylum Chordata; class Chondrichthyes; order Orectolobiformes; family Stegostomatidae; genus Stegostoma; species Stegostoma tigrinum. The sequence continues at coordinate 48,107,511 of NC_081380.1, forward strand.
ACCCCTGCCCTGACTTCAGTGATTACTAAAAGATCACCACTAATGCCTCCACTATCTCTTCAGCTATCTCCTTCAGAACTCTGCGGTGTAGTCCGTCTGGTCCAGGTGATATTTCCACCTTCAGACCTTTCAGTTTTTTTAACCCCTTCTCCCTGTGACGGCCACCATACTCACCTCAGTCTCCCAACTGTCTTGAATTTTTAGGAAATTACTCATGTCTTCCACCATGAGGACTGACGTGAAGTACTTATTCAGTTTCTCGGCCATTTCTTTCTTCCCATTGCTACTTCTCCAGTGTCATTTTCCAGCAGCTCAATGTCCACTTTTACCTCTCTATTGCCCCTTATATATCTAAAGGAACTCTTGCAATTTTTTTTTATATTACTGGCTAGCTTACCCTCACATTTAATCTCCCTCCTTTTTTCTTTTTTGTTGTCCTCTGTTCATCTTTTTCGGCTTCCCAATCCTCTGGCTTCCCACTACCCTTCACCACAATGTATGCTTTCTCTTTTGCTTTCATGCTGTCTCCAACTTTTCTTGTCAAGCATGGTTTCCTTATCCTCCTCTTAGTATGCTGTTTTTACCTCAGGATGAAATTTTGCTTTATATCCTGAATTACTCCCCAAAACTCCTGCCATTGCTGTTCTACTGTCTTTCCTGCTAGGCTCCTCTCCAGGTCAGTTCTGGTCAGCTCCTTCCTTATGCCTCTGGAGTTGTCTTAATTCAGCTGCAGTACTGTTGCATCAAATTACACCTTGTCCCTCTCAAATTGCAGAGTAAATTCTATCATATTACGGTCACTGCCTCCAAAAAGTTGCTTCACCTTAAGTTCCTTTATTAAGTCTGCCTCATTACACATCACTAAATCCAGAATAATACAGTGTGGAGCTGGAGGAACACGGCAAGGCAGGCAGCATCAGAGGAGCAGGAAAGTTGACGTTTGGGGTCAGGACCCTACTTTAGAAATGGGAGAGGGGGAAGAGAGCTCCAAAATAAATGGGGGGTGGGATGGGTTGGGGCTGGGGTAGGTGGGATGGTGATAGATCAGTGCAGGTAGGCAGTGGTGGGGCTTAGTCAGTGAGATGGGAGAAGTGGATAGGTGGAAGAGATTATGGTTAGGTTGGTAGCATCGGTAGTTCTTACTAAATCTAGATCTCTCTAAACCTGGAATTGCCAGATCACAAGGGAGTTCTACCACATCTGCTCCAAAAAACTGTCTCGTAGACTTTCCACAAATTCCTTTTCTTGCGATGCACTACCAACCTGATTTTTCCAGTCCACCAGCACATTGAAATCCCCTGTGATCACTGTAACCTTGCCTTTCTTTCATACCTTCTCTATCTCTTGGTGTATCTTATGCCCCATGCCCTGACTACTGTTTGCAGACCTGTACTTAACTCCCATTATGGGTTTTTTTTTGCATTTGTGGTTCCTCAACTCTATCCACACAGACTCGACATCATCTGACCCTACACCGTTTTTTGCTATCGACTTAATTTCATTTCTTACTAATAAGGCACCCTTGCCCCCTCTGCCCAACTGCCTGTCTTTTCAATAGGATAAATATCCTTGGATATTTAACTTCTGATTCTGATCCCGTTGCAGCCACATCTCCATGATGCCCACCACATCATACCTGTCAATTTCAATCTGCACCAGAAGTGCATTTACCTTATTTTGTTAACCGCATGCCCTGAGATACAATACCTTCAGTCCTGTATTGATCAACCTTCCTCTCGTTGTTATTCATTTATCCAGGGATCTTGAAATGTGATTCCTAACCCTATCCAAACACACTCTCCTGTTTTGTGTGCTGGAGATTTTAATAACCTCTCCTGAGTTCTCCTTTATTTTCATTTTTTCATATTTATCAATGCATTTGAATGCACCCCAACAGGTGCTAACCTGCTGCTTTCTTTCCCATTGGCCATTATACTACTTGGCATTTTACCCGTCCCTTCACACCCCAGTTTCTAGTTTAAAATCCTTTTCATCAGCCTATTTATCCTTTCCGCTAGGACATTGATCCCAGCTCAGTTCATGCGGAGACGGTCCCAACAGTACAGGTCTCTCCTGTTCCAATACTGATGCCAGTGCCCCATGAAAAGGAACCCCGCTTTCCTGCACCTCTTTTAGCTATGTGTTTATTTCTCTTATTCTGGAACTCCTATGCCAGGTTTCACTTGGCTCGGGCAGTAAGCCAGAGAGTTTCACCCTCGAGGACTTGTTCTTTAATTTAGTTTCTAGTTCCTGATAATCCTTAAACAGATTCTCTTTCCTTGTCTTTTCTATGGTGTTTGGCCAGATGTGGACCACAACAACTGGATCCTCCCCCTTCCTCTCCAGTGTCTTTTTAAGCTGGTCAGAGATGACCCTCCCCCTGGCACTGGGCAGGCCATACACCATGCCCGACTCTCAGTGATAATGGGAACTGCAGATGCTGGAGAATCCAAGATAACAAAGTGTGGAGCTGGATGAACACAGCAGGCCAAGCAGCATCTCGGAAGCACAAAAGCTGACGTTTAGGGTCTAGACCCTTCATCAGAGCTCTCAGATGAAGGGTCTAGGCCCGAAACGTCAGCTTTTGTGCTCCTGAGATGCTGCTTGGCCTGCTTTGTTCATCCAGCTCCACACTTTGCTATTATGCCCGACTCTCAGTCCTGCTTACAAAAGATACTATCTATTTCCCTAATTATGGAATCCCCTGCAACTGTCACTTGTCTTTTTGTTCCCTCTATTGAATGACCTCCTATATTATAGTGCCATGGTCAGCTGGCTCGTCCTCTTTATAGCTGTTTTCCTTGCCCAAACAGGGAGCAAGTACCTCATACCAGTTGGACGAGGTCAACAGCTGAAGTGTCTCTGTTCTTGACTACAGACTGGGATGTTTTCCTTAGAACATGGCAATTTGAGTGGGGACGTGATTGAAATGTGTCAAATTATTAGGGGCATAGACAGGGCGGAGGGGAAGAATGTTTTCCTCTTGGTGAATGCATCACGGGGCATAGATTTAAGGTAGGGCAGGAAGTTGAGAAGAGATGTAGGGTAAGATTTTTGTTTCACCCAGAGTGTGGTGGGAATATGGAGCTCACTGCCTTTGAGGGTGGTTGAAGCAGAAACCTCACAACATTGAAGAAGTATTCAGATGTCCCTAAGAAACCCCAAGGGACCTGGGTTCGATTCCAACCTCGGGCAACTGTCTCTGTGGAGTTTGCACATTCTCCCCATGTCTGCGTGGGTTTCCTCCGGGTGCTCCGGTTTCCTCCCACAGTCCAAAGATGTGCAGGTAAGGTGGATTGGCCATGCTAAATTGCCTGTCGTGTTCAGGGGTGTGTGGGTTATAGGGGGATGGGTCTGGGTGGGATGCTTCAAGGGGCGGTGTGGACTTGTTAGGCCAAATGGCCTGTTTCCACACTGTAGGGAATCTAATCATAAAAGGGCATGGGCCAAGTGCTGGCACATGGGATTAGAATAGTCAGGTGGTTGGTTTTGACCAGCATGGACTTGATGGGCTCTAACCCCCTATAAGATGTTGGGGTAGATAGATAAAGCTTTCCTTAGCATCTGACTGAACTTCTGTGTCTTGGAGATGCTTGATTCTGAACTTAGTGCTTGAAATATGAACATTTAATTCCTATACACATTTCTCTGTTCAGTTATAAAATTCAAACTTAAAAGCCAGCATCTGTCTCAACTGCCCTTCCTCGCAACCACTTGATGTCCGTACGCAACTTGCTGTTCACATCCTCTTCCTATTATGGGATAAAGTAGCAATGTTGTTCAAGTTTACTGTCTCTATCTCATAAAGTTTTTTTTTGATACTTTGACCTGTGCCTGCGTCTACCTGAAGCTCAGATTGTCAATGCACTGCTTCTCTATAAAACTGCCACAGGTGGCAGTTACAGGGGGTTGCCCATGGATTGTCTTGACAGTCAGAGGCTTCTGAGATGCTGATTACATGTCAGGTGAGGCTTTCTTTACTGTGGAACTGAGAGAGTTGGCTAAAGGCCAGTCAGCATTACTCCATGTGCAATGATGTAGGCTGTTTCTGCAGGTGGGGCAGTGTGGGAAAATAGGCAGTAAATGTAATTTAATATTGCAATTTTGGTTATTTTCCTGAGAATTGCAGCAAAATAAAATGCTAGTGTGTTTAATTCTTAACATCCAAGTACAGAGTGCACGGACGATGATGCTCTGTTGATTTGTCCAACAAAATCCCATAATTCATGTGCCTGCCCTTTACGGATTTGGTTACCTTTGCAGTAGTTAGTGCAATTGTTATTCACCCATGGTTACAAAGGAAAAAAATGATTTAAAAAAAACTACTTCCTGGATTAAGTGTACATGCTGTATGTACTATGGCAAACGTTTGTGAAAATCGCTAATAACAAAATTCTGTGGGAACATTTTCCCTATGAACTACAACAAATCTTGACATAGTGGAAGGGTGGGAAGCAGAAACAGGTGTGCTACTTGTGGACATTGTGTATGTTTGTTTTATGGAGAGTCAGCAGTATCTTGCAAGAAGAAATGGTACCAGAGAATCTTACCTCACTGAAGTAATTCATTTGGGCCATCTGTCTGCTAGCTCTTTATTACAGCAATCCAAAACTAATCCCAAAATTAATCCCAGTGTCCAGGTTTCTCCTCCAAACCTTCTATTGCTGTCTGCTTGAAGCATTTATCACTGATTCTTTATAGTAACGGAAACATTCCAAACAGTGAGCGTTCTTCTAGAACACAGGATGATGGGTGTGTGGCATTATTGATTGCAGAACATTTATCTTGTGGCTTTTCCATGAGTAACAAGTGTTGCTGTCACTTTGGCTGCATGCCATTTACTGTGACTGGAGCAGACCAAGGCTACTTGCTGCTCCTCCTACTGTGGTGCTTGGACCTCACAAATAGTTATCTCCCGGACATGATCTAGTTCATTCAAAGTTTGCCATTGATGTGCTGACACTATGAGGGGTTCACCTTCTTCCAGTGAATGTTACATTAACAACGTCAATACACGATAAGCAAGAATATTACTGTAGAGTTAATCTCTTTACTCCCTAAGGAACCTGGAGACACTTGCAGTAAATTGCCAGGATTATCCTTAATTTGTTGGACAATTAAAAAGCCAACCCATGGTCAGATATAAACCAGCATCTCAGTTTTACTAGCTGCAGAGTGCTGGGTGACTTTGACTCTTAATTTAAATATATTTGTTACAGGGGCATCAAGGCCTAGATGCTCATTTGCTTTTTAAAGCCCAACCCTAAACTACTTTGTTAGATTTTGAAGACAGGGCACATTTTTATATATGCTGTCCTTGATTGGTTAGAGCCGTCAGAATGCTAGGACTGTACTGAGATGCCCCTTCACTGTGTTTAGCTTTTTAATGTAGTATTAATGATAATAAATACACTTTGGTTCAAAGACCTGAGATGTTACAGCTGCAGTGCTGCATTTCTTTGCCAATTTGCAACGAGATCGCATATCCTGTTCAACTGAATGTAGTGATTACTCAATCATTAAGTTCTGCTCCTGACCATGGAAATGTATCGGACAGTAAGAGCTCATTTATGCAGAACCTATTCAGTTGTTCTAATTTGCCCCCCTTCTACTTTCATAGCCCTTTGTTGTGTCTTGCCTCCAATATGTTCTGAAAAGGTGCAATGGTCTGTACCTCAACCACTTCTTATGAGAAAATATTTCATAGCTCACTAGCTCTGTTGAGAAATATCTCCTAACCTTTGTCCTCCTTGTGCGACCTCTTTAAATTAATGGCTGCTCGTTACTGACTCGCATGCCAAGGGAATAATTTCCCCCCTTTCCCTATCTTTAAAACTATCCCAAATCTCTTAGTTTTCTGAGTAAAATATAAACCCAGAATCTCAACTCTCCTCCTAAATATGATTGCTATTCACTTGAGTAATTCTGGTGCATCTATCCTGTATGCTTTTAATGCCTTTTCTGTGAGGGCTACTCAAGATTGCACACATTATGTTAATTGACCAAAGTTTGCTACTTACGTTAGTTGTTATTTTTCGTATGCCTGTTTCTAAAGCATGAAACGCTGTTGGCTCTTATGTGCCTTCACATTGAGTAGAATAATTCTGTGGAATAACAATAGTTTGTCAAGCACATGAAAAGTCTCAATTGTTACATCTCATTGTTGCTGCACTGGTCCTGAGATTGAGCCATTCAGCGTCATCCTCCGCCTTCTCTCCATAACCTTGCACATCTTCCTTTTAAATGTTTTAATTGAACCTGTTTGCACTGCACTCACGAGCTGTATGTTCCAAACCATAACCACTCACCACATGGAAATGTTGTGTCCTGTTTCTTTTGCCTCTTTAATTATTTGTTCTTTTGATCGTAATCCTTTCATGAGTGGGAACAGTTGGGAACAGTTTCTCTATATCCACACTTCCAGGTCCCTTATGACTTTTGCACACCTCCATTAGATCTCCTGTCAGACTTCATTTTGCCAAGGAAACAGTTCCAACATCTCCATTCTCCCTGTTGCTAAAACGCTTCATCCCTGGTACTATTCTCATGAATGTTTTCTGCCCTGTTTCCAGTAACTTCACATTCATCCTAACGTGTGTGCTGCCTAAAACTGGACCCAGTCTTGCAGCTGAAGCTGAGCCAGTATTGGAAATTTCATCTTTAAATGCTGGGTCTGCTCTGGCTGTATTTGAGTTGACTGTATTGAATTTGATATTTTTATCAGCACCACACCAGTGACAGAGTGACATGAATATATCATTAAAATTTGGCAACAGTGTCAAGTGTTTATGCCAGTCTAAGTCTTGTAGATTTGATAGTGTTGCTGTCTGCTTTCTTGGAACAATAGTGGTGCAAGTGATTTCAAGAGATCAGTAGTTCACATTATGAAGAGAGCTGGGATTGAGGGGAATACTGAGAAGTGATTGGGTGGGGTTGAGTTCAGCAAAGGAGGGGTAGTTCTCCTCTTAGCAAATAGCTGTATTTACTTTATAGGCACACTAGATTTTAATATGGCGCTTTATTTTGTTGACTAACACAGCCACGTGCCCAAGGGGAATTAAGTGTTTTAGCTGCACTTGGTTTCGTTGTAATAACGACAGATCTTCAAATAAAGTCTTCTTAGAACATGGAGACATCTTTATTCTGCTCACTAGGACCAATTTAATCAGTTATGCTGTTTACTATGAAGAGTATGTGGGAATGGAGATGACTTCTCTCTGGACGTGCATCAATTCTGAAATATGAGGATGCAGTAATAATTAAGGCTATGCAAGATAATGGTGTGTGACTGCTTTTTGTCATTGAGGGCAGTAGAGTACTTTATCCTGAATTAATCACACATCGCAGATTTGTTCTCTTACAATTTTAAGTTGTCAACTTTGGCTGAGTGGCAGTTAGCCCCTTTCCAAGTCCAAAGGTCGACAGATCAGATATTCCTGCTCCAGTAAAGTGAACATGTGGTCCAGACACAGAAATTAGTGGTGTAGTGAGAGAGCACTGAAGGTGCCATGTTGTGGATGAATTGCTTAAAACCAGGCCACATCTGCATTTTAAGGTGTATCTACAACATTCCTTGGTACCAGTTGAAGATGAATGAGTTCTGCCTCAAGTTCTCGTCAATATTTACCCCTTGGCCCCTGCAAACTTTAACTCCCAATTTTAAAAATAATAAAAGTTCCACTATCTGAAGGATGCAAGTTCCTTTTTAGAGTGACTTTAGAGAGGTGCTAATAATCCCATGTAATCATGTTGTAGCCCACAGGGATGGCAAAATTCCCACGTTACTCACATCTTGATGTCAAAATATGTGTTGAATACTGAATGTTGAAATTGCCCGAAATCCTGGAACCTTGACAACATTACCACAAATTTTATAAGAAGCTGAATACTGTGGAAGCTGAAATAAGAAGAACAGTGTGTTTGAAATGCTGAGTTGGCTTTTTCTTCATTGAGTGCATTGTGAATGTGAGCCTGTCAAATTGAGGCCGGTGGTAATCCAATTACCATTGTCGCTGGCAATGACATTGTCTTGTGAGCAATGTGTTCACTCATTGGCAGCACTGTCAGGAAGGCAGCAGAAGCTTTTGAGAGGGTGTAGATTTCTGTGAATAATTTCCAGAAATGAGGGTCTTCACCTGTGTAGAAAAATTCAAGAAACTGGGACTGTTCTCATGAGTGGAGTTTTGATAGAGATGTTGAGGTCATATGCCATCTTGACCGAGTAGGCATAAAACATGCTCCTGTTGACAGGTCCAGAGTCAGTGGACACAGATTTCAGGTGATTGACAAAAAAAAACTGGAGGTGATGCAAGAAAATTTTTTTCTCATGTTTCTTACTGGATGGGATCTCGAATGCAGTGCTTGAGAATGTAGTGGAGGCAGATTCAGATGCTTTCAAAAGATCATTACACAAATACCTAAAGAGAGAACACAGCACAGCAGAAAATAGCAACAGAATGAGAAACACCAGCTACAATGCTGTTGCCAAGAGATGGCATGCACTCAGTCAGCAAAATAGTTTCCCTCTGTGAAGTATTCATTTTATGATTCTCTTCTACCTGGAAATGCATGTTAATTTTCAAAGATTCATGTATAAGGTATATTCATGTATATCCCCTACCCTCTTTGAATATCAACTTTTCTGAGTCGCTCACCATTTAAAAATACTCTTGTCTTTTTACGTTTTCAGACCAAAGTGGATGGCTTCACATTTCTGTGTTATATTCAATCTTACATGTTCATATCCACTTATTTAACCTGTCTATACCCCTTTGTAGCCTCTTTGCATCCTCCTCACAGCATTCACTCCCATCTAACTCTGTAAAACTAGCAAACGTATAAGATAATTAAAACCAGAAAGTGGAAGAGAAAGTCAGCAGGTCGGGCAGCATTGTGGGGAGTGAGAACGAGATTCAAATATAACACTTCTTCACAACTGTTCCTAAACTGTTATGTTGCACTCAACATTAGCTCTGTTTTTCTCTTTACAGATGCTGCCAAACTTGCTGAGTTTCTTTAGCATGTTATTTGAGTCCCCATCATCCACAGTATTTTACTTTTATTTTGGATGCATTAACCTCATTAAATAGACAGTAAAAAGTTGAAACTCAAACAATGATCCCTACAATGCCCCATTAATTACAAACTGCTAATTCAAAAATTGCCCATTTATTCCCATTCAGTCTCTTCTGTCTTTTAATGAATCCTCACTCCATTCTAACGTATAATGTATAATCCCATGAAATATAATCTTGTATAATAGATATAAGGTTTTATGTGGGACCTTAGAATATTTTCTGCAGAATCCAAATGCACTTCCTTCAGTAGATCCTTCTTATCCATCCTGCTTGTTACAACCTCAGAGACAACCAATTTGCCAAATGCAAATTCCTTTTCATTGACCTGTCTGACTGTGCTAAATGTATTATGATTTTCTAAGTGCCCTGTTACCATGTCTCTAACTATAGGTTTGTACAGTTAAAGAAGTTGTCACCAGCACCCCGTGTCAGTGATGGGAAAACCAACTAAGATTTTTGCCTCGATAACAAAGCGTGGGGCTGTATGAACACTGCAGGCCGAGCAGCATCTTAGGAGCACAAAAGCTGACGTTTCGGGCCGAGACCCTTCATCAGGGCCTAGGGCCGAAATGTCAGCTTTTGTGCTCCTGAGATGCTGCTTGGCCCGCAGTGTTCATCCAGCCCCACACTTTGTTATCTTAGATTCTCCAGCATCTGCAGTTCTCATTATCTCTGATCAAGATTTTTGCCTCAGTTGCTTTAGGGTGACTCCTGGTGAATGGTTGAATGTTGGTGCTTGTTACATGAGGCAGCACTAGGATTGACTGATGTGCTGGATGGTCAGATAATCTGAAATAGACTGGACTGAAATCTAAACCAGGATCTTGGGGCTACTGCCTCTGACAATTCACATCATGCATCAGTGTAGTTTTGCTGCTCTGGATGGTAAGGCTGAGATGTGCAGTGAAGCGTTTTAGGTGCAGGGTCTTCCTTTTTTGTTTTACTGCATGTAAACTGTAATGAATAATAGTGTGTATTAATAACCCCAGGACATGTTGGGGCCTTGTATTGTGCCAGAGGCGAATCCTTGGAATTGCCTAAGAACCAGGGCCCAGTTCAAATTGTGGATTTCTGTAGGAATCCAATTGAACTCAAAGCATTAATCCATGATTGGTTATCAGACTTACTGAGTTTTTCTAGCACTTTCTGTTTTATGTCAAATTACGAAGGTTGATGATGACTTGTTTTACAAATTAAGTAGCCATTTGTTCTTGGGCCTTTCTGTAATTAAAGGTCCTGCTATACGTTTGAAGCAATTGAGTTTCCTTTCACACATAATTTTGAAATCTAGCTGTAGCAATTGCTGTTTATATGCACTGTGTCACAAAATGTTTGAATGATCTCTGCTTCATGTGGGTATCTTCGGGAGGTACGTCACCCATAATAATGAGACTCAGAAATAAAGAGACAATGTTAGAGAAAGTCGGCTGGTCTGGCTGCATCTGTGGAGGGAGAAGCTGAGTTAATGCTCTGAGTCCAAGATGACAACTTCAGAATTGGTAGAGACATCAGGATTGGCCTGGTTACCTTTGCCAGCACAGATAATCATTTTTTGTGGAGTTTTGGGATGAGAGTAATATTTAAATGCTGTTAACCTAGCAGAGACTGAAGTGACTGTCAGGATTAGGGTGAAAACAGTACATGTAAAGAGTGATAAACATCCTATACAGTTGCGTACGATAGATTAACTGAGCAGTTAGTTCTCTTCTGATTATTTTATTTACTTTGGGTTTGCTACACAACTAGTCATCAAGAGGTTAAATGCAACCTCTGTCGTGACCACCATGAGAGAAAGGAGATAGTTACCCAGCCACCCACACTGCTGGCCCTGGAGCTGCGGTGTACACAACAGGCCTTCACAGCTGTTTCTCTATATAGATCATCATACCAAGTGTTGCATTAACCTTTTGGAGACTGATTGGATTCACTAAAAATGTTGTCTTCATTTTGAACTATTGAGTTCTTTCTCATGACAGTGGTTATGCTGGATCAGCTGCAGCATGGTGCTAATGTCCTCACTGCGACCCCACAACTTGTCTTGTTGGAGTGCCCAAATTGAAACCTTTCCCCATCTTAGTGTCAGGATTTGATGGGCCTATTCTGCATCTCTTCAGATTGCTGAAAATTCATGCCTCCAGCTTTTAATTTCATCATGGTGGATTCCTATGCTTGGGAACTTTGTTTAAAAAAAAACACTTGATTCATCGAATCAAAAATCAGAGGAGGAGACTATTTGGTCCATTGTCTCTGCTAGGCTTTTGCTAAAGCTACCTAAATATTCTCGTCCCCCTGTTTCTCCCTCTGCTAAGTATTTCCTAATTTCCATTTTAAGGATATTATGGAGTTTTCTTCCTCCACCTTTCAAGCAGCGCATCACAACAGCTTAGTCACGGTAAAAATAATTCTCCCAACTTTGCTCTGAATGCTTTGCCAATTTTGATTTGTTTTCTCTGGTTATTGACCCTTCTGCCAGTGGGAAACTTCTCTCTCTATTTAATCCCATACAAATCTCTCTTAATTTCGGACACCACTGTCATATCTTCTCTGAACCTTTATTGGTTTCAGCAGGACATTCCCACTCTTCTATCTGTCCAATAATTAAAGTCCCTCATTCTTCAGTTCACCCTGGTAATCATTCTTGTATGTTTCTTCTACCCCTCTCAAATGGGTTATCTTTCATAAAGAATAGTATCCTGAACTGAACACTATATTCCAGCTAACGCCGAACCAATGATGCAAATTTTGCTTTGGTAGTCTACATCTCTTTTTGTCAGAAGTAGCATAACAACAGGTTGTAGTCAAACAGGTTTATTTGAAATCACAAGCTTTCAAAACACTGCTCCTTCTCAGGTGATCTCAATTAATTAACTAATGTCAATCAAAGATTTTGTAATTACTATTTTATACCCAAATGCAGGACTTTGATACATGTAAAGATCGGTGGTCTGAAACACCACTGTATAATTCCCTCCATTCCAAACATAAAGTTATCTACTGTTCTTTGCACAGTCATTGAAGAACTCCATGCCTGTGTTGAGCAAGCCTGTTGGTGATTTTAATTTGATTTGGGTTTTCATCCCATTTTCAGAATGTGACCGTTGAATTTCTGTTTAAGAACTGATGCAGGATGATTTCAGAAGAGCACATGATGGACAACAGGAAATTAGGAGGGCACAGAGGACTACAAAATTTCTTTGGCATTTGGGATCAAAGAAAACCTGTGCCAAAGGATTTTAAAGGAATATTAAGTGTAAGAGGAATACCAGGAAAAGACTGGGACCTATGAGAGACCAAAGGACCAGTGTGTTCATATTGGCACTGGACATGGATGAGGTCTTAAGTGAATACTTCTCACCTGTATTCACAAAGGAGAAAGACATTGTAGCTGGGGAGAGTGATGTTCTAGAACATGTTGTGATGACTAAGGAGGAGTTATTAGCTGCTTTAGTGCACATACAGGTACAGAAACCCCAGGGCATGATGAGGTGTATCTGAAGCTGCTAAGGGAAGTAAGGGAGGAGAGTGCTGGACCTCTGCAGAAATATTTAATGCTTCACTGGCCTCAGGTGAAGTGCTAGATAACTGGAGGAAGCTAATGTGGTTCCTTTGTTCGAGAAGAGCAGTCTGGATAGCATAGGAAATTACAGACCAGTTAGTCTAATGTCAGTAGTATGGAAATTATTGGAAAAATTCTGAAAGACTGAGTTAATTGATACTGGGAAAATTAGGGATAGATGGCTCAAATTTATTAGAGGGAGATTGCCTGATTAATTTAGTTGTGTTTTTTGAAACGGTGACTAAATAAGTAGATGAGGGTCATGTGGTTGATATGATTTACATGGACTTCAGTACAGCTTCTGGCAGGCCCAACACAGAAAGCTTGTCCAAAAGTTTAAGTGCCCTTGGGATCCAAAGCAAGCTGGCAAACTGCATCTAAAATTAGCTTACAATGAGGTGGCAAAGGGTGATGATGAAGTGTTGTTTTTGTGATTGGAAGCTTGTGACCAACGATGTAGCACAGAAATTGAAGCTGCTACCCTTGCTGTTTGATATGTACATTAATAACTTGGATGTAGAAGGTTTAATTAATAAGTTTGCAGATGACATGAGAATTGGTAGTGTTGTTGACAGTGAGAAGGATAGTCTCAGGCTACAGTCTGATGTTGATCAGTGGGTAAATTGGGCAGAGCAATGGCAGGTGGAAGTCAAACCTTATAATTGTGAGGTGATGCATTTTGGGAGGTCAAATAAGGGAAGGATATACACAATGACTGATAGGTCTTTGGAGGGTACTGAGGAACAAAGGGACCTTGCTGTACAAGCCCATAGATCCCTGAAGGTGTCAGCACAGGTAGACAGGGTGGTGAAGAAGGCATACGAATGTTGCCTCCATTAGCCAGGGAATAGAATATAAGGGTAGGGTAGTCTTGTCATAATCTAGACTGCAGACGGAATGCTGTGTGCACTTCTGGTCATCACACTATCAGACGGATGTGTTTGCACCAGAGATTCACTAGGATGTTGCCTGGAAAGAAGTGTCTCAGATATGAGGACACACTGGATGGGCTGGGTTTGTTTTCCCTGGAGTAGAGATGGCTGATAGAGTTGGGGAATGCACAATGTAGATTATGAGAATCTCTTCCTTATTGGCAGACATGTCTGAGATCAGAGGGCATAAGTTTAATATGAGGAGTATGTGATTAAGAGGAGATATGAGAAAAAATGCACCTAGAGGGTGATAGAAATATGGAACATGCTGCTAAGAGGGTGATGAGGCAGACAGTGGAGCAACATTTAAGAAGCATCTGGAATTTAAAATTTTGGGGCATAGTAGGCTATGGAAGTGTGGATAAATGGGGTTAGACCATAAGACATAGAAGCAGAAATTAGGCCATTCGGTCCATCGAGTTTGCCTCCCCCATCAACCATGGCCAATAAGTTCCTCAACCCCATTCTCCCACTTTCTCCCTGTAACCCTAGATCCCCTTGACAATCAAGAACCTATCTATCTCAGCCTTAAATGTACTCAATGACCTGGCCTCCACAGCCCTCTGTGGCAGTGAATTCCATAGATTCTCCACTCTCTGGCTGAAGAAGGATCTTTTTATCTCTGTTTTATTCTGAAAGATTCAATTAGCTCCCCCCTTATCCTTCTAAACTCCAATACATTTGGTCCCAGAGTCCTCAAATGTTCATGTGTTAAGCTTTTCAGACCTGGTATCATTTTCGTGAACCTCTTCTGAACCCACTCAAGGGCCAGTATATCCTTCCTGAAACTGCACACAATACTCCAAATGTGGCCCGACCAGAGCCTTATAAAGCCTCAGTAGCACATCCCTGCTTTAATATTCCAGCCCGCTTAAAATAAATGCCAACATTGCATTTGCCTTCTTGACTATTGACTCAGCTTGCAAGTTTGCCTTGAGAGAATCCTGGACTAGAACTCCTAAAGCTCTTTGCACTTCAGACTTCTGAATTTTCTCCCCATTTAGAAAATAGTCCATGCTTTTATTCTTCTTACCAAAGTGCATGACCTCACACTTTCCCGCGTTGTACTCTATCTGCCCCTTCTTTGCCCACTCTCCTAACCGTCCAAATCCTTCTACAGCCTCCCCACCTCCTCAATACTACCTGCCGCCCCCCGCCACCAATCTTTGTATCATCTGCAGACTTAGCCAGAAAGCCCACAGTTCCTTCATCAAGATCATTAATGTATAAAGTGAAAAGTTGTGGCCCCAACACTGACCTCTGCAAAACACCGCTTGTCACTGGCTGCTGTCCTGAGAAAGACCCTTTCATCCCCACTCTCTGCTTTCTGCCAGACAGCCAATCTTCTATCCATGCTAGCACCTTGCCTCTAACACCATGAGTCCTCATCTTACTCAGCAGCCTCCTGTGCGGCACCTTGTCAAAGGCCTTCTTGAAGTCCAGGCAGATAACATCCATTGGCTCTCGTTGGCCTACCTTGCTCATTACTCCCTCAAAGAATTCTAGCAGATTTGTCAGGCATGACCTCCCCTTGATGAAACCATGCTGACCTTGCCCTATTTTACCATACACTTCCAAATATTCAGAAATCTCATGCCTTACAATGGACTCTAAAATCTTACCCATGACTGAGGTTAGGCTAATCGGCCTATAATTTTCTGTCTTTTGCCTTACTCCGTTTTTAAACAGGGGTGTCACGGTAATGATTTTCCAGTCCTCTGGGACCCTCCCTGACTCTAGTTATGGACCAAATGTGGATAAATGGGATTAGTGTAGTTTGCTTTTTGTTGTTCAGCATAGGCAACCACCCAAAGTCTAAGGGGCCTGTTACTATGCTGCATGACACACACTGTGACTCTAACGGGGCTTTTAGGCAATGATTACTCAGTTTCATAATAATTCTATCCACTGTTGCTGTTTTGTCCTGAATGAAATAATATCAGAGCAAAAAAGTGGAAAATCTCCCAGACACAGTATTGATTTTGTTCTAAAGTGGAGGTTGATTTCCACCCCACCCCACCCAGAACTAAAACCAAAACACACAAAGAAGAGCAACCGGTGAACCAATTCGCTAACGAACAGTGAACAAATTAACCAAACTATTAACAAACCGGATAACCCTCTTCTGTCGGGAAGCCGGTGAGTCAGAGATTTTAACTCTTTTAAAAAGCTTACCTCGAGCATCGGCGCCTTCCATTTCTGGTTGCAGCAGCAGCGCGAGCGGGAGCTTGGAGCAGGGGCCTGTCGGGAAGCCGGTGAGTCACTGCTTTTGAATCTATAAAGAGCTTACCTCGTGAATAGGCGGAGGTACACTGAGCAGGAGCGGATATGGGACTGCTGAGTGAGTGCGGTAATATATTTGTGTGGTTGCGTTACCCGAAACACTTCTCGGGTAGTGTCTCCCACCCATCCTCCTCCTCTAACCAAAAAAAAGGTTCTGTGCCCCAGATTGGTAAGGTAACAAGTTTATTTTTTATTCTTTATTTTTAATCAGTCTCTTGGGGAATTTAGAATAATGGGAACGGAGGTCAGGGCAGTTGAATGTTCCTCCTGCAGAATGTGGGAGGTAAGGGTCACCACTAGTGTCCCTGCTGACTACATCTGCGGGGAGTGCACCCAACTCCAGCTCCTCGAAAACCGGGTTAGGGAACTGGAGCTGGAGCTGGAGCTGGAGCTGGATGAACTTCGGATCATTCGGGAGGCAGAGGGGGTTATTGAGAGGAGTTACACGGAGGTAGTCACTCCTTGGGTACAAGAAGGCGGCAGATGGGTTACGGTCAGGGGACAGAAAGGGAACCGGCAGGCAGTGCAGGGATCCCCTGTGGCCATTCCCCTCAACAATAAGTATATCATTTTGGATACTGTTGGGGGAGGGACTTACTGGGGGAAAGCAGTGGGGCACAGATCTCTGGCACAGAGTCTGCCCCTGTGGCTCAGAACAGAAGGGGGAAGAGGAGCAGAGCATTAGTCACTGGGGACTCCATAGTTAGGGAGACAGATAGGAGGCTCTGTGGGGATGAGAGAGACTCACGGTTGGTTTGTTGCCTTCCAGGTGCCAGGGTGCATGATGTCTGTGATTGTGTTAAGGGGGAGGGGGAGCAGCCCCAAATCGTGGTCCACATAGGCACCAACGACATAGGTAGGAAGAGAGATGGGGATTTAAGGCAGATATTCAGGGAGCTAGGATGGAAGCTCAGAGCTAGGACGAACAGAGTTGTTGTCTCTGGTTTGTTGCCTGTGCCACGTGCTAGTGAGGCGAGGGAGAGGAGTTGAACACGTGGCTACAGGGATGGTGCAGGGGGGAGGGTTTTGGATTCTTGGATAATTGGGGCTCTTTCTGGGGTAGGTGGGACCTCAACAAGCAAGATGGTCTTCACCTGAACCAGAGGGGTACCAATATCCTTGGGGGGGGAAATTTGCTAAGGCTATTCGGGTGGGTTTAAACTAATTCAGCAGTGGGATGGGAACCAAAATTGTAGCTCGAGTATAGAAAAGGTTGAGAGTAGGGTGGTCCAAAATAAAGTTTCAGGGACGCAAGATGACTGGCAAGCAAGAAGTTGGTTTGAAGTGTGTCTACTTCAATGCCAGGAGCGTCTGGAATAAGGTGGGTGAACTTGCAGCATGGGTTAGTACCTGGGACTTCGATGTTGTGGCCATTTCAGAGGCATGGATAGAGCAGGGACAGGAATGGTTGTTGCAGGTTCTGGGATTTAGATGTTTCAGTGAGAACAGAGAAGATGGTGAAAGAGGGGGAGGTGTGGCATTGTTGGTCAAGGACAATATTACAGTTGCAGAAAGGATGTTTTGGGACTCGTCAACTGAGGTGGTATGAGCTGAGGTGAGAAACAGGAAAGGAGAGGTCACCCTGTTGGGAGTTTTCAAAAGGCCTCCAAACAGCTCCAGACATGTAGAGGTAAGGATAGCAAAGATGATTCTTGATAGGAGTGAGAGCGACAGGGTAGTTGTCATGGGGACTTCAACTTTCCAACTATTGACTGGGAACACTATAGTTCGAGTACTATAGATGGGTCAGTTTTTGTCCAGTGTGTGCAGGAGGGCTTCCTGACACAGTCTGTAGACAGGCCAACAAGGGGCGAAGCCACATTAGATTTGGTACTGGGTAATGAGCCCAGCTAGGTGTTAGATTTGGAAGTAGGTGAGCACTTTGGTGACAGCGATCACAATTCTGTTCTGTTTACTTTAGTGATGGAAAGGGATAGGTGTATACCACTGGGCAAGAGTTATAGCTGGGGGAAAGGCAATTACGATGAGATTAGGCAAGATTTAGGGAGCATAGAATGGGGAAGGAAACTGCAGGGGAGATGGGCACATTGGAAATGTGGAGCTTATTCAAGAAAAAGCTCCTGTGTGTCCCAGTTAAGTGTGTACCTGTCAGGCAGGGAGGAAGCTGTAGAGTGCGGGAGCCGTGGTTTACGAAGGAAGTGGAGTCTCTGGTTAAGAGGAAGAAGGCGGCTTATGTTAGGATGAGATGTGAAGGCTCAGTTAGGGCGCTTGAGGGTTACAAGGTAGCCAGGAAAGACCTAAAGAGAGAGCTCAGAAGAGCCAGGAGGAGACATGAGAAGTTGTCGGTGGATAGGATCAGGGTAAACTCTAAGGCCTTCTATAGGTATTTAAGGATTAAAAGAATGACGAGAGTAAGATTAGGGCCAATCAAGGATAGTAGTAGGAAGTTGTGTGTGGAGTCAGAGGAGATAGGGGAAGCACAAAATGAATATTTTTCGACAGTATTCACTCTAGAAAACGACAGTGTTGTCAAGGAGAATACTGAGATACAGGCTACTAGACGAGGTGGGATTGAGGTTCACAAGGAAGAGATATTAGAAATCCTACAGAGTGTGAAAACAGATAAGTCCCCTGGGCCGGATGGGATTTATCCTAGGATCCTCTTGGAAGCCAGGGAGGAGATTGCCGAGCCTTTGGCATTGATCTTTAACTCATCATTGTTGACAGGAATAGTGCCAGACGACTGGAGGATAGCAAATGCGGTTCCCCTGTTCAAGAAGGGGAGTAGAGTAATTACAGACCATTACTTCAATTGTTGGTAAAGTTTTGGAAAAGGTGATGAGATAGGATTTATAATCATCTAGAAAAGAATAATTTGATTAGGGATAGTCAGCACGGTTTTGTGAAGGGAAAGTCGTGCCTCACAAACCTTTTTGAGTCCTTTGAGAAGGTGACCAAACAGGTAGATGAGAGTAAAATTGTATCAGTGATAATGGGAACTGCAGATGCTGGAGAATCCAAGATAATAAAATGTGAGGCTGGATGAACACAGCAGGCCCAGCAGCATCTCAGGAGCCTCCCCCTCTCTCCCTATTTATTCCAGAACCCTCATCCCATCCCCTTCTCTGATGAAGGGTCTAGGCCCGAAACGTCAGCTTTTGTGCTCCTGAATGCTGCTGGGCCTGCTGTGTTCATCCAGCCTCACATTTCATTATCTAGGTAGATGAGAGTAAACCGGTTGATGTGGTGTATATGGATTTCAGCAAGGCGTCTGATAAGGTTCCCCACAATAGGCTATTCTACAAAAGCGGAGGAATGGAATTGTGGGAGATATAGCAGTTTGGATCGGAAATTGGCTTGCTGAAAGAAGACAGAGGGTGATGGTTGATGGGAAATGATCATCCTGGAGACCAGTTACTAGTGGTGTACCGCAAGGGTGGGTGTTGGGTCCACTGCTGTTTGTCATTTTTATAAATGACCTGGATGAGGGCGTAGAAGGATGGGTTAGTAAATTTGCAGACGACACTAAGGTCGGTGGAGTTGTGGATAGTGACGAAGGATATTGTAGGTTACAGAGAGACATAGATAAGCTGCAGAGCTGGGCTGAGAGGTGGCAAATGGAGTTTAATGCAGACAAGTGTGAGGTGATACACTTTGGTAGGAGTAACCGGAAGGCAAAGTACTGGGCTAATGATAAGATTCTTAGTAGTGTAAATGAGCAGAGAGATCTCTGTGTCCATGTACACAGATCCTTGAAAGTTGCCACCCAGGTTGACAGGGCTGTTAAGAAGGTATACAGTGTTTTAGCTTTTATTAATAGAGGGATCGAGTTCCGGAACCAAGAGGTTATGGTGAAGCTGTACAAAACTCTGGTGCGGCCGCACTTGGAGTATTGTGTACAGTTCTGGCCACTGCATTATAAGAAGGATGTGGAAGCTTTGGAAAGGGTGCAGAGGAGATTTACTACGATGTTGCCTGGTATGGAGGGAAGGTCTTACGAGGAAAGGCAGAGGGACTTGAGGCTGTTTTCATTAGAGAGAAGAAGGTTGAGAGGTGACTTAATTGAGACATATAAAATAATCAGAGGGTTAGATAGGGTGGATAGGGAGAGCCTTTTTCCTAGGATGGTGACGGCGAGCACGAGGAGGCATAGCTTTAAATTGAGGGGTGAAAGATATAGGACAGATGTCAGAGGTAGTTTCTTTACTCAGAGAGTAGTAAGGGAATGGAACGCTTTGCCTGCAACGGTAGTAGATTCGCCAACTTTAAGTACTTTTAAGTTGTCATTGGACAAGCATATGGACGTACATGGAATAGTGTAGGTTAGATGGGCTTCAGATCGGTATGACAGGTCGGCACAACATCAAGGGCCAAAGGGCCTGGACTGTGCTCTAATGCTATGTGTTCTATGTTCTATGTTGAACTGCTCATTCTTCCCGAAGTTTCTAAAAGTATGCTGTTCCAATAAATGCAAGTCCCATTTATATCAAATAAAATAGAATTTAACCTCATAACTACAGCCAGATTGCATGTCTTCCGGGATGCTCTGTGCCTTCTCCGTCGAATGTTCTGTCAGGAATATTAACCAGTTGTGTAGTTGGTACCTTTGATACTTAGATGGTGGTGTTTCTAAGAATTATGAGAGTTTGTGAGAGTCAGTGTTTCTGTCTTGAGAGCTGAGAGTTGTTGATTCTGTCAGATGGCAGTTTAGCTCTATTGTCTTTATCTGACTGCCCTCTTCTTTCATACCCTTGAAGACATATCAGTTTCTTGCACTAGGATTGGTCCCATGTTGTCAAAATCATCAGAATTGGTTTTTGGTGTCTCAGTATCTGGTTCAAATTGATTGATTGAATTCAACTTGTTGTCTTGTTAACAGAAGTTTTGTTTTGTTACCTGTATGGCCTTTTGATACAAATGTTTCAATTCAGGTGCTCGCTACATAATTTCAAGCTGCTCATAGACATTTTGTTTTAATCTCTAAGCATCGAAAAAGCACAGCATCTTTTAAAGGGACCACACAATGCTTTTGCCCCAGCATATCACAAACACCAAATTCTAACTTGCTGCCTCCTAATCCACAAGTACTGTACCCAACTTCACAACACTGTGTTAATACAATAATGCCAACTATGACAGTCCTTTAACTTAAATTCTACGAAGTGAAACATTGTTTGGAACTTTCTGGGTTTACTTGTTTCATAAGATGCTGATATGGTTTTCATCTATCTCTCTGAGCCATACTCCGCAACATGAGTCTTATCTTTCCTTTAGACCTCCTCCCATTACCTACCACTCAGTACCCTACCCCCTAACTCTTGGCCTCCATCAGCTGCCCACCTGATCTGCCTCATGCACTGCTCCTCTTACCTATCTGTTTTCTTTGCTGCATATTATCATGCCTCCTGCTATCTTGCTTTCTCTCTCTGAGCCTCTGCTATTCCCCCAACTTTCCCCATAATTGTTCTGCTCTGCTCTGCCCCCCCCATGCCTGCTCTTTGCCCCCCCCATGCCTGCTCTTTGCCCCCCCCCACGCCTGCTCTTTGCCCCCCCACGCCTGCTCTTTGCCCCCCCACGCCTGCTCTTTGCCCCCCCCACGCCTGCTCTTTGCCCCCCCCACGCCTGCTCTTTGCCCCCCCCCACGCCTGCTCTTTGACCCCCCCCCTACGCCTGCTCTTTGCCCCCCCCACGCCTGCTCTTTGCTCCCCCCCCCCCCCATGCCTGCTCTTCACCCTCACCCCTCCTTTTCCCCTCCGGTCCCCCTCACACCCCCACTCTTTCACCAGTCTCCCTCATCCCACCCTGTCCACTCTTTTTCTCACCACCTACCTGCCCATCACTCTCAGACCCTCCCACACCTTTCCCAGCACTTCCATCCTAGTCCTTCCTCCTATGTACAGCCTGATTCCAGGACCTGTATGGAGCTTGATCTAATGACTGCCAGTCCCGCAGTGAATGTGTGTGGCAGGTTGATCTGGGGCTAGTTGGTTAGAAGGTTCAACGCTCAAATTTCCAAACACAAGATGTGCAACTTAGAGAAAGCAGGTTAGTTAGGCAAGGCCCAGTGCGCAGTGTCAAGCTTGAAAAATGAGTAATTTGTGTGAAAATCTGACAGAAGCTGTCTTGCAAGTGCTCTAAATGATATTTAGCAGTCAGAGGGTTAAAGGCAACTCTGAAGGGACTCTGATATAAATCAATCTCCTTTATGAGGACTTAAGTGTTTCATTACTCCTCAGGGAGTGAGATAATGATAGTGTGACTGAATGAGATGGTATAATGTTATTTGAATTCATTAAGCTTTTAGAATGATTGAAGTTCCTAAAGATTGATTTGTATGCTTTTATTGCCACATTCCTGTAGAAACTTGCCCTTTCCTTTTGTTGGCAGCTGATGCAAGATGCTACACAATCATCAATCATTTGTCAGGCTGAACTTCAATTTGTACCCCTTGTCAGAAAGGTTTCTCTCTGCTTCAGTTTTACTCAAAATGATTCTATTATTGTAGCCACCTCATTTGCTTGCTCAAAAGCTTGTTTGTTAATTAACAATGAATCTTACTATCAGTGTGACCTACTTGGCTTCCATACCTGCTTATAGCAGAGTGCACAAACCAGAGTAGCCTTTTTTAACTTAACTCTCGGGATGTGAATGTCACTTATAAGGCTGGCTTCTTGGCCTATCCATAATTTCCCTGAAACGTGGTGATGAGTCATCTTAAGCGAAGCAGCTTGCTGAACTGGTTCAAAGGGCAGTTAACGCAGAACATGAGCCAGTCCAGAAGAGGGACTGTAGGCTTCTGTCCCAAAATGAACCAGTTGAGTTCATTATGACAATTCACTAGTTGACCTTCTTTCTAACGTGAATGCAAATTCTGAAGCTGCTTCTAGGAGTGTTGAAATGGTAATCCAGTAATACCGCCAAGAAAGGTTCATGATGGCCATTACTGTAACCAGAAAGTGTAGCAGGTAAGGAACTGTTTAGAAATTGTGTCTGTACGTCCAGGTCTATGACGTTATAGATCAAGAAAATCAGCGTTCCTAAAGTTGGTAATAGCTCCAATTACCTTCCTTCAGTCCAAAAGAAAGCCTTTCACCTGCACTTCATGCTATGTACCCATGCTGCCTCTGCCATTTGGAAGATTTCTAAAGAACTATATAACAGGCATGTCAGCACATTTAAAGCTGATCTTTTGGAAGCGCTGATGGACCACATCAACTCCCTCTGTCAAGCTACGTAGTTAGTTACAGTTTGAAGCGGCCTGGTGGAGGGGAACCAAAAGGTCCAACATTGAAGCAGAGACCGTAGGAGCTGCCAATGCTGGAGACTGAGATAACAAGGTAAGGAGCTGGATGAACACAGCAGGCCGAGGAGCAGGAAAGCTGACGTTTCGAGTCTGGACCCTTTTCTGAAGAAGGGTGCAGACCCGAAACGTCAGCCTTCCTGCTCCTCTGATTCTGCCTGGACTGCTATGTTTATCCAGCTCTGCACCAACATTGAAGCAACCAACTCTTCGAAGCGAAAAGGTTCTTAAGCTCATTGCCCTAGACATTGCGGGTGGAGGTATAAGAGGATAAAGATAGAATTCTTGATGAAAGATATCCAGGATTGTTCAACTTCTGATGTAAGTTTAGAGTAATAAGAGGAGCTGCCCTGAGATGAAAAGTGGTAGTGGTGTTGGTGATTGGAATGTTTGTTATCCAACTTGATAACTTAATCACCAATGGCCAGAAAGAAAACTGAGATGAGTTATTGAAGTGGAAGTCACCATGGCTGATTCTAGGTTTTGAGATGGGTGAAGCTGCCAAGACCAATTAAAAGCCCAACAAGTGAGGGAGTGGGACCACACCATTTCAGCATTATGGGGATTGAGGTGTTATGGGCATGCCATTTCAAGGGGTAATGCCAGTACTCAGCTTAAAAGAGCGCGGTTGCAGTGACCAACAGGAAACTCAGCAAAAGAAGCTCAGCACGAGTGACTGCAAATTCAGATGAGCAATTCAAAATTTAATGAGAAGAAACTTTAAAGAACATTTGTGGGGAACAGAAACCTGCTCCAAGCAAAAACATTGAATGGATCGCACACTATATTGTTTTAGAGGTGAGAAAAGATAATGTTGCAGAGCACTGATGACGCACTCGGCCAAGTAGCCTTGTGGATGGTTGCACTACATTATCTCGGATGGCTAGACTGTGGTAATTGTACTCATGGTTTGACTTGGATATTGAAGTAAAAAGCCGTGCACAATTTCACATCAACCTTTTTCACTAAGTAGGAAAGGGCAGTGTGTTGCTGCAGCCATTACTCCAATTGGAGCCAGTTATTTTGCCCTGCAATGGCAGAAACCACAGCTAGGGAGAGGGAGATGGCTAATGAATATATCCAGGGAATAGCCTGTTAGTGTGGACACAACCTATTGTGGGCATGAATTGATTATGGAACACGGTTGATAATAGTTCACAAGAAGTATGAAAGGAAGTATTTCCAAACTCAAGATTTTAATAAACGATATATTACAATTTTCAATGATTCAGAATTCTAACCAAATAGATGTAGTTTAACATTGTTTTAATAGGCAATGGATTGAATTCCATGTATACTGTTGGATTATCTCCATTATCAGTAGTGTTATTTATTAGGAGTAGTTTGTAATTACTATGGCAATGACATATAAAATCGCATGCGCCATGATGAGTAGATGACTGCTGGACAGATCATTGCCTGATCTGAGGCAGAACCAATATACATATAGCTCCGCCACACTGGAGTCAACATTAAGGCACTCAAACAGCCAGAAAAGGTAGTCTCATAGTCTAACTCCTCTCCACAAAGTAGCAACCCTCAGTAACACTGAGTCACAGGATCCCAACAGTGTCCTGTCCACTCTCGAGGCCGCCATCATCAATGCTACAGAAACTCGATTGGTTATTCAACCAGGAAACACCAAGATGAGAATGATCAGGAGATCCAGGAACAGTTAAGGCAGAAGTGTATAGCATTTCTGAGTGTAAAACAGCAACCACATTTGAAAGAGAAAAGGCCGACCCAAAGGGGACTGAACGCCAAGATCTGACAACAAACACATGATATAAAGATTAGGTGGTGGGTGGAGAAAGACCACAAATGTCTGACATGACATGTTGAGTTTATTCTCTGTTGTCAAGACCACTTACAGACCAAACACTCAAGGCCCCAGCCCACTGCTGTCCAAGGGCCGAGTGACTCTTATCAAAGATAAAGAAGCGATCAAACAGTGCTGGGGGAAGCGCTTCAGGGACCACTTCAACCTGGGCTCTGTTAATCCAAGCATCCTCACCCTCCTCACACTGCACGCTGTGAGCTCAGCAACACTCCAGCCTTGCACAAAGTCGGGAAGGCTATTCACCAGCTAAAGAACAAGGCTGCTGAGACATCGAAGACAGTATCCCTGCTGAGGCATTGAAGTACGGAGGCAAAGAGCTTCTGCACGCCCTTGTCTGCCTTATCGGGAAGGAGGAGAGCATCCCGAGAGAGAGCTGCAAGATGCCACAGTCGTGAGCATTTTCTGCAAAAGGGAAGAAGTCTGACTGTGGTAACTACAGGGGAATTTCTGAGCTATCACACATTGGAAAAATCGTCACCAAGATCCTCCTCAACCATCTCCACCCTTTGGCTGAGGAACTCCTCCCAAAGTCACAGTGTGGCTTTTGGACACGGAGAGGCACAATGAACATGACTTCTACGTTGTGACAGCTGCAGGAGGAATGCAGAGTAAAGGACCTATCCCTATTCATGGCTGCTTTCAAACTTCTTTGGGCTTTCCAAAACCGTTAGCTGAGAAACGTCATGAAGCATCCTTCTTCGCTTTGGTTACACCAGGAAGTTTGTCACCATCCTTCACCTGTCCCTTGATAACATGGAGGTCACGGTAATGAGAGATGGCTCCTCTTCCAACCCATTCCCTGTTCATATTGCTGTCAAGCAGGACTGCATCATCGCCCCAACATTCCTTCTTGATCTACTTTGCTGCAATGCTTCATTTCACCACCAACAAGCTCCCCCACTGGAGTGGAGCTAACCTACAGAACAAGCAGGAAATTATTCAACCTCCACCACCGTCAAGCCAAAACCATAGACACGCCAGCCAGCATCATTGAGCTGCTTGTGTATATGCAATTTCAGAGAGCATACTCCCTTCCATCGTCAGCACCTTTATGGAGGCATATGAGCGCATGGGACTCACCCTGATCATCTGCAAGATGCAAGTCCTCCACCAATAAGCCGGACGTTGTAGAGCAAACCCCTGATCATCAAGGTCCACGGGGAGGCCTTACAGACTGTTTTCCACTTCCGATACCTCAGAAGTGTCCTATCGTCTAAAGCAGCTGTTGAAGATGAGCTCCAGCACTGCCTCCAGTGTGTTGGCGCCTGAGGAGAAGGATGTTCGAGGTCAGCATCATCAGATCTGACACCAAGATCATGGTTTACAGAGCTGTGGTAGTTCCTGCTCTTCTATATGGCTCTGAGATGTGGACCTCAAGGTGCTGGAGCGATACTGTCTACACAAGATCCTGCAAATCCACTGGGAAGAAGGATGCACCAACATCAGGGACCTCAACCAGGCCAGCGACCCGACCATTGAGGCTGTGATCACCGTTGATCGGCTAAAATTGCCTGGGCAAGTCATCTGCATGACCGACATGAGACATCCCAAGCAGGTGCTTTACTCCCAGCTCCAAAACGGCAGGCAAACCCCAGGTGGACAGAGGAGGTGCTTCAGTAAGTCCTCACTTGTGAAGTGCAGCATTCCCACAGACACCTGGGAATCACTGTGTAAGACTGTCCAACGTGGAGGAGGAACATCTGGGAAGGCATTGAGCCTCTCGAGACTTGCCATCGGGAAAAAATGGAAGCCAGGCAAAACAACGAAAGGAGCGTGCTGCCTCATCAATGCCCGACCCACCCCTTCCCAAGGCCACCACCTGCCCCAAGTGTAACAGCCCGCAGAAACCACGTCGGTCTGTACAGCAACATATGGACTCACCCTGAGTGTGGAAGGCAGTCGTCATCATCTGTGAGGGGCCACCAATGAATGAAATGAAAATAACATTTAATTTTTTAAAAGGTTTTGAATGCTTCAGACAGATTTGAACAGTTAATTCACATCTGGTTATGCACAGTTTTTGACTGTGTTTGAACTTCAGTAAGTTTCTTTGTTCAAAGCCTGTTCCAGGACTTGAGTACATAATCAAGGTTGACACTTCAGTGTAGCCATGAGGAGCTCCCTTGTTGGATGTGCTGACTTCAGCAGGAGATATTAAACTTTGGGCCTCATCCGCTGTTTCAAGTCCAAGTAAAATATCGCAAGAGAGTTGTATTCAGGTGAGCTGTCTTAATGGCCATCCTCAAACCATCATTATTGGTTAACTGAGATAGCAAGGTGTAGGGCTGGATGAACATAGCAGTCAAGCAGCATCACAGGAGCAGGAAGGCTGATGTTTCGGGCCTAGACCTTTCTTCAGACCCTCCTTATTGATTAACTGATCATTTATATTGCAGTTATTTCTGGAACCGTGCAAATAGCAGTTGGGGTTTTCTCCATTTTGAAGAGATTAAGTTGCCTGAGGAACTCTGAGATTTCCAGAGGGCGTATAAAGTGCAGTACCAATCAATTTCTTCCTATCCTTGTGTCTGCTACACAGTGGTAGATTCTCCATAATGTTCTGACTGTGCCAGTTTCTCTGTGTGAGTGTGAATTTGGGTAAGCAGACATCTTGCCTTGACAGAAGAGCAGGGGAAGCAGGTGAAGGAAATGAGGGCAACATTCAGATTATTTTTATTAAGTACCATCCAATAGTACATCCAGTGAAAATTAAATGATTGGGACAGAATCTCCTTCTGGAGAACCTGTTCCCGTTAGCAGTAATTTCAGTAAGTGATGACCAGGGGAGTTCACTTAGAGAGGGATAACAATGTGCGAACGTCAAAAGTTTTGTGCTCAATATTTCTAATTCCCACAGCCACATAGTCTTTCAATTAAAAAAAATCCAATGAATACAATTTCTATTGGACAAAAGTTATTTTGTTTAATTTGAAATCTTTAAAAGTTGTACTTAGTCTTTTTATTAAATATGTCTCAACATGTTATGAAATATTTCTGCATTTTGGGGTGTTAGAACCTGGCAGTTTGTGATTGGACACTTCCGCATTCCCCGATCAGCTTAGCCATCCAAAGCTCTCAGAAATTAACCTGCCTCAGCTCAGAGTTTAGAATCATAGACCCCTGTAGTGTGGAAGCAGACCATTCAGCCTTTTGAGTGCACACCAGCCCTCTGAAATCCATCCCACACGCCCTAACGCTGTATAACGCTGCATTTCCCATGGCTAACCCAGCCAGCCTGCAGTTCTCTGGACACGGGGCAACTTAGCATGGCCAGTGCACTTAACCTGCACATCTTTGGACGGTTGGAGGAAACCCACACTGACACGGGGAGATTGTGCAAATGTTACACGCACAGTTGCCTGAAGCTGGAATCGAGCCTGCGTGGATCAGCAGTGCTAGCCACTGTGCCACCTGTTTAGTTTTGATTAAAATGATTGAATTTTGTGTGTTTATTATCGCCTACTTTCTTACCTAATTGGCCTTGTTTGTAGGCAAATACGCAGTGGCTATATTTGTTTGCACATATGTAGATGCCTGTGTACCTGCATCTGGATGTGTGAACCTGTCCAGTCCCATGTGCATGTCTGCATATCCCTACATTTGTTGACATGCGTCTAACTGCATGCACGTCCGTAAGGTATCTCAGTGGTTAGCACTGTTGCCTTAGCGCCAGGGACCCGGGTTTAATTCCAACCTTGGGTGACTGTGTGGAGTTTGCACTTTCTCCCTGTGTCTGCGTGGGTTTCCTCTGGGTATTCCTTCTAGAATCCAAAGATGTGCAGGCTTAGGTGCATTGGCCATGCTAAATTGCCCGTAGTGTTCTCGGATATATGGATTACGTGGGTTACAGGGGAATGGGTCTGGGTGGCATGCTCTGAGGCTTGGTGTGGACTTGTTGGGCCGAAGCACCTGTTTCCACACTGTCGGGATTCTGTGAACTTCAGAGTCCTGCTTGTGTGTACCTGTATGAGCAGGCACACAGAGGGACTTGTATCATTCTCGGTATCCATGTGTTTGTGTGTGTCCTAGTTGTATCTTTAAAAAAAGAGTTCTAAGGCCCCTTTGACAAAAGAAATAATATTAAGGTGTTTCTCTATCACACGTCTGTTCAAGGTAGAGAGCTAGCAACTTTAGAAATGAAATGGTGTCAACTGCAGCACCAGAAGTTGGACTTGATTTTAAACAGTTCTGTTAAATATGAGCACTGCAGTAGAGCTTACATCAGGCTGTTATAATTTAAACATTGGACAGTAACCAGACACGTTGAACCACACCAGACCATGGTGGTTACTATCTTGGGCCTGTGCTTTTGTCGGACAAATCTCTCTGTTGGAGCGGCTGTATTGATATCACATGATCTTTTGCTGTTCTCTTCATTTCCATGTTCTTTCCTCCAGGGCACTCTGCTCCGCAAAGTCTCTTTCAGCTGTGGACAAAAGCTAACTGCAGAGTTCTGTAGCCTACTGAGAAGCATGAGAACCCTGTATAAAAAATGTTGCTACTCCTTTTCGAATGTTTACACGACTGCTCCTCAG
This sequence comes from Stegostoma tigrinum, assembly GCF_030684315.1. Classification (NCBI taxonomy): domain Eukaryota; kingdom Metazoa; phylum Chordata; class Chondrichthyes; order Orectolobiformes; family Stegostomatidae; genus Stegostoma; species Stegostoma tigrinum. Next base: position 48,136,995 of record NC_081380.1, read on the forward strand.
AGTGATGTATCAGAGCCAGCTTCATGCAAGGGATAACTCAGCTATAGTCAGTTGTTGCTCTTAAAGACTCATTTGAATGCAGCCTACCAAATTCAGTGACTCTTCCTTTTTAAATCCCCAAATGTAGGATATAAATGTGGTATAAATGTCGTAAATATGTGAATTGAATTGAATTCCAAAGCTCTTTCCCAGACTCCCAAATAAACTGTTCAAAGACGGTAGGAACTGCCGATGCTGGAGAACCTGAGATGATAAGTTGCAGAGCTGGATGAACACAGCAGGCCGAGCAGGAAAGCTGATGTTTCGGGTCTAGACCCTCCTTCAGAAAAAGGGTCTAGACCCGACATGTCAGCTTTCCTGCTCCTCTGATGCTGCTTGGCCTGTTGTGTTCATCCAACTCCATAAACTATTCAGACCTTGACTTTAGGAGCTCCTTTGGTGACTCAGTAAATGCACTTTGTGGTGTGATAAAGTCACTTGACAAGGGAGAAGCCACTCCTCATCCTTGGCTATGCTGACCTTCCCAGGTTGCTGTTTTGTTTCAACACATTTTGTCTCCTCTCTTCTGAAGTTGATCAGTCATGGTGTGGGATGTAGTACATATGATTTTGTCAAATTGCTCCCTCCTTTCTCAGTAATTGTTTTTCTTGACTCTTTACATTAAGTGATGATGCACCACATTGAAGTACTTGGAACATCTTGCTACTTTTGAAAAACCGTACAAATGTATGTTGTGATCCAATGGAATGTGGTGATTGTGACAGACAAACATCACCGCCATTTAGCATAGACAATGGGATGAATGACTGGTAAATATGTGTATTTGATGATTGAAGGTGGATGTTGTTAAGGACACTGGGAGACTTCCTTGTTCCTTCTCAAGCAGTGCCATGACATCCACTGCTACAACATCCACTGAAGCTCTGTGACAGCAAGTTTCACATCTAATCTGAAAAGCAGCACCTCATAGTATGTGCACCATCATGGGGTCCTCCCTTTCCAGGTCCATTTCTTAAATTTAATCTCAAACAAGTATTTGTTGTTACTGATGGATATAACCATTCTATGATCCTTGTGAACAGATGTTGATCTAATTCATTTTTAAAAGGCAATTTATATCGGAACTGGCTCCTCTTAGACAGCCAGTTCCATTTAAATGCAAACTTTGAAGGTGAGGACGAAGACAGTAGCTTGGAACCCTGTAATTGTGCTGAGGCCTGTGAAATGTGTAACTTTACCTCGAGGCCTGTATTTGCTTTCCTCACCAGCAAGCTGACTTCAATACAAGCCATACTTGACATAGAGTCACAGCAGTGTTACAGCGTTGAAAGAGGCCAGTCAGCCCAATATGTATATACTGGCAATCCAGCAAGTATTATGAATTTGCGTTATTCTCCTACCATTTCCCCAAACACTTGTACAATATTTCTGTTCAAATGATCATCAAATATCCCTCTTGAATATTTTGATTTAACCTGCCTCCATCTCACTTGTGGGCAGTACATTCCCAACCGGAACCACTCACTGTGTGAGAAGTTTTCTTTGCGCATCACATTTGCCAATCACTTTAAATCTGTAGCTCCTCATTGTCAGTCCTTTTATGAGCAATTTTCTCTAATATCCATACAACCACAAACAAAAGCGGGGTGTTCAGGTAGGGTCCTGCACTCTTTGATCTTGTGGCAGAGCACACTACACCAGCTACCATTGTCTACAAATAAAATTTTACATTATCATGAACATGTAGCAGTCGATAGAGAAATGGCCAGAGATGCTTTCTGAACAAGGGTCCAGACCCAAAATGTCAGCTTTCCTGCTCGGCTTGCTGTCTTCATCCAGCTCCACACCTTGTTATCTCAGACTCCAGCATCGGCAGTTCCTACTATCGCTGATGTTTCTGTTTAAGATGCTTTCCCCCTGCAGCCTGTAGTGATAAGTTATTGACATGCCAAGCAGCACACACTTTCATTTGGTTTCCCAAACAGTGAAAATATCATGTTGCGCAGCAAGGCTATCAGTATCCTGTCTTCACACAATATTCAGTTTCTTTCATTTTAACTCCTTGAAGTTTGCAGCAGTTCTTTACCTATTCTCACACAATAGAGTGGATTCTTCATTATTCGCGTACTGACGCTGTTTGCTTGGATATATTTCCATTGATAGTAGGTGCCCTCGGTCCTCTCCATAACAACCAAGCTTTACCTTGTCCTCAGCTGACATTGCTTCACTGTAGATTTTGTTCCATATTAAAACCCTTATTTCTTCCCTGCCACCCCTAGTTTGTGAATGTTGTAATAGTACCAAGGTGTTCAGCTCACTAGCCCTGCTTACTTGAATATTTGTACCTTGTACTACACTCATTGCTGAGCCGTCCAACCCAGACATCAAATCTGGAAGCATCCTAGTTAAATGGCAAAGTTCCCCTTGTGATAGTATATTTACTTCACTTACTGAAGCACTGGTAGATCTTGGTGATTGTTCCACAAATAAGCAATCTGCAGTGTTTTTGCTCAGGCTTTTCCTCAGTTTTATTCACTTTGTTTCTTGTCCAAGCTGTATGTGTGTTTGTAGTAGCATAGGGTGTCAGGATCCAGCAGGGTTGGCACAGTATTCTAATTGTTAGGCTGCAGTCATATAGGAGTTGCTGTGAGCCAATGAGATTGCTCAGGACTATTATTTTACTATGTATGCAGCAGGATTTACAAGGGCCTGTTTAGGTTTTGTGAATGACATTCCATCTACTTTCCAATTACCACAGTGGAGCTGCCAGGAAGAGGTAGCTATGAGGCCAAGATCACGATCACTTTGCAACTTTCCCTTTGCTTCAGGTAGCTTTCATACACTTGGAAAAGCCCACTGCCCAAATCTAAGTGTCATTCTCTTTGAGAGGCAGATAAGTTGAGCAACAATTTACAGAGAAGAAAAGGGGACTCGCATTTACATAGTGCCTTTCATGATTGCTGGATGTCTCAAAGTGCTTTACAGCCCATGTTCATTTTTTAACTGTAGGCACTGCTGAAATATAGAAAATGCAGCTATTAGTTTGCACACAGTAAATTCCCATCAACAGCAATGACATAATAACCGGGGAATGCTGAGTGAGGGATAACAATTAGCCCAGACACCAGGCTAACTCTTCTACCCTCATTCATGGCCTTGGGACATTCACCTGAGCAAACGTGCAGAGCCACTGTCTAATGCCTGAAATGAAAGAAAGCACCTCTGAATAGTATAATACAGCACTGAGGGAACGCTGTACTATCAGCCGGAATATATATGCTTAAGTCCTGAAGTGGCACGTAGAGTGTTGAAGCAGGCCTTTTGGCCCAACTTGACCATGCAGCCTAGTTTTCACAATTTAAACTAGTCCCATTTGCCTGCGCATGGTCCATATCCCTCCGTTCCACTCCTAACCATGTACCTGTCTTAAATGATGAAATAGTACTCGCTTCCACCACTACCTCCGGCAGCTCATTCCAGACACTTACCATCCTCTGTCTGAAAAAATATTGCCCCACTGAATCCCTTTGTATCACTTCCCCCTCACCTTAAACCTATGCCCTCTAGTTTTAGACTCCCCTACCATGGGCCTTATCTATGTCTTCAAGGTTTTCTAGGACATTTGTGCCTCTCATGATTTCATAGATCTCTATAAGATCATCCCTCAGTCTCCAGAAGAAAAAGTCCCAGCCTGTCCAACTTCTCCTTATAACTCTAACCTCCCAGTCCAGGTAGCATCTCAGTCAATCTTTGTTACATTCTTTCTAGTTCAGTAATATTCTTTCTGTAGTAGGGTGACCAGAACAACATGCAGCACTTGAAATGTGGCCTCACCAACATCTGGTACAACTGTAAGATGCTCTGACATGTGAAAGTAAGCATGCCGAAAGCTTCCTTCACCATCCTGTCTACCTGTGACTTCGTTTTCAAGGAGTTATGAACTTGTACACCTAGATCTCTTTGTTCAATAAATGAGTGTTCTATAACACTTCCCAGGGCCCTACCATTTGTAAATCCAGCCCTGGTTTGACCTTCCAAAATACACCATATTGTATTTCTCTAAATTCAGCTCCATCTGCCATTTCACAGCCCACTGGCCCATTCGATCAAGATCTTACTGTATTCTTAGATAACCTTCTTAACTGTCCACTATTACTGCCAATCCTGGTGTCATCTGCAAACTTACCAACCGTACCTCCTAAATTTTCATCCAAATCATTTTACGTAAGTGACAAATAACAGTGGACCCAGCACGCACAGGCCTCCAATCTGAAAAACATCCTTCTACCACCGTCCTTTGACTTCTACTGTCAAGCAAATTTTGTATCCAATTGGCCAGCTCTCCCTGGATCCCATGAGATTTAACTTTATTCTACAAGTTACCCTGTCGGAGGCCTTGCTAAATTTCATATAGACAACATCTACTGCACTGTCCTCATCTATTTTTTCAGTTGCCACTTCTAAAATCTCAGTCAAATTTGTGAGACATGATTTCCCATGCACAAAACCATGCTGACTATCCTAAATGATCCCTTGCCATGAACTTGTGACCTTCATCAATTTCATTTCAAGAATAAAAAATCAGCCCACAATTGGACAGAAAGTGCCAAGACAAGTGAGTGGGGTGCCTGACATTTCACTCCTAATGCCTGATGAAGAGGGAGCTCTGACCGCCTCAAGTAGCTGACTGACCATGTCCGAGCCCTTAGGATCATACAGGACAGATACAGATTTTTCGGTCCAACTTGTCTGTACCGATCAAGTTTCCCAAACTAAGCTAGTCCCACATGCCTGCATTTGGCCATTTCCTTCTAAACCTTCCCTACTTATGTACCTGCCCAAATGTTGTACCCGTACAACTGTGGAGAGAAAGCAGAGTTAACGTTTCAGGTTCAGCGACCCTCCTTCAGAACTGATGGTAGCTAGAAAAAGGATGGTTTTATACAGAAGATATGGGGGGGGAGGTAAACAATAGATGGAGGTGGTTAAAGATCATTCTGGAAGGTGTGTTTGGAGCCTTGTATAGTGAGGAGGGAGGAAATAAACAGGTAAGTGTTACACCAGCAGTTGAAGGGAAAGGTGCTGTGGGGGGTTATGGGAGTGGCGATAGGTTGGAATGGGTAATGGGGCGGGGAAATTGGGGCAATCAATGTCATGCCGACAGTTCCCAATGAACATGTTGGGGAATCTAAAAGGCAGAGGAAGGAATCCGGGTGAAGGGAGAGCATTGGAGGTGGGTGAAGGGGTCTGTGGAACGGGGAGGGGGCTCTTGTCTGAGAAAATGGGCTTGCAGGCAAAGGCAATGAAAGATTAGTTCAATGTCATGTCATGGCCAAAATTTATTAAGGTGGAGATGCAGAGGGATGAAACTTAGACCTTTGCTGAGTAGAGAATGTTCAGCATCAGAGAGCAGAAGGGATAATAAATACAGGACAGGCGGTGGGGTTGGGGGAAGGGATGCAGTTAGAGCGAAGGTGACTTCATTCAATGTGGTCTACTATATTCGCTGCTCACAATGTGGCCCCTGGTACATTGGGGAAACAAAGCACAGACTGGGTAACCACTTTGCAGAAGACCTACATTCATTTGCTGGTGAGCTGTTCCTTGGATGGGAGGGTGCTCTCTGTTAAGAAAGGAATGGAACCGGTTAGAATACCAGCCAGCAAGTAGAGTAGTTCAGTGATTAATGGGTCGTAAGAGAAAGAGTCAGGCCACAAGGATTATGTAAGAATGAAGAAAGAAAGAGGAGGAACTAAAGAAGTATGTCCTCAGACAGCACAGTAAAAGCCCATGACTGCTGCCATCTAGAAGGACAACGGGCAGCAGATGTATGGGAGCACCATCACCTGAGAGGGTAAGTGGAGATGAGTCCACAAAAAGATCAGCCATGATTGGCGAAGCAGTCTCAAGGGACCAGATGGCCCACTCCTCCTATTTCTTATGTTCTTATGCAAGTTCCCTTCAAAGCTACTGATCATCCTGACTGGGAAGTATTTTGCCATTCCTTCAGTGCCACTGGCTCAAAATTCATCCTTGCTAATGAAGCTGACAAGATACCAGCTTGGCACAGCCTGGAAAGAGCTAAATACTGAAGCAATTTACAGTGGCAGCAAAAGAACCATAACAAAGCATGTATTGAAAACAAGAGTTTTTTGTTTTGTTATTCATTCACAGGATGTGGACATTGCTGGCCCTGGCCAGTATTTGCTGCCCATCCCTAACTTACCCAGAGGGCAGTTGAGAGTCAACCACATTACTGTTGGTCTGTAATCATGTAGGCCAGACCAGGTAAAGATGGTAGATTTCCTTCTCTAAAGGATATTAGTGAACCAGATGGGTTTTTCTGAAAATTGGCAAAAGGTTTGTGGTTGTCATTAAACTTTTAAACCCAAATTTTTATTGAAATTCAAATTTTACCAACTGTCAAGTTGGTTATTTAAACCTGGGTGCCCTGAACATGACCTGCACCTCCTGGATTGTTGGCTGAGTGATAAAACCACCGGGCCATTACCTCCCATGTGAGCATGCGTTAACAATACTGCAAATCAGAAATATGGAGACAGTATATTGAATGTATACAATGTCTCCCTTCTATACCCCTCCACATCCCCTCCCTCTCAACCCCTTTCACCCCACCTTCTCTCTCTCTCTTCCCTGTCCATCCTCTGTACCCCCCCGACGTGCGTGCACACGCACACGCTCCTGCCCTGCGCAGCATCAGACGAAGTAAACATTAATGTTACTATTCCGGCCAGGGCCACTCTGCGTGTAATATTAGCTGTAGTGTTGTGAAAGAGCCTCGATGTCTATTGGATTTACTTTCATGTTCTACACATTAAAGTATGGAAGAATCACAAAACAATTTATTATTGCTTCTTAAAGCAATTGGAAGATGTTGCACTGAGGCCAGCTGCCTTTTCAAATGTATGTTCAAGATCAGGGAGAACTCTAAGTTCTTTGAATGGAATGTCCTGCCAACTTTTAACCCTTAGCCAACTCTGCCAAGAATAGATTGGCCAGTCCTTTATCTCATCTCTGTTGGTGTGGGGTTGCATTTTTCTTCAGAAACAACTCCTGCACTTCAAAGGCTGTGATTTGGGGATGTCCTGAGGGGACAATTTGTTACTCCAGAAATGCAAGTTCCTTTTTAGTAAGGATTTGGTAATTGTTGTAGTGGACACTCTCCTACGTTATAAAGCCAGCCAGTAAATAATCACTGCCCAGATTTTACTGTTGCATGTCACACAGCTGAAGACATGCCAAATGCAAAAGGCATAATGTCAGAAATCAGATGACACCAGGTTATAGTCCAACAGGTTTATTTGAAATCATAGGCTTTTAGAGCATTGCCCCTTCTTCAGGTAAAGTGAGGGGATATGCTCTGAAAGCTTGTGATTTCAAATAAACCTGTTGGACTATAACCTGGTGTCATCTGACTTCCGTCTTTGTCCATCCCCTTCCAACACCAGCAACTCCACATCATGGCAATAGACATAAAATTGATTTAATGTTAATTCATGTCTCAGCGAGGTGTTTTACCATGATGGGTGCTAGGCAGAGCTGATGACTGGAGTGTAGATGGGGCAGGGTCACTATACTCCTTCCCTTTTTTACATACTGCTGGTAAACAGGCAGGATTCTGGAAGATAATGTTATTTTGGCCCAGTCTTACTGAGGAAGAAGCTCGTAAGCAAACAGATGTCCACTAACCAAATGCTGTGTCTGAGAAGAAGTTCCCAGGCTTAGCAGTGTTTGAAATTTATTATATATTGTGCACTGAGTCAGATTTTCCATTCACTGGAGTGCTAGCTGCTGATGAGTCTGTGGTTTATCCATTTGGTTTATACATGTACCCTGTCTGCCATTCAGTGAAATATGACTGAAAGCAGATTAAGCTACTACGCAAATATTCAGGACAGAAAGCATATTTATCTGCTGCATGAATTTATTTGCGCAGTAATACTAATTGAGAAGGCAAAAGGCTTGTGAATGAACGAGGGTTCATTAGTATTTTTAAATTTAGGTTGGAAGGAGAATGTTTGTATTTTTTCCATGGTGAATTGCCAACTCTAACATCCTTTGTAGAAGAAAATGGATGGTGAACATGTATTTTGTTTGAAAGGTTTGGTTACTGGGACAATTTAATATCTGAATGAAGTGCTGCCGTTACTCGAGCAACCTGTGCTCAATCTTCACAGAACTTTCTATGAGATGGGCTGAATTACCTCTTTCTGTGCTATATCTGTTCTATGGTTCTGCCTCTCTGTGACATTCCATCTTTGCAATGGGCATAAATCAGAAATTCAGGGTAGTTGTAAATAGATTCCTTTTAACAAGTTAAAATTGAGTAACTGATTGGTGTGCTGGAAGATTGTTTGAAACAGCCCCCTCCCACAGCAGAATAATACCGAGCAAATCCTTGGGAACACTTGCCAGTTGAACACGTGGCGTAGATGACCTGGAGTAGGTGCAGCGCTCAGGTAGGTGTAATTGAAATGGCACCCTCGCTGGTTATGTCCTCCTCATGCTCCCCTCATCCCATCACCCTCTCGCCCACAAGACTAGCAATGTAAAAACCTTGGCTGAGGGGCAGTGTGATGCCCCATCTCTGCTAAACATGGTGTTAATGTCAAGAATGTGCGGTTGTTCACCTGATTGCTTCTGAAATCAATGAGAAAATGGTCTTTGCTTCTCAATTAGTGATTCCAAGTGTCGGTCCAGAAAAAGAAACCAAGCAAAAAGGTCAGAGATTTTTAACCGTTCAGAAGAAGGGTCACTGGACCCAAAACGTTAACTCTAATATCTCTCCAAAGATGCTGCCATACCTGCTGAGATTTTCGAGCAATTGTGTTTTTGTTAGGGACTTCTATGTTAATTTAAACTGGTAATGTTTGTTTGTGTGGGTACAGATATTTACAGGAAAGAAGGTAAAGGATAAAGGTTCCTATAAGTAGAAAAATATAAATGGTGTGAGCAGTGTTGTTGTCTGACGTGTTCCAGAGTGGAAACATGTGGAAACCGGGAAGCATCAGCTCTTGGTCCACCCTAAGATTGTATGACTTTATTTTTTTTTTCATTTTCATTCATCAGACGCTGAGTAGTTGGTATTGTTTCTGTTCTTAAATTTAGTTTATTTTTAGGAGAATTATTTAGAGTCTTCTGTTGCTACACTCTGGTTATCCCTGAACATTAGCACATTCCCCACTCTGCTGCTGCTGCCAGATTGCGAAACATTGAACTAACATTCTGATACAAAAAAGTATCACTTGTGGATACAAGGCAGACATCATCTATCTCCCCAGCATAAGAACGTTTGACTTCACTCTGGGACCACAATCTGTCATGATCACACAGTGAATAATTTCATGTCTGTGAACCAAAGAGTTCATTTCAGGCTCACATGCAGCTTAATGCAGTCACGGTGGTGCAGTGTTGTCAGTCAGGGACACAGAGGGCATGGCCTGAACAGTAAGCAATGGTTTTATATTTTCTGCATGACCCAGTTTTCTGAATTTGGATTGAAAGGATGAGTATTTTCAATCTAAAGGTGACTGAAATAGCTCAAAGAAAGTCAGGAGCAAAGGGGAGAAGGGACAAGCTCCAATCTATGCAGTATCTAAAATGTATACTTGTGGTGTATAGATCTGTTTGCTCAAAATGCTGCCTCTAATACCATGATGTGGAGGCGCCAGTGTTGGACTGGGGTGAACAAGGTCAAAAGTCACATGACACCAGGTTATAGTCCATTAGATGTGTTTGAAATCACTATCTTTCAGAGTCCTGCCCCTTCATCAGACAAAGTCACTGTGAAGTCATGCAACTTTCAATCTAATATTAAACATCACTAGGCATTCCATAGAAACTTAATCATAGAAAATTTGACACTGAACCACATTTGAAGACATTAGGATGAGTGACCAAAAGCTTGGCCATCAGCATTGATTTTGAGAAGAGAGGAGTGAGGAAATTTAAGGAAGGGGCAGCACGGTGGCTCAGTGGTTAGCACTGCTGCCTCATAGCATCAGGGACCCAGGTTCAATTCCAGTCTTGGGTGACTATCTGTGTGGAATTTGCACATTCTCCCCATGTCTGCATGTGTTTCCTCTGAACGCTCCATTTTCCCCCCCGCCACAGACCAAAGATGTGCAGATTGTGTGGATTGGCCATGCTATCCAGCGATGTGCAGGCTAGGTGGGTTAGCCATTGGAAATAGAGTTATGGGGATAGGGTAGGATGCTGTTCGGAAGGTCGATGTGGACTTGATGGGCCAAATGGCTGCTTCCACAGTGGGGTAGTGAGGATTGGTCAGTGGGAAGGGTAGGGATTCTGCGATTTTCTGGCTTCCAGAACTAAGGGTCAGGAAGCTGAAAAGCAATCTCTGAATCAGATAGTAATTAAAATCGGAGTATGTTCAAGAGGCCAAATTAGAGGACTTAAGGTTTTGGAGACTTGAGGGGCTGGAGCTCACAGAGGTACAGGGAGGCCATGGTGGGATTTTGAACATTGTTCAACATGTACACAATTGTAGGTGACTAAAAAGAGGGTGGTCAGTGAATGGGACTTGGTGAGAGTTCGGACAAGGGCAGTTGGATTAATTTTGGATTAATTTTAGAGCCTATGTTATTGGCGATGGAAACTGATCAGTTAAGGGACAAAAACAAAGTTGCTGGAAAAGCTCAGCAGGTCTGGCAGCATCTGTGAAGGAAAAAATCAGAGTTAATGTTTTGGGTCTAGTAGCCTTTCCTTAGAACATTTTGAGGGAATTATTGGACTATTATTTATTGGATTAGTTAACTATCCAGTGTAAACTACCGTAGAATAGTAGATTGGTTTGTTCTGGTCATATTTTATATATATTGCCTGTACTTAGAGTTAAACACAAACACCCCTATTTGATACAACGCAATGTGGAACTGGAGAAACACAGCGAATCAGGCAGCATCAGAGAAGCAGGAAAGCTGACGTTTTGGATCGGGACCCTTCTTCAGAAATGGGGAGTAGAAGGGAGCTGTGAAATAAATAGAGGGAGGAGAGGTGGGATTGGGGGAAGGCCGGTGGGATGGTGATAGGTGGGTGCAGGTAGGCGGTGGTGGGGATTGGCTAATGAGAAAGGTGGAGTGGATAGCTGAGAGAGAAGATGGACAGGTTACGTCAGGTCAACGAGGTGGGGATGAGGGGGAGGTTTGGACTCCTATTTGATCCTTTGTCTAGCAAAGTAGCTAATTCAGTAGAAACCCCAGGTTGGTGTTGATGCAGTGGACTGCATTCATGGCAGAATTAGAGCTAAATGCAAACTGCGAATAGACGTTTGGGTTGTTTTTCTGATGAATTGTATCTTTGTCACAGTAATTGGTAGTTTTTATCTTTTCCGGAATAATAGTATGCTGTGTCTACAACAGGTTAGCTGCTAGTAGAACTATACTGCAGCTGAATAACTTAGAAGGTCATGTTGTTGCATTGAGTATGCACAAATGCATCTTTTCACCCCTGCAGGTATTGCAGTGATGGTATTAGTCGCGAGTTCCAAGATTCTGACCCAATGATCATGAAAAAGCAGTGATTTATGATAATCCATGATGTCCTGTGACTTTTAATGGAGACATAAATACATTAATGCACCAATACTTTGTAGGTTCCCAATCTTGGTCATGCTCTGAGTTAAAATTCCTCAGTACTTCTGACACAGATTAAAAACAAAATTTACAACATGCTAGCAGTGTTCCTGAATTAATAATTTTCTTTTACCGAGCAATGTTATCGGCTGCAGTCACCTTCATGAATTCTCTGTTGTAGATTTCTCCACTCCGTTGGAATTCTCGAGACATTGCTGCTATCTTCTTTGTATATGTCATTTGACTAGGATGTAGTGCTGGAGTAATCCAAGTTGTTGCAGACTGCTGCAGTCATGATGCACTAATGCTGGAGGGCATCAGTAACCTTCCAGCAACATTAGATGATGGACATAGAGAAAATCAAATCTAGGCTGACTTCATGTGCTGCATTTTTTCTGATGGCCGAAGAAACTAATCTGAACGAGACTGGTTGTACAAGTGTCACCTGTGAAGCTTTATCAGTGCAACACTACAACAGTTCTTGTTGTACATTGTTGGTTGTTTGACTCGGAGCTGGAGAAGCTGTCCTAGTTTGATATTTGGCCCAGTTCTGAAGAGGGTCACTGTACCCAAAGCATGAACTCTGATTTCTCTCCACTGATGCTGCCAGTCTTCTGAGTCTTTTCAAACAATTTGTTTTTGTATTGTTTGCTATTATGGGATAATAATCGGCGTCGGTGGTTGTGCTGCCACCAGGACTGGGTCTGAAAGGACATGAGTTCCGTAGCGAGCAGTGATCTGACCTGATTGACTAAAGTCACATTTGGAGCTGTTCCTCATTGATCCAATTACAAAGCAAGTGACCTCCCTTTTCGTCTGGCCTATCCTCAAACAATTCAGAGGTGCCCTGATTTTCCATTGATGTCTTAAACCTGGGACTTCAGTTGGCTCAGTTGCCAATTTGCTTTTGGCAATGTTTGCAGTCAACCAGAACATGTACAATTGAAGTGTGGGATTATCATCAGTTTGCAGAGTGTGGAATGTGTGTGATGGGATTTCAGATTGGTCCCTGGGATTTTTGAGAACCTGTGTCATTAGGACTGTTTTATTGGCTGTTGCACAGTGCTGTTCTTTGAGAAGGATGTTTTCCCTGTGGACACCAGGAGTTCAATACATGTGAAGACATGAAATCGTTTACACCATCTTGGTCTCTTATTTAGAAAAATAGCCTGCCCTGACTTCCCAAAGGTAATGAACAACAAAATGTGAGGTGCTGCATTTTAGAAAGGCAAATCAGGACAGGAATTAGACACTTAATAGTAAGGTCCTAGGGAGTATTGTTGTGCACAGAGACCTTGGTTTGCAGGTTTATTGTTCCTTGAAAATGGAGTCACAGTTAGATAGGATAGTGAAGAAGGCATTTGGTATGTTTGCCTTTATTGGACAGTGCATTGAGAATTGGCGTTGGAAGGTCATGTTGCGACTGTGCAGGACATTGGTTGGGGCCACTTTTGGAAAACTTTGTGCAATTCTGGACTCCCTGCTATAGGAACAATGTTGTGAAACTTGTAAATCTTTTCTAGGATGTTGTTAGGGTTGGAGGGTTTAAGCAATAGGGTGAGGTTGAATGGGCTGGAGCTGTTTTCCCTGGAGTATTAAAGGCCGAAGAGTGACCTTATAGAGGTCTGTAAGATTGTGAGGGGTATGGATAGGTTAAATAGACAGAGTCTTTCCCCTGGGGTGGGGAGTGAAAAACCAGAGGGCATAGGTTTAAAGTGAGAAGGAAAAGATAGAACATGGACCAGTAGGGCAGCTTTTTCATGCAGAGGGTGGTGCATATATGGAATGAGCTGCCAGAGGAAGTGGTAGAGGCTGGTACAGTTAGAACATGTATAAAGAATCCGGGTGGGTATCTGAATAGGAAGGGTTGAGAGGGATGTGGGCCAAATGCTGGCAAATGTGATTAGACTTATCTAGGATATCAGGTTGGCATGGACGAGAAGGTTCTGTTTCCATGCTGTACATCGCTGTGACTCTATTTGTGTGGCAGCTTTGGAACCAGCTTTAGTAGCAATCATGTGCTGTTAGGTAGATCAGAGAGAGAGAGAAACTGTGTGTATTGTGTTGGCCCAGGTGATATTTGCCAGTTTTCATGCTTGATTCAATCTCCTCTTGACGTTGGCTCTGGTGTTCTGGAGATGTTGTCAGCCAGTTGTTGTACATTAAGTGACGCCATGCTGTCTTCGCACAGCATTGTGATTGAGTGTGCGGCTACTGGACTGGATATGAAGTTTCCCCCAGCCTTAGTGTTGTTCATGTGGAAGGCTGAAACAACTTGAAGTTGCCATTTTCTGAGGTATACTTCAAGAACAAAGGTCTTCAGTGACTGCTTTTTCAATGTCCTTGAAATTCTTTAGCCTGAAAAATAAAGGTCAAGGGTATGGTAAGAACTATGATTTTTGCAGGAGGGATGTCACTGGTATTTCTTTAAAGAGAATTGGTACAGAACTGATCCCTATGGCTGTTGTAACAGGTTATTGTTGTTAAGAGGCTACTTGATCCCCACGATACACAGGGAACTGTTGGTCACTAATAGGGGAGTTGATTAGTTGTATGGTTTTCAGCGGCATGTTATTTTGGAGAGCCTTGTCAGCATGCTAATGCACCACAATGCAGTTCCTGTCCTCGGGCTTTTCTGGCTTCACTAAACAAAGTCAGTGTAAAGAACGGTTTTCTGAAGAAGGGTTTAGGCCTGAAACATCAGCTTTCCTGCTTCTCTGATGCTGCTTGGCCTGCTGTGTCATCCAGCTCTACACCTTGTTATCTCAAAGTCAGTGTGAAGACCTGCTGCAAGCAGTTGTGACTTGTACAGAAACTTGCCTGTTTGGGTATGGGAGGATATCACTGCCTTAAGGCTGGGACTCAGCTAGTTTAAGGGGCAATGTTTAGGAATCTTGTATTATTGAGAGCAGTGATAGCTGTTTGTGTCATTGAGTGGCTTCCCTGACTTGGCTAGTCCCTTGGATTGGGGTGAGTTGTTTAGAATGGTGTTTGTACTGTGGATGTTGGTGAACAGCTTTGCTCGTCATATCCTTCCCTTTATTCTGATGTTATTCAGGAATTTTGGCTGTATCCCATGCACTCCTTTGCCTGACCTGGTTACTGTCAGGGTGTTGTCCACTTCCTCTTGTGTGTAAAAGTTTCATCTCTGGGGCAACCTTGAGAGGCTAGATCAAGGCTATTTTTACATCCTCTTCCCTGCTGGCCTGTATTTTTGTTTATTAGGGGCAGTGATGCCATTGTATCTTTGTTAACTCTGACACTCAGTTGCCAGCGTGGTTGTTACTTGGCTGCTCCCAGGCGGCAGAGGGGTTTCCAAGCTTTCTGGCTCGAGCGCATGAGGTCAGTTCTCTTTACTGTTTGCTGCTTATCTGCAATACCATGTTTACACCTGGCAGCAGTTTGGAAAACTGTACTCAAGTCCTTAAAATGGCATGTATTTAGTTTGGATCCTTTTGTCTGATAAGAACCTCTGGCGTTGTAGTGAAATTTTGAATAAAGATCCTAGCTGCGAGCAAATGTCTCATTCTTATTTCAAAAGCTTTAATCCTTTCTGAATTGCTGCTAGCAAAATAGTGTAGATAATGTTGATGCCTGTGTTGGGCTGTGGTGCATCTCTCTGCATTGGCCCTAAAGCTCTGACTGAAGCCAGCTGTCTAGTGCGGCTTTGAGCTGCGAGCAGTGGGCTGCAGCATGGACGTCATGCAGTGACAGCTCCTGGCAGTCCTCGACCCACAAAGGGCCCCAGCCAGTTCCGCTAACAGGGACATATAAATCTAATTAGCTGCTGAATGGTGATAGCATCAAATGAAAAGGCGTACATACAGCAGTGGCAACAGTTCAGCAGCCTGAACCTCTCAAACAGGAAAATGGGCATTGTGCCAAAATCAATAGCGAGGTAAGTTTGTGTTTCTCAGCAGCTGCCTTTAGATGTGAAAGAAGCTGTTAAAGGTTTTCCTTCAATTCACATGGTGGACAGGTTTGGCATTCATTTATGTCACTATCTGTATGGTAAACCTCTTTATCTGCACCCATTCAAGTTCAGCATTAGAACAACAGTCCAGATAACTTCACATTCCAGTTCACCCTTTCAGCTTGTGCAAACTTGTGTCTATGTGAATGTGCAGAGGTGCTCTTTTTGAGCCTGTAGTTCACTGTGCAGTGTACTTCAGTTAAAAAAAAGCAGAAAATGCTGGAAATACATACCTGTAAAGTGAAACAGCTTAATATTTAAGAGGGATCCTCACTGAACCAGTAAGCTGCCTTTTCTAAATATGCTGACTGAGCTGCTGGACCTTCCCAGTTAGGTTTCTCTTTTTGATCTTCTGCAGATGCTTTCATGATAGCCAGTAGTTCCAGGAGAGCAGCACTGAAGTGGAATTCTGTGGTTCCCCACTTCACCCTGCCCTCAAGCTCTTACTTCTCAGAGTATTCGTCCCTGACTCTCAGAATGCTGGCCTCCAATTTCAGTGGGCAATAGAGGAGGAAAATGGAATGTTGGCCCTTAAAGAGAATGGAGTATAAAATTGGGGAGATTTTTCTAAAACTATGCAAGACACGATTCAAACAATAGCTGATATACTGTCCACAGTTTTGGCCCCTTTATCTAAGGAAAGATATATTGGCATTGAGGCAGTCCAGAGATGGTTCACGGGTATGAAGGGACAACCTTATGAGGAGAGGATGATTGGGTTGGACCAGTACTGACTGGAATTTGAAAAGTGAGAGGTGACCTTATTAAAACATACGGGTTTCTGAGGGAACTTGACAGAGTAGATGAGGAGAAGTTGTTTTCCCCGATAGGAAAGCCTAGGATCCGAGTTTAGAACTCAGGATAAGTGGTCACACGTTTAAAATAAAGGTGAGGAGGTATTTCATCTCTCAGAGGGCTGTGAATCTGTGGAATTCTTGACCACAGGGGGCTGTCAAGACTGGGTCAATAAATTTATTCAAGGTTGAGATAGATGGAGTTTTAATCAGTAGGGGAATCAAGGATCATGGGGAAGAAGCAGTAAAGTAGAATTCAGGTTTATCAGATCAGCCATGGTCTCATTGAATGGTAGACCAGACTCAATGGGCTGAATGGCCTTTTTCTGCCCTTGTGTTTTATAGTCACCTGGGAGTTACTGATTCAACATGAGCTGACTTGGCCCGTCTGATAACGTTCTGATGTGAGTCAGGCAACAAAAGTTTCAAAATAAAAGCCGAAAGAATTGCAGAAGCTGTAAATCAGGAACAAAAACAAAGTTGCTGGAAAAGCTCAACAGGTCTGGGGGCATCTGTGAAGGAAAAAACAGAGTTAACATTCTGGGTCCGGTGAAGAAGGGTCACTGGACCCAAAGCGTTAACTAAAATTATCAAGCTCCACTCTCAGATTTGATATTTAATCCAGAATGGTGAGCCTCCCTCTCCATCAAATGGAGACAGTGGTTATTTATCTATGCACATATGGCTTGAGAAGCACCAGTCTGCAAGCATGAGGCAAGATCAAAGCTGCGCCATTGATATCATTCTGCATCACACTGTCTCACTTAGTTAACTGTGTTAATTGATTACCCACCTCCAATGAGATAACGATCCTGTTGGTTAAAGGCCTGTTTGTTAATTCAGCTGGCTGGACCCCGAGAAGGCAGTGGTGAGCTATCTTCTTAAACCACTGCACTGTAGGTAAACCCACAGTACTGTTAAGTTGGGAATTCCAGGCTTTTAATACAGTGACACTGAAGGAATGATGATATATTTCCAAGTCAGGAAAGTGTGTGGCTTGGATAGGAACTTGCAGGCGGGGGTGTTCCATATATCTGCTGCTATTGTCCTTCAGGATGGAAGTGGTCATGAATTTAGAAAGTGGCATCCAAGGAGCCCTGGTGAGTTGACCAATCTTCTTGTCCCAACTGTAAATCAGTGATCTTGTCATTCACCTTGTGGCTACTTGCGATATTTTGTTGGAGCTCGCAGCACTCGAATATAAAATGCTTTAATCCATTTTAGTGATGTGAGAAGGTGTTGCGTACGTCAGTGATTCTTTCCGAGATAACAAAGTGTGGACCTTGAAGAACACAGCAGGCCAAGCAGCATCTTAGGGGCACAAAAGCTGACGTTTCGGGCCTAGACCCTTCAACAGAAAAGGGGGATGGGGAGAGGATTCTGAAATAAATAGGGAGTGAGGGGAAGGCGGACCGAAGATGGATAGAGGAGAAGATAGGTGGAGAGGAGAGTGTGGGTGGGGAGGTAGGGAGAGGATAGGTTAGTCCGGGGAGGACGGACAGGCCAAGAAGGCGGGATGAGGTTGGTAGGTAGGAAATGGAGGTGCGGCTTGAGGTGGGAGGAGGGGATAGGTGAGAGGAAGAACAGGTTAGACAGGCTGGGACAAGCTGGGCTGGTTGTGGGATGCAGTGGGGGGAGGGAAGATTTTGAAGCTGGTGAAATCCACATTGATACCATTGGGCTGCAGGGTCCCCAAGCGGAATATGAGTTGCTGTTCCTGCAACCTTCGGGTGGCATCATTATGGCACTGCAGAAGGCCCAGGGTGGACATGTCGTCTAAGGAATGGGAGGGGGAGTGGAAATGGTTTGCGACTGGGAGGTGCAGTTGTCTGTTGCGAACTGAGCGGAGGTGTTCTGCAAAGCGGTCCCCAACCCTCCGCTTGGTTTCCCCAATGTAGAGGAAGCCACACTGGGTACAGCGGATGCAGTATACCACATTGGTGGATGTGCACGTGAACATCTGCTTGATGTGGAAAGCCATCTTGGGGCCTGGGATGGGGGTGAGGGAGGAGGTGTGGGAGCAGGTGTAGCACTTCCTGCGGTTGCAGGGGAAAGTGCCGGGTGTGGTGGGGTTGGAGGGCAGTGTGGAGCGGACAAGGGAGTCGCGGAGAGAGTGGTCTCTCCGGAAAGCAGACAGGGGTGGGGATGGAAAAATGTCTTTAGTGGTGGGGTCGGATTGTAGATGGCGGAAGTGTCAGAGGATGATGCATTGTATCCGGAGGTTGGTGGGGTGGTATGTGAGGACGAGAGGGATTCTCTCCTGGTGGTTACTGCGGGTCGGGGTGTGAGGGATGAGGTGCGGGAAATGTGGGAGATACGGCCGAGGGCGTTCTCGACCACTGTGGCGGGGGGAACTTTGCGGTCATTGAAGAACGAGGACATCCAGGGTGTGCGGGATTGGAATCCCTCATCCTGGGAGCAGATGCGGCGGAGGCGAAGGAATTGGGAATAGGGGATGGAATTTTTGTTGGAAAGTGGGTGGGAGGAGGTGTATTCCAGGTAGCTGTGGGAGTTGGTGGGCTCTAAATGGACATCGGTTTGTAGGTGGTTGCCCGAGATGGAGACTGAGAGGTCCGGGAAGGTGAGGGATGTGTTGGAGATGGTCCAGGTGAACTTAAGGTTGGTGCGGAAGGTGTTGAAGTGGATGAACTATTCGAGCTCCTCTTGGGTGCATGAGGCAGTGCCGATACAGTCATCAATGTAACAGAGGAAGAGGTGGGACTTTGGGCCAGTGTAGGTGTGGAAGAGGGACTGTTCCACTTAACCTACAAAGAGGCAGGCATAGCTTGGGCCCATGTGGGTACCCATGGCCACCCCCTTTGTCTGTAGGATGTGGGAGGAATGGAAAGAGAAGTAGTTGAGGGTGAGGACGAGTTCGTCTAGGTGGATGAAGGTGTTGGTGGAGGGGGACTGGTCGGGCCTGCGGGACAGGAAGAAGCAGAGGGCCTTTAGGTCATCTGCATGGGGAATGAAGGTGAATAGGGACTAGACGTCCATGGTGAAAATGAGGTGTTGGGAACCGGGGAGTTGGAAGTTCTGGAGGAGGTGGAGGGCGTGGGTGGTGTCACGGACGTAGGTAGGGAGTTCCTGGACCAAGGGGGAGAAAATGGAGTCCAGATAGGTGGAGATAAGTTTGGTAGGGCAGGAACAGGCGGGTTTGTGGATTTTGGGAAGGAGATAGAAGCAGGCCGTGCGGGGTTATGGAACAGTGAGGTTGGAGGCTGTGGGTGGGAGGTCACCTGAGGTGATGGTTTGCATGATGATAGTTTGGTGCTCGGGGATGGGGTCATGATCAAGGGGGCGGTAGGAGGTGGTGTCGGAGAGTTGGCATCTGGACTCAGTGATGTAGAGGTCAGTGCGCCGTACTATACCTGTGCCTCCCTTGTCTGTGGGTTTGATGGTGAGGTTGGCATTAGAGTGGAGGGAGCGGAGGGCTGCACGTTCTTCAGTGGAGAGGTTGGAGTGGGTGAGAGGGGAGGAGAGGTTGAGACGGTTGATGTCTCGACGGCAGTTGGAGATGAAGAGCTCGAGGGAGGGTAGAAGGCCTGGGGGTGGTGTCCAGGAGGAGGACATGTGTTGGAGGCAGGTGAAGAGGTTACTGGAGGGAGAGTTAGGCTCACAGTTAGAGAAGTAAGCGTGGAGGTGGAGGCGGCGGAAAAACTACTCCATGTCCAGACGTGACTGGTATTCGTTGATGTGTGGGTGGAGGGGGACAAAGGTGAGCCCCTTACTGAGGACTGACTTTCGTCAGGGAGAGGTCTGGGGGGAAGGTGAAGATTCGGCAGGGCTCAGTGTGGCTGTCTTCTCTGGAGTTGCTGACTGTGGAGGCTGTGGGTGGAGTGATGTCGGCGTCGGCTCTGGGTGGGGTTGCATCGACGGTAGGAAGGGAACGCTTCTGCTGTGCTTTCAGCAGCCACACCAGGAACGCGTGGAACGTCAGCTCACGGAAGCTATTTGAGGCACACAGCCACTGTCCATCATGATGGCACACTGTGAGTTGAGGGAGTGCTGAGACCTTGCCAAGGCTGGCACATCATCAGTATAAAATTGCCTGAAAAGCACTATGTGAAAGGAAGTTGTGTGATAATTTTTATTTGCCTTCAGTAGAGTTCAGTATTATTTAAATTATTTGAGCTGTTGAAAGACATTTGGGAACAAAGCATGGGACCGGTCACATTTCAATGATTGAATAATGAGGTGTTAAAGTGGCCCATGTAGATGAACAATAACAGTTTTAACATTTCCAGAGGTCGAAATGGGTAAACTATTAATCTCTCTCTCAAAATGCATGTCTAAGGTCTGGGCAGAAAAGCTATGGATTTAACACAGCCCTCTCCTCAGTGGTGACAAGAGTCATTGATCAGCTTGTTGTTCTTTAACAGATCAGCAATGCTGGCTCTATAATAAAAACAAAAATGATGAGCAGCAGGCCCTTCAGTCTCCAAGAGAGACAAAACATGTTTGAGGAAATCTCTTCCTCAAATGGGAGTTGAAAAACAAGCACTAGTAATGTGCAAACAGCAACAACTCCTATTTATAGGACACTTCTTATAAAACATCACAAGGCATTAAATGCAAAATTTGCTACTGAGACATGTAAAGCGCTATTAGGGCAGATGGCCACAAAGGTATGTTTTAGAATTGTTTTAGTGGGGAGATGATACTGTAATGATAATATCACTGCACTAGTAAACCAGAGGCCCATGCTAAACCTTTGAGGGCACGGTGACAGCTAGTGAAATTTAAATTCAATTCAAAAAATCCAGAATTGAAAACTAATCTCTGAAATTGTCACCATGAAACTAACACAGATTGTTCTAAAAACACATTCGGTACACAGCCATCTCGTCATTGAATGTTAAGGCACAGAAAGAGAGGCCCTTTGGCCCATTGTATCCATGCTGGTCTTCCAAGCATCAGCTATGCTAGTCCCATTTTCTAGCACTTGATCTGTAGCAATGGCACTTCAAGTAATCATCTCAGTACAACTTAAATATTGTGATGGTTCCTGGCTGTTCAGCCCTTGTTGCGCCAAACTGCAGCCCATCTAACCTACACTATTCCATCATTATCCATATGTTTATCCAATGACCATTTAAATGCCCTTAAACTTGGTGAGTCTACTAATGTTGCAGGCAAAGCGTTCCATTCCCTTACTACTCTCTGAGCAAAGAACCTACCTCTGACATCTGTCCCATATCTATCACCCCTCAATTTAAAGCTATGCCCCCTCGTGCTCGCCATCACCATCCTAGGAAAAAGGCTCTCACTGTCCGCCCTATCTAATCATCTGATCATCGTGTACGTCTCTATTAGGTCACCTCTTAACCATCTTCTCTCTAATGAAAATAGCTTCAAGTCCCTCAGCCTTTCTCATAAGACCTTCGCAACATCCTGGTAAATCTCTGCACCCTTTCCAATGCTTCCACCTCCTCCTTATAATGCGGTGACCAGAACTGTACACAATACTCCAAGTGCAACCGCACCCGAATTTTGTACAGCTGTAACATGACCTCATGGCTCCGAAACTCAATCCCTCTACCAATAAAACCTAACACACACCGTACGCCTACTTAACAACCTACCAACCTGGATGGCAACTTTCAGGGATCTGTGTACATGGACACCGGGATCTCTCTGCTCATCTACACTACCAAGAATGTTACCATTAGCCCAGTACTCTGTATTCCTATTACTCCTTCCAAAGTGAATCACCTCACACTTTTCCACATTAAACTCCATTTGCCACCTCTCAGCCCATCTCTTCAGTTTATCTATGTCCCTCTGTAACCTGCAACATCCTTCCACACTATCCACAACTCCACCGACTTTGTCATCCACAAATTTACTAACCCGTCCTTCTACGCCCTCATCCAGGTCATTTATAAAAATGACAAGCAGCAGTGGCCCAAAACAGATCCTTGTGGTACACCACTAGTAACTGAACTCCAGGATGAACATTTCCGATCAACCACCACCCTCTGTCTTCTTCCAGCAAGCCAATTTTTGATCCAAACTGCTAAATCACCCTCAATCCCATGACTCCGTACTTTATGCAAAAGCCTATCATGGGGAACCTTATCAAACGCTTTACTGAAATCCATATACGCCACATCAACTGCTTTACCCTCATCCACCTGTTTGGTCACCTTCTCAAAGAACTAGTTAGTTAAGAATTGTTTAAGTTGGGTAGAATGAGGAATAAGACATAGGAACAGATGTAGGCTATTCAGCCCCTTGAACCTGCTTCGTCGATAGGATCATGGCTGATCCATGAAACCCAGCCTAACAGATCACAAATTTGATTCATTTCCAACCAGTCACCAAGCTCTTCCACACTATGCTGCCAATGTATTTTGAACAAGAACAACAATGTAAATATATTTTAGAACTTTGGTTTTTTGAAGGATCTCCACATAAACGGCAAAACAGAAATTCAACCTTTCTCTCCCAACAATATCCTTTATACTAAACATCACTGAAATATCTGTTTCAACTCCACTTTAAAATTTCAAACTCACCCGACAAAGCTGCAAGTGTTTCCTTTTGGTACTTCCTGTGCAGCCACCAGATGTGATTCTTTCTATTTCATATGGAGGCATACAGGCTAGCTCCTTTTTCTCCGAAGTTGACCACTTTAAGCCTGCTTAAATGGGTTAAGACTTCTTTCTGGCTTTGGTCTGAAGGCTGCCAAAAACTGATCTGCCTTAAGTCGTAACAAAAACAGAAGTTGCTGGAAAAGTTCAGCAGGTCTGGCAGCATCTGTGAAGAAAAAAAAAATCAGAGTTAACTTTCGGGTCTGGTGACCCTTCAAATGGTGATTTTTAAAAAAAATTCTAAACTCTACCCATTGTGGTCTCAGCCACCTTTCTTTTCCATGAATCATAAAAACTCTAGTCAACATAAGTCGATACTGTTCCCCACAGTAGGCTATTGTACAAAATGTGGAGGAATGGAATTGTGGGAGATATAGCAGTTTGGATCGGAAATTGGCGTGGTGAAAGAAGACAGAGGGTGGTAGTTGATGGGAAATGTTAATCCTGGAGACCAGTTACTAGTGGTGTACCGCAAGGGTCGGTGTTGGGTCCACTGCTGTTTGTCATTTTTATAAATGACCTGGATGAGGGCGTAGAAGGATGGATTAGTAAATTTGCAGACGACACTAAGGTCGGTGGAGTCGTGGATAGTAATGAAGGATGCTGTAGGTTGCAGAGAGACATAGATAAGCTGCAGAGCTGGGCTGAGAGGTGGCAAATGGAGTTTAATGCGGACAAGTGGGAGGTGATGCACTTTGGTAGGAGTAACCGGAAGGCAAAGTACTGGGCTAATGGTAAGATTCTTAGTAGTGTAGATGAGCAGAGAGTTCTCGGTGTCCATGTACACAGATCCTTGAAAGTTGCCACCCAGGTTGACAGGGCTGTTAAGAAGGCATACAGTGTTTTAGCTTTTATTAATAGAGGGATCGAGTTCCGGAACCAAGAGGTTATGCTGCAGCTGTACAAAACTCTGGTGCGGCCGCACTTGGAGTATTGTGTACCGTTCTGGTCACTGCATTATAAGAAGGATGTGGAAGCTTTGGAAAGGGTGCAGAGGAGATTTACTAGGATGTTGCCTGGTATGGAGGGAAGGTCTTACGAGGAAAGGCTGAGGGACTTGAGGCTGTTTTCATTAGAGAGAAGAAGGTTGAGAGGCAACTTAATTGAAACATATAAAATAATCAGAGGGTTAGATAGGGTGGATAGGGAGAGCCTTTTTCCGAGGATGGTGATGGCGAGCACGAGGGGGCATAGCTTTAAATTGAGGGGTGAAAGATATAGGACAGATGTCAGAGGTAGTTTCTTTACTCAGAGAGCTGTCATCTCACCAGGTAGCATGTTGAGTCATTTAGTTTAAGATAAATCTCAAGATTTCTTGTAAAAGTTGCCTTTAGCTCACTGCTCCAAATGGTTTTCTGACCCTTTCTTTAAAAAGAAAATCAAACATTTGCATCACAAAACTAAAACCTTGTTTGTCTCTATAATCAAAATTCAGGAAATAATGTAATAACTGTTATACAATGCAGATTTACTGTAAGAGTCAAATACCATTCTCTTCAGGATAATGCCTGTGTAAAATATTTTGCCAGCTGAATGTTTTAAACATAAAATTCTAACAGAAAGCAGGATTAGGCTGTTGAGTTGGACAATCAGCCATGATCATGATGAATGGCGTGGCAGGCTCAAAGGGCCGAATGGCCGCCTCCTACCTTCTATGTTTCTATGTCAGGTGAAATCTGAATTGACAGATCACTTTTTAAAAATTTAACATGGCCATCTTTTACTGAAATATAGGGCTGGCAGCTTGATTTTAACAATAAAACAGAGTTTATTACACAAAGGAAATCAACCTTTGTCTATCTTTTTGCAACACAATTTGAAAGATTGTAACATGACAAAACAAAATCCTATTAATTCTCAATACCATCACTTAATCAAAATCCAGAGAAATTCCTTCATTATCAAAACTGTAGGTTTGGAGTAACTAGTCCTTCCCAGTTTCAGTCCTATGAGCTATGGATCTTTTTCTCTTGACCACTCGCGCAACTGAGATCTTAGATTTTCTCAAGTCTTCTAATGATATGTTGAATTCTATCAAAAGCTCCTGGCCTTGAAGTGACAAGCTACAGTCTTTAACTGAGGTAACTTATTCCTTCACTGCCCTGAACAGTCTCCTTTTTCTCAGGCAGATTAAGCTTGCATCTGCCTTCAGCCAGTTCCCTCAAACATCCCCAAAAGCTTTCCTGTCTTTGAGCTTTTAGAGCCAAAATTAATCCTTGATTCTTACAAACCCAAAAGCAATTTATTCTTCCTTTCCTGTGATTATATTCCACAATGTAAGCAAGCTTCCATTAACAATCCAAGCAGCACATACGGGTTTGAAATCCTGATTCTGGAAGGACTGACCTTGTTAATTTTTAAACCATTGCGCAAAAATAGGCCAAGCCCCATATTCCACTAGTTTGAAATCCAAAAGTTCTATAAAAATGTGAATGTATATAAATCACACCTATCATGACAGCATAATACTTGAGTGGGGTTTTGTCTGGACTGTAATGATTGTGCATTTAGATGAGATAATTTGTCTATTTTATGACTAAAGCAAGTATCAAGGATGGATTGGACAGCATCTCAATTCTTGGAATGCTTTAAATTCAATTTTTCAGTTATTTATAATCATACAGGCACAGAAAGAGACCATTTACCCTTGCTGGTTCTCTGCAGTTCACCTTATCTCATTTCCTGGCCTTCCCCTTGGCCTGAATTATTTTCTCTCTAAATAGTCAACTAGTTCAATTTTGAGTGACTTCATTCAAACTCTGGAGGAGACAATGGTGTAGTGCTAATGTCTCTGCACTAGAAATCCAGAACTCCAAACTAATGTTCTGGGAATGTGAATATAAATCCCACTGTGGCAGATGGTAAAATTTGCATTTTAAAAATCTAGAATTGCAAAGCTGGCCTAATGGCCATTCCATTGTCATCTGGATTATTGGTGTCCTTTAGGGAGAGAAATCACTGTCCTTATCCAGCCTGGTCTTCATGTGACTCCTGACACACAGCAATGTAGGTAATTCTTAACTGCTCTTTGGGCAATTAGAGATGAGCAATATATGCTGGCAACAACACCTTCACCCCGAACAGTTCTTTTAAAATCATTGTCTGGCAGTGCTTTTCAAATCCTAATTGCTTGCAGTGAAAGAGCTTCCCCTCATTTAGTTGTTACTTTATTTGCTACTCACCTTTATATTGGTATCATTTGGTTGTCAGCCCTTTCACCAATAAGAATTTATATTTAGAACAAAAACTGCTGGGAAAAACTCAGCAGTCTGGCTGCATCTGTTGAGAAAAATCAGAGTTAACGTTTTGGTTCGAGTGACCCTTCGGCAGAAGCCAGATCTGAGTTTTTCTAGCAATTTGTTTTTGTTTTTGATATATTTCACCGCAGTTCTTATTTGGAACTTGTATCTACTCCCTTCAGTCCTTGCTTTTCTCCTGGCTCCTACACCTCTGCTGTCTTTCTTTAACATTACCCAAAAGTACCAGCAAATCACTCCACAAGGACCACTTCTGTTCACATACAGCCTGTACAGGCTACATTCTCCCAAGATCTCAATGTCATAAAAATCTACAGCTCTCCCTCCTGCACCATTCTCCAGTCATATTCATCTGCTCTTTTGCCCAATTTCTAAGTTCACTTACACTTGGTACTGGAAGTAATCTAATGATTACCATCTTTGACGACCCACTTGTTAGTTTCTTTGGTAACTCCCTAAACCCTGCCTGCAGACCACATTTCTATTTTGACTTGAGCCATTTGAGATTTGGTGTTCTAATGTTTCTGGATCCTGATGAGTACGAGATGGAAAGCTTCAGCATTATGTCTCCTTTCTCGGCAGTGCTCAAGCTCTGTGTCATCAAATGGCTTATTCAGAGTTCTCTACTAACCCTCTAATTGCCAGTTCTGACCCCCTCCACCCCCAGGCATGTGACACTCACTGATCTTGCTGTGGTGTTGTTCCTCTGTTGGGTTGGATCACACACCTGCGCCAGTGTTGAAAGATGAGTTGGTGGTAACCTCCAAAAGAGAGATGATTGCTCCTTTAGAGAGGAAAATATTGCAAGTCTATGGGCAAGGGCCCTGGAGTAGGATGAATGGCCTGTTTGAAGAATCTGCACAGGCACAGTGGAATGAATGGCCTTGTTAAGATTCCATTGACCGTGGTCATTTGATTAATTGCCTGCAACAGCTATTAGTGTGGAGGCCATTTCATTTCATTAATTTGTTTATCTTTACACCTTACTCCACGAATGTTTATAATTTTGTGATCAAAAGCAATATTAAATAATTGATACCATGCACGGTTGGTGAGATTGCCTCTTAGGAACTCTGGACCTTTAAAGGAGATGCTACGTGTAGATGTTACAGTATGAACAATTCTGATCATCCAGGTTGCTTCTTTAAATAAAATAATCTTTGTATGGGGCATTTGAATCGTTAGGTTATTTCCCTCCCCCGTGGAGCTCCCTATTTAGGTTTTCCGCATTCAGCAGGGATACACTTAGCTGACCTTTGAAAGCTGTAGGACCCACCATGGAGTGATACAGGAGTGGGAAAGGCCATTAGGCCCAAATAACACAATTTTTTTCAATTGATCTCAACCCATCCTACTTGCTTTCTCCCATATCTCTTAACCCTGTCACTCTCCAGCAACATATCAATTGTCTGAGTTGTAATACATTCAAGATAGCAAGAACTGCAGTGTTGGAGCCATGGTCAATATGGTGTGGAGCTGGAGAAACACAGCAGATCACGCAGCAACAGAGGAGCAGGAAAGTTAATGTTTCAGGTTTCCGCCTGATGAAGGATGTAAACCCGAAACATTGACTTTGCTGCTCTTTAATATGCCAGGCATATTATGTTTCTCCAGCTTCACACTGAACTACCTGTAATACATTCAAACCTACATCACTGCAATGCACAGTTTATGAAAATTTTGTATTTTTTTCACATGAACGTCAAATTATTTGCGGTTAATGGTACATAGTTTGTAATGTGTCCTGTTGTATTAATTTTCTCGGCTTTTGGTTTTTTTTTACTCAACTTATGTACACAGATCTATGTTTTCAGCCTACTGTGCTATATGCACAATATATTTCACTTTCAGACTTAATCGCACAGATGCATTCCTTCCAGATGTTGAGTCAGAAGTGACAAAATAAACTAGGAAGCTTGTGGAATGGTTGCTGTTACAGACTCCAATGGAGGCTTAGCTCTCTCAACATAGCTGGATTCTACAGGGGAATTGAAAAATAAGCCCCCAGGAGACTGTTAGATGAGAGAAATCATTGCAACGTTATTAATCATAGAATCTCTACAATGTGGAAACAGGCCATTCAGCCCAACGAGTCCACATCGCCCCTCTGAAGAGCGTCCCACCCTGACTCATTCCCCTACCCTTGCATTTCACCTTGGCTAATCCACCCAGCCTACACGTCCCTGGACGCAATGGGCAATTTATCATGGCCAATCCACCCTAACCTGCACATCTTTGGACAGTGGGAGGAAACAAGAGCTCCCAGAGGAATCCCACGCAGACAGGGGAGAATGTGCAAACTCCACACAGACTGTCGCTCGAGGGCAGGATTGAACCTTGTGTGTATTTAATTTCCTTTGAACATTTTCATGTGTTCTGAAAATGTTTGCGGTGAGGAAAAAGGGAGTTTGACTGGCATTCTTCGATCATTTGGCCAGCTAACACCACTCTTTTTTTTGTGAAGACAAGACTGTGTGAGAATGGACATGCTAGGCATCCAGCAGTGGGAAACAATGAGGTGTGAAACCTTCAGAAATTCATTCTCCGAATGTTGGCAAACCTAAATGTGGGCCGTGTGATATTCAAGAATACAGATAAACGACTACCTCTTTAAACTACAGCCAATCATACTGAAACAATCTGCCTTGGTAAACAGTTTTCCGGAAATGACTTTCTCAATTGATTATCAATTAAATCACCAGCAAATCACTTTTCTCATATGAACTGTGGAATTCTAAATACTTCTGACTTTCTTAAACATTTCTGAAATGTATGTTTCAATACTTTCTCTCTCGTTGCTGTCTCTCTGTAACCCCTCAAGGGAGTAATATTCTTTTAGATGCTCAAGGCAGAGCTAAATTATTTAATGAGTTCTTTGTACTTGCCTTTCTGAGCTGCAGGGACCTGGTTCGATTCTCCCCTTGTGTGACGTTCTCCCCATGTCTGTGGCTTTCCTCTAGCTGCATCAGTCTCCTTCCACAGTCCACAGATGTGCAGGTTAGGTGGATTGGCCATGCTAAATTGCCCATAATGTCTAGGGAAGTGCAAATTAATGGATTAGCCATGGGAAATGTGGGGTTACAGGGATAGGGTAGGGGACGCTCTTCAGATAGTCGATGCAGACTCAATGGGACGAATGGTTTTTTGGCGGGCTGTAGGAATTCTGAGATTTTGAGCAAGTAGGAATTGAAAAAGAG
Source organism: Stegostoma tigrinum (assembly GCF_030684315.1). Classification (NCBI taxonomy): domain Eukaryota; kingdom Metazoa; phylum Chordata; class Chondrichthyes; order Orectolobiformes; family Stegostomatidae; genus Stegostoma; species Stegostoma tigrinum. Next base: position 48,166,424 of record NC_081380.1, read on the forward strand.
ACAACACAGTGTGCTATAGGAACACAGCAGGTCAGGCGCTTCTGAGGAGCAGGAACATTGATGTTTTGGGTTGGGACCCTTCAGAAATAGGGTCTTTCCGGAGGGAGGAGGACAACTTCTTCAAGGTGGGCATCCTTGGAAGAGACTTCGCAATGGGTTGTAAATCACTCAGAGATAACAAGAACCGCAGATGCTGGAGTCAGAGACGACAGTGTGGAGCTGGAGGAACACAGCAGGTCAGTCAGCATCAGAGGAGCAGGAAAGTTGTCGTTTTGGGTTGGGATCCTTTTTCTTTCCTGCTCCTCTGATGCTGCCTGACCTGCTGTGTTCCTCCAGCTCCACACTATTGTCTCTGACTCCAGCATTAGTAACTCTTGCTATCTTCTAGATACTAAAAAATATCACTCTGAGGAGCAAGCGTAAATAAAATTGCTGTAGACCCAGAGGACCAATGGGTTGCTGTCTCAGAGAGAGTGTCAACAGGTGTTGAGTTTAACCATTGGGTTACCATGCCTCAGGCAAGGGATGAGATTGAAAAGACAGGGCTGTCATGGGAATTTCAACCAGTACAAGAATTGAATTCATGCTGTTGGCATCGCTTTGTATCACAAGCCAACTCGGCTAACCTACCTTCCGTCAGCAGGTCAGAAGTGGAGATATTTGCCGATGATTGATTGTGCAATGTTCAGCACCATTCCTGACTTCTCAGGTGCTGAACATTGTGCATGTTCAAATGCAGCCAGATCTAGACAATATCCAGGCTTGGGCTGACCAGTGGCAAGTGATATTCACGCCACACAAATACCAGGCAAAGACCATCTCCAATAAGACACAATCTATCCATCACCCCTTTGACGTTTAATGATTTTGTTACCATCATTGAATTCCCCCACTGTCAACTACCTGGGGGTTACCATTTACCAGAAACTCAACTGGACTCACCACATAACCACAGCTTTAAAGCCAGATCAGAAGCTAGGAATACTGCAGTGAGTAATTCACCTCCTGACTCCCCAAAACCTGTTCACTTTCTATAAGGCACAACTTAGGAGTGTGATGGAATACTCCTCACTTTCGTGGATGAGGAAATAACACTTTGCAACAACACTCAAGAAGCTTGACACCATCCAGGATAAAGCAACCTGCTTGATTAGCACCATGTTCGCAAGCATCCACTCTCTTCATCACTCATGCTCAGTAGCAGCAATGTTTACTATCTACAAGATGCACTGCAGAAATTCACCGAAGATCCTCAGTCAGCGCCTGTCAAACTCACGTCCACCTCCATCGAGAAGGACAAACGTAGCAGATATATGGGCACACCACCCCTTGAAAGATCCCCCACAAGCCACACACCATCCTCACTTGGAAATATATCACCATTCCTTCAGTGTTGCTGGGTCAAAATCCTGGAATTCCCTCCCTAACAGCATTGTGAGTCAACCCACAGCAGTGGACTGCAGTAGTTCAAGAATGCAGCTCACCCCCATGACCTCAAATGTAACTAGAGCCAGGCAATAAAAACACTGGCCTACAGCAACACCCATGTCCCACAAGTCTAGAGATAATGGATGGGCAAAAATGGCATAAAGTTAAGCCTGTTATGCCCTTTTAGTCACTTTTTTAAACCAGCCATGTCATCTTCAAATGCATATATAACCCCTGTTCTTCTAAGCTCATACTCCGTTTGAATTGCACCCTTTATCTTGTATCTTTTCTCCTCATTCTTCCTAAATAATTGAATCACTTCGCATTTTTCTTTGTTAAATGTTGCTTGTTCATTTCACTTGTCTACATCCTTGCTGCCTTGAGGTGAATAACTGCTCCTCACAGTTTGCATATTTCAACATATTGCAACCTCTCCACATTTTGAATTTATCCACAGTAGCAAATCTTTAAGGCAACAATATCAATGAAAAGACAGTGGTTTTAGTACCGACCCCCTGAGATTCCTATTTATACCTTCCTCTCGTGTGAAAATGAACTGTTTAGTGCCACTATTTTTCCAGTCATTCAACTAACTTACCCATGCTGCCACTGCTCCTTGTGTACCATGGGCCCCATGCTAACAAGCTTCTTTTGTGCTACTTGAAAAAATACCTTTTGGAATTCTATCTTGCATCAAATGTCTCTGTTACAATTTCAATCAAACTCAGTCTGATTACTAATGTGAAGTTTGTTTCCAGTCACAAGAGGGTCAGGAACCAAAGGGCATGGGTTTTGGTGATTGGCAAATCATCAAATTTACCAAATGCTCTGGAATGTGCTGACTGAAAGGATAATGGAAGTAGACTCTATAGTAACGTATGAAGGGAATTGGGTAGCTATTTTAAAGGACAGCCATTGAAGGGGATTGAAACTAATCAGTTAACTTGTTAAAATTGTTGCTGCTGGCATGATGGGCTGAATGGCCTCTTTCTGCACTGTAACTTTTTATTATTCTTTGAAAGCTGCCTGCTCTCTCTCAAAATATGATTCTTGGATCTTTTCAGTCCCTGTTAATCTAACTGAATATAATCACATGATTAGCATCAACATCAGACATGAATGCTGCATTCAGACATACAAAGAAGTTCAACATGTAGACTTACTATATGTCATTGCAGCTGTCCCTATATCATAGCGAGTTCTGAACAGCTAATTCCACAGAGAAAAACCATCATTTGCTGAATGAAACTGTCTCCCAAGAGGCTGCAAATTAGATGCAGAAGTGAAATGTATTGGGGCTAATTGCATGCTCCTTACTTGTAGAGGCCAGTCTTTGGTGTTCTGGCTGGAAAATAAATCAAGTATCAAAATTTGAAAGTAATTTTAATAATGTAGTTGTCTGGTCACAATCAGACTTGTGGAACTTAGCTCCAATTGAAGTTGAATGGTGCATCTCAGTAGTGAACCTGCATAATTGTGAAATGAACATTCAGTCATGCCTGATCCTCTGCCTATGGTGCAATTATAATAGTGAACTGAACAGAGGGGGCTTCATGAGGCTATATTGAATAAACTCATTACTTAAGGGCTTTTGGTGAATAACAGCCAACTTGCTATCTTTTGGATGATTAGCACTTGATACTTTTCTCTGAAATGAAAGCTGAAATAAGTGACTTTTTAAAAATAGATAAAAGAAACAAAAGAGTGCAGAATTTCCTATTCCTGTATTTATAGCTTTGTGCTCACTCACTCAGGCTTCTTGGGTTCTTGGGAATGACGTCTTATATGGTTTAAACAAGAACCTGATTTGGTGAAATGACATTTATAGATAAATGAAGACATCTCTAAAAGCCCACACCTACTGACGTCAAGCTCTTATAAGTAATAAAACCAATGTCACCGGGGGCTGTCCTTGGACGGGAACTACATGTCCCTTCAAGCAGCAACGCAGGAGGATGTTGTCATGGAAACTCAGCACGTCTAACTCAACGAACAGAGATATAAGTGGCAATGGCAGATGAGCAATAAAATGAAGAGAGTGAATAGTGCTACGTCATTGTGCTTCTGTATAGTTCCCTGTTAAGACCTTTCACTTTTTTTTAATATGTCCATTTTTAAAAAGAATCAATTTGATTTCTCTATGATGTGAACAGCAGCACAGTTAGGAAACTGCGCTGGTGAGAATATATAGGAACTAAAGCTGAACAAAAGAAGAACCCTTGAGCCAAGCCAGCTAACCTCTTGAGATAAACAGGTAATCAGATCAAGAGAGGCTTTCATTTCCTCTAGTGCATTACTGGTTGATGAAGTTGTATTTAATTTCTTTATATGAAGTTTCGACACAGTTTAGTTTAAAATTGATTAATTCCCTAAAATAAATTAACACACAAAGAAGTTTAGCACATAGCTTCACTGCTGTGGTGCATTGGAAGTGAAAACTCTCAGGAGTTGTGACCAGGTCTGTTGCCTCAAGAGTGGGCCCTAATCAAATTCAGGGTAGCCTCATGCACTTGGCAGGTAAAAACTCAGCCAGTGTATCATTTTTTATTTCAGGATGACTTCGTTTGCAAACCAACTTAAATAACTTGGTAAAATGCATACATTTTTCTTCCATGCAAGTGCATTTTAGTGAGGCATTTGATAAGTTTCCACATGGTAGAGGCTCATTCAGAAAGTAAGGAGACGTGGGATTCAGGGAAATCTGGCAGTCTGGATACAGAATTGGCTGTCCAATTGAAGACAGAGGGTGGTAGTAGATGGAAAGTATTCAGCCTGGAGATCGGTGGCCACTGGTGTTCTGCAGGGATCTGTTCTGGGACCTCTGCTCTTTGCCATCTTTATAACTGACTTGGATGAGGAAGTGGAAGGGTGGGTTAGTAAGTTTACTGATGACACGAAGGTTGGTGGAGTTGTGGACAGTGTGGAGGGTTGTTGTAGGTTCTAAGGGGACATTGACAGGATGCAGAGCTGGGCAAAGAAGTGGCAGATGGAGTTCAACCCAGAAAGTTGTGAAGTGATTCATTTTGAAAGGTTGAATTTGAATGCAGGATACAGGGTTAATGGCAGGAATCTCAGCAGTGTGGAGGAACAGAAGGATCTTGGGGTCCACATCCATTGATCCCTCAAAGTTGCTACCCAAGTTGATAGGATGGTAAAGAAAGGGTATGGTGTGTTGGCTTTCATTGGCAGGGGAATTGAGTTTGAGCCGTGAGTTTATGCTGTAGCTCTATAAAACTCTGGTTAGACCACACTTGGAATATTGTGTTCAGTTCTGGTTGCCTCATTATAGGAAGAATATGGAAGCTTTAGAGAGGACGCAGAGGAGATTTACCAGGATGCTGCCTGGACTGGATGGTAGGTCTTAGTGGAAAGGTTGAAGGACCTAGGGCTTTTTTCACTGGAGTGAAGAAGGATGAGAGGTGACTTGATAGAGGTGTACAAGATATTGAGAGGCACAGACTGAGGATAATCAGAGACTTTTTCCCAGGGTGGAAATGACTATTACGAAGGGGCATAATTTTAAGGTGATTGGAGGAAGGTGTAGGGGAGATGTCAGAGGTAGGTTCTTCACGCTGAGAGTGGTGGGTGTGTAGAATGCGCTGCCCGCAGTGGCAGTGGAGTCTGGTACTTTAGAGACTTTCAAGCGATTCTTGGATAGGCATTTGGAGGATAGTAAAATGTAGGGCATGCAGGGTAGATTGATCTTAGTAGGATAATAGGTCGGCACAACATTGTGGGCCAGAGGGCCTGTACTGTGTTGTTCTGTTCTATGTACACAACTTGCTAACCAGTGAATCCGATTCAGTTATATAATTCCTTTGACATTGTTGAATTTGAGCACATTTGTTGTGTCCCATGTTTCTTTCTTGTTGCGCACTCCCTGAGGATGGTCGACCCATGTTTCGTATGTGGTCTCTGATCTGTTTCTCCAACTTTGTACCTTAAACCTCTTTTAAGGCATCATTAACATGTGAACAGGATCTCTGAGGCCATGGTCAGTTTGAAATAAACTGAGCAGAACTTTCAGTTCCATCTGCCTGCAGGTTACCTGAGCAAGCTCTTTACCGTTCACATTGAGTATAGACCATTCAAGAAATAATGGGGCAATAACAAGCTCTCATCTGAGCTTTTTGTGATTGGTCAACTGAACATTAATGTCAAATATTGGCTTCAGTAAGAAGCAAATCTTAAGTCAGTAATGTTCCATTTTATCAATGTTGCACAGATCTCCCCTATGCATGTGATAGTGCTTTTACACTTGCAGGACTGAATACTTTGTTTTGAATTCTCAAAGTGAAGAACTACCAAAGATTTTAAGATGCCACGGATTAAAAGATTTTAATTCGATTAAAATTGATACCAAGAGCTTATGAGGTAGTGAGGAACAGAAGAACGCCACTTAGCATTCAAATCTGCTTACATCATTCACTGAAATCCCAACTGATGTCAGATCTAACTCCACTGGCACAATTTACCCCTGTATTCTTGAATAATTTAGTTAACGAAAATCTTTCTTTGTGTAAGTTTTAAACAAGTTTTCTCCCATGCCACAATTTGCCTAAGAGAGTTCCAAAATCCTACCACCCTTTGTATGAAGACATGCGGCACGGTGGCTCAGTGGTTAGCACTGCAGCCTCACAGCGCCAGGGACCCGGGTTCGATTCCAGCCTCGGGCGACTGTGTGGAGTTTGCACATTCTCTGCATGGGTTTCCTCCAGTTGCTGCGGTTTCCTCCCACAATCCAAAGATGTGCAGGCTAGGTGGATTGGCCATGCTAAATTGCCTGTAGTGTTCAGGGGTGTGTGGGTTGTAGGGGGATGGGTCTGGGTGGGATGCTTCAAGGAGCGGTGTAGACTTGTCGGTCCGAAAGGTCTGTTCCCACATGGCAGGGAATCTAATTGATCTGACTTTTGAAAGGTATGGTTCTAATTTTATGAATCTGGTGCCCCGTCTTAGAGTCCTCCACCAATGGAAATAGTTTCTCTTTCTACCCTATTTGATTCCCTTAATATCTTGTAAACTCTAATCAAGTGATTCCTTAATCGTCTAAATTCCAGAGAACTCAGGTCTAGTTTGTTTAATCTCTCCTCATAATTTGCCTCTGTTGGTCCCTGTGTGTCACTAATGCATAAATTGATGCTGCACTTCTCCCAAGGCCAGTTTCTCCCTAAGGTATGTTGCTCAGTGCAGTTCTCACTATTCCACCTGGGGTTAATTCAAGGCTTTCTACAGCTAAGACATGATTTCAACACTCCTTTGTAGTTTCTTCATCCAAATATAAATCTATTAGTCTTTCAGGTTAATTTCTGTGCCTGTTGATGACATTCATGATTCTGTACCTAAACAGTCCAAGGAGAGTGATCAAAAAGCTAAAGGATAATGATACACTCAGTAAAAGTTTAAGAGCAGGACAACCAAACCAAGGATTATAGGGAAAGTTGTTCAAAAACTTAAATGGAGTCATGAATTACTTTAGAAACAAATTGTGAAGAATTGTTAAAAGGTATTACAGCAGTTTCTGGAAAAGCTCAGCAGGTCTGGCAGTATCTGTGAAGAAAAAAATCAGTTAATGTTTCGGGTCCAGTGACCGTTCCTTAGAACTGCTGTCTGACTTTTCTTCACAGATGCTGCCAGACCTCCTCAGCATTTCCAGCAATTTCTGTTTTGTTCCTGATTTACAGCATCTGCAGTTCTTTCGGTTTTTATTTTGTTAAATTGTGGATGACGTTCAAAAATGGCAAGGTTATAGAATAAACATCAACTGAACTGAAGAGAAGATTATGGGACACAAGATAAATCCTGAAATGGTTGAAAGTGATATGAGCAATATTGTGATAACTAACTGGAAAATGTTTTAAAGTGATATTTAAGGAGGGTTAGTCATTGAAATATTGTCTGTTTGCAGACATGGGAGCAACAATGTGTCTTGTTTCCTCTACCTCTACCTTTACAGGCCCTGTCCAGGCTCTTGCACCTGTACAAGCCCTGGACAAACTCCTGTGCCTAAACTGGCCCTGACCAGGCTCGTGGCCCTGTGCCTGTGTAAGGTCCGAATGCTGCGTCAGTCCAAAGTTAGTTGTACTGTCCTGGCTCTGCATAGCTCTGTCTTCCATTGATTTAAATCTTTGTCATTGAAGGAGCTGCAAAAGACAGTTAATTAAGACCCAGAAAGGCAATTGAAAAACAGTGCTTCACTGCAACGACACAGCAAGATTTGCGCGCACTGAGTCAGGGCTGTGAGGAGCAGAAATGCTGTTTGGTAGAATTTGTTTTACACGGTGTTTAGCAGTGTGAATTTCTTTCCCATCTCTCCCACTTCACACTGTCTCTGTTTGCTATTCATTCTTCCCTCCATGCCCCCTTTTTATATAGACCTCCTACCTTTGTCTCTCCCTCCTCTTCCTCTGTCCATCTCCCTCTCCCTCCTCCTCCCACTTTTCCTGGATCTTCCCTTTTTGTCCCCCTCTACCTCTCCTCCCCCGCCTTCTCTCGCTCACCTTCTCTCCCCCTCCCTCCCTCGCCTTCTCTCCCCCTCCCTCCCTCGCCTTCTCTCCCCCTCCCTCCCTCGCCTTCTCTCCCCCTCCCTCCCTCGCCTTCTCTCCCCCTCCCTCCCTCGCCTACTCTCCCCCTCCCTCCCTCGCCTACTCTCCCCCTCCCTCCCTCGCCTACTGTCCCCCTCCCTCCCTCGCCTACTCTCCCCCTCCCTCCCTCGCCTTCTCTCCCCCTCCCTCCCTCGCCTTCTCTCCCCCTCCCTCCCTCGCCTTCTCTCCCCCTCCCTCCCTCGCCTTCTCTCTCCTTCTTCCCCCTCCCTCGCTCGCCTTCTCTCCCCTTCCCTTGCTCGCCTTCTCTCCCCCTCCCTCCCTCGCCTTCTCTCCCCCTCCCTCCCTCGCCTTCTCTCCCCCTCCCTCCCTCGCCTTCTCTCCCCCTCCCTCCCTCGCCTTCTCTCCCCCTCCCTCCCTCGCCTTCTCTCCCCCTCCCTCCCTCGCCTTCTCTCCCCCTCCCTCCCTCGCCTTCTCTCCCCCTCCCTCCCTCGCCTTCTCTCCCCTTCCCTCCCTCGCCTTCTCTCCCCCTCCCTCCCTCGCCTTCTCTCCCCCTCCCTCCCTCGCCTTCTCTCCCCCTCCCTCCCTCGCCTTCTCTCCCCCGCCTTCTCTCCCCTTCCCTCCCTCGCCTTCTCTCCCCTTCCCTCCCTCGCCTTCTCTCCCCCTCCCTCCCTCGCCTTCTCTCCCCCTCCCTCCCTCGCCTTCTCTCCCCCTCCCTCCCTCGCCTTCTCTCCCCCTCCCTCCCTCGCCTTCTCTCCCCCTCCCTCCCTCGCCTTCTCTCCCCCTCCCTCCCTCGCCTTCTCTCCCCCTCCCTCCCTCGCCTTCTCTCGTTCTCCCACTTCCTCCCTCTCTCTATCTCAGCAAAAGAAACGGTGATGAAAGCTTGAGATGAGATGTTATGTTCTGCATTATGCTGCCTGAAAATAAGTAGTTCAATGGTAATTTTCATACAGGAATTGGATAAATACTTCAGAAAAATTTCAAGGATTTTGGAGAAAGAGGTGGGGAATGTGCAAAGTTCTATAGGTTCTCAAGAAGCTGGTTGAATGGATTCCTTCTGTGCAGTAGCATTCTATGCGTTGACTCTCTTCGCTCCCAAATTCTCACCATCTACAACTTGCAAGGACCCATCACACAGATAATCAGAAGCAACCAGGCTAAATCTCAAGAGCAATTCAGGCAAATTATAGACTCAAATAAAAGCCAAATGCTGAAGATGGGGAAACTCAGCAGGTCTGGCAGTGTCTGCAGAGAGAGAGAGAGAGACAGTTAAGGTGTTGAGTCAAATTAGACTCTCCCTCAGAACTGACTCTCTTGTTATGTTAGCTAATTAACAGCTGCAGGTAAATGCTGGGACTTTTCTAGTCCAATTGGCTCAATTACAATAGTTGAAAGTGTTTGGAAGATTCCCGTCGGTCGTTATTGAATATCTTGGAAGTGTTTGACAGAATAAATATAAAAAAGATATTTCCACTTATATGTGATACTAGAACAAAATGCCTCCATAATTATAAAATAGGTACTAATAGATTCGTAGTAGATTTGCCAACTTTAGGTACATTTAAGTCGTCATTGGATAAGCGTATGGACTTACATGGAATAGTGTAGGTTAGATGGGCTTGAGATCGGTATGAAAGGTTGGCACAACATCGAGGGCCGAAGGGCCTGTACTGTGCTGTTATGTTCTATGTTAATAGGTCCAAGAGAGAATGTAGGAGAAACGTCAGCAAGCAAAGAATGGCCAAAATGTGGAATTTACTCTCTCGGGGTGTAGCTGAGCTGAATAGCAACATTAATTGATGTTTTTTGCGTGAAAGACCAGAGACTTGCCAGTTCAAGTCAAAGGGACAAAAGAGCCTTAATGTGTGAATTTTTGATGCTATATTTTGTCTAATGTATGACTAGAAACGATCAAGCCAATCCATCTGAGCGGCAGCCTGTCTGAGTCCAGTACGGGTGAAATGATGCAGATTTTATTATTAGCCTAAAGTAGACACCTAATGCTTACAGTAGACAGCAATCTCCATGATGATGGGAAAAGCTGCTTTCAAAGAATTTTATCTATCAAAGAGCCCCTTGCACCACGCTTTAGCAGTATAGCCTTGTTAGGCCATGAGCATGCTAGTTGAACATAACTAGGTGGATATTAACAAATGCAAATCCTGCAAAGACAATTCTAATGAATCATTGAAAAGCCAGATTGCTATTTGTCTCTGAGAAAGTGTTTGTTTGGTTCCAAATTCTGAAAACATAAAAAATGTAATAACATCCTACCATATCGTAGGGCTGATTAAATAAGGAGCTCAAAACTGTATATAACATTCCAGATATGGTCTCACTGGAGCTCTATATGGCTGAAGCAGAGGATCCCTAATTGATGATTTATTTTATTGTCACATGTACTGAAATACAATGAAAAGCTTTGTTTACAAGTGGTACAGGCAGATCACAGCAACCAAAGGATGTACAGATCAAAAAGCCTTGGAGGTATACAGGTTACTTCACAGGTTACATTATGCGAGGCTAGAGTCCATTCAACCATCTGATAACGACCAGGAAGAAGCTCTTCCTGTTGGTGGATGTGTTCAGGCTTCTGTATCTTCTGCCAGACGGAAGAGGTTGTAAGAGATCATTACCAGGGTGCAATGGGTCTTGTTGGCTGCCATGATGGTCTGGACTATGCTCATCACTTTCTATAGTTTCTGCTTTATATGGTGCGTCTATGGATGTGGGTACAGGACCTTATAGACATGCCAAATTTCCTGAGTTGCCTGAGGAAGAAGTGTGGTTGTTGTGCTTTCTTGACCATCGCATTTACACGGGCAGTCCAACACAGATCATTGGTTATCTGAGGACCTTGATGCTCTTCACCCTCTCAACCTCAGTTCCACTGATGTAGATGGGGGCGTGTTCTCTTCCTTTCTTTCTGAAGACCATGATCAGTTCTTTATTTTTGCCAATGTTGAGAGACAGATCGTTTTCATTGCGCCATGTCGCAAAGCCCTCAATCTCCCTTCTGTATTTTGACTAATTGTTGTTAGATATCTGTCTCACTACGGTGGTGTCATCAGCGAACTTGTAGATGGTGTTCATTTGGATTTTGGCAACACAGTAGTAGGTGTACAGGGAGTACAGAGAGGGCTGAGGATGCATCACTGGCGAGCTCCAGTGTTGAGTGTTATTGTGGGGGAAGTGCAGTTACCTTGCACCCTATGGATCAAAAACCTGATGATCCAGTTGCAGAGGGCAAAGCCAAGACCATGATCACATAGTTTTGTGATCAGTCTGGATGGGAGAATGGAGCTGGAGTCTGATGTAGGTGTCTTTGTTGTCCAGATGTTTCAGGGATGAGTGCAGGGCTAGGGATATGGCATCCTCTGTGGATCTGTTATGTCGGTGGGCAAACTTTAGGGGAGTGAGGCAAGCTGGGAGACTGGAGTTGATGTGGGCCGTGACCAGTATCTTGATTATTGAAGTAGAGCTATTGGGGGGTAGTCATTAAGGCACATTATATGTTTTCTTGGGTACGGGGATGATGGTGGTCTTCTTGAAGCAGGTGATTACTTTGGTTTGTAGGAGGGGAGAGGTAGAAGATGTTGGTGAATATCTCCACCAGCTGGTCCACACAGCATAAGACCATAAGACATAGGAGTGGAAGTAAGGCCATTCGGCCCATCAAGTCCACTCTGCCATTTAAATCATGGCTGAAGGGCATTTCAACTCCACTTCCTTGCACTCTCCCCGTAGCCCTTGATTCCTGTAAGACCAAAGAGAGCTCGGCTGGGGACAGTCACTTTCCTTGGGTTGACTTCCAGGAAGACTGATCTGGTGTCTGAAGCGATGACAGGGGGAATACTTGTGTCTGTGGCTGTCGAGGCAGGTGTCACCATGCTGATGATATTCTGATCAAACTGAGCATAGAAAGCTTTGAGCATGTTTGGAAGGGATGTATCATTGCTATCTTGTACTCAATTTCCCTTGTGATATACAACAGCATTCTGTTAGCTTTTCTCATTGTTTTCTGTACATATCTGACCTTCTGTAACTTGTGCACTAGGTCACCCAAGCACCTCTGCAAAGCCTTGAAATACAATTTTTGCCCATTTAGATAATAGGGTCCTTTTTCATTCCTCCTTCCCAAATGAAAAATATTAATATTTGCCTACATTATATTCCATTTACCAGATCTTTGCATATTCACTTAATGCTACAAAAGGGTGCAGCTAAGTCATTATGTCCTCTTCACAACTTACTTTTCTTCCTGTCGTCGTGCCATTCCCAAATTTAGCTCAGTCCCTTCTGTCCTTTCATTTGAGCCATTTATTTCACTTATAAAATGTTGAAGCCCCAGCACAGATCCATGTGGAGTTTCCAAGAAGTGAACCCATTTATTTGTGCTCTCTACTTCGGTTAACCAGCCAATCTTCTATCCAGGCAATCTAACTACACTCTATACCATAAGGTTTTATTTTCTTCAATAACTTTTGATGTTCCACCTGACCAGATGTCTTTTGGAGATGTTAGTCAAAACATTCGCCAGTTCACCTTATCCACAGTACATGTTGCCTATTCAAAGAACTCAAATAAGTTAGTTAAATATAATTTCCTTTCTCAAAACCACGTTGACTCTACCTGACTACTTTGAATTTATCTGAATGCCCTGTCATAATGTCTTTAATAATAGCTGCTAACATTTTCTCCATGACCGATACTGGCCTGTTGCTCCCTGGTTTCTGTTTCCCTCCTATTTTGAGTGTTTTCTTTAAGTTATCTTCTTTAAGCAGTTGTTTTCTAAAGTAGACCCCCCACCAAACACTCGCCATCCTAACTCAGAAATAAGTTGCCGTTCCTACAGTGTCACTGGATCAGAATACAGGAAGACTGTCCCTATGTGTCTACCCATAATGCAGATTTGCAACAATTGCTGCTGTAGCCAGAGAACCTACAGCTCTCAAATGAATAAAAAAAAATTGAAACCAACACACAAGTTTTTTTTGTTCATTCATGGCATGTGGGCGTCACTGGCTAAGCCCACATTTATTACCCTCTCTAATTGCTGTGGGGGTGGGAGGGATTGTGGAGACAGGGGCGGTTAAGAGTCAAACACATAGTTGTAATGTAAGACATTTTACCTCCCTAAAGGGCATTAGTGAACCAGATGGGCTTTTTCGACAATCAGTTCATGGTCATCATTAGACTTTTAATTCCAGATTTTTTGTTAAATTCAAATTACACACCCACCATGTGAGATTCAAACCTGGGCCCCCAGAACATTACCTGGGTCTCTGGATTGACAGTCCAGCCCACTGCCTCTCTGTGTCAGTGGCTGTCTCATTAGCCACTTCTTTTGAGACCTAAAGACAGTGTCAGTTTGTATTTCCAACAATTTTCTCAGTACCGTTTCCCCAATGACTGTAATTTTCTTGATTACTTCTCTCCCTTGCATTCCCTGATTTAAAAACATTTCTGGAATGTCTTACAGTCAAGATCATGTAAAATACCTGTTCGATTGAACAGCCATCTTTTTTCTGATGGTTAATTCTCCAGATGTACTTAGTTAAGTTTTTTTATAAGTATCTATAGAAACCCTTATTGTTTTAATATTTCTAGGTACCTTTCTCTCAGACTCTGATTTTCGAACCTCCTCATTATTTTGATTATTCTTTGCTTTTTAAAGAAAATATTCTGTCCAGTCTTCTGACCCACCGATTTGTGCACGTATATGCTTTTTCTTTAACTTTTCAGTTACACAGATAAGTTTCTTGGAATTTTTTGTTCTGATCGGAATGTATCCTGTAAAATTAGAAATATTTCCTTAAATGTCTGCTAGTGCTTCTCTACTGACCACCTCTTTAATTTGCTAGTTCACTTCAGCTGGTTCCTCGTGCCTCTATTGTACTGGTTTAAGTCTAGAATACAAGCCCCGCTCGCTCTCTTCTTTCTCTTAAACTGAATGTAAAGGCCTGTCCTACTTTGGTGATTGCTACTTAGAAGTGCCTTCACTACGGATTCAAAAGAACAATCCAGTATTGGTTTTACAGATCTGTTCTTTTAGCACTCTATGCTCTGGTTTCAAGCTGCCATTTTGAAACACAATCACTATAATCTGTTTTTGAAAATAGGTTTACTTGTGAATAAACCTATTTAATACTTTACTGTCGCACACAGAGTATCTGCATCTTGGGCCTTTCAACAGGAAGTGATGTGTGCTGGAGTCCAGTATGCCATTTACCAGCAGTACAGAGGTTCAGTTTATTCTCAGGACATGCTATCCCAAGTGACTCAGTGAATAATAGATTTTGGTTTGTGGGGAATGAGGTTTTGCCTGTAGCAAAATGTAACTAGGCTTTGCCTGTAACTGTAATCTTCCTGTAATTTGGCGGCTGTTTGTAAAGCTACATTAAAGTGTGCAGGATAGTGTTTTATTTAGCTGTGGGAAATTGAATTTCTTGAGTGAATTAAATTAACTACCTGTTGCCTGTATCTTTAGTTGTTGCTGGTGCAGTATTCCATGTTGTGAAAAATACATTTGGACTGAAATGCCTTTACGTTTGTTAAATGTAAAAATGCAATGTTTTACACTCCTGTCAAAATATGCTCTCAATTTCTGTACAATTACTTGTAATGAAGAGCAAGCATTATGATTTCAGAATTAGTGCTGTGTGTAGTCAGCACTTTGGAGGCGTGTCAGTTAACCTCCTGACCAGGGGGAAACATATAGAAATTACTTCACGTCTGTGCCCCTTGGCTTAAGGTCAAGCCTAAGATTTTGGTTTTGTGGTCACGGATCATGCTCATGTCAAGTGGCTGACAAGCAGTTTGATAATAGGTGGCTAAAATTAGAGAAAAGAGGAAGTTAATGCTATTGTGGAAATGCTTTTCAGTTTCCTTTTAGTGACTTAAACTTTTGAAATTTGCTGCTCCCTCCTTATACTGTTCCTTTCTCTTGAATTTGGTTGCACGTAGCAACTACTGGTGCGTGCATGTGAACCACCTTGTGACCATTCTTGTGGCTACTGATGCCTTCCCCAGCCCAGTCTCAGCTGTGCCCCTCCCCCTTCCCCCGGTAGTCTAGGTCCTGTTTGACACATTTTTCATCAGACTTTTGGCATTTGATCAACAATGTGGTTTTTACCCCCTGCTTAATGTTCTGGTTTCCTCCCCGAAACACTAGGTAATAGCGGCTGACTGCAAGAGGGTCACAGTGCTAAAGTACTTCCTGGAAGCTCTGTGCGGCCAAGAAGAACCTCTGTTGGCATTCAAGGGTGGAAAGTATGTGTCAATGGCACCCATCCCAGACAGCCTGGGAAAGGAAGATGGAAGCCAGCAGGGAAAACAACTGGAGGATCAGGTACAGTACACCAGAGGGTTTCTTTTATTCCATTTCCTGAAATTCCACTGCTGCTATGAGATCCACATGCTGTTTTCTATTTCACTTTTTAATGGATGATTTAATGGAGCTAACCTCAGAAAGGTCAAGGTTCAGGAGTAGGATAAAGTTTATAGCTGTGGCACTGATTTCACAGGGGGCCCCGTTTGGAGCACTGATACAGGAAGAGACAAACTCATTGGTTTGTGTGGAAAATTGAGCAGCAGCCCACATCCTGATATGATTAGGGATTTTGCTGGTTCCTGCTTTTTCATATACTCCCTTAAAGCTGCACTATCCCCAGTCCTTTATTCACTAAATTCTCTTCTCCCTCGGAATCGATTCATCACGTGGATGCATGTGTTTGTGCATCCCTCACGTAGATTAGACAATGCGGAGCTGAATCAGCTGCTTCCTGCTTCGGCTCTGTTTATTAATGGATTGAACAGTCTATATAAACAAATTCCTGACAGCCTTTGTGTGTTTCTGTTTTTGATGACATCTGTGGTTGATGGACTGCCATGTTGACTATCAGTACTAATGACAGCCGTCAGCGCTGCAGCGTCTACAAATGAAACCAGGAAGACACAACCTTTTTCCCTTACCACCTTGCCCACATAAGTAAGAGTTCTTGCCCAGAAATTAAAAAAAAATACTTGTTTGGTAATTTACGGAAATGTTGGTAAGTACGTAGCCTGCTCTATCAGGTGATTTGATCCTGGGACATGTGTACCACGGTTCCATTTACTAGTCTTTTTTCCATTATCACATGGTTCCTTACCAAAAGAAAATCTTTAGATCTCAATCTTGAATCTCCTGGCCCTCCATGTTTGATATCTAGCAAACCAACAGCTCCACTTCATCATCACTTCTCTCAATCTCTCCCCATTATCAGTAATTATCAGCCTGCTTGTCTGACATCCAGCATCAATTGAGCAACTATTTTCTCCCACTAAATATTTGCAACATTGAAATGTTGAATTTGGTTGCAACCACAAAGTCCATTCCCAAGCTACTGTTTCCACCCCTGTGTCTGTAAACTGTCTCAGTCTTTATAGCTTTGGTATTGCATTTGCTTCTTGATGAACTTCCAACACACATCCATGCCTAATTCCATCTCTGTAACATCATCTGACCCTACTCTATCTCTCCTCATCTCTTGCTGAATCCCTCATTTGTGCCTTTTACCTCCGGATTTATAATTCCAACACATCCTTCCTGGCCTCTTACATATTCTGCCTTCTAAATTTGAAGTGATTGAAAACTCTTCTGCCTGTGCCCTAATGACCACCCTGTGCTCACTGGCCCAGTTAACTGTCTTGGTTTTGAAATTGGTGTTCTGTTTACAAATCTCTCTTTGGCCTTTTCTTATTTCTGTAATCTCCTCCAGCCCCACAATATCTGTACTGTTCCAATTACGTCTTCACAATTTTCATTTGGTCCACTGTTGATGGCAGTGCTTTCCCTCCCTGAACCTCTCCGTCTCTCTTTCCTCCTTTATAAGATCATAAGAACCAGAAGCAGAAATGGGAAATTTTGTCTCTTGAGTCTGCTGTGCCATTTAATATGATTTTAGCTGATCTCATCCCGGCCTCATTCTCCTTGCCTGCCGACGCTTCATAACCATTGAACCCGTCATTAATTAAACTTCTGTTTGGCTCCTCCTTAACATGGTTTTGTGCAGGGAAGGTCATGTCTTACCAACTTAATAGAATTCTTTGAGGACATGACAAAGTTGATTGATGAGGGAAAGGCTGTAGATGTCATATACGTGGACTTCAGCAAGGCGTTTGATAAGGTTCCCCATGGCAGGCTGATGGAGGAAGTGAGGCCGCATGGGGTCCAGGGTGTGCTAGCTAGATGGATAAAAAACTGGCTAGGCAACAGGAGACAGAGAGTAGTAGTAGAAGGGAGTTTCTCAAATTGGAGACCTGTGACCAGTGGTGTTCTACAGGGATCTGTGCTGGGACCACTGTTGTTTGTGATAAATGTAAATGATTTGGAGGAAGGTGTAGGTGGTCTGATCAGCAAGTTTGCTGATGACTCTAAGATTGGTGGAGTAGCAGATAGTGAAGGGGACTGTCAGAGATTACAGCAGAATATAGATAGACTGGAGAGTTGGGCAGATAAATGGCAGATGGAGTTCAATCTGGGCAAATGCGAGGTGATGCATCTTGGAAGATCCAATTCAAGGGCAAACTGTACAGTAAATGGAAAAGTCCTGGAGAAAATTGATGTACAGAGAGATCTGCGTGTTCAGGTCCATTGTTCCCTGAACGTGGCAACGCAGGTCAGTAGGGTGGTCAAGAAGGCATATGGCATGCTTTCCTTCATTGGGCGAGGTATTGAATACAAGAGTTGGCAGGTCATGTTGCTGTTGTATAAGACTTTGGTGCGGCCACATTTAGAGTACTGCGTACAGTTCTGGTCGTCACATTATCAAAAGGATGTGGATGTTTTGGAGACGGTGCAGAGGAGGTTCACCAGGATGATGCCTGGTAAGGAGGGTGCTAGCTATGAAGAGAGGTTGAATAGATTAGGATTATTTTCATTAAAAAGACGGGGATTGAGGGGGGAGCTGATTGAGGTCAACAAAATCATGAGGGGTATAGACAGGGTGGATAGCAAGAAGCTTTTTCCCGTGGTAGGGGACTCAATTACTAGGGTCATGAGTTCAAAGTGAGAGGAGGAAAGTTTAAGGGGGATATGCGTGGAAAGTTCTTTACGCAGAGGGTGGTGGGTGCCTGGAAAGCGTTGCCAGCGGAGGTGGTAGACGCAGGCACAATAGTGTCTTTTAAGATGTATCTGGACAGGTACGTGGATGGGCAGGGAGCAATTGGACACAGACCCTTAGAAAATAGATGACAGGTTTAGACAGAGGATCTGGATTGGTGCAGGCTTGGAGGGCCGAAGGGCCTGTTCCTGTCCTGTAATTTTCTTCGTTCTTTTCTTTTCTTCTTAAATTTACTCAATGGCCCAGCATCCACTGCATTCTGGATTGTGATTTCCACAGAGGCCATGATCCTTTAGGAGAAGTAATGCCTCCTCATCTGTGTTTTAAATCTGATAAACCTATGATCTCTCTTTCTAGATTGCCACACATGAGGAAATATTCTACGTCTACTTTGTCAATCCCCTTGGCACCCTATGTATTTCAATTAAATCTCCTCTCGTTCTCCTAAATTCTAGAGAGTATAAGCCTAAACTGCGCAATCTGTCTTCATAAGACAAACCCTTCAGATCTGGGATCAATATTGTGACCCTCCTCTGAACTGCCTGCAATGCAACCATATCTCTCCTCCAGTCAGGGGACCAAATCTGTACTAAGTACTCCAGGTGCTGTCTCATTAATGCATGTACAGTTGAAGAAAACACTTCCCTACTTGGATACCCTATTTCTTCAGAAATAAATGCCACAATTCCATTTTCTCACTGTACCTGCATACTAATTTTCAGAGAATCATGCATGAGGACGCCCAGATCACAGTGCACCAAAGCACTCTGAAGTTTCATTTCATTTAGATAATAAGTAGCTTTTCTATTCCTCCGACTAAAATCGGTAACCTCATACTTATCCACATTAAGCTTCATCTGCCAAATTTTAGCCTATTTACCTAACCTATCATATCCATTTGTAAATTCATTATTGTTCCATCGAAGATGATTTTCCACCTGTTTTAGTGTCATCTGCAAATTTAGCCAATGTACTTTATGTTCCCAAATCCAAGTCATTTATATTGATTGTAAATATTTCAGCCCAATGACCAAACCCTGTGACACCCACTGGTTACAGCTGCTAACCAGAAAAAAACCCATTTATCTTGACTCTCTCCTTTTTGTTGGTTAGCCAATCCTCTATCCAAGCTAATATATTACCCCTTAGCTTGTGTGATCCTGTGAAACTGCTGAAAAGTTATTTATTTGCCAGCTTTCTATCATTTGCTCTAATATATCTTTATGGACCTGTGTCAGGTCCACATGATAATGCTCCTGCAAAGATTTTGGGATGTTTTGATGCAATAAAGATACAATTTGTATTTATAGTGTATCTGTCTACATCATGACTTAATCGCTGTGCAACATTCTGTATATTATTGTATGTTCAACCATATGAAGCCATGCTTTGTGTGTGGGTATATGTGTCATTCAAGTCCTGTAGAAGCTGGCCATTGAGAATCCTTATGATTGAGTGGCCAGTCATTCTTACTGTAGAGGCTGATGTGATGAATGGCCGTGTAGGTAATGCATCAGACATGAATAGATATTATTCAAAATTCTGCCAGTCACTGCCTTAAAGATAAAATGGGGGAGTGGGTTCGGGGTTGCTGGGATGGGAAGGGTACTCGTTCCAAATATTTGATGATTAGTTGGCAAATAGGAGAGTGGAAAGTACCATATTACCAAGGGAACATTCCTTTGTTCAGTGATTGTTGCCAGCAAATACTTAGCATCTGATTTAAGTCCTGAGAGGATTTTGACAATTTAAATAATATTTTAACAGAACTAAGGTAAGATGGTGCAATTTGTAGTTGGCAGAAAGGTGCAGTGACAGTGCTTGACCTCTGCCACAATCCAGTTTACTTGGCTAATGACTCTCAGATCTACAGTACAGAAGGTCTCAAAGCTGCTGTCACCGAGGCAAGGATCTTCATGTGCTGCCAGAAAATAATGCAAGGAGCCAACATCTCTCAACTTTCTGGAGATGTTACTGTCAGAACAAAAACCCATTTATTCTGAATCTTCCAGTTTTTGTTTTATAATTTTAAACAAGTGACAGCTGGCCCTCTGTAAGGGCTGAGCACATTTATGCAGGGCAGCTAGAATAAATCTTTTAAACATCATTTTGGACCATCTCACAATCATTTGAGCTGTCAAGGGTATCTGTTTCACCTCATTGTGTCGGGGTCTTGCTTTACAGTCAGCCTCACCTTGCCAGTTTTTATTCTTTAATGCTTTTAATAAAGACTTAAATTTCTAACGACAGTTGCTTTAAAATCGGCCCAGTTTTGGAATTTCTGTAGTATGTTGAGGTTCACAGGCCCCCTCAGATCATTCCTGTGTGAGCCTTTACTGTAAGAATTGGTACTTTTCTAACTGCTAAAAATGTTACATCTGAGCCTTAACTATTCTCATCTGCTAGTTATTTTTATCTATGGATAGCAGCTGGGAGTAGGCATTCTTTCCTGGGTAGAGAAACCAATTATTGTATTCCTGCCACTGTTATAGCCCACTCAGAACCATGGGATGCTTTTGAAGCGTTCAACCCACATAGCATTGTGTGTTACCAAGTCAGTACGTTTTTCACCATAATGCTTGCCTCATCTTTCTGGTTCATTTTACTGTCGTGGAGATTTGCTTGTAATCCAGTGTTCTGAAGCAGACAGAAAATGGGGGCTTTTGATACAAAGTTACTATCTATGAGGCAGGCAGAAATCTCACCAGTGCAAAATGGTTGTCTTCCCTCTAAACTAAATGGTGTATCTGGTAGGTCGCAGTATGAGCCTGATACCAGTGTTAGCCAGAGTACATACATGGCTGGTGGAGCCCGTATTTCGCTGCATTGTGATTCAGAAGCTATCAATGCTGTATATATCCCTAACACATTTGATGTGAAACTTTGAGAGGAAACTCAGTGCTGTGAGCCTTTTGGTGCCTCTCCAACCAAGGGTTTATACCTTCTGAATCCAATATCAACAGTGTATTAATGTAGCCTCGGGCAGACACCAACAAGTCTACCATTCAGTTATTTAAGTTCAAACTTCTTTCCATACCACAATGCCTTCACAGTGGAACGCTATAATAAACCCCCAAACTTAAATCACTACTGACAGTTTCTTTAAAAATCTGCTCAGGATTTTTAAATGCCCGATTATCCAGGTTCCATTTTTTTGCAAAGTTAGTGTTTCTCTTCGGTTTCTGCGGACTGCTGATATCATAAGGCCCATGCGTTATCTGGACAGAATGCAGTGCATTGCTGAGGACCACTCCAGATTGGGGCAGTTCTGTATAATTTGGAGACGCTGGGCTTTGATTCTTAACATTAGGTTTTAATGTGGTATTCCTTACTGGTGAAAGTTTGCTGTTTAATTTTGAAATGTTACCACCTCCTGGTGATTGCTAAAGTCCCTGAAATATTAGCATGTGGTTTTGGTACTGAATAGTGCTGACTAGGAAGGTCTAAGATTCAAAACCTGGAATCTGCTGAGTTAGCAAATCTCAAGAAGCAACTACGTAGGCAGAGATTGTGCTCTCAGGAGTGTGAAGGACAGTCAGCCCATGTTGGCCAGAGACACTTACTGTCAACTTTTACTGTTTTGGTGTCACACCTGCAGAAGGGCTACTTGGGCTGACAAGGTCTGTGCAGTTGTACTCTGACATGAATCACCACTTACAAATAGGGAGAACGTTAGGGTGAGAAGCTGTATGCAGCCGTCCGAAGTTTTCTTTGTATTTTATATAAAGCCTTTGATTTTATTTTTACTGGCGGTGACCTTTTTGATGGTAATGCTGGATGAATACACTCAACTGTTATCAGTACAATGAACATTCCATCAGTTATTTCTCTCATTGTAATGTGCTGCGGCACTTAAGACCCAGAGATGTATTGCTCTGGCTGGAGTGATGTCCAGTGACTCAACCTACACTGTGAATTCTCGTGAGTGAGTGATTCAGCTGTGTTGTGCTGTGGAATATGTTTTAAAAATGTTTTCCCACTTAAGAAGTGATGGATGAGATGATCAGGTCCTAACCCTTTGCACAGAGCCAGGTGAGGTATTTGGAAGCAGATCCTTAAAGCTGCCTGGGGTGACCACATAACAGATCCTTGCCTTGTGCAGACTGTGTTTGCCATATGTGGTTAGATACCTAATTCTATAGCTTTGCCTCCCTGACCAGCAGTGCATTACGATGGCAAAAAGCTGTATCTGGTCTGCCTAAACATTCTGATATCAAACTGATGGAATTTATCCATTAGGCAAGGCATGTTCAAATATCAGTCATTATTAGAAATTGAATTTAGGAATCTGCTAGGTTTGGAGTTTCTGGCAGCTTCTATTCTTATCAAGGTACTGTTAATTAGCGAGGCACGAATGAGACATGGCCTGGTGCTGTGTTCCTGTGCTATTGTTTAATATATAGAGCTGAATATTGAAGATGGCAGGGCCTTGCTGTATCTTGTTAGTAGCAGTCTCATTTTTCATTGTTCCTCACTTCAGTTCTGTTGCCAACCATTTATGTACAGGAAGAAGATGTCATCATTGAAGAATACGAGGGACAAAGCTCTGAGCCCGATGGCAGCGGAGGGGAAGATGATATAAAGGAATTAAGGGCAAAAAAGCAAGCACTAACTAAAAGATTTGCGGAGCAGCAACGCAGACAGGAAAAAATCCAGGTACCCAAGGCTCTTCACTGGGAAAAAAAAACTTTCCACTTTTTTTTCCCCTTTCATTTCTGTCAGCCTTGAATAGGAGCCAGAAGCATCTGTCTAGCCATATGCTTCAAACTCTTGTGCTATGCAGGGCTGGTTATAAAATAGGCAAACCAAAGACCCTTTTGGGAAAATGCACATGTGTGCCCTCGAGGCTTTGGCTTTGGTCCTGAACAGACTCAAGTTATTTTTCCAAACTCAGCTTAACCTTTTAAAAGTAAGATAAATGTTTTAAAATGTTAATATCAACAGCCTCAGATGCTTTCTCCTAGATTTATCCATTCAGAAAAAAAACATGTTTTCAGACGGCTTCTCCCAAAGATTCATTTATTCAAGTTAGTTATGTGTTTTCGCATTTCAAACTCACTGTTCAGGTCCTGGCGTCTCGTATTAAAATCATTAAAATCAATCACTGACTTTGTTAACCTGTGCACCAGTTAGAACTGATTTCTTATTTTTGAAAGGATTAGTTCCAGCTTTAGTTCCATTAACTCTTAAACCACTGAAACTTCACTCGCATCGCATTACAACCAAGCTCTGCATTATTTCCTATACTTAATTCATTATGCACAGATCTTAACGTCAAGACCGTGGCCCCTAGAGGTCTCAGGTAAGAGTTTGGAGCAGCGGGGAGAAGGATAGCATTTCATGGAAAACAAGAGCCAAAGGATGTACGTTTATGTAGTGCCTTTCAAAGTCCGAGGATGTCCCTGAGGTGCTTTGCAGTCAATGATGTATTTTTGACCTTTTAATCTTTGCAAATGCAGGAGTCAGCAGCAATTTTCACAGAATAAGCTCGCACACATTGTATTTTATCCTTTCCCAGGGATACCTTGACAGCAGAGAAGTGCTCAATTACAGTTTAATCAGAGTGTTCTTCTTTCAAGTCCTGTTTCTGCAAATCACAAAAGGACATTACAAGTTTATCTAGAAATGACTTTAATATAGGGTATGGTTGTTAAATAAAGCCGCAAGAAAAGTAGATATGTCATGCTTCAGATTTGAGTTCAGAATAAACTGTTGCTGCCCAGTGAGTGACAATTCCAATTAAAACTATCAGTAATTTAGATCAATGATCAATGCTATACCAATGTAGAGTGGGAAAGGAAACTTTTCTGAAGAAGGGTCGAGGCCCGAACCTTCCTGCTCCGCTGATGCTGCTTGGCCTGCTGTATTCATCCAGTTCTACACCTTGTTATCTCAACGAAACTCAAGTACCTGAATGATTCTATTCCTGCTCCTATGTTTCCAATAAACAGGAAATGGATAGGTTCTTAAATTGAAGGGGGAGTAGAGGAATATATGCAGCCCAAACAGGTTTAAACCCAAGCTGTAGCACAAGTGAGATGGACAGATAAGTCTTCTTCTCTTTGTTTTCATGTAATCAGTTCTGCAGCTCCAAGTTCTGTTCCAGTTTTCATGTTGAAGATTTCTTCTCCAACCTCGAACTGTTCCTCAAGTGATTATTCATTTTTGCTGTGTTCAACCTTCATTTTATATTTTGCTTGGCTTTTTGTCATGTAATTATTTTACTTTCCTTTCTTTCCCTAACCTCACCTTTCCTACCACAACCCCTTCCCCTCCCTCAGACTACCACCACAATCAGGAGATAATATAAAATATGAGCTGAGTTAAGCCTCCAACACAGATTTGTTTATCTGATAGCTAAACGAGGCAGGGTGAGAGTATTTTGGACTACTGAAGTCATTGACCAACCTGCTGAAATCATCAATGGGACCTGGAGGTGCAGGTCTGTCATCAGAAGCTGCTTAAAATCCCACGTATAGTTAGTTTCACTGTATTGACTAGCTATTGCTGATGTATGGCAAAGTATTCTACATTTCTGTTAATGTGATTTGTCCATATGGGCAGAATGTCAATTGTATATTAGGCCCAGTGCCACCTGTTCAAGAGAAATTAGGGGTGGGCAACAAATGTTGGCCTTGCCAGCACACATCCATGAATGAATTAGTGTGAAATCTCCTTGTGTGGGATTCCCAGTGATTTGGTGCAGATGTTAATAAATGTGGGAATCCAGTTCTTTGTGAATCAGACACTCAACTGATCACAAGAAGGATTGATCTTTTCCACAAGTTGACTTAATATGACAGTCCATACTGTGTTGTTCATAACCTTGTAATTCTGCTTCCAAGGTAACCCCTTCATAAAATGTGATTCTTCCATACTTCTAGAAAGCAGCTGCATTTCTCAGCTTTGTTAACGTCACAGCTTTCTGTAAGCTAGCCAAATATTACCTTAATGTAAGCCCACCTCCTGCACCATCCTCACCCAGATACCAAACACATCAGGAACAAAATCAGAAGTTGCTGGAAAAGCTCAGTAGGTCTGGCAGCATCTGTGAAGAAAAAAATCAGGGTTAATGTTTCAAGTCTGGTGACTGCAGTTCTTTTGGTTTTTAGTTACCAAACACATCAGAGTAGTAATAAGTAATTATAGAAGTGGCTGCAGCAAGTTTCATTGAAGCATTGTGCCAAGTTAATCAATGTCTGCTATAAGGAGCAAAAACTGAAATTGCTGGCAGAACTCAGCAGGTCTGGCAGCACCTGGGGAAGGAAAGCCGAGTTAATGTTTCAAGTCTGGTGACTCTTCTTCAGAACTGATAGCAGGTAGGAAAACTTGTTAATTATGCTGAAGACAAGGTTGAGGGAGAGGTGAGCAAATAGTTGGAGATGGACCCCAGAGAGAGAGAGATATGAAAGCGGAAGGTAAACAAGGGGTTTATGGATGGCAGGTCAGAACAGAAGAGAAACTGAATAAATGATAACAAGAGCTGAGTTTAGCAGAGATTGAGTAATCTGTGCTGAAGGCAAACCGTACAATGTGATAGTAGTCTGAGAGTGGTTGCAAATGGGTTAGCTGTGCTCAAAGCAACCCATTGTCAAAACAGTGTTGCGCGTGGAGGGGAGCAGTGGGTGGTTAGAAGGATAGAATCAGGCTCTAAAGTTATTGAACCTCAGGTTGAGCCTCAGAGGCTACAGGGCCTGCAGGTGGAAAATGAGATGCTGTTCTTCAAGCTAGTGCTGAGCCTTGCTGGAACACTGCAATAGGCCTGCAACAGCAATGACAGCATGGGAACATGATGCTATGTTGAAGTGACAGGCAACTGGAAGCTCTGGGCCATTTTTACAAATGGAATGTAGGTGTGCCACAAAGCAGTCACCCAGTCTTCATTTAGACTCCCCAGTGTAGAGGACACCATATTGTGAGCAGGCGAGTAGATTGAATGAGGTGCAAGTAAATCACTGCTTCACCTGAAAGGTGTGTCTTGAGCCTTGGATGGAGGGAAGATGTAAATAGGCATGTGTTACACCTTCTGTGATTTCAGGGGAAGGTGTGCAGAACATTCTCAAAAGGCAGGATGAGCAGCTAGAGGTATACATTAGTACTAATGACATAGCCAGGAATAATGATGAGGTCCTGCAAAGGAAGTTAGGTAGTAAATTGAAAAACAGAACCTTCAAGGTTGTAATCTTGGGTTTACTGTATGTGCCACATGCCAGCAAAGCTAGGAATAAGAAGATAAAATAGTTAAATACATGGCTAAAGAGCTAGTATAGGAGGAAGGGCTTCAGATATATGGATCATTGGGATGTCTTCCACGGCAGGTGGGACCTATCCAAGAAGGGAAGGTTGCAATTAAACTGGAGGGGCACCAATTTCCTTGTAGAGAGATTTGCTAGTGCCGCACGGAAGGATTTATACAGGGATGGGGGGGTGGTAGCAGCAGGAAGCAGAACAGTGGGTCAGCAAGTAAGATGACTGAGGAGGATTTAGACAAAGGCAATCAAGGCGAAGAGGGAGGACTGGAGTAGAGATTACTGAACACGGCAGGGCTGGCAGTCTGAAGTGTATTTGTTTTAACATGAGGAGTATGACAGGTAAGGCGGATGAACTTGGATTAGTACATAAAGCTATGATGTTGTAGCTGCTACAAAGACTTGGTTGAGAGAGGGACAAGACTGGCAGCTTAACCTTCTGGAATTTAAATATTTTAGACAGGATGGCAGGGAATATCAGAGAGTTCGGGGAGTTACTGATACAGGAGAATTTCACAACGGTACTGATGGGAGGGCGCCTTGGAAAGCTCATCCAGCACGGCCAGTATGAGTAGAGCTCGGGATAGGAAATGTATAATCACTTTGGAGTTGTACTATAGGCCTCCAAACATCCAGCAGGAGATAGATGAACAGAGACATGGACAAATTATGGAAAAGTTGAAACGCAACAGGGTTGTTGTGGTGGGTGATTTTAACTCCCCTTATATTAACTGGGACTCCTTAATCCTAAGCACTTAAATGGAGGGAATTTGTTAGGTGTTTCCAGAGGGTTTTTTGAAGCAATATTTAAATAGTCTAACTAGATGGGGGCCATACTTGACCCCGTATTGGGAATGAGGCAGCCAGGTGATCAAAGTTTCAGTAGGGGAGCATTTCAGGAACAGTGACTGTAATTCTGTCAGTTTAAAGCTGTCGTATGGATAAGGATAAGAATAGTCCTTTGAAGAAACGTACTAAATTAGTGAAATGCTAATTACCACGATATTAGGCAGGAACCAGGGAATGTAGATTGGAGCTAGCTGTTTGAGAATACATCCACATTTGTCATTCAGGAATCTTTTCACAGCTAGTTATTTAGAGTTCAGGACCAGTATGTTCCTATCAAGCTTAGTCAGAAAGGGAAAGGTGACAAAGTTAGGATTTAGGAAGCTGAAGACAGCCAGAGTCCTCAAAGAATTTAAATAAACTGGGGAAGAAGTTAAACAAGAAGTTAGGAGGGCTTAAAGGGGTTCATGAAATGTCATTGGCAAAGAGGATTAAGGACAGTCCCAAGGCATTTTATATGTATATAAAAGAGCAAGAGGGTAGGTCCACTCAAGTCCAATGAGGAAGTTTATGCATGGAGCCAGAGGAAGTGGATGACTTAGTTAGCAAATACTTTGCAGTCTCAAAGGAGAAGGCTGTGGTGGGTGGTGAGTCTTGGGAGGGGTATATTGGTAGTCTAAGGGATGTCAGTGTGAAAAAAGAGGGAATTTTGGGTATTTTAAAAAGCATTAAAGTAGACAAATCCCAAAGACCTATTGGGATGGAAATTGCTGGGGTCTTTTATGAAATCTTTGTATCCTCTTTAGGCACAGGAAAGGTCCCAGAGGACTGGAGAATTGCCAATGTTGTTTCTTTGTTTAAGAGGAGCAACAGGGATACTCTGGGAAATTACAGACTGATAAGCCTTGTGTCAGTGGTAGGGAAATTATTGGAAAAGATTCTTAACGACAGGCTATACACTTAGTAGGTATATATGAACTTATCAGTGATAGGCAGCATGGCTTTGTGTGAAAAAGGTCATGTCTCAGAAACTTGATTTAGTTTTTTGAGAAACTGACAAATATGATTAATGAGAGTGGTTCAAGGGATGTTGTCTACATGGACTTTAGCAAGGCCTTTGACAAGGTCCCTCTTGGCTGGCTGTTACAGAAAGTAAAGTTACATGGGATCCACAGTGAGCTGGTAAGAATATTCAGATACTTGACACAGCCATAAAAGACAAGGGAATCAGTGGAAGGGTGTTTTTCTGCCTGGCGATTTGTGACCACTGGTGTTCCATATGGACCTCATTATGGTGTACTTAAGATGGTGCCATAAGTGGCGACTTGTCAACTTTTCACTGTGCTCATGTGCCAGTAAATCTAATTCACAATGGTGGGACTCCTGTTGTTTGCAATATATGTAAATGATTTGGAGAAGAATATAGGTAGTCTGATTGATAGGTTGCAGCTGATGCAATGATTGGGTGAGCTGTGAATAGTGAGGGGAATTGCCAGAGAATACAGCAGGATATAGGTACACTGGAGACTTAGGTGAAGAAATGGCAGATGGATTTTAGTGTGAGGTGATGCATTTTAGAAGGTCTGTTGCGGGACCGAAGTATACAGTAAATAGCAGAACACCTAGAAGCATTAATGAACGAAAGGATCTAAGCGTAAAGGTCCACAGTTCCTTGAAAGTGGCGATACTGTGGATAAGCTGGTTAAGAAGGCATGTGGCATGTTTGCCTTCATTGGTCAGGGCATAGAGTGGACAAATTGCCAAGACATTGTAGCTGTATAAAATTTTAGCTCAGCCACATTTGTAACCTTATGCATAGTTCTAGTCACAACGCTAACGAATGGATGTGGAGGCTCTGGAGAGGGCACAGAAAGGGTTGAACAGGATGTTGAATAAAAGACCAAAGAACCGTGGATGCTGGAAATCAGAAACAAAAACATAAATTGCTGGAAAACTCAGCAGGCCTGGCAGTATCCATGGAGAGAAAGCCGAGTTAGCATTACGGATCTGGTGACCCAACTTCAGAGCCGATGTAGTTGTTATAGGAAATGGTTGACATGCTGGAGAGGGGAAAGGCAAACAAGAGGTGGAGGTGGAGCCCAGACACAGAACGGCAGTTGAACAAACAAAGGAGTGGGTCAAGGTCAGCCTAGGGGAGTCAATAGTTGCTAATGAGAACCGTGAGATGGTAGTGGTAGCAGCTTATGTGACAACAGGGCTTGATGCCTGTGGGTTGGGGTAAGGACATGGAAGAAGGTGTTCATGCCTGAAAATGATTGAACTCTGGATCAAGTCCTGGAGACTGGAGGCACCCCAAGTGGAAAATGAAATGCTGTTCCTCCGGCTTGTGCTTCCCTAGAGCACTTCAGCAAGCCCAAGACAGAGACGGACAGAGAACACAATGGTACAGTGAGCCTGAGCTCCCTGTTAAGACTATCCTTAGCTTCCATGGTATGGTTAAATAAAGAATAGGATGAGAAATGTTGACATACTATTGAGATTCAAAGAAGCATATCCATTAGAATGTACTCTTGAAGTAGAATGAAACATTACCTTCATCAAACAATAACCACATTTTAAGATTCACTGCTTTCCCTGAGTCTGCGTTGGTTTGTCTGCTAAGGCCTTCTGAAATATTGTATTCTATTATCTAGGCAAGCCATAATCTGGTTTACAGAGACCACCTTCATCCCATAAGGTTTTACTGTTGTCTTAAGTTTTCTATCGTGTCTCCACAGAAGATTCCTGAGAATGTAGGTCCACAATAGCCAACAGCAGTTCCAGCAAACCTTAACCCTTGCTCTTGCATCCTCAAAGTTCTGGTTCTTGTGAAGGCTGACTGCTTTCATTTGTTCACTGTTGTCCTTTATCATCCTGAACCACCACCTGTAAATGGGGCTGAATTATTTTCTAGTGTGATCCTGGGACAACTAGAGCATTTCAACAATACAGAAGGTTGGAATCGCTTGCTGGAGTAATGAAGCCAGCTTCCCAGCATAAAACCTGCAGAATTGGATTCAATGCTGTTTATGCTTTATGCACAGTATTATTCTTTCCTTGACTTGTACAGCAGTCAGCAAATGATTTAACAAACCATTCTCATGTCATAGACCTTGTCCATGCTCTTTCAGTTTGATCATCACTTTGCTTGTGTTTTGCAGTGTAATTTGTTTCAACATTCTGTATTTAGCAACCTGTACCATTACATCTGGGAACACAGATGTATTGAACTTGATTCAGAGATAGTAGGAACTGCAGATGCTGGAGAATCTGAGATGACAAGGTGTAGAGCTGGATGAACACAGCAGGTGAAGCAGCATCAGAGGAGCAGGAAGGCTGACGTTTCAGGCCTAACCCGAAATGTCAGCTTTCCTGCTCCTCTGTTGCTGCTTGGCCTGCTGTGTTCATCCAGCTCCACACCTTGCCATCTCTATGTTGAACTTGAGGCAGGATAAGAAACATTTCTTTTACAATGTTTTATTGTAACCTGGAATACACTGCCTAAAAGAACAATGGAAGTAGATTCAGTAGGGACTTTCAGAATGGAATTGATAAATCCTTGTGGAGGAAGTATTTGAAGGGAAATAGGAACAAAGCATATAGTGCGGGACTAGCACAATAAAACTGGAAAATTTCGGTATAACAAAATGTGGAGCTGGATGAGCACAGCAGGCCAAGCAGCATCTTAGGAGCACGAAAGCTGACATTTCGGGTCCAGAGCCCCCTCCAGGGTCTGGGGAGGGGATGTTGCGATATCCACTTCAAGCCCACTGACTCCTACAGCTACCTAGAATACACCTCCTCCCACCCACCTTCCTGCAAAACTTGCATCCCCTATTCCCAATTCCTTCACCTCCGCTGCATCTGCTCCCAGGATGAGGCATTCCACTCCCGTACATCTCAGATGTCCTCATTTTTCAAGAACCGCAACTTACCAACCCCCCCGCAGTGATCGAGAATGCCCTCGAACGTCTCCCGCATTTCCCGCAACTCATCCCTCACACCCCATCCCTGCAATAACCACCAAAAGAGAATCTCCCTCGTCCTCACATACCACCCCATCAACCTCCGCATCCAACACATCATCCTCCGACACTTCTACCATCTACAACCCGACCCCACCACCAAAGACATTTTTCCATCCCCACCCTTGTCTGCCTTCCGGAGGGACCACTCTCCCTGGGACTCCTTTGTCTGCTCCACACTCCCCTCCAGCCCCACCACACCTGGCACCTTCCCCTGCAATCGCAGGAAGTGCTACACTTGCCCCCACACCTCCTCCCTCACCCCCATCCTAGGCCTCAAGAAGACTTTCCACATCAAGCAGATGTTCACCTGCACATCTGCCATTGTGGTATACTGCATCCACTGTACCCATTATGGCCTCCTCTACATTGGGGAAACTAAGTGGAGGCTTGGGGACCGCTTTGCAGAACACCTATGCTCGGTTTGCAATACACAACTGCACCTCCCAGTCGCAAACCATTTCAACTCCCCCTCCCATTCCTTAGACGACATGTCCATCCTGGGCCTCCTGCAGTGCCACAATGATACCACCCGAAGGTTGCAGGAACAGCAACTCATATTCCACTTGGGAACCCTGCAGCCCAATGTGGATTTCACAAGCATCAAAATCTCCCCTCCCCCCACCGCATCCCAAAACAAGCCCAGCTTGTCCCCGCCTGCCTAACCTGTTCTTCTTCACCTATCCCCTCCTCCCACCTCAAGCCACACCTCCATTTCCTACCTACTAACCTCATCCTGCCCCCTTGACCTGTCCGTCCTCCCCAGACCTATCCCCTCCCTACCTCCCCACCTACACTCACCTCTACAGGCTCCATCCCTGCCCCTTTAACTTGTCTGTCTCCTCTCCACCTATCTTCTCCTCTATCCATCTTCGATGCGTCTCCCCCCTCTCCCTATTTATTTCAGAGCCCTCTTCCCCCTTCCCCTTTTCTGGGGTCTAGGCCCGAAACGTCAGCTTTTGTGCTCCTAAGGTGCTGCTTCGCCTGCTGTGCTCATCCAGCTCCACACTTTGTTATCTTGGATTCTCCAGCATCTGAAGTCCCCATTATCTCTGGAAAATCTTGGTAGGCCAGATAGCCTATTTGGAGGGATTGTTAATGTTTCAGTTCTGCACTTCTGGAGAGTCTAGAACTAGTGGTTATAGTTTAAAAACAAAGGGTGCCCATTTAAAACACTCCAGAGGATTGTGATTTCAGACTTCCTCAAAAGGCAGTGGATACAGAATGTTTAAATATTTTGCAGGCAGAGATGATAGATTCTCAATTACCAAGCAGATGAAAGATTGTCGGAGATATGTGGGAGTATTGAGTAAAGGTTAAGATCTGATCAGCTATGTTCTTAGTGAATGAGGGCTCAGACAGCCAAGTGGCCTATGCTTGTTCCTTGTTGTCCGTTAATGACCTTTTGTCAGAACTGAAGAGAGATGTGATTAGCTCCATAAAAACAGTCAATGCAACGTAAAGGGATAAAGGAAGAACCGAGACAAAGTACAAAAGTAACAAATCAAAAATGGCAAAGAATAAAAATACCTTTAACAAGAGGCAAAGATTATTATCTAAAGTTGTTGTTGAGTCCAGAAGGCTGTGGAGTGTCAAGTCAGATGATAAATGTTGTTCTTTGAGCATGCAATGAGCTTTCTTCGAGCACCATAGCATTCCGTGGACAGGCAGGTCCCTGTAGATGTGTATGTAGTCTTGTTAGCTCATTTGGCTGATTGAAGTGCAGAGGTGATTGCTGGCTTTGAATGAGTTATCCACAAATATGATGGGTAGAATAGCCTCCTTCAATTCTGTAATCTAAATGAAGTGCAGTAGAATTTAGAGTCAGACAGACATTTAACTACAGTCAGTTCTGCTCTGCCTCATGTTCTGACAATGTGAATTGGCTTAAACGCAGTTGATGAATAGGGGAACACTGTTTCTAAAATGTGAACTTGTGTTGGCTATAACATGATTCCCTCGGTACACAGGAGGATGTGTCAACATCACATGATTGTTTCATGGGTTTGTCGTGAATACGTGCAATGTTAGCCCCAAAAGAGTCTCTGCACCGGCATCATGTGATCATTTCACGGGCTTTCATGTCCAGTACTTTCTGTGAGAGGTACAGTACAACCTCCTCCCCCATCAAGTCACCTTGACATTTTTTTCAAGGTAAAGTATTAAATTTACTTCAATTTCATTATTATGAACTAACATTTTTTTAAATTGTGCTATCCTTTGTGTTAGACTTCTGAGTGATTTTTGGTTTTTTTTTGTTGGTGGTCAGCCCCTAGCCCCGCTTTTCCCATAGGCCCCATTATTTCCATAATACGATGTTGCCCAGGAACACAACTATTGTGTTATAGCAGAACCAACAGCATGAAGTGAAACCAGATATTATATTGTTAGGAGACCTGTTGCTTGCTCCTCTCTGCCAGGAGATCTGCTGTCATGGTATGTCCCGCTCAACTGTCTGTGCCATCCTCTCTCTTATCCACTGGGGATCATCTGTAACCGCCTTGTGATGCCCGTTATCCAAATACATCAAGACCGATCCCTGCTGCCTTGCGCCCACTGGAAGAGATCACTGCAGCTCTGATCAGATGTCCAAAAGATTGACTTGCTGTTTCCTGAATGTCACATTTTGATGTTGCAATTTCAAACATAGCCTCATTGTCTCATGGTCTGTTTGTAGAATTTTTAGCAGATATCATAGCATCCACCTTTCAGAGGTCTCTGTTTTCTTTCACCAATCTTTATATATTGTTCAAGTTCCTGAGGCAGACAGGAAACAGAATAGAATGTTGCATCTTTTGAGGTTTCTCCTTGCTACAAGCTTGGGTTCTCTGATTGTTAACACCCCCCTTCATCTTGACGAAGTTACTTCTGGCCCCCTCTCTAACTCCTCCTCACATTAGCCATCATCTATTAACCTAATTAAACAAACTTATTTCAGTGTGGCTTCATCTACTTCAGTCTGCACTGCTATTTCTTGTAATGTATTCCTAACTCCCATTATTTTTGTCTTTTTGATGTTCATTCTCAATCCATAAACATCTTTTAGACCTACAGAGGTATAACCTTGTTTTGCTGTGGTAAGCTCTTTAGTGAATGCAAAATGCAATGGAAAGTAGTGAACATTTCTATCAGGTTTTCTTACTTCCAGGATAGTGAAATATTACTGACAGCCTGATTTTATGTGTGTAGAATGCTCAGTGTTTTTCTGTAACTAATTTTGATACTATTTTCATGATATTCGCTTAATTATACGTTTGTGGAGGTCCAAAAACTCAAATGGAGCCTGAAAAACCAATCAAATGCAGAGAGTGATTTGAGAGTATAACTCCAAGAACTCAAAATGTGTTCCACAATGTGTATAAGCAGCAAATAAGCTAATCCTAGTCATTGAGATAAGAGAGTCGTAAAGTGTTTTCTTACATTCGCTCAGTAGTATGGTTCTGATAGCTTTGAGCTTTGGAACTTTTTATTCATTCACAGAATGTAAAAACAATTTACTGTATTAAAGGCAAGTGATTGTTAGGACTGAACTGTTCAAATAATGTTCTGTTATAAATCAGGAAAATGTAATTGTCTTCGTTGCAAAATACTGCATTTTTAGACTTACATCCCTGCAAAGAGGAGCTTAGCAAAAAAAGAGTGTTTGGCAACCTCTAGTTTTCAACACTTTGTTCCTCCTGAGCTTGGTATAGTTCAACCAGTTTGCGTCGGAGCGTTATTTCATTTCCATGACCGTGAGTCTCAGTATTTGGACTTTAGTGCCTGATCTCCCCCTTCCCAGTAAAGACTTCACGGGATCATTACATTTCTGAACTTCCAGATGCTTATCCATATCTCTGAAGCAGATGGAGTTGAAGGAGTACAGCTACCTGGGTTCTTAACAGACAAAACTACACTCCAACATATCTGTTGTTGACTTCCATTTGAGGAAGGCAGTCATGGCTGCATTGGGCTCCAAGTGCCTTGGAGTCTAGCTGTCTGTGTGGGTTTTGTTGTGGATTTAGTCACTGTTACAGTTGCATTTACTTTCTCTGTGACCAATCTGCAGAATTATTTGTAGTGTATTGCTGAGGCTTATTTCACTGAGACCTGCATGGGGATCCTGTATTTTTACAACCAGTTGAAACCCTTTTAGTGGTTCAGTTGTAGAGTATGGGAATGCCCCAAACTAAGTGAAATATCCCTTTGTGGAGTCTAGTAAAAACACTTTGGTTAAAAAGGACAACTTAGTACAGCCGTGAGTCTGCAAATGTTTAACATTGCTGGTTGTTTATGTGTCAACTATCCAAATTACTGGGTTTGATTGTAAGATATATGAAATATTAAAGTGGAAATATAATGTTGAATATTAAAAAAACTTTAGTATGACAACGGTTTTTTTCTTAATTATTCAGGGGACGTGGATTTGCCAGCATTTATTGTCCACCCGAATTGTCCTTGGGATCAGAGCGGGGACAGCTGCCTCTTGAACTGCTGCAATCCTTGGAATGTAGGGACTCCCATAGTGTTGTTAAGGGAATGCCAGGATCTTGATTCAGCAACATTGAAGGAGCACGATATATTTCTGTGTCAGGATGGTGAATGGCTTGGAGCGGAAATTGTAGGTGGTAGTGTTCCCATATATCTGCTGCTCTTGCCCTTCTAGATCATCATGGTTTGGTGTTTGGAAGGTGTTGTCTAAGGAGTCTTGGTGAATTTTGACATGCATCTTGTAGGTGGTAGACACTGCTACTACTGAGCTTCACTGGTAAAGGGAGTGAATGTTGAAGATATTAGATGGGCTGCTTTGTCGTGGATGGTGTCATGCTTCTTGAGTGCTGTCGAAGTTGCACTCATTCAGACAATTGGGAGTTTTCTATCACACTCCTGACTTACATTCCTTAAATGATTTTACAGGCCTTTCTGAGTCTAGAGGTAAGTTACTGCACAATTCCTAGCCTCTGACCTGCTCTTGTCATGACTGTATTCTGTGGCTAGTCCAGTTCAGTTTCTTGACAGCACTACCCAGGATGTAGTTAGTACGAGGTTCAGGGATGGTAATGCAATTAAACATCATGGGGCAATAGCTGGATTCTCTCTTGTTGGAGATTGGTACTTGCGAGGCCTGAGCATTACTTGCCTCTGATTAACCAAAGTCCGAATGCTGTCCAGGTGTCACTGCATTTGGACACAGACTGCTTCAGCATCTAAGGATAAAAATGGTGCTGAACACTCTGCAGGCGTCAACAAACATCCCCAACCCTGACCTTATTATGAGAGAATACCACTGATGAAGCAGCTGAAGAAAGCTGGATCTAGGACACTACCTCAAGGGACTCCTGGAGGTTTCAGTTCTATGATCAGAATGTTGCCCACAGCCTTTCCAGTATCCAGTGACTCCAGCTATTTCTTGGTCTTGTGAAATGGTTGAAAGAACGGACCTCCAATACCTCCAACTATCTTCCTTTATGTCTCCAACCAGAAGAGAGATTTTCTGCTGATTTCTATTGACTCCAGGTTTGGGTGGACTCTTTGAAGCTGTAGTCAGTGAACTGCCTTTATGGCAGCTGCCCTCACTTCCCTTCTTGAGTTCAGCTCATTTGCCCATGTTAGGGGAGAGGCTGCCATGAGGTCAGGAGTGTCGGTGAACAGGTTATTGTTCAGTAAGAGCCTCTTGCCAACATCTTTCAGCACTCTACAGAAGATCATGAGTAGGCTGATAGGGCAGTAATTGGTTGGGTTTGTAATTTGTTTTGTGTACAGGACATACCTGGGCAATTTTCCAATTGGCAGGTAGAATGCCAAAGTAGTAACTGTACTGGAACAGCTTGGCTAGAGGAGAGGCATGTTCTGGAGCACAGATTACCAGAATGCTGTCGGGACCCACGGCGTTTGCAGTATCCAGTGTCTCAAACTGTTTCTTGACATGACATGGAGTGATTTAATTGGCTGAAGTCTGGTATCTGTCGTGATAGGGACCTCAGGAGAAGGCTAAAAATCATTGCAAGTGCTTTTGTTTCACACTGATGCACTTTGATCATTGAGAATGGAGGTATTTGAGGAGCCACCTCCTCTTCCAGTGAGTTGTTTAGTTGTCCGCTACCATTCATGACTGTGTGTGGCAGGACTGCAGAGCTTAGATCTGATCCATTACTTGTGAGACTGCTTTGCTCTGTATCATTTGCTGTTACTGCTGTTTGACAAGCAAGTAGTCAGTGGGCTGTACAGCACGGAAACAGACCCTTTGGTCAAATTCATCCATGCTGACCAGATACCTTAAATTAATCTAGTTCCATTTGCCAACATTTGGTCCATATACTTCTAAACCCTTTGTATTCATGGGCCCATCCAGATGCTTTTTAAATATTATAACTGTTACCAACCTCCACCACTTCCTCTAGCAGCTCATTCCATACATTCACCGCTCTCTGCATAGGTCCCTTTTATATTATTATCATCTCACTGTAAATCTGTGCCTTCTAGTTTTGGACTCCCCTAACCTTGGAAAAAGACTTTGGTCCAATGTTGAAGTTGTAGCTTCACCAACATGACGCCTCGTTTTTGGGTATCTCAGCTGCAGCTCCTAGACTGCCGTTATTAACTCTTCATTGTAAATGCATGCATGACCACAACTGGAATAGATTTGGGCTGACTATGGCATCAGAGATTCTGCCCAAACCTGGAGTCAATGGAAATCAGCAGAAAATCCCTCTTCTGGTTGGAGACATTGGAGGTCAGTCATTTCAACCACTTCATAAGACCAAGGAACAGCTGGAGTCACTAGATACTGGAAAGGTTGTGGCCAACATTCTGATCATAGAAATGAAACCTCCAGGAGTTCCTCGAGGCATATCTTAGGCTCAGCTTTCTTCAGCTACTTCATCAGTCATGTTCCCTCATAATAAGGTCAGGGTTGGGCATGTTTGCTGATGACTGCACAGTGTTCAATTTTGGGCTCTTTATCCAAGGAAAAGTACACTGCCATTGGAGGCAGTTCAGAGAAGCTGATCCCATCATTGGAGGGGACTGTCTTACGAGGAGCAGTTAAGTAGATTTGGTCTGTACTCATTAGAATGAGAGGTGACCTTATTGAAATATACAGGATGCTTAGGAGCCCCGACAGGTAGTTGCAGTGAGGTGGTTTCCCTTTGTGAGAGAGCCTGGGAGCAAAGGGCATTATCTCAGAATAAGAGGTTGTACTTCTGTAAGAGGGTGTTGTCACTCTTGAATTCTGTACCACAGAGGGCTGTCAAAGCTGAGTTGGTAAGTATATTCAAGGTCAATTTATGTGTAAGTTTTTAATCAGTATGGGAATCCAGGGTGGTAGGGAAAAGGCAGGAGAGTGGAGTTGGGGATTATCAGATCAGCCATGATACAATTGAATGGGGGATCAGACATGTTGGGCTGAATGGCCAACTTCTGCTCCTGCATCATATGGTCTTACAGTCCAATAAGGGACATGCCAGGCCATGAGATTAATGGATATGATTAAACCAGTCCTACTACTCGTGATGACCCACAGCTCCTGATGGAATTCAAGCCTGTGTCTTAGACCTGTTTGAAATTTTTTCCACTCAGCAGGATAGTAGCACCACCAGGGTAGTATACTCAGTGTGAAGGTGGGACTCCATCTATCAGGAGCAGATGCTTCTGCTACAAACTCATTGATGAGATGAAAGTCTCAATGTTCTTCCCGTTTGTGGTTCCTTCACCTCCTGCTGCAAGTGCAGTCTAGCAGCTATGTCCATTCAGGCTTGATAAGTGATGGTTCTTCCGAGCCACTCTTGGTAATAGGCATTGAAGCACCAACTCAGTACATTTTGCATTGTTGCCACCATCAGTGCATTCACCATGGAGGAGCCCTGATTCATTAGCTAAGGGGGTACACTCACAGAATGTTTTCTAGCCCGTGTATCACCTGATGCCCTGTGATTTTACGGTGTCCAGAGTCAGAGACTCCCAGGGCAACGCCTACCTGATGTATACGATTGTGCTACCACCTCTTCTGTGTCTGTTATGTTAGTGGCACTGGATATATCCAGGGATGGGGATGGTGGTGTCTGGGACTTTGTCTGTAATATATGACTGTATCAGGCTGTTGCTTGAGTGGTCTGTGGGACACCTTGCCCAATGTTGGCACTAACCCCCAGATATTAATAAGGAGGACATTGCAGGGTCGACAGTGCTGTATGTGCAGCCGGTGGTCTGATGAGGTGACCAGTATCAGGTGGTTCATCCCATTTCATTCCTTTGATCACAAAGTAGTGGTTCGATACAACACAGTGGTTTGTGAAGTCAATTAAGAGGGCTTTTAAGAATCAACCATATTGCTGTGAATCTGAAGTCATATGTTGGCCAGAACAGCTGAAACTTTGGCAATTGTTGAGCTGAACATATGTGTCATTCCTGACGTACACTGTCACAGCAGCCTGAATTCTGCTGTAGAATTCCAGTAATGGAGACTTGTGACCAGTAACCTTAAAAGATTGTGGGCAGTTGGTGCAATGAATTTCTTTTTAAGTGGTTTGTGCACAACAGCTTTGGGATGAACATAATTCTGATATGTTCCAGCCTTTGGTAAAACACTGCATTTTAATATAAAGGAGAATGGCAAAGATGAAAAAACAGGTCCCTCAGACAGTGAAAATAATTTATTAAATACCTGACACCTCCTTAAAAAAAAGAAGTAACAGATTTTTGATGATTTAAAAGTTTAGTTCAGTCAGGCATTGGGAAAGACGCCTTAGAGAAATAAAGATGAAATAGTTTCAACATCAAAAGGCTTTCCCAAAGAATGAACACACCGTAAGACATAGGAATAGTTAGACCATCTGTTAATCTACAATTTCACTCCTGTCTTTTCCTCAAAACCCTTGATTCCCTCACTGATTTAAAACCTGTCTGTCTCAGCATTGAATATACTTAGTGCCCCAGCCTTGACAGCCTTCCACGAATTCACTACCCTCTAAGAATGGAAACTTCTCCTCATCACTGTCCTTACTGCATGACTGTCTACTCCGCGATTATGCCCACTGGTCTGCAATGCTCTCACAAGTGGTATTATTGCTGCACTGTTAATCCCGAGACCCAGATAATGTTCGGAGGACCCAGATTTGAATCCTGCCATGGCAGACAGTGGAATTTGAATTCAATTTTTAAAACTCTGGAATTGAGAGTCTAATGATGATGTAAGGATGTTACATTTACCTGGCCTTTATTCAACTGTAATGCTGTTGCATCTGATTCTAGCTTCTCCCTCTCAAACTGCAGGGTGAATTCTGCGTTATGGTCACAGCCTCCTAGGGGTACCTTCACTTTACGCTTCCTAACCCAGTCTGCCTCTTTAAACATCACCAAATCCAGAACTGGGGGATAGTAGGAACTGCAGATGCTGGAGTCAGAGATAACGCAAGTGTGGAGCTGACAGCACACAGCAGGCACAAAATTCTTCACAAAATTTCTGAAGTCAACCGACCTGCTCCTCTGCTGCCAGGCCTGCTATGTTCCTCCAGCTCCACACTATTATCAATAAATCCAGAATTTGCCTGTTTCCTAGTGGGCTGTACCACAAGCTACTCCGAAAAACAATGCATACACATTCCATGAATTCCTTTTCTTAAGATCCGCTACCAACCCTGATTTTCCCAATCCACCTACGTATTGAAGTCACCATGATTATTGTAATAGTGCCTATTTTACATACCTTTTTAATCTCCTGATTGATTTATCTTCCCCACATCCTGTCTACTGCCAGGAGGCCTGTACATAACTCTCACCACAGCTTTTTTTTTCTCCTTTGCAGTTCCTTAACTTTACCCACACAAATTCCATGCCTTCCAACTCTGTATCACTTCCTGATATCGATTTAATTTCATTTCTTAATAACAACAGAACCCCATCCCCTCTGTCTGTCTGCCTGTCCTTTCGACAGTAAGTGTATCTTTGGATATTTAGTTCCCTATGGAACCTCTTGCTGCTACATCTCTGTGATACTCACAACATTGTACCTGCCAATTTCAATCCAAGCAGCAAACTCATTTACTTTGTTTTGTATACAGCATACATTTCAGTACAACACCTTCAGTCCTGTGTTAATTAGCTGCTGTGTTTGAAGTTAGATTTCTGACCCTTTCCATTCTCGCTGTCCTTTTAGATGACCTGGAAGTTTTAGTAACCTCTGCTGAGGCCTCCCCCCCCTTTAATTTTTCCATAATTTTCCATGCAACTGAATCCCCACACTAGAGATAATGGGAACTGCAGATCCTGGAGAATCCAAGATAATAAAGTGTGAAGCTGGATGAACACAGCAGGCCAAGCAGCATCTCAGGAGCATAAAAGCTGACGTTTTGGGGATGAAGGGTCGAGGCCCGAAACGTCAGCTTTTGTGCTCCTGAGATGCTGCTTGGCTTGCTGTGTTCATCCAGCTTCACACTTTATTATCTTGAGTCCCCACACTATTTTGTTTAAAGCCCTATCCAGATCCCTAGTTAGTTTGCAGATGACACTAAAGTTGGTGGAGTGGTGGACAGTGTGGAAGAATGTCGCAGGGAGACTTGGATAAACTGCAGTGTGGGGCTGAAAGGTGGCAACTGGAGTTTAATACGGATAGATGTGAGGTGACTCACTTTGGGAGGAATAACAGGAAGGCAGAATACCGGGTCAATGGAAAGATTCTTGGTAGTGTGGATGTGCAGAGGGATCTTGGTGTCCATGTACATAGATCCCTGAAAGTTGCCACCCAGGTTGGTAGTGCTGTTAAGAAGGCTAATAGTGTGTTAGGTTTTGTTGGTAGAGGGATTGGATTCTGGAGCCGTGATGTCATGCTGCAACTGTACAAAACGCTAGTGCGGCCTCATTTGGAATATTGCGTGAAGTTTTGGT
This sequence comes from Stegostoma tigrinum, assembly GCF_030684315.1. Lineage (NCBI taxonomy): Eukaryota > Metazoa > Chordata > Chondrichthyes > Orectolobiformes > Stegostomatidae > Stegostoma > Stegostoma tigrinum. The sequence goes on from NC_081380.1 coordinate 48,208,414, forward strand.
TGCCCCATTACAGGAAGGATGTGGAAGCATTGGAAAAGGTGCAGAGGAGATTTACCAGGATGTTTCCTGGTCTGGAGCGCAGGCCCTATGAAGAAAGGTTGAAGGACTTGGGTCTGTTCTCATTGGAGAGGAGGAGGCTAAGAGGGGATTTAATAGAGACATACAAATGATCAGAAGATTAGATAGGGTGGACAGTGAGAGTCTTTTTCCGAGGATGATGACTTCAACTTGTACAAGGGGGCATAGCTACAAATTGAGGGCTGATAGATTTAAGACAGATGTCAGAGGCAGGTTCTTTACCCAGAGAGTGGTAAGGGCGTGGAATGCCCTGCCTGCCAATGTAGATAACTCAGCCACATTAGGGGCATTTAAACAGTCCTTGGATAAGCATATGGATAATGATGGGATAGTGTAGGGGGAGGGGCTTAGATTAGTTCACGGATCGGCGCAACATCGAGGGCCGAAGGGCCTGTTCCACTGTATTGTTCTATGTTATGCAATTCACCAGAACACTGGTTCCAGCATGATTCAGGTGGAGCCCATCCCATCCTTCCTCAGTTACCTCTTTTCCCAGTACTGGCGCCAATGTCCCATGAATTTAAACCCATTTCTCCCACGTTACGCTTTGAGACATATATCTCCCTCTTTAATTTTGTTGACCCTGTGCCAATTTGCTCATTGCTCAGGTAGTAACTGGAGTTTATTATTGTTTTGGTTCTGCTCATATTCCCTCAGCAGAACCTCTTTCTACCTATATTTTTGGTACCTATGTGGACCACGACAACTGGATCTTTCCCCTCCCACTCCCAAGTTCCTCTGCAGCCCAGATGAGAGACCCTGAACCAGTGCACCAGCAGACAACACAGCCTTCAGAATTTTCAATCCTGACCATAGAAAATAATGTCTATGCCCCAGCTATACTATCCCTGATTACAACTACATTTCTTACTCCCACTTCTCTTGAATAGCTCCTTGTACCACGGTGCTATGGTCTGTTTGCTCACCCTCCCTATGGCCCCACTCTCATCCACACAGGAACCAAGAATCTCAAACCTTTTAGACAATCTCTATGGCTGAGGCTCCTTCAGCACTGCTTCCTGGATCCCTCTGCCTGCCTCACTTGTAATCACACCCAGCTACCCTGACCACTGACCAAATCTGAGGTGGTGAATCTGAGAGAGATGACTTTCTCCTGAAACGCAATGTCCAGGTAACTGTCCCCATCCCTGATGTGTTGCAGTGTTTGAAGCTCAGACTCCAGCTTGTTAACTCTGAGCCGGAATTCCTCAAGCAACCAACACTGGCTACAGATGAAGTCACTATGAACCACAATGGGGTCCGCCAGCTGCCACATCAAGCACATACGACACATCATCTGGCTCTGCATCACTATTTTAATTACCTAGTTCTTAATATGTCTTTTAAAAATAAATTCATGCTGGTCTTTTAACTTGTCACATCTAAATATTTCCTTATTTACCTTCAATCTAAAAGTAACCTATAATTGGTAGCTATCACCAACCATTGAACTTACAGTCTCTCTGTGATGTCACTCTTTTGTGTTCGGTCCCTGATCCTGGGCTCCAATTTATTCTGTGAGAAAAACCTTACAAACTGTAAGTCAAAAAAGCAATCAAAAAGCACCTCTTCCCCTCTGCAAAATACTCACTAGGGCCGTGTCTCAGGCCAAGTGTGATCTCTCCTTCCTGATCAGGCACCTTCTGCAGGCCTCTGCGCAAGTTCGCACAGCCAATAAGGAGCTACATTAGAAAGGACAACGCATGTGAAGTGCGAGTGTACTTGCTCAGAACACATTAGATTTAGTCAACAAATATTAAGGAAGTTCTTTTAAAATATTATGGTTTCTTCAATCTGGCCCTTGGACCACAATGTTCTTGCAACAGTGAGAGAAAGCTGGTTTCAGAAAGCTTCAGAAATAGTGGTGACTTGAGAGCAGGTCCAGGCACACGCCACACTGGGAACTAAGCTGCTAATTAGATAAATGGAAAGTGGCAGAGAAGGCAGCAAGCACTGGAGGGTGGAGAAGGAGCTTGTGACGCAGAGTCAGGGAGGCAGAGGAGGAAGGATTGTTGAGCTGAGGCAGAACAGGAATACTGATGGGTGGAGATGTGGATGGGACAGTTCTTGTGATGGGTGTAGGTGGATTGATGTGAGTGGTTTGGCAGTACAGGTATAGGGAGGTGGCAGTTCAGTAGAGGAGGAATTGGTATAAAAAGTCAGTGTGGAAGACTGTTGCCTGTGAGGCTCAAAATGTTTGTTCTGATAATTCATTGACATCCCATCATAACCTTCTGACTGTGTTCTGCTTCCTACAGTAATGATTGCAGCTGTAAGAACAAGTAATGGCGCTTGTGGGAGCGAGGCATTTCCAACCAGAGGGAGGGCCATTTGACTTTGTGTCAACAATGTTGGGCAGAGTTGTGTTTTGAGGAATGATCCCATTGAAAGCGATTGTTGTTCACTCAGAATACAGATTTTAAATTAACTATGACACATTGTAAGAGAAACTGGTTTGAACAGTGACCAGAACATTTTCGCAACCAATATCGAACACACTGGAATGCTTTATGCACAATACATTCTCGGATTATGAAATCAGGTTCAACCATGTGAGGATGCTATTTAGGAGCCTTCACCTGATGCAGGAAACCTTGGCCCCAGGCTGTAGCGTTGATGTCTTTTGACTGGTAAAGTTATTTATAATTAAATTCTTGCGTTTTGAAGTCTTTTGCTAAAAATACACAGCAGAGGAAGAGATGACTGAAACTAGGATTAGATGGGAAATGCAAAGGCAGCTCATTGAGTTTTAGATTCAATTAGAGGGTCAGATTCAGGTTTTTAGGATGTGAGTAAGCCAAACCGTTAATAAAACAGCTCAGAGGATGGGGCAGGGAGGCCAGGCTCTGAATAATGGGTGGTAGTTGCAAGCTTCCCCCCTTTTCCTCATCAGCATTTCCTTTCCTGTGGCAATTGTGACCTGCATCTGGCCTGGAGACTCAGCCTGATAGCATCAGAAACAGGTGGTCACAACTCCAGTGAGAGAGAGAAAGAGAAAAGTTTGAAGTTTAGTTGTCACCCTTCATAACCTCTGGAGGGTTTCTATACGGGCAGCCTGCCAGGAAAGCTTTGTGAAGCACAGAACAACCCCAAGAGGAGCTTCCACAGACTCTCGATACACAAACACAGATAAATCTCCCTGGCTTGTGAACCCTGCAACTCTATATAAATCAGTCGAAAGCTGGAGTTCACTTCCACCAGCCGTTGTATGGGACTTGGCACACCTTCCCCTTGGCCTTGCTGTGTGCATCCTGTGTCCTGCGCACCACACGGCGCAGACTGCTAATGGGACGTGACAAGCTGCACAACAGCCTCTTGGCTGCCAGATTGCGATGGGGTGAATCCGGGAAAATGGGTAGGCAGCAACTCTGCAGGCTCGTTCCTTTGTAACATTTCAACTCCTGCCCTGCCATTTAACCCTTTGGCTACTGCAGTACATTGCCTATACATCGCTCACAATTGACTGTTTCACTTTGAATATTTTCCACTGCTCAAACTCTGTTTAGTTTTGGGGGTGTTGAGTAGGGTGACTGTAGGGTTTCAGAAGAAAATGTCCAATGATGTAAATCATTTATTTTTTCTTAGCAAATAAGTTTGGTGGAAGTAATAGGCATTAACCCCTCATTATCTGTCAGATGTCACGCAACATCAGCTTTTAATCCAACAGGTTTATTTGAAATCATAAGCTTTTAGAGTGCTGCTTCTTGGTCAGGTGAGCAGTGCTCTGAAAGCTTGTGCTTTCAAATAAAGCTATTGGACTGTAATCTGACGTCATGAGATTTCTGACTTTGTCCAACTCCAGCACCCCCAAATTGTTATCTGGCAGCGAGCAACACCCTAATGAAAGGTGAAGCTTTTGGAATGCACAGCAAGTCAGTCAGCATCTGTAAAGGAAATGCTTTCGGTAACACGCTGTGAATGTAAAGTTTACTATTTGAGTAACAACTCTATTAAAAACCTAGTAGTCTTTCCATTATTTGGATTGTAAAGTTTGAGGAGGAAGTGTTTCACAAGGCAGTCATTTCTTACGAAGCTCCTCCACTGCCTCTGTGCTTTAGTCCAGTTGTGTGTGACTGCATTTACTTGGTGCTATTTTCATCTGTCTCATGATATCAGAAAATCACTTACATTGGCTGTTCTTTCTGCTCCTTTACCATTGCCTTTCATGCACCCCAAAAGTCTAACCTGGTCCCCTGCTATTTCTAATCTATATGCTGTCCTTAAGAAATGTTATCCAAAACACTGCGTTCGAACTGAAGCTGGACGAATGCACTGACACTGTGATCCCGTGAAACTTACTCAATGAAGATGTGGTTAACATGCACAGCCAGTAATCTAGAAGTATTCATACCCATCCTTCTAAATACATTGACAGTGTGTGAACATTTAGACAATGATGACCATAACACAGTACGGTTCAAATTTGTTCTGGGCAAGGAGAAAAGCTTTGGATTGGGGGAAGGCAGATTTTATTAAAATAAAACAGGATCTACAGTAGAGCAATGGGAGTTATTCAGAAAGATGCTGGTGACAGTACAGGCCTGACATGTACCCTTCAGAGGGAAATGTAGGATCAATAAGTTCAGAGAATCCTGGATGTCTAGGACAATTCAGGACTGGATAAGGAAGAAGGGTAGGGTTTTTATCAAGTCCAAGGGGAGCAATTTAGCTGCAGCCCAAAAGGAATGCAGGAAGTACAGGAGGGAACATAAGAAAGCAATTACAAGGACAAAATGGGGCACGAAAAGGGACTTGTGAACAGGATTAGGGAGAATCCTAAGATCGTTTACAAACACATTAAAGGAAAGAGGTTTATCAGGGAAAGTGTAGGTCCCATTAGGGACCAAGGTGGGGGGCAACCAGTGTGTGAAGGCACAGGATATTGGAAGGGTATTGAATGAATACTTCTTCTCTTTGGCCTTCACAGTTGATAAGAAGAATTAGGTAGAAGACAGTAGGTGTGGAATTCAGGAAAAGGGACTGTGAGGAACTTGCACAGTTTGACATAGGAAATGGGGAGGTATTGGAAGCTCTGTGGGACTTAAAAACAGACAAATCCCCTGGCCCGGATGAATTGTGTCCCAGGCTGCTGTGAGATGTGAGGCTGGAAATTACAGGGGCTTTAACACATTTTTAATTAGGATGGCTAATGCGGTTCCATTAGTTAAGAAGGGTGGTAGATATGAACCAAGAAATTACAGACCAATGAGTCCCATGTCATTGCATGGGAAACTATTGAGAAAATTCTGAATGAGTGAATTAATACCCACTTGGAAAGGCACAAGTTAATTAGGGATGGTCAACATAGCTGTATCGGAGGGAGGTCATGCATAAGAAACTTGTTAGAATTTTTAAAAAATGTGATCAAGTGTGTGGATGAGGTAAGTTCAATTGACATAATTTATCTGGATTTTAGCAAAGCTTTTGACAATATCCCTCATGGGAGACTGATTGAGAAGATTAAAGCACATGGAATTGACGGAAATCTGGTGAGATTGATAATAAGCAAATTTACAGACAACACCAAGTTTGGTAGAGTGGCTAGTAATAAAGAAGATGGTTGTAGGTTACGGGAAGACATAGGTAGGTTGGTCATATGAGCTAACCAATGGGAGATGGTATTGAACCCTGAGAAGTGCAAAGTGATGCACTTTGGAAGAAGAAACAAGATGAGTGAGTGATAATGGGAACTGCAGATGCCGGAGAACCCAAGACAACGAAATGCGAGGCCGGATGAACACAGCAGGCCCAGCAGCATCTCAGGAGCACAAAAGCCGACGTTCCGGGCCTAGACCCTCCATCAGAGAGGATGAGTGAGTATTTAATTTTAATGAATGGCATAAACTGGGTAGCTTCGAGGAACAGAGGGATCTTGCAGTAATTGTTGTTATGGAGAAGGGGAAGTTAAATGAAAGAAAATCCTTGATATTCACTTTATAAATAACAAGTAACAATTTATTTGTTCAACCTTACCAGTAAACAAATTAGCAGAATTATTAACAAATCCCCTAATTCCTATCTATTCTCTAACTGAGCAAGTTCTACTGGTATGCTATTCCAATAAACACAGATTCCACTCATATAACCCAATTTGTAAGAAAAAAAATTAAAACTTAGTCTCTCAAAGTCCACACAGAATGTGTCTTCTGGAATGCTCTGCCTTCTCCACTGCCTCTAAAGTCAAAAAATGCCTTTGTTCTACTGATCCTGCTGTCAGGAATGTTGTCTGCGTGAAGACTGAGTTAGAATTGCCATGGTAGCTTTTATGGAGAGATGGCACTTTTGTAGAGAGCTTAACGATTTCTTGTGAGAGCTAGGTGTTTATTTCTCAGATGGAGGCTCGCTGTCACACCAATTTCCAAAAAACCCCCTCTTGTATAATTTGCATGACATATCAATTTTCTTTCAATAGTGTTGATCCGAGATTGTCAAAACCAACACACTTAAACTCAATTGGTTTTTAGTTGCTAAGTGCTTGGTTAAAATTGAATGGCTGATTCCAGCTAGTTGCCAAAACATCAAAACAAGCCTAAGATATCTAGCCACACAGTCAATTGATACATGTTTCCAGAACCAGCTGTACACCTTCAGCTGCAAGCAAGATACTTTTTTATAAGTCTCTAAGCTTAGAAGAGCACTTTAGCTTAGATTAGATTCCCTACAGTGTGGGAACAGGCCCTTCGGCCCAACAAGTCCACACCGCCCCTTGGAGCATCCCACCCAGACCCATCCCCCTATAATCCACACACCCCTGAACACTATGGTCAATTTAGCATGACCAGTCCACCTAGCCTGCACATCTTTGGCCTGTGGGAGGAAATCGGAGCACCCGGAGGAAAGCCACGCAGACACGGGGAGAATGTGCGAACTCCACTGCTTAATCTAATCCGCACAGACATTTGCCCAAGGGTGAAATCGAATCCAGGTCCCTGGCACTGTGAGGCTACAGTGCTAACCACTGTGCCACCGTGCCACCCTACTTAAACGAACCACACACACTGCACAGCTTTGTAACATTATTTACAGATCTCTGAAGTCGGCAGAGCACGTGAATAGGATAACAAGGTGTGGAGCTGGATGAACACAGCAGGCCAAGCAGCATCAGAGGAGCAGGAAAGCTGTCATTTCAGGTCAAGATCCTCCTTCAGACATGGAGGAGGGGAAGGGCATTCTGAAATAAATAGGGAGGCAGGTAGAAGATGCATAAAGGAGAAGATAGGTGGAGAGGAGACATACGGGTCAAAGAGGTGGGATTCGAGCCAGTAAACGTGAATGAAGGTGGGGAGGTAGGGAGGCGATAGGTCGGTCGGTCCAGGGAGGATGGACAGGTCAAGGAGGTGGGATGAAGTTAGTGGGTAGGAGATGGGGGAGGGCTTGAGGTGGGAGGAAGGACAGGTTAAGGGGGTGTGGACGAGCTGGGCTGGTTTTGAGATGCAGTCCGAGGAGGGGCGATTTTGAAGCTTGTGAAGTCCACATTGACACTCTTGGGCTGCAGGGTTCGCAAGCGAAATATGCGATGCAGTTCCTGCAGCTTTCGGGTGGCATCGTTGTGGCAATGCAAGAGGCCCACCATGAATAGGATAGTTAAGAAGGCATCTGGGGACACGCTTTCATCAGTAATGGCTCAGAGTATAAGAGCAGGGAGGTAATGTTGAAGTTGTATAGAGAGTTGGCCAAGGCACAGCTTGAGTACTGTGTGCAGTTCTGGTCACCTCACTACAGAAAGGATGTGATAGCACCAGAGTGGGTACAGAGGACGATCACCAGGATGTTGTCCGGAATGGAGATGTTGAGCTATAAGGTGAGACTAGATAGGCTTAGATTATTTTCTTTAGAGCAGAGAAGGCCGAGAGAGGCGTGATTGGCATGTATAAGATTATGAGGGGTACAGACAGGGTGAACAGAGAGCAGCTATACCCGTTGGTTGAGAGATCAATCATGAGGGCATAGTTTTACGGTAAGGGGCAGGCGATTCAGAAGGGATTTAGGGAAAAAACCTTTTTCATTCTGCAGCTGGTGGGAATCTGGAATGCACTGCCTGGGAAGGTAGTGGAGGCTGGAAATGTCAAACCTTTAAAAAATATTTGGATGAGCACTTCAAATATCATAACATTCAAGGATATGGAACAAGTGCAGGAGATTGGGATTAGTGCACTCTTAGTGGTAGGTATATCAGTACAGACACACACACACGCACACACTCACTCGCAGACACGCACACGCACACACACACACACTCCCTCTCTCACACACAAACACGCACACACACTCTCTCTCTCACACGCACACACACTCTCTCCCTCTCTCTCTCTCACATACATACACACACACACTCACACTCTCTCCCTCTCTCTCTCTCACTCACACACACTCTCTCACACACACACACACACACACACACACTCTCACACACCACGCACGCACGCACGCACGCACGCACACACACACACTTTAGAAAAAGGGAAAATTAAACAGATGTCCGTGTATCATTGACTTTCAGAAAATCACTGTGGCCGAAGGCAATAGGATATATCATAGAATGCAATAAAAGGAGAGTTGCACAGTGGGTAACTTTTAACTTCCCCAATATATACTGGGCCTTCCTTAGAACAAGAGGCTCAGGTGGGGCTGAATTCGTTAGGTGCAGCCAAGAAAGTTTCTTGAAACAGTATGTGGACAGTCCAACCAGAGGAGGGGCCATACTAGACTTTTTATTGGCTAATGAACCTGATCAGGTGACTGATCTTTTTGGAAGAGCACGTTTTGGAAACAATGATCGCAACTTCATAACTTTTAAGGTAGCCATGAATGCAGAGAAGTTAAGTCTTTGTGGCAAGGTGCTAAATGGGCTGAAAATGACATCAGTGTTAGGTGGGAGCTAGGGAGTGTTAGTTGGGAGGAGCTGTTATCAGGCAAGTCCACATTTGGCATGTGGGAATTGTTTAAAGACCTGCGGATGAGAGTTCAGGATCAGCACATTCCAGCAAGGGGGAAGGACAAGGATGGCAGGGTAAGGGACCCTTGGATTGCAAGGGATGGTGTGAATTCGGTAAAAAGGGAAAAGCAAGCATAAGCAAGGATTAGGAAGCTAAAATTGGACAGGGCCCCTGAGGAATATAAAGCAACAGAAAGTACTCAAGCAGGGAATTAGGAGAGCAAGAAGGGGACCATGAAATGACCTTGGCAAGTAGGGTTAAAGAGAATCCCACAGCGTTCCAAACATACATGCAAACAAGAGGATAACTGGGGAGAAGGTAGGATCACTCAAGGATAACAGAGGGAGCTTGTGCTTGGTGGCAGAGGATGTGGGCAAAATCTGTAGCAGCTTTATAAGACTTTGGTCAGGCCACACTTACAGTTTTGTATTCAATTCTGGTCGCCATGTTTCAGGAAGGATGTGGAGACTTTGGAGAGGGTGCAGAAGAGAGATACCAGAATGTTGCCTGGATTCTAGAATTTTACCAATCTCGGTTGTTGGCAAAATTCTAGAACCCGTTGTTACGGATGAGATTTCTAAATTCTTGGAAGTACAGGGTCAGGTTAGAACAAGTTAACATGATTTAGTAAGGGGAGGTTGTGCATGACAAACCTGTTAGAATTCTTTGAAGAGGTAACAGGTAGGTTAGACCAGGGAAACCTAGTGGATGTTATCTATCTAGACTTCCAAAAGGCTTTTGATAAGGTGCCTCACAGGAGGCTGCTGAGCAAGGTGAGGGCCCATGGTGTTCGAGGTGAGCTGCTGACTTGGATTGAGGATTGGCTGTCTGACAGAAGGCAGAGAGTTGGGATAAAAAGCTCTTTTTCGGAATGGCAACCGGTGACAAGTGGTGTCCCGGAGGGTTCAGTGTTGGGGCCACAGCTGTTCACCTTATATGTTAATGATCTGGATGAAGGGACTGGGGGAATTCTGGCAACGTTTGCCGATGATACGAAGATAGGTGGACAGGCAGGGAGTACTGAGGAGGTGGGGAGGCTGCAGAAAGATCTAGACAGTTTAGGAGAGTGGTCCAGGAAATGGCTGAAATTCAACGTAAGCAAATGCGAGGTTTTGCACTTTGGCAAAAAGAATACAGGCATGGACTATTTTCTAAACGATGAGAAAATTCGTAAAGCAGAAGTACAAAGGGATCTGGGAGTGTTGGTCCAGGATTCTCTAAAAGTTAACTTGCAGGTAGAGTCCGTGATTAAGAAAGCGAATGTAATGTTGTTGTTTATCTCAAGACGGTTGGAATATAAGCAGTGATGAGCTTCTGAGACTTTATAAGGCTCTAGTTAGGCTCCATTTAGAATACGATGACCAATTTTGGGCCCCTCACCTCTGGAAGGACATACTGGCACTGGAGCGTGTCCAGCAGAGATTCAAACAGATGATCCCTTGAATGGTAGGTTTAACGTACTATGAATGGCTGAGGATCCTGGGATTGTATTCATTAAAGTTTAGAAGGTTGAGGGGAGATCCAATAGAAACTTACAAAATAATGTATGGCTTAGAAGGGGTGGACGCTGGGAAGTTGTTTCCATTAGACGGGGAGACTAGGACCCATGGGCACAGCCTTAGAATCAGAGGGGGTAAATTTAAAACTGAAATGAGATGACATTTCTTCAGGCAGAGAGCGGTGGGCTTGTGGAATTCATTGCCGCAGAGTGCAGTGGAGGCTGGGACGTTGAATGCCTTCAAGGCAGAGATCGACAAATTTTTGATTTCACAAGGAATCAAGGTCTACGGGGAGAGTGCAGGGAAGTGGTGTTGAAATGCCAATCAGCCGTGATTTAAATGGCAGAGTGGACTCGATGGGCCGAATTCCTATTTCTTATGGTCTTATTAGAGGGTATGAGCTATAAGGAGAGGCTAGAAACACTCAAGTTGTTTTCCCCGGAGTGGCAGAGGCTGCAGGGAGATTTATTAGAAGTGTAGAAAATTATGAGATGTATTGATAGGATTGATGGTCAGAATCTTTATCCCGGAGCTGTAATGCCTAAAACCAGGGGGCATGCATTTAAGGTGAGAGGGGGAAGTTCAAAGGAGATATGAGGGGCTAATTTCCGACAGAGAGTGGTAGGAGTTGGGAACACACTGCCTGGGGGGTGGCAGATACAGTAGGGGCATTTAAGGGACTTTCAGATAAGCACATGAACATGCAAAGAATGGAGGGATACGTACCAAGGGCAGGTAGAACAGCTTTTTCTTTTTAATTCAGCGTCATGTCTGGCACAACGTCGTGGACTGAAGGGCCAATCCTATGTTGCATAGTTCTATGTTCCATGTTCCAGAGTCTGTTGCTTTGATGTTCTGGCATGTGAGGCCAATTCACTAATCCACACACAGTTATTTGTGAAGTCATGCAAACAGGGCTTGCTCAGGATATACAGTCTAGAGAAGTTTTTTCAGTTGTTCTGTCAAAAGTAATTTCACCCTGAACTGATGTATTCTATTCGATTTTTTATTTCAGTTCAGTACTGCATAGGAACAAGCTCTTTGGCCCACCAAGCCTGCGCCGATTCCTATTCCTTGTGTCCAAGTGTGGTTTCCATTTCTCTGTTCACCTCACGTGCATGCATCAATCAAGATGCATCTTAAACGTTGCTACTGTACCCGCTTCCACCTCCTGTGCTGGCCATGCATTCCAGACACCCACCACCCTGTGTGGGTGAAAAGGTTTCCCTCCACTTCTCTACTAAACTTTCCTCCTCGCCTTGAACCTGTGCCACCTTGTAGTTGACCTTTCTACCCTGGGATAAAGCCTTTGACTATCCACCTTGTCTATGCCTTTCATACTGTTACAGACCTCTATCAGGCTGTCCCTCAGCCTCTGTCTTTCCAGTGAGAACAATCCGAGTTTATCCGACCTCTTCACATAACTAAAACCCTCTAGACCAGGCAACGTCCTGGTAAACCTTCTCTGCACCCTCTCCAAAGCATCCGCATCCTTCAGGTTGTGTGGTGACCAGAACAACACGCAATGTTCCAAATGTGGCCTAACTAAAGTTTTGTTCAGCTGTCACATGACTTGCCAACTTTTACATTTGATGGCCTGGCCAATGAAGGCAAGTGACCTATATGCCTTCTTGACCACCTTATCCTCCTGTGTTGCAACTTCCAGGGATCTGGGAACCTGCACAGCCAAATCCCTGAATATGTCAAAGCTACTAAATGTACAATTCAGACCATAAGACCATAAGACATAGGAGTGGAAGTAAGGCCATTCAGCCCATCAAGTCCACTCCACCATTTAAATCATGGCTGATGGGCATTTCAACTCCACTTCCCTGCACTCTCCCCTTAGCCCTTGATTCCTTTCCAGATCAAGAATTTGTTGATCTCTGTCTTGAAGGCATCCAACGTCCCGGCCTCCACTGCACTCTATGGCAATGAATTCCTCAAGCCCACCACTCTCTGACTGAAGAAATGTCGTCTCATTTCAGTTTTAAATTTACCCCCTCTAATTTTAAGGCTGTGCCCCACGGGTCCTAGTCTCCCTGCCTAACGGAAACAACTTCCTAGCGTCCACCCCTTCTAAACCATACATTATCTTGCAAGTTTCTATTAGATCTCCCCTCAACCTTCTAAACTCCAATGAGTACAATCCCAGGATCCTTAGCCGTTCATCATACGTTAAACCTACCATTCAAGGGATCATCTGTGTGAATCTCTGCTGGATACGCTCCAGAGCCAGCATGTCCTTCCTGAGGTGTGGGGCCCAAAATTGACACAGTATTCTAAATGGGGCCTAACTAGAGCTTTATAAAGCCTCAGAAGCACATGGCTGCTTTTATATTCCAACCCTCTTGAGATAATTGACAACGTTACATTTGCTTTCTTAATCATGGACTCTACCTGCAAGTTAACCTTTAGAGAATCCTGGACCAACACTCCCAGATCCCTTTGCACTTCTGCTTTATGAATTTTCTCACCATTTAGAAAATAGTCCATGCCTGTATTCTTTTTTCCAAAGTGCAAAATGCAGACCTGAATTTGATCTTCCTAAATGCCTCACCTCTGGCTTAAACTCCATCTGCCATTTCTGTGCGCGAATCAACAATTGATCTATATACCTCTGTATCCTTCGACTATCCTCTTCACTGTCTGCAAAACTGCCAACTTACTAATCAAACCACCTACTTTTCCAGGTAGTGTTTTCCTCCAGTTCATTATATTACTAACAACAAAGGTCCCAGCACTGCTCCCTGTGAAATACCACAGGTTACTGATCTCCATTCAGAAAAGCACCCTTCCAACATTACTCTGTCCTTTATGACGAAGTCAGTTTTGTATTCATCTAGCCAACTCACCCTGGATTCCATGAGACTCTACCTTCTGTACGCACTTGCCATGAGGTATCTTATCAAAAGCGTTACTAAAGACCATGTAGATAACATCCACTGCCTTCCCCTCATCAATCATTCTTGTCGCCACCTCAAAAAACTGATGAAGCATGACCTTGCCTGCGCAAACCCATGCTGCCTATCACTAACAAATCCATTTGCTTCCAAATGTGATCGAATACGGTGAGTAGAAGGTATTCTTTTCAGAAATGGGAGAGATTAGCTTTGCAGCTTGTTCTTAGTAGGCTTCTATCCAACTGGGTTGTTACTAGGTTTTGCTGTAACTAAACCAGATAAGTAAAAATGCCTTTGTTCAAAAACAGCTGTAGCAGAGTCACCAGCAAAGTGAGCAGTTATCACCAGTTATATTATTTGTGGGAAAGCCTTGTTTAAAAAGTCTCCAGTGTCCACAGGGAACTTTTAATGACCTCTTTTTAAAAAATCCATTCTGCCTGCATTCACAAAATTTGATATAAATTATTTTGTCCACAATCCTTCAAGGCTGAAGTCTGCTGTGTGTTTTTAACAAAACTATACTGGACTTGCCAAATAAATACTGTGACCACAACAGTGGATCAAAGGCTGGGAATCCTGCAGTGAGTAACTCACCACCTGACCCCCTGAAGCCTCTCCACTATCTGCAAGGCACAAGTCAGGAATGTGATGGAATACTCCTCACTTTCCAGGATGAGTGCAGCTGCAAGCCTGTCACCATCCTGGCTTGGAAATATACAGCCAATCCTCCTGTTTCGTTGGGTCAAAATCCTGTAATGCCTTCCTGACGAAACTGTCTCTACCTAAAGTTAATAGACTGCAGTGGTTCATGAAGACAGCTCACCACCATCTTCTCAAGAGCAGCCAGGGACAGGCAATAAATGCTGTGCCAGCCAGCAGCGCCCATATCCTGTGAATGACCAGAGAAAGAACAGCTGTTACTTTTCACTGATACACTGAGGATACCTATCCTACTTCACCATCACTTCTGTTAATCTCTCCGCTGTCCATTGTCAAACTGCTTCCCAGGCATTCAATAGTGGGTGACCAGACATTTCTTCTCAATTAGTATCATGAACATCAAAGCCATGGTCTTTGATTTAATCTTTTCCTCTACCCTACCAGTGCTTTGACATGACTCCTGCTCCAGGTAGCCATCTCAAGATGAACCAGACTGTTTTGCATCATACTTGACTGTAAGTTGAGCCCCTGACCACAGAACGGCACCATCACTACATCTGCTGGTTTTAGCCCCCATAGTATCACAATTGCGTCTCTGCATCCACTCATCTGCCACTCATCATGCAACCCAAGCTTTTGTTAGCTCTAGTGTTAACTGTTACAGAGTCATACAGCATCAAGACAGTTTCAAAATTGCCATTTCTGTCTCTGTAGTTACCTGCAGCACCCACAACTCTCCAAAATATTGGTGCTCATTTAGTTCTGGTCTGTTGAGCATCCTAACTTTAATCACTCTTCATTTGTCATTTGTAGTACAGAGCTTGAGCATTGTATTTTATCCAAACTTTTCCAGTTGCACTTATCCAAATAATTCACAGGAAATACCACAGTATTATACTGTATGAAAGGAGAGGATTGAATGGTCAGTGGACTCTAATTGGTCAGATATTGTCATGGAGAATGTACCAAGCATTGTTTACATTTTAAAACCAAATTGTCTTCCTCGCCAAACAGTGGTGAGCCCGTGAAATTCTCTGCCTCAGGATTCTGTGAAGGTTAAAACGTTGGAGATTTTCAAGGAAAAATTATAAATATTGTTCTTTGAGCATATGGGGTGAAACCAGGAGCAGGGGACTGAGTTGGATGATCAACTGTGACCACATTGAATAGTAGAGCAGGCTGGAAAGTCTGAATGGTATAGTTCTCCTGTTTTTCATATTTCCGTGACTCTGACTGGTCAAGGCATTGTCTGAGCAATAACTCAGAGAATGGCTGTCCCCTATTTTGTTCAGTTAAAACAGGCAGCGTTTGTACATGTTCTTCCTGCAAAGTGTGCGGCTCTGTACATTAATGGGAGTAGTTTCCAGTGTGTGCAAGTGTACCACAGTGCAAACCTGTTTGTCAGTTCAAAAATAGTTGCCAGTGTAGTTCTTTGCACCGTCAGGGTTATTTAGCACATCACAAATTCATATCTAATATTGGACACAGCTGTGAGTTTTGCAAGTGCAGGTTGGTTAAGTATGGATAGTACTTTGTTTGTTCCAAGCATCCAAAGGTAAATGCTATTCAGAGAGGTGACCAAATACATGGATGGAGATAGAGCAGTGGACGTGGTACACGTGGATTTAAGCAAGGCATTTGATAAGGTTCCCCATGGTAGGCTCATGCAAAAAGTAAGGAGGCATGGGATAGGGGGAAAATGTGGCAGATTGGATTCGGAATTGGCTGACCCTGAGAAGACAAAGTGTGGTAGTGGACGGAAAATATTCAACATGGTGCTCAGTTACGAGTGGTGTACCACAAGGATCAGTTCTGGGTCCTCTTCTATTTGTGATTTCCCTTTAACTTTGGTATTTTTCTGTGTGGATTATCCTGATGACTCCCAAGATGGAAAACTTTGGAAAAAAAAATGTCCATCTGTGGTAGACACGTGGTCAGCTGCCTGGGCGCTGAGCTCTGGATTTCCCTCTCTGAATGTCATCAGCTCTTTCCTTCTTCAAGCTTCCTTTTGAATCCAGGCTGTTGATTATTAACCTTAATATTGACTTATGTTGCAAGGTGTCACATGTTGTTTTAGAAGTCTCTTGTAAAGTTCCTTCGGACTTCTTTATGAAATTAAATACAAGCAATTGTTAATGTAATCTGGACAGTGTCAATGGGAGCATAAAGCCACCATTGTGTGGGATGTACGTGCGTTATAGAGTCATGGTGTTGTACAACATGCAAACAGTCCCTTCGGTCCAACTCGTCCATGCTGACCAGATATTCTGGGTGTGAGTTCGCTCGCTGAGCTGGAAGGTTAGTTTTCAGACGTTTCGTCACCATTCTAGGTAACATCATCAGTGAGTCTCCGACGAAGCGCTGGTGTTATGTCCCACTTTCTATTTATCTGGTTAGGTTTCCTTGGGTTGATGATGTCATTTCCTGTTCTTTTTCTCAGGGGATGGTAGATTGATTTGGAGCCCATGTGGCGAGGATAACAAAAAGAATCTGCAGATGGATACACACAGGTTAAGCGAGTGGGCAAAACTTTAGCAGAAGAAATGTAATGGTGAGGTTATGCACTTGGATATGAAGAATAAAAGAACTGAATATTATTTCTCTAGAGAAACACTGTAGAAATCTGCAATACAAAGGGATTTGAGAGTCCTTGTATGAATTTTAAAATGCTAGCATCCATGTTCAATGGGTAATAAGAAAGGCAAATGGAATGTTGATCTTCATTTCAATGGGAATAGAGCAAAGAAAGAGAAGTTTGCTAAAATTAAGCAAGGCAGTATTTGGACCTCACCTGGAATATTGTGAACAGTTTTGGATTTCTTATCTAAATAGAGATATGCTGGAATTGGAGAAGGTTCGCTCGGCTGATAGCTGATATGGAGGGACTGTCTTATGAGGACAGATTTAGTAGGTTGGGAGGTACTCATTGGAGTTTAGGAGAATGAGAGGAGACCTTATTGAAACATATAAGAATCATTGAGGACTTGAAAGGATGGATATGGAAAGGTTGCTCCCCTTTGAGAGAGAGTTTAGGACTTTTTTGGGCATTTCAGAATAAAACAGAGATGATTAGGAATTTAAGATAATAAAATGTGAGGCTAGATGAACACAGCAGGCCAAGCAGCATCTCAGGAGCACAAAAGCTGACGTTTCCAGGGTCAAGGCCCGAAACGTCAGCTTTTATGCTCCTGAGATGCTGCTTGGCCTGCTGTGTTCATCCAGCCTCACATTTTATTATCTTGGATTCTCCAGCATCTGCAGTTCCCACTATCTATGATTAGGAATTTCTTCTCTCATAAGGTAGTGAATCTGTGGAATGTGGTACCCTATGAACACAGTCCGCCGATTCCTCAGCAACAAACCCAAACAAACAGACAAAACGGGCTCAGAAACCATAACCACTCTCCCCTACATCAAAGACATTTCCGAAATGACTGCCAGACTACTCGGGCCCCTTGGCATCAGGGTAGCCCACAAACCCGCCAACACACTAAAACAGCAGCTTAAAAGACCCGACACAGACAACAAGCAAAACGAACGTCATCTACAAAATACCTTGCAAGAACTGTGACAAACACTACATTGGACAAACTGGCAGAAAGCTAGCCACCAGGATACATGAACATCAACTAGCCACAAAACGACATGACCCACTATCACTCGTATCCTTACATACACATGAGGAAGGGCACCACTTTGATTGGGACAACACATCCATCCTAGGACAAGCCAAACAGAGACATGCACAAGAATTCCTAGAAGCATGGCATTCCAACCAGAAGTCCATCAACAAACACATTGATTTGGAGCCAATCTACCATCCGCTGAGAAAAAGAACAGGAAATGACATCACCAATGCAGGAAATGACATCACCAACCCAAGGAAACCTAACCAGATAAATAGAAAGCGGGACATAACACCAGCGCTTCGTCGGAGGCTCACTGATGATGTTACCTAGAATGGTGACGAAACGTCTGAAAACGAACCTTCCAGCTCAGCGAGCAAACTCACATCCAGAACCTCAACCTGAGCTACAAATCTTCTCAAAACTCGCCTGACCAGATATTCTAAATTAATCCCATTTGCCAGCATTTGGCCCATGTACCTCTAAATCCTTCCTATTCATGTCCCCGTCCAGGTCCCTTTCAAATGCTGTAATTGTCCCAGCCCCCTCCACTTCCTCTGGCAACTCATTCCATACACACACCGCCCTCTGTGTGAAAAATTTGCCCCTCAGGCCCATTTTAAATCTTTTCCCCTCTTGATTTAAATCCATGCCCTTTAATTTTCGACTCCCTACCTCCAGGATCGTATGTTACCTCCCTGGTGCGAGGGTCCAGATTGTCTCGGAGGAGCTGTAGGACTTTCTGGAGAGGGAAGTTGAACAGCCAGCTGTCATGGTGCATATAGGCACCAATAAGATGGGTTAAAAACGGGATGAGGTCTTACCAGCTGAAATTAGGGAGTTAAGAGTTGAATTAGAAAGTAGAACCTGAAAGGTAGTGGTCTCAGGATTGCTACCAGTGCCACGTGCTAGTCAGAGCAGGAATGGCAGGATAGCTAAATGATTATGTGCCTTGAGGGATGGTGCAAGTGGATGGGATTCAAATTCCTGGAGATTGGAACCGGTTTTTGGGAGATGGGAGCAGTACAAGTTGGACAGTGTGTACCCGGGTAGGACCGGAACCAATGACCTAGAGGGAGTAGCAGTGAGAGAGAGATCCCCTGAGGTTTGTCCGGAGGGAGGAGGGTAATTCCTTCAGGTTAGGCATCCTTAGAAGAGGCTTCGCGGTGAGGTTAAAATAGTATCAGAGGTAATAGGAACTGCACATGCTGAAGAATCCGAGAAAACAAAGTGTAGAGCTGGACGAACACAGCAGGCCAAGCAGCATCAGAGGAACAGGAAAGCTGATATTTCAGGTGTAGACCCTCTTTCAGAAATGGGAGAGGGGAAGGGGATTCTGAATTAAATAGGGAGAGAGGGGGAGGCGGAGAGAAGATGGATAGAGGAGAAGATAAGTGTAGAGAAGACAGACAGTTCAAGGAGGCGGGGATGGAGCCAGTAAAGGTGAGTGTAGATGGGGAGTTAGGGAAGAAATAGGTTAGTCCAGGGAGAACGGACAGGTCAAAGGGTGGGATGAGGCTAGTAGGTAGGAGGTCGGGGTGTGGCTTGAGATGGGAGGAGGGGATAGGTGGGAGGAAGGAAAGGTTAGGGAGACGGGGACGAGCTGGGCTGGTTTTGGGATGCAATGGGGGGAGGGGAAATTTGAAGCTTTGAAGTCCACATTGATACCATTGGGCTGCAGGGTTCCCAAGCGGAATATGAGTTGCTGTTCCTGCAACCTTCACTGCAGGAGGCCCATGATGGACATGTCGTCTGAGGAATGGGAGGGGGAGTTGAAATAGTTCGCGACTGGGAGCTGCAGTTGTTGAGTGCAAACTGAGCATAGGTGTTCTGCAAAGCAGTCCCCAAGCCTCTGCTTGGTTTCCCCAAAGTAGAGGAGGCCACAATGGGAACAGCAGGTGCAGTATACCACCTCAGCAGATGTGCAGGTGAACATGTGCTTGATGTGGAAAGTCGTCTTGAGGCCTGGGATGGGGGTGAGGGGGGAGGTGTGGGGGCAGGTGTAGCACTTACTGTGGTTGCAGGGAAAAGTGCCGGGTGTGGTGGGGCTGGAGAGGAGTGTGGAGCAGACAAGGGAGTCCCAGAGGAAGTGGTCCCTCCGGAAAACAGATAAGGCTGGTGAGGGAAAAATGTCTTTGGTGTTGGAGTCAGATTGCAGATGGCAGAAGTGTCGGAGGATGATGCGTTGGGTCCGGAGGTTGGCGGGGTGGTACATGAGGGCAAGGGGGATTCTGTGTTGGTTGTTATTGCAGGGAGGGGGTGTGAGGGACGAGTTGCGGGAAATGCGGGAGAGACAATTGAGGGTGTTCTCGACCACTGAAGGGAGGCATGTTGCAGTCCTTGAAAAACGAGGACATCAGAGATATTTGGGAGTGGAATGCCTCATTCTGGGAGCGGAGGCGAAGGAATTGGGAATAGGGGATGGCATTTTTACAGGGAGGTGTATTCTAGGTAGCTGTGCGAGTTGGTGGGCTTGAAATGGATATTGGTTATCAGAAATTGAAACAGCAACGTCCAAGAAGGAGAGAGGTATCCAGCATCTGCAGTTCCTACTATCTCCTGGAATGTATGCCCTGGTATATGTCGAGGAGCCAACTAGAAAGCAGGCCATCCTCGACTGGGTACTGTGTAATCAGAGAGGAATAATTAACAGTCTTGTGGTGCAAGATTGTTTGGGGGAACGGTGACCATAATATGGTAAAATTCTTCACCTAAGATGGAAAGGGACACAGCTAAATCTGAGACTAGGGACCTGAACTTAAAGAAAGCTAACTTTGGCATGAGGCATGCATTGGCTACGACAAACTGGCCAAGGATGCTTAAGGTTTTGATGGTGGACAGGCAATGTCAGACATTTAAAGAAGCCAAGGATAAACTTCAACAATTGTACATCCCTGTCAAGGCTAACAAGGGAAATCAGGGATAGTGTTAAAGACAAAGCGGGGGGCATGTAAATTGGCCAGAAAAAGCAGCAAACGTAAGGACTGGGAGAATGAGGTTAGTATGAGGTAAATTCATAATGGACAACAAAGAGATGACACCAGTTGAACAAAGACTTTGGGTCTGTCTTCACTAAGGAAGACATGAATAACCTCCTAGAAATGCTATAGGTCAGACAGTCAACCATGAAGGAGGAACTTAAGGAACTCTTTATTAATCAGGAAATGGTATTGGAGAAATTGATGGGATTAAAACCTGGTAAGTCCCCAGGGCTTGATGCTCTGCATCCCAGAGTAGTTAAGGAAGTGGCCCCAGAAATAGTGGATGCATTGGAGAGCATTTTCCAGCATTCTGTAGAGTCTGGAAAAGTTCCAATAGACTGGAAGGTAACGAATGTAACCCCTCGTTTGTTTAAAAAAAAGTGAGGGAGAAAAGGGGGAATTATAGGCCGGTTAGCCTGACATAGGTGTTGGGGAAAATGCTGGAATTGATTATGAAGGATGTAATAACTGAGCATTTGGAAAGCGGTGACAGAATTGGTCTAAGTCAGCATGGATTTACTAAAGAGAAATTATGCTTAGTAAATCTTCTGGAATTTTTTGAGGATGTGACCAGTGGAGTGGACAAGGGTGAATCTGTGGATGTTGTGTACCTGAACTTTCAAAAGTTTTTGAGAAGATTCCGCATAAGAGATTAGTAAGGAAAATTAAAGCTTATAGTATTGGAGGTAATGTATTGACATGGATAGAGAACTGGTTGGCAGACAAGAAGCAGGGAGTTGGAATAAACAGGTCCTTTTCAGAGCAACAGGCAGTGACAAGTGGGGTACCCAAGATAACAAAGTGTGGAGCTGGATGAACACAGCAGGCCAAGCAGCATCTTAGGAGCTCCTGAGATGCTGCTTGACCTGCTGTGTTCATCCAGCTCCACACTTTGTTATCTTGGATTCCCCAGCATCTGCAGTTCCCATTATCACTGAGACAAGTCGGGGGTACCGCAGCGTTCAGTGCTGGGACCTCCGCTGTTCACAATATACATTAATGATTTGAATGAAGGAATTGAACGCACAATCTCCAAATTTGCAGATGACACTAAGCTGAGTGGCAGTGTGTGCTGTGAGGAGAATGCTAAGAGGCTGCAGGGTGACTTGGAAAGACCGGCTGAGTAGGCAAATATTTGGCAAATGCAATATAATATGGATAAACATGAGATTGTCCACTTTGGTCACAAAAACAGGAAGGCAGATTATTATTATCCGAAAGGTGGCAGTTTAGAAAAAGGTGAGGTGCAATGAGACCTGGGTTTTGTGGTGGAACAGTTGCTGAAGGTTGGCTTGCAGGTGCAGCAGATGGTGAAGAAAGCCAATGGCATGCTGACCTTCATAGCGAGACCATTTGAGTGTAGGAGTAGGGATGTCTTGCTGCAGTTATACAGGGCCTTGGTGAGGCCACACCTTGAGTATTGTGTACAGTTTTGGTCTCCTGGTCTGAGGAAGGACATTCTTGCAACTGAGGCAATCCAGTGAAGGTTCACCGGACTGAATCCTTGGATGGCAGGACTGACGTGGGGAAAGGCTGAATTGACTGGGCTTATACTCACTGGAATTTAGAAGAATGGGGTGGAAGCAGATCTCAGAAACATAAAATCCTGATGGGACTTGGCACACCAGATGCGGGAAGAATGTTCCCAATGTTGGGTAAGAACAGAACTAGGGTTCACAGTCTAAGAATCAGAGGTAAGCAATTCAGGGCTGCCATGAGGAAGACTTTCTTCACTGAGAGTTGTGAAGCTGTGACATTCACTCCCACAGAAAACTATTGGAACCCGATCATTAGATATATTTGAGAGGGGGCTGGATGTGGCCCTTGTGGCTAAAGGGACCAAGGGGAGAAGAAAGCGGGAGTGGGATACAGAGATTGCATTATCAGCCATGATCATATTGAATGGTGTTGCAAGTTCAAAGGGCCGAATGGCCTACTCTTGCACCTATTTTCTGTGTTTCTATACTCAACGCACTGACCAATAAAGGCAAGCATACCAAACCAACCTACTGATCCTTCCTTCCAGCTACCAACTGGATTCACCCCTCCCTTCAACCAATCAGATTGTACCTACTACGGGTGCCCATCTATCACCACCATTCTGCTACCGCCCTCCCCCTTTATCTGCAGCTCCCACTACCCACCCCCCCCCACCCCCATATCAATCCCTGAAGAAGGGTAAGACCCGAAACGTTGACTTCTCCTTTCCTCCAGATGCTGCACGGATTGCTGTGCTCTTCTAGCCTCCTGCTTGTTTTCCTTGGATTCCAACATCTGCAGTTCTATTGTCTCTAACCAAGCATACCCAATGCTTTCTTAACTACCCTCTCAACTTGCAACCCCACTTCCAAGGAACTATGAACCTGCATTCCGAGGTCTCTGTTGGCAACACTCCTCAGGACCCTACCATTAAGTGTGTAGTCTTGCCTTACCAAAATGCAGCCCCCCACATTTATCTAGTCACTCCTTAGATGGAGAGAGACAAATCTAAAACCACAGCCATTGTTTTCTGTGGGTGTAACAGAAGAATTCTGTTTTTCTTAGAAGGTACAGACACTGCTGTGAAGAATGTTCCATTTAAAGATAAAAACCCCTGTTGCTTTTTTAGGGGAAAGCTCTTTTCTTATTCCATCTACAGCTAAACATAGAAAATGCTGGAAATGCAGGTCACGGAGCGTGTGGTTAGAGAAATGGGAATAATGATGGCCATTCATTCGAATTCCTGGGCATAGTGACGGGTCATTCGCCTTTTAAATATTCATTTTCTTTCCACAATTGCTACCTGATCAGTTGAATAATTTCTGCACCTGCAGTCTTTGTTTCAAATCTCTAGCCTCCATGCTGTTTTGCTTTCTCCCTCTGACTTTTCCCAGGATTGTTCTTCACAGGATGCCATCCGTGATGTGCTGCAGCTGAGTGAGAGAAGAGGTCTGTCATGTTTGTTACATGGTAACCTCCCACCCTTTTTCTTGTTGAAAGAGGGGACAATGCTATATATATCCCAGAAAGTAGATTAAGCACAGTGATTACTATTATGAAGTTAAGCACAGCAGCCATTCTATAACAGCAACATGAAATGGACGGTGGATTAAATTGTGTGAGCTGTAGGAGCTGGGAAGTCATGTTGAGGTTGTACGGGATGTTGGTGAGGCCTCTTCTGGAGTACTGTGTGCAGTTCTGGTCACTCTCTTTGCAGGAAGGATATTTTTAAATTGGAGAGGTTTCAGAAAAGATTTACCAGGATGTTGCCAGGAATGGAAGGTTTGAATTATAAAAATAGACTGGAAAGCCTTGGACATTTTTCACTGAAGCATAGGAGATTGAGGAGTGACCTTATTGAGGCTTATAAAATCATGAGGCGCACAGATAAGGCAAATGACGATAGTCTTTTCCCTCATTTGGGGAGTTCAAAGCTAGGTGGTATATTTTTAAAGTGAGAGGAGAGAGATATAAAAAAAAATGAGCGATAGCTTTTTTTACACAGTGGTTTGTGTGTCGACTGATCCACCAGAGAAAGTGATGGATGCAGGTGCAGTTACAGCATTTAAAAGACATTTGGATGAGTTCATGAATAGGAAATGTTTGGAGGGATGTGGACAAAACACAGGCAGGTGGGACTAGTTTAATTTGAGAACAAGGTCAGTGTGGACTAGTTGGACCAAAAGGTTCGTTTCCATGCTGCATGATTCTATGACTGTAACAATGCTGGCCATAGCTCTGAAAGACAGAGACCATTTGGATAATCAATTCTGCGTCAATGATTTTTCTCCTGGTCTAATTACAGTCTTCTGTTCACTCTATATTCCCATTTTCTAGCAACTGATTTATGTCTAAAATGATTTGTGAATTCTGCCTCCTTTGTAGGAGTCCTGCCCCCTCAAATTTGAAAACTGGATGTTCTCAAATCATTCCTGACTTCCTGTTTGAAATAAGCTCTTAGATTTTGAGAGAGATTTACACATTCTGACCACGCTCTGTGCAGTCATTTTTTTACTGAGCTCTACTGCAGTTCGTTTGGAATTTGTGCCATTCCACCAACTAGTAAAAATCATCACTTCCATTGTCATTACTTTGAAGAACCTTCTCAGTTCACTCCTCTCAATTCCACTATAAAAGTATTCTCCTTTCTCTTTTCCTGATTTGAGAATCTCTGCCATCTTTCTCCATTACTATTATAATAATCCTATAGTAGTATGGTAGAGTAGTACACAACACTCATAACTGAGATTCTCAACAAGTTTAAGAATTATTTGTGGTTCTTTGAATTCTGCCAAGAGGTATTCAACTTACTGACTTGCATGTGAGACCTTGAGTTAACCTTTCACCTGAAGAGCAGCTAGCAATTGAGGAAAAGCAAACTTGTTTTAAAAATGCATGACTGGCAACACCTTTTGTGTGAGTTAAGGTTATTTTTTGCAATAATCAAGAGAGGAGAAACCTTTGAGGAGAAGGCAGGATACATCATTCCCTCGAGATAAAAAGTACCAGTGATCATTGTTCAAAATTTTTAAATACCCAACCTGCTCTAATATAACGTGAGAGAAACTCTGAGGGACAGTTTATCTTGGAATTGTCCACGTATAGTAGGAAAAACAGATCCACAACAGTGTCCAGCCAATTACACAAAAAATATTCTGGCATACTTAATTAATTATTTCTGTGAAATTTGTTTTTTGAATCTTTTCAATGAAACTGTGTGTGTTCAATATGGTAAATATTTTAAAAAGTTGGAACGCTCTGCAGGAACAAAGCAGTTAGCCTTTTTCCCTGTCCTTACCCTACAGCCCTGCAAGTCTCTTCTCCTCAAGACGCATTCCATTCCCTTTTGAAAGCCACAGTTGACTATGACTCCTCTGCTGTCTCAGTTCGTGAGTTCTGGCTCCTAACCAGCAGTTGAGTTTAAAACTAAAAGTCTTAATGTTGCCCCTGGTTTTTATTTCATTGACTTCTGCTTGGTGCAGCTCGATCATGTACAATTGGAAGCATGATTTTGAATATCTCTAACAACTGTCCCCACAATGTTATTATCATCAAGGAGAATGACCAAGTTATCCATGTAACTGAAGCTTCTCCTCCCAGGAGCCATTCTCATAAATCTGTCCTACACCTTCTCTACTGTCTTCCCATCCTTCCTAAGGTGTGATGCCCAGAGTCAGGCCGAGCACTTCAACTGAGGTCAAGTTAGTGCTTTTATATAGTATTACTATAACTTCCTTGTTTTTGTACCTATTTATAAACCAGGATCCCGTATGCTTATTTAACCACTATCTCAACCTGCTATTTATAAACCAGGATCCCGTATGCTTATTTAACCACTATCTCAACCTGCTTTGCTGACCTTAGTTATTTGTGTACACATTCCACCAAAGGTTTTATTTCCCTGCACCCCTTTTGCTGTTCCCTTTAGTTCATGTCTCTCCTTGATCTTACTATCAAAAATTGTTCTGTTTTGCATTTTTTTGCATTAAATTTCATGTGCCACGTGTCTGTCCATTTCACCAGCCTGTATATTTCCTCTTAAAGTATATCACGAACTTCCACCACTTTGATGACAAATCTGTTATGTGACACGTTATCAAGTGGCCTTTGGAAATTCAAATACACCGTATCAACCACGTTGCCCTCATCATCCTCTCTGTAACTTTACTCAAAAAGTTTCATAAATTTAGTTAACACAGTTAGGCTTTAATAATCTATGCTGCCTTTCCTTAATTATCCCTTACTTGCTCATTTTTCCATCACTGAAACCAAACTGACTAGGCTGTAAAGCGACATTTTCTGATATCTTCTCTTTATTAATTTATATCCCAAACAGTGCCTGAACAACCCCTTTTTCAACTGACATGCAACTGTTGTTCTGTTTCACTGTGTTGTCTCTGTCTTTCATCATCTAGGAAGCTCTAATTTGTCTATCCTACCTTTCACCCTCTTGGGAATGTATCGCAACCACACCCAAGCTGTCCCATTTTTACCTGCCAGTCTTTGATTCCAGTTTCACTGGGAGAGATCTGTTCTAATTCTACGAAAATGAACCCTTCCTCTTTTTTTCATTGCTAATATCAACCGTATACTGTACAAATATGAGCTAGGAGCAGAAATGTAAGAAGCTCTTCAATAAGGTCATGGCAGATCTGATTATATCCTCAAATCAACATTCACACTTACCTGTCATAACTTTTCACTCCACTGCTATACCAGAAGGCTGTGCTTTAAAAATACTTAAGGACTGTGCTCCCATCACCTTTGCAGAAAGTGCTCCAAAGACTCATGAGACCCTCAGAGAGACAGAAACTCACCTTAGCTCTGTGATAAATGAGCAACCCTTGATTTTTAAACTGTAAAAGACACTGTCACTGTTGCCTCAATGTTACCCCACTGACAGTGGCCAGCTTGTCCGATTTCATTCTGCAGACCCAGAGCCAGAAATGGAGGGCCATGTAGTATATTTAAAGTTGTATATTTGCAACCCTGCCCAGAAACAGCTTCCCTCACAGCACCCATTGCTCCATGATGACACGGACACTTGGAAGGTTCATTGGGAGCCTGGGAACTGAGTGTCAGCATAGCTGCTTCAGATTCAAGTTCAGTTTCAGATTTATCACACTTGAGAACTCTACCCCGGTCTAAACAAATACACTTTCACTAAAAAACATTCTGGAAAGTGATTTGAAGGGGGGATTGTTTTGTTCCTCCCTAACACAGGGAGACTAGCTAATGTTAGTGCCTGAAGCAGTTGAAATCATCTGTGGTAAACTGGAATTCTCAGTCCCCATGTACCTTTGTGCTGCACAAGTTGCAATTGATGACATAGGCCGTAGATAGTGGAGAGGATTTCTGGTGGGACCACTGTGTGGTCCCAATAAACTATACGGAATGAGTAGCCAAGGAGCTTCTAGAGTATTATTTGTGTAGTTGCTGCTATAAAGTTATTTTTCTGTACAAGTTGAATGCTTAGATGCTTTCCAGTGGAGAAGGCGGGTCAACATTGGAAAGAGTGGGTAGTAGACTATAGGGCCGTATGAGCCTGTTCAGGTATTCCATGCAACCATAGCTAAACTGGTGCCCACTCACCACTGACTGAGTAACAGAGATTTTTAGTCTCTAGCGCTGGCAGTGTCAGAGTGGACAGTATCAGGAGGGCAGTGGGAATTATTCCTTTTTACCCATTTAGCCATTTTTACTCGTGGGCCTTTTCCTCCCTTCACCTGGCAGAGCCTAGATCAGGAAATGTGACAAAAAGCAGTGTTCTGGCATAATGCCAGGGCACAGTGCTGCCTGAGCGAAGAGCATTTAACTGGTGATGAATAATTCCTAACTCTAACCATGTGTGCAGGATCCTACAGCTGGTTTGAGGATGCACACGTAGATTGTGTTGGCTTGCTGCAAATTCAGCTACAGTTCAGACTGAGGGTTCTGTTGTTCACTTGTAATCAGTACATTTAAAATAGAACTCCATTCTGGATTGATGAAAATCTCCACATGTAGTTTCTAACATTTTCCCCATTGATCACATCTTTTCCTCGTCCTCCCCCCTACTCCAGCTGTGGCAGGCCTGGGTTACACATTTTTCCAGTTCTCATCAGTGACTGTTTCCATGACTATTTGGCAGGAAGTGTGAATTGAGTGATGCTAGCCAGATGTATGAATCCATCTCCCTTTCTCCTCCCTACCCCCCCACCCCAAAAATAACCATGCTTCCCAAAAAGGGAACCCCTTACTTCAACACAGCACTCCATCTAGTGGCTGAGATGAGAACTGATGGTTTACCCGAAATCATGACAGGTGTCACTTGCATTAAAATGCACAGCCTGACATAAACTGGACATGAGCCTCAAGCACTTCCTAGCTATCTCTCCTTCACAATGTGTTTAGTTAAAATGCAATGTCTTTCTTCAACTTCACAGTCTGCATTAAGGTTCACATTCTCCACGAAAGGCTAATGTTTTCCTTTCAAATTGAATCCCTCATCCACAGAAGGTCATACTCCCACTGAGATAAAGCTCCCGAAGGGGCTGACTCTCACTAGGATACAGGTCCTGAAGGGGTAGACCCTCACTGGAATACAGATCCTGAAGGTGCTGACTCTCACTGGAATACAGATCCTGAAGGTGCTGACTCTCACTGGGATACAGTTCCTGAAGGGGCTGACTCTCGCTGGGATACAGATCCTGATGGTGCTGACTCTCACTGGAATACAGATCCTGAAGGTGCTGACTCTCACTGGGATACAGGTCCTGAAGGTGCTGACTGTCACAGGGATACAGATCCTGATGGTGCTGACTCTCGCTGGGGTACAGATCCTGAAGGGGCTGACTCTCACTGGGATACAGTTCCTGAAGGGGCTGACTCTCGCTGGGATACAGATCCTGATGGTGCTGACTCTCACTGGGATACAGTTCCTGAAGGGGCTGACTCTCGCTGGGATACAGATCCTGATGGTGCTGACTCTCACTGGAATACAGATCCTGAAGGTGCTGACTCTCACTGGGATACAGGTCCTGAAGGTGCTGACTGTCACAGGGATACAGATCCTGATGGTGCTGACTCTCGCTGGGGTACAGATCCTGAAGGGGCTGACTCTCACTGGGATACAGTTCCTGAAGGGGCTGACTCTCGCTGGGATACAGATCCTGATGGTGCTGACTCTCACTGGGATACAGTTCCTGAAGGGGCTGACTCTCACTGGGATACAGTTCCTGAAGGATGTGAGTTTGCTTGCTGAGCTGGAAGGTTAGTTTTCAGACGCTTCGTCACCATTCTAGATAACATCATCAGTGAGCCTCCGATGAAGCGCTGGTGTTATGTCCCGCTTTCTATTTATCTGTTTAGGTAACCTAAACAGATAAATAGAAAGCAGGACATAACACCAGCGTTTCGTCGGAGGCTCACTGATGATGTTACCTTGACTGGTGACCAAACGTCTGAAAACTAACCTTCCAGCTCAGCAAGCAAACTCACATCCAGAACCTCAACCTGAGCTACAAATCTTCTCAAAACTCGCTAGTTCCTGAAGGGGCTGACTCTCGCTGGGATACAGCTCCTGCAATGTCCAAACCATTCTGTGAAGTTAATACCAGTACTCTCATCTAGAGTAACTAGAACAATGCCCCTCATATTGTGAAATGGCCTAAATTGTTTCACAGAACATTATCAAATTAAATTTGATTCAAGCCACAATTTTAGGTCAGATGACTAAAAACAAATCCAAGAGCTATATTTTGAGGGGGCTGTTTGGTTGTGAGGTTGGAGTGGCTGCAAAGATAAGGAGTAACATATCCTTGTAATAATATTTTAAAGCAGTTACTCTCAACCGCTTGAAGCTTAGTTGTGCAAACATGAAATAACTTAAAAGACCAAAATGCTGCAAATAATTGAAAAATAAAATGTAAACAAATGCTGGCACATTTGTGGAGAGAGAAAGATTCTGACCATCCACTGCTGTCATTTTGTAAAATGTGAAACTTATAAGCAGTTATGGTTATTCATTTGAAGAATAAGCACTGAAATCAAAATGACTATTGCTGGTGAATTTTGGTGTGAATTTATAGGTTTTTAATCTTAAAATCTGAGTCCGTCAAATACAACCTTCTCACTAAAGGTTTGTGAGAATTGAGTCTTGCGGTCTCACTCACACCAGAGATTAAAATTGTCATCTTAAAATCTGAGTCCGTCAAATACAACCTTCTCACTAAAGGTTAGTGAGAATTGAGTCTTGCAGACTCACTCACACCAGAGATTAATCCGTCAAAATTCGCAGTTGGATGAGAAATAGTATTTTGAGGGAAGTTCAGCATTGGTAGTGAGGTAGGATGAAAAGCAGTCCACTCATTACCTCAGGATGTTCCAAGATGATTTACAGTTGGTGTATTCACTGTGTTGGAATGTAGGGAATTGTGAAAATCTGTTTGTGAACAGCAAGGTCTGACAGCCACAGTGAGATCAGATGCCCAATACAGCAACTTAGAGTGGAGTGGATTGACCAGGATATTATTATTTGTTTAAATATTACCTTGGCATCTTGTAGCTGACAGGGCATATGAGAATTTCTTAAGGCCTCATCTGGAAGAAATTGCCTGTGACAGTGTAGCACTCCCTCAGTAACGGGAATGCCAGCTCAGATTTTGGGTTCAAGTCTCTGAAATGGGGCATGTCCCACATACTGCTATCTCAGATGAAAATGCTACCCACTAATCGAAGAACGACAACAGACTGAAAAGCTAGGGCTGTCTTGGCTGACAAAATAGCAAAACTGGCCAGGTAAGTTGAATGGCCAAATCCTGCTGTTGCTAATTATAGTGACCCCTGTCCAACTAAAGTGTTGCACCATGGTATTTTCAGAATGGGCAGCACCTTTAAAAATGCTCTTGTGCAGCATCTCCAATGAATTATTGACAATGGAATTAGATACTTTATTATTTTGAACGCATTAGAACGAGCAAACTTGAACAACATTTCAAAACATTGAAACTGCAAACAGCAGTGGGCCAAAGGAGACCACAAAGTGAATGGATACAGTAGAGTGTGATATAAAGGACATATGCTGTCCAAGAATTTCAAACAGTGTAACATTGAGAACTAAGCAGCATTTCAAAGGACACTTCCCTTTTGAAGAGTCCGCTATGTCTGCTGAAGTATGACCAGGATTCTTAGTGCCAAGCAGCAGTGAAATGAATTGACAGAAACTTCCATTCCTAGTCTCCTACCACAAAACGATGACAAAAATTAGATTAGAGGAATAACGCTAATCTGACATTAATAGCTGCAGGCAGTCACAAGGTTACAATCGTGACTTAAAGCTGAAGACAATGATTGTACTTAGAGACAGTATTCTCGTGTCACAGATGGCTTCTTCTTAAGACACTTCAGCAGAACCCATGCCTTATCAGGCTGCCAGCCAAAGGTTAGCTTGTTATTAAATAAATAACTTAATGTCCTCTTTTTCTGAGTGTGCTGACTCTCACTGTGATACGGTTCCTGATGGTCCTGACTCGCAACTGTGATACGGTTCCTGATGGTCCTGACTCTCACTGTGATACAGTTCCTGAAGGTGCTGACTCTCACTGGGATACAGTTCCCGAAGATGCCGACTCTCACTGGGATACAGTTCCTGAAGGTGCTGACTCTCTCTGGGATACAGTTCCGGAAGATGCTGACTCTCACTGGGATACAGTTCCCGAAGATGCCGACTCTCACTGGGATACAGTTCCTGAAGATGCTGACTCTCTCTGGGATACAGTCCCTGAAGGGGCTGTCTCTCACTGGGATACAGTTCCTGAAGGTGCTGACTCTCTCTGGGATACTGTCCCTGAAGGGGCTGACTCTCACTGGGATACAGTCCCTGAAGGTGCTGACCCTCACTGGGATACAGTTCCTGAAGGAGCTGTCTCTCACTGGGATACAGTTCCTGAAGGTGCTGACCCTCACTGGGATACAGTTCGTGAAGGTGCTGACCCTCACTGGGATACAGTTCCTGAAGGTGCTGTCCCTCACTGGGATACAGTTCCTGAAGGTGCTGTCCCTCACTGGGATACAGTTCCTGAAGGTGCTGTCCCTCACTGGGATACAGTTCCTGAAGGTGCTGACCCTCACTGGGATACAGTTCCTGAAGGTGCTGACCCTCACTGGGATGCAGTTCCTGAAGGGGCTGACTCTCACTGGGATACAGTTCTTCAAGGGGCTTACTCTCACTGGGATACAGATCCTGAAGGTGCTGTCTCTCACTGGGGTACAGTTCCTGAAGGTGCTGACTCTCACTTTGGGTCACTTCTTAAATCCGTACCTACTGTTCACTTTTCCTTTTCTGATCTTGAGTTACTACCCAATTATTGTGTTTTTCCGACCATAATTGTATGGTCCTCCAGTTCAGGCATAATAGAGTTTAGGGAACAAGGAAGCAGTTTTGATGAAGGTGTCAGACTCAACATTAAGTCTGTTTTCTCTCCACAGATGCTGTTGGATCTGTTGAGTTATGCCAACAATTTCTGGTTTTGTTTCACATCTCCAGCGACCACAGTTTTTCTGTTTTATTTTAGAGAATAAGTTGCCTCTGCCTTGTGAAAAGTCATTCGGTGCACATAATTTTTCCTTTACCGTCTAACATGGTAATGTGTTATCCAATCTGGTAGGAGAGCCAGAGATGCAGAGTGTTTCTTACCTGGTGAGATTGGAAACTGCTGATGTCCAAAGAGACCTAGGGGTCTTGTGCATAAATCACTGAAAGCTAAGCATGCAGGTGTAGTGAGCAATTCAAAAAGCAAACAATATGCTACCCTTTATTGGAAGAGCATTTGAGTACAGGAGCAAAGAAGTCTTACTCCAACTCTACAGAACGCTAACCCTTGTTAAGTGTTACCCTTTATGGATTCGTCACATTATCTTGCATGATAGTTGGTTTTGGAAGGACGTTTATTTTGATGTAACATTTATTTTTATTTTCCTTCTCAGGCAGTATTAGAAGACCAGACATTCAAGAGACAGATCGAGATTGAGATAACACCTGTCTTTCTAGTGCCAGACACGAATGGATTTATTGATCATCTCCCCAGCTTGGTCAGACTGTTGGACTGTAAGCTGTACATCATTGTGGTCCCACTTATTGGTAAACATCTCTTCCACTACCCTCTTGTCCGAGATGAATATTGTCTGTGTGTGGTCTGGCAACAAGACTGAGTGCAGTAAATTGATGAGATGCCTTTATTTGAGTGGTTGCACCAGGTTACATCTGGTGTTTTCTTTTTCTTAAGGGTCTCCTTTAAAGTGTGTGTCATAGTAAACTGCTAGGAATGTGAGAAAAAGCCTTCAGAAACAAAACGAACTCAAATCCCCGGTCATTGTTGATAATATCGTTCCCCAGTGATGTGAGAGTTCAAGACATCAAAATAAATCCAGATTAGCAACTTGGGTGGAAGTGCATTGCAAAAAAAAATGACCAACCACAGGAACGAAAGTCAAGCAATTTGTACAATCATCCGATCCTAAGATTGTGCAACAGCCCATAACATTTAGCCAGCCAATTGTGTTTTTCTCTAATTAAATGCTATCATTCACACTATGCCTGAACCAACTCCCTTACACTCTGCTTCCTTCAGTAATTGTTAGCTTTTGTCATTTAAACATTAAGTCAATGAAAGTATTGACTGATATTAAACTGGTGCACCCCCATTGGAATTAAACATCAATGGATAAAATTTAGTGCACTGTTATTATGCAGCAGGTTACTTGTTTTGATCAAAGCTTGGGCTAGAGCACGTGGGGTGTTCAAGGTATTTATCATAACAGAGAGAGACACTGACATTGGGCTGTAACGGGTACACACCGTGGTTGGGCTGTAACGGGACTGTGCCATGGTGGTATGGTGGGAGCACACCAACACCAAGATGTAACAGGAACATGCTGATGTCAGGGTGTTTGCAGGCTGTTGCAAGTAATATGTTACAGGGTAACCACTTCCCACTACCTACTCCTCCTCATCAGGAAGCATTCTAATAGGTTGCAATAAATAACTAAGACTCAAACGATAAACTGTGGTGGTAAACATGTACGAAATTAGGAAGAAGCAATAACAGACAGTAGATTGTGTAGTGCAGTCTGTTACTCACCGTGACTTCATGGTGGTATTCTAAATATTTAAAGTCTCACTGTTGTTTTATCACCCAGTGGTATAATTTCAGCAACCTGGTCTTTTGTATGTAATACAGTCACAACGTATGTAAGGGACAGGCAACAACGTTGTGTACCTGAGCCTTACTGAGCTCTCATTCCAGGATCCCAGTGCTTTCTCAGTGAGCCCAGGGCCAAGTCGTCACCCGTCCTTCCAACTTCCACATTATGATCGTTGTAAGAATCTAGGAATGAAATGACCTCAAAAATAGTTATGTCAAGATTACTATCGCTTTGACAGAAATATGACAGTGCAGGTAAATCTGTGGCTGGAGAGAAGGTATATGAGGAAGAATGTCAGATCGCTGAAGCTGTGGGATTGGTTCTGGAGAGATGCGATCTGAACAATCCAGATGCCTTAGACTTCAAAGGAGCCAGGAGCAGTGTTGTCAAGGGAATGGATTGCTGTTGCTTTTTCAAGAGGGCTTAAACCGGCTTGGCAGGGGATGGGAACCTGGCTGGAAGTTCAGAAGGGAGAAAACCAAAGCTGGAAATGGAAGGCAGAAAATATTCAGTGAATTTGATAGAAAACAAAGGCTAGAAAATAAACAACAAAGGAGTTTGATATTGTGTAACGATATGCAAACGTATGAGTTAGAAGCAGGAATTGGACATTCTGCCTCCTGGTCTATTTAATAAGATGGTGACTGATCTGCTTACTTCCCTTACCTACCCCTGAATGCTAAGACAGATAACTGGTCGACCGTAAGGTGGGGGAGCAGAAGTAAGTCATGCAGGCCATTGAATCTGCTCTACCATCAATGTGATCATGGCTAATCCGGTAATTGTCACCTGCAGTTTCCTGCCTTTTCCCCGTAACTCTTGATTTCCTGACTGGCTCAATCTTGAATATATTTAACGACGAAGTTTCGACAGCCCTCTGCGGCAGAGAATTCCACAGGTGCACTCCTTTCGATGAAAATAAATTCCTTCTAAATGTACCATCTCTTGTTTTCAGATGATACCCTCTGGTCCTAGACTGTCCTACAAGGGGAAACAACCTCTCTGCATCTATCCTGTCATGTCCCCTAAGAATCTTATGTTTCAATATGGTTGCTTCTCAGTATTTGAAATTCCAGTGAGTACACGCCCAGCCTATCAACCTCTCCTTATAAGATAATCCCTGCAATACATAGAACATAGAACAATACAGCACAGTACAGGCCCTTTGGCCCATGACATTGTGCTGAACTTTTACCCTGAACTTAAGGTCTACCTAACCTCCACCCCTACCTTATATGATCATCCATATGCCTGTCTAATAGCCACTTAAATGCCCCTAATGAGGTTGACTCCACCACCCTCTCCGGCAATGAATTCCATGCCCCAACCACACTCTGAGTAAAGAACCTACCTCTGACATCTCCCCTATATCTACCTCCACTCACTTTAAAACTATGCCCCCTCGTAATAGCTACCTCCACCCTTAAGAAGTCGTCTCTGGCTGTCCACTCTATCTGTTCCTCAGATCATGTTGTACACCTCTGTCAAGTTACCTCTCATCCTTTGTTGTTCTAAAGAGAAAAGCCCTAGTGCTCTCAACCTTTCCTCGTAAGACCTTCCCTCCATTCCAGGCAACATGCTGGTAAATCTCCTCTGCGCCTTTTCCAACGCTTCCACATCTTTCTTGTAATGAGGCGACCAGAACTGGACTCAATACTCCAGATTTGGCCAAACCGGGCTTTTGTATAGCTGGAGCATAACTTCATGGTTCTTGAACTCAACCCCTCTGTTAATGAAAGCTAACACACCATACGCCTTCTTAACAACTCTATCCACCTGGGTGTCAGCTTTCAGGGAACTGTGAACATGAACCCCAAGATACCACTGCTCCTCCACACTGCCAAGAATCTTTCCGTTAACCCTGTATTCTGCTTTCAAGTTTGTCCTTCCAGAATGAATCACCTCACACTTTTCAGAGTTAAACTCCATCTGCCAGTTCTCAGCCCAGCTCTGCATCCCTATCAATGTCCCTTTGTAACCTAGAACAGCCCTCTGCACTGTTCACAACTTGACCCACCTTCGTATCATCCGTGAACTTACTAATTCACCCTTCCATTCATTCATCCAAATCATTTCCAAAAATCACAAGTAGAAAAGGACCCAGAACTGAATCTTGTGGTACATCACTCCTAACTGAGCACCATGTTGAATATTTTCTGACCACTACTACCCTTTGTCTTCTAAGGGTCAGGCAATTCTGCATCCAATCTGCCACATTTCCCCCTATCCCATGCCTTCTTACCTTCTGAATGAGCCTACCGTGGGGAACCTTATCAAACACCTTACTTAAATCCATGTACACCACATCTACTAGCCAGTGTCTCCAGATCATTAACCTGGGACCCTGTTGATTACATGTGTAGTGACAGTGGCAGACTGGCACTATCTCCCTTTGGATAGGGATCTGGGCAGGTAGACAAGAGTATCAGTCGGGATTTCGGTTTGATGTTGGTGATCATAATTCATCTAAATCTCACTAAGTTGAGGGAAAAAAAGAGAGATTACACCAAGAGTAGAAACTCTTATCAGACAAAGGTTGGTTTTATGAAGCTAAGATGTGGGTTAGCAGAAATGGCATGGAAACGACAGCATGAAGGTAAATCGGTGTCCAAGCAGTGGGAGACTTTGCAAGTAGAGATAGTGAGAATTCAGAACAAATACAAACAAAGGAAAACAGATCATCCAAATGCCAAGCCCTTTGAACATTGAGAATCACGTGGAATGGGAAAGTCTGTGACAGACTCAGAATGCAACATTACTGACAACCTGAAGGAGGAGAGTGTGCGCAGGAGTAAAATTATATAGGAAATTAGGAAAGCAAAGAGAGAATATGAAAAAATATTGGTGAGTAAAATTAAGGAACATATAAATACTTTAAGTGGAAGAAGATATCTAAGAGAGTAGGGTATAGTAGAGACCAAGAAGGGAAATTTGATGTGGAGGTGGGAGATGTGGGCATGGTCCTTAGTGGGATGGTGCAGGTGTGTTGTTAATTGGGAGGGAGGATCAAGAAATATAGAGCAGAATAAACATAGAGAGGAAATATTTGTAGAGTCAGCATTTTAGAAAATAGATAAATGTACAGCCTCAGATGAAATCTATCCCTGAAATGTATGAAAAGTAAGGAACACTTCAAACTGCTGGATGAATTCTACATTTTATGGTAACAACCTCCTAGGTGTTCCTTCACTTTAAGCTCCCTAGTCAAGTCACCTCATTACACATCACAATACCCAGAATTACCTAAGATAATAAAGTGTGGAGCTGGATGAACACAGCAGGCCAAGCAGCATCTCAGGACCACAAAAGCTGACGTTTCGGGCCTAGACCCTTCATCAGAAAGGGGGATGGGGAGAGGGTTCTGGAATAAATATGGAGAGAGGGGGAGGCAGACCGAAGATGGAGAAAAACGAAGATAGGTGGAGAGGAGAGTATACAAGAGAGTTGCAGTGGGAGAGAAGATTCCCTGAGGTTGGTCCTGAGGGAGAAGGGTAACTTCTTCAGGTCAGGCATCCCTGATCTTGGATTCTCCAGCATCTGCAGTTCCCATTATCACTGATACAATTTTAACCTCACTGCAAAGCCTCTTCCAGGGATGACTAACCTGAAGAAGTTACCCTTCTCCCCTCCTCCCCCCCCCCCCCCCCCAGCCCTCCCCCAGGACCAACCTCAGGCAATCTCTCTCCCACTGCAACTCTCTTGTCACCTCCATTTCCTACCTACTAACCTCATCCCACCTCCTTGACCTGTCCGTCTTCCCTGGACTGACCTATCCCCTCCCTGCCTCCCCACCTATACTCTCCTCTCCACCTATCTTCTTCACTCTCCATCTTTGGTCTGCCTCCCCCTCTCTCCCTATTTATTCCAGAACCCTCTCCCCATCCCCCTCTCTGAAGAGTCTAGGCCCGAAACGTCAGCTTTTGTGCTCCTGAGATGCTGCTTGGCCTGCTGTGTTCATCCAGCCTCACATTTTATTATCTTGGATTCTCCAGCATCTGCAGTCCCCATTATCACTCACCCAGAATTACCTGTTTCCTAATGGGGTCTACCACAAGACATTCCACAAATTCCTTTTCTCAACATCCGCAACTGACCTGATTTTGTTAGCCTCCCATGATTATTGTAATCTTGCCTTTTTTAACATGCCTTTTCAATCTCCTGATTTATTTTCTTCCCCACATCCTGCCTACTGCGAGGAAGCCTGTACATAATTCCTGTCAGGGTCTTTCTTTCTTTGAGGTTCCACAACTCTACCCACACAGGTTCTATACCTTTCAATCCTAAATGACTTCTCACTATCAATTTAATCTCTTTTCTCACTAACAAGGCAATCCACCTCCTCTGCATATCTGCCTGTTCTTTTGAATGGACAGATATCTTTGGATATTTAGTTCCCAGAACTGATCCCCTTGCAGCCAAATCTCAGTAATACCCCGAACATTGTACCTGCCAATTTCAATCTGTGCTACAAGGCCATTTTCCTTGTTTCATCGACTGCTTATGTTTAAATTCAATGCCCTCAGTCCTGCATTGACTTCTCATTGTTGTCCCTCACCTGTGTTTGAAGTTAGATTCCTGACCCTTCCATACTCTTTGCTCTGTTACTTAGTTCTGGAAACTCTAACCTCTGCTGAGCGCTTCCTCCAACTTTAACTTTCTTCATAATTCTCTGTGCAACCAAACCACCACCACCATAGTAACATCACCACCTACAAGCCACAAGTTAGGAATGTGACGGAATGCTCCCCACTTGCCTGGATGAGTGCAGCTCCAAGCCACTCACCATCCTGACTTGGAAATACGTTGTCCTTTCTTCACTGTCACTGGGTCACAATCCTGGAATTGTGGGTCCACCTACAGCACATGGACTGCAACGGTTCAATGAGGCAGCTCATCACCACCTTCTCAAGAACAGCTAGGAACAAGCAATGAATGCTTCCTCAGCCAACAACATGCACATCTCCTGAATGAATCAGAAAGAAAGATTAGACTAAGGTTGTTTTCTTTGGAACAGAGGAAGCTGAGAGAAGATTTAACTAAGGTGGAGAAAATTAAGATGTCAGGATATAGCTATAGGAGCAGAGAATAAAGATTAGAAATCAAGAGGCATAAATATGCTGTAATTGTTTGAAGGATTAGAGGTGAATTGAGAATTCCTTGCTGGGATCCTGGAGCTCACTGCCTGAATAGGTGATTGAGCCAGGGCCCTTGTTACATTTGAGAAATGCTTGAATATGCACTTGGTGTTGTTACTGACTAGGCTGCAGACCAAGAGCTGTGAAATGTGATACAGTTAGGGAGCTTGTGTTTTGATCAGCATGGACGAGATAAGTTGTATGGCCACCTCATCTTCTGTAAATTTCTGTGATTAAGCAGAATGCAGGGCCAATGCAGCTGTACCCCACTAAGAATCAGCACTTCCAGGAGAAAAAGACACAAAACCTCTCCCTTTTTACTTGTTTAACAACAGGTCATGACACTTGATGTGGGAATTTCATGTGGAACAGATTTGTCTTGCTGTGTCTGAACTTAAGTTCCATACCCCTTTTTCTGTCCTTGCTTTGATGGAAGACTAGTGGGTTCACAGTAGGTTCACTGGGGGTTGGTAGCACCCTCTCTTGACTTGTGTTTGAACATTGCCCAGTTGAAACAGTTTCAGAGGCCAGTCCTGTAAGTTGATGCTGAATGTTGTGTGTGTTTACTGGGAGTCTGAGCGGCCTCATGTCTCCAGGGCTCCAGTTTTAGTTCCAAGGTAGATGGCAGCAACTACTGTATGTTTGTGCCAAAATAATCAAGTCCTAACCACAAAATTCAACTCTAATTTTATGTTCTAAGGGTGCACAAAGCAGCCTGTGTGGTCTGAGCAGCAGCTCTTCACTTGTGCAGCACCACAATCAGCAGTGCCATTCACAGCTATTTGACACATCAATATGTGAGTTTTATATTGGAATATTTTTAATTAAAGGTAAGTGGATTTGGTTTGAGTGCAAATTTGCTCCAAAGTGCCCTGCTATGTGAGTGATTCTGCTCTGAAACTTGAGACATTTGGCCTGAAAAGTGGTTGTCTGCAAATTGCAGCTGCCCCATTTGCCAAGCCAAAAACTGGGCTGAAACAGACTAGGAGGGAAGGGTCTCTCTTCCTAGGTGAGCTGGTGAAAGAATCCACGCTGCTGTCAGGCATAGTTGCTGACTCTATCAGTCATACAATGTCAGATTTGATCTGTCAACCTTTCCTTTGATTTCCTTCTGCATTTGCCATTGACAGCATAATTTTTAAAGGTGACTTTGCACCCTTACAGCTAGTGAATGAAGAATGACTTGTGGCAATATTCACAGAGCCCCAGAAGTTAAGATAAAGGGAACCATGCTATACAGAATATTATGTTGACTTTTTTTTATTCATCCTTATGGGATGTGGGTGTCACTAGCCAGGCCAGTATTTATTGTCCACTCCTAATTGCCCAGGGGCTACCTTGCTGTGGGTTTGCAGTCACTTATAGACCAGACCAAGTAAGGATGGCAGCTTCCTTCCCTAAAGAACACTAGTGAACCAGAAGAATTTTCCCTGACAATCAACAGCGGTTTGGTCACCACTATATCCGTAATTCCAAATTTTTATTGACATGAAATTGTACCATCTGCTTTGGTGGGATTCACACCCAGGACCCCAGAACATTATCTGAGTCTCTGGATTAACAGTCTAGTGATAATACCACTACACCGTTGCCTTGCTAATATCTCTGGTCACTTCTCATTCTGACTTTCCTTCACTGATTGAATGTCTCCCACTATGTGGTAGGTTGACCTGTTCTGATGATTAATTCTCCATTGCTGTTACCAAGTTGAACCTTAGTTTGCATGATTCATACCTTTTAAAGCAAGTTTCAGCCCAGTCTGAATTGAAGGTGGTGTTCTGAAGAAGGGTTACTGGACCTGAAATGTAAACTCTGATTTCTGTCCTCAGATGCTGCCAGATCTGCTGAGATTTACCAGCAATTGCTCTGTCTGTTTTAGATTTCCGGCATCCACAGTTCTTTTGGTTTTCAGACTGAAATGACTTTGCCTTGATTCCAAATAGTGTCATGGTTACAGAAGGAAGCCACTGAGCCTATATTTCTGTCACCTCTCTGCAAACAACTCACCTAACCCTGCTCTTTTCCCTGTGGTCTTGTAAATGTTTTTCTGAAGATAATTATCAGCTTTCTTTTGAAATCCATGATTTGATGTGTGTCAGCTACCCTCACAGGCTGCATGGTTCAGATCCTAAACACTGACTGTAAAGAAAGGTTTTTATTTCATATTAGTCTTAGTTCTTTTGCCAGTCACCGTAAGTCTGCACCCTTCGGTTCTTGATCCTTTCACCAATAGAAATATTTACTCCCTATCTACTCTATCCAAAATCCCTCATGATTTTCCAAACCTTTATTAAGCCTCCTCTTAGTCTTCTGCTTTCCAGGAAGGGTAGCAGTGGTAACATACTGGTAACGCAGAAACCTCGACTAATATTCTGAGGATGTGGATTTGAATCCCACACTGGTAGGTGGTCAAATTTAGAACGCGATAAAACCTGGAATAGCAAGCTTGGCTAATAGTGATCATGAAGCTGTTGTTGATGATTATAACAGTTCTTTAATGTCCTTTAGGGAGGGAAAAACTGCCATCCTTACCAGGGGTGACTCTAGAGCAATGGGGTTGATTCTTTAAGTGCGCCAGTTGGGGATGGGTGTAACTCTTAGTTTAGCCAATGACACCCACTTCCCATCAACAAATATAAAAAAAAGATAAATTGAAGTTTCTCATTATAACTGCTGTCGAATTCCTCCTTCACATTTGTTTTACCTTAGCACAACAGTGAGTGTGAGCTCAAGGAGAGAAGCTTAAGTAGGAATTGTTTGTACCAATTGTGCACGAATATATGTTTTGTATGCTGCCAATTTTGATTTTTCTGCTACCAAAGAATCCATTTGCACATTACTGGCTGAGGATAGCATTAAAACACGTCTGTGATGCACATTTTTTGTAGCAGCTAAAAAGCCAAACGTTATAAGCACAATTTACTAGTGATAAAAATTAAACTTTCTAGCTTTTCATTTTAACCAGAGAAAAGGGAGGCTTCTTCATCTTTTATACTTTGGACGTGGGGATGAAAGTTCTGCCAGTTGGAATGCTGGAGCAGGAGAAGTCCATCAAGCTCTTAGATTATGTTCTGACTTTCAGCTAATTTCAGGTTGGTCTCTGCCTCCGCTCTGAATACACGTTTTTAATCTATATCCAGTAATACTCTC
The DNA here is from genome assembly GCF_030684315.1 of Stegostoma tigrinum. Taxonomy (NCBI): domain Eukaryota; kingdom Metazoa; phylum Chordata; class Chondrichthyes; order Orectolobiformes; family Stegostomatidae; genus Stegostoma; species Stegostoma tigrinum. The sequence goes on from NC_081380.1 coordinate 48,251,044, forward strand.
GCCCAGCAAAAAATCATCAGCCTCAGTCTTGAACATTTCAACTAGCTGCTTTATCCACAGCTTGCGCAGGGTGATCATTCCAAACTGCCTCCTCCCAGTGTGTGAAAAAGCTGCTTCCTATCTTCACTCCTGAATGGCCTGGTTCTGATTTTAACATTATGCTGCCTTGTTGAGGATTCAGCACACCAGAGAAATCTTCGCTTTTGATTGAATCATGCACACCACAGTTTAATCAACCAGGTATAACAAATAAAGGAACAAATTCCTTGTCCTTGTGCTAATGACCACTATTTGTAAAGAGAGGCTGCTGATTGATTTGAGCTCAGTGGGTGTCCAAGGACTAGAGATTAATTTTACAATGAATTGATTGTGTGACCTACAGTTTAGAAAGTGGAGGGTGGTCTGACTGACCCAGCTATCTGGGTTGTCCTCAAGTACAGATTCCTGAAATAAGAGGACCTGCCTTCACACTGCATGCTGCCTTTCTCCTGCTCAGAACCAGGCTTTCCTACCCCATTCTAGAACCTTGACAGGCATTCAGTCAAACTGTCTGAACTACCATCACAATCAGGCCCAAGAGATGACCCATTGCACCACCCACTCCCAATGAAGAGCATTTTTTGCAAGCTGTGTTTACAGTGAGACTGCTGGGATTTCCTGGAGAAGAGCAGCTGTTGGATATCACATGGTGATCCTGAATAAGCCAAGCTTTTCACAGCGAGATTCCAATCCTGAGTTACCCACCAAAATGTTAACTTAAAGCCAGATGCACTTGTGAAAAACGTCAACTGACGATCTTTTTGGTTTATGAAATCTACAAGAATTTGAGAGGAGCTTCAGGGAGCAGCTCAGTTCTAAAACCATTAACTTACCCCAGTTCTCACAGACAAAAGCTTTAGGAAGGTTTAAGCGGATGGCAAGAAATTGCAATGAACAGATACAACAATTGAAAAGTGCTGTGGTTTGTCTAGCCACTCCTGCTGGCTGACCGTTGATTCATTTGGGATGCCTCCTCTTTATTCAAGTGGTGGCTAGCTTGGTCAGCTTTCACAGTTGCTTCTTGGTAGTTGACTGCTTTGAATTCCAAAGAGGTTTGTTTCTACGGTTCATTTTGGCTGTTTTTAAACTGTTTGAAATCAAACATTTTTTCGGTGTTTTTAGTGAAAACAGAACCATGCCTTTATCTGCCTGTTGTCGATAGTATAAGGACCAGCATACTAGAGGTGCTGAGAGACATATGGAGATAGCCCTAAAGCAATGATATGGCAGCAATGTCAGCGATTAAGCATAAGGCTTCACTCCCAATTACCTGCTTCCTATGTAATCTTTGAACTTTCAGTCCAGAATTTGATGGCATTTTTGTTGCCAAGATTTTATTTGTTGCAAGCCAGAAAATATTGAGGCCAATACAGTACTGTCAGTTTACATTAAGTGTAACCTCAGTTTGTCTTTAAAATGCTCAAAGTATGAGGAGCCTATCTTGGTTCATTATTTATTTTTTGAGACAAACTAATTCCAACTATAAACTTTCTTCAATCACCCTGCAAAAGACAATAAAGGAGCTCTGTAAAAGTTTTATAGCAGTGCTGCTAATCGGAATTAGTGTATTGCATACTGATACACTAGAGGAAAATTTTGACTTAATCCAGGATGTCCAATCTGTGGTCTGTCAACTTTGCTTGCTGTTATGTTTATTACTCACTGATTTTTGTGTTTGATTTTGCCGGGTATGAAGGGTTTGGAAGGGGCTGCTTTGTACTGTCACTTTATAGATGATAAATTGTAAATCGGAACACCAAATTTGAGAAATATGAAAATTAGGAAAATGTGTCTTTTCAATTGTTATATGTAGGCCCACAAGACTAATGGTTAAAGTCCTCATGAGTCCCTGGGGACAAAAGAGATTTATTTAACTCCATTCACAGCATCAGGACATCCCTTAGCATGTTACAGAAAATGAAATATATCTTTTTAAGTGTGGTCACTGCAGGAAACACAGGCAGCCATTTTGAACTCAACAAGACTAACTGATAGCAGTCAAATGATTGCTCAACAATTCAGTGTGAGCCTCAGGTACTCTATAACATTTTGGAATGTTAGTCATGGTACTTTGGTACTTATGTGATACTGCTAATTCACTCCCAGCTCGGATTGTTCCCATCACTATATCACCCTAGCAATTTGCAGAACAGGCTTCATAAGCTAAAAAAATGAAAGAACTGTGGGTGCTGTAAACAGAAACAGAAACAAAAACAAAGTTGCTGATAAATCTCAGCAGGTCTGGCAGCGTCTGGGGTTCTGAGGAAGGGTTCACTGGACCCAAAACATTAACTCTGTTTTTTTCCTTCGAAGATGCTGTCAGACTGTTCATAGGCTGAAATTTGGGCACCTCTATCTTATGGACCAATATTGTTTTCGGAAAGAAATCAGCTATCGTTATGTGGTCTTGCCTATGTCTGACTCTGGACTCTCAGAATCATGGTTTGCTCTTAACTGCCCGCTGAGTAATTAGGATGGACAATAAGTGCTGGCCTGAAATCCATTCCATTAATGAATTAAAAAGTAGTTCTTCCACTGATGATGAGTTTGACAGGATATGACCTGGAGTTGTATTCCTGGGTGCTTGTCCCTTCGGCCCATGATGTTGTGCCAATCTATCATCCTACTCTAAGATCAAACTACCCTGTATACCCTTCATTTTACTATCCTCCATGTGCCTATACAAGATTCGCTTAAATGTTCCTAATGTGTCTGACTGTACTGGCACCACTAACCGTGCATTCCACGCGTCCACTACACTCTGTTTAAAGAACCTACCCTGACATCTTCCCTACACCTTCCTTCAATTGCCTTAAAATTGTGCCCCCTCGTAATAGTCATTTCCGTCCTGGGAAAAAGACTGTCTATTCTGTCTGTGCCTCTCATCATCTTGTACACCTCTATCAAGTCACCTCTCATCCTTCTTCACTCCAGTGAGAAAAATCCTAGCTCCCTCAACCTTTCCTCTTAAGACCTGCCATCCAGTCCAGGCAGCATCCTGGTAAATCTCCTCTGCACCCTCTCTAAAGCTTCCACATCCTTTCTATAATGAGGTGACCAGAACTGAACACAGTATTCTAAGTGTGGTCTAACCAGAGTTTTCACGGCTCTTAAACTCAATTCCTCTGCCAATGAAAGCCAACACACCATACCTCTTCTTAACAACGCTATCAACTCGATAGCATCTTTGAGGGATCTATTGATGTGGACCCCAAGATCCCTCTGTTCCTCCACACTGCCGAGATTCCTGTCATTAACCTTGAATTTTGCATTCAAATTCAACCTTCCAGAATGAATCACTTCAAAACTTTCTGGGTTGAATTCCATCTGCCACTTCTTTGCCCAGCTCTGCATGCTGTCAACATCCCGCTACAACCTACAACAACCCTCCACACTATTCACAACTCCACCAACCTTCGTGTCATCAGTAAACTTACTAACCCACCCTTCCACTTCCTCATCCAAGTCAGTTATAAAGATGGCAAAGAGCAGAGGTCCCAGAACAGATCCCTGCGGAACACCACTGGTCACCGATCTGCAGGCTGAATACTTTCCATCTACTACCACCCTCTGTCTTCAATTGGACAGCCAATTCTGTATCCAGACTGCCAAATTTCCCTGAATCCCACGTCTCCTTACTTTCTGAATGAGCCTACCATGGCGAACCTTAACAAATGCTTTGCTAAAATCCATATACACCACATCCACTGCTCTGCCTTCGTCAATGACTTAATTGAGAATTTGTCCCATCATGATTCAAAAAACTGTTCTTGCAAAAAGATCAAGTAAAGTCTTCATTAGTAGGACTGCTTTTTCGGATACCTGATACCTAAATGCTCCATCACTGAGGCCACCTATGTCTGCCTCCATAGTCCCCACTTCTTTGATACTGATACCGCACCCCTTGGGGTAACTTTGTTATCTCTCTATTTGACTAAACCAATTGTTTCCAGGCTGATCTCCCTTCTTCCACCCTATAGAAATGTGAGGTTATTCAAAATTCTGCTGAGCCAAACTCTCATCCACTCCTGTCCCTATCACCCCAGTGCTTACTGAACTACATTGGTTCCTTGTCCAACAATGCTTAGAACATAGAACAATACAGCACGGAACAGGCCCTTCGGCCCTCAATGTTGAGCCGACCTGTGAACTAATCTAAGCCCCTCCCCCTACACTATCCCATCATCATCCATATGCTTATCCAAGGAAAAGTTTCAGTTTTGAAATTCTCGTGATTGTTATCAAACACCTCCCTGGCCTTGTCCCTGAAATCTAACCAGTCCGCAACCCTCCAAGATAACTGCGTCTCCAATTCTGCCCTCTTACGTTTTCTTGATTTTAATCGCAGCTAGGCCTTCAGTTCCCAAGGCTCCAAGCCCTGGAATTCTCTCTCGAACCCTCTCCACAGCCATCCCTCTCTTCTTTGAGATGCTCCTTAAAATGTAATCTCTTAAAATCTTTGACCAGCCATTGGCCGTCTGCCCTAATAGCACCTCATGTGGCTTGGTGTCATATTTTATTTGATGTTCCCGTGAAGCAGTTTGTGGTATTTGGTAATGTCAAAGGTGTAATTTAAATTCAAGGCCTTATTGTAGTTAGTGTGTTAACTCTGGCATTGCTTTTACTACCTATTAGGCATTGGTGTGGAAAGCTGTTTGTTTGTTGACATGATATTTGTTCTTGTGTGAATGGAGAGACAGGGAATAGTGGTCATGCAATGTCCATTTGCCCAATCCATAGGTAGGTAGGGGAAGGGCATTTTCTGAATACTGAGAGTCTGTTCCACAAGTGATCATTAGATAACTTGCTATAATTAATATCTGCACGGTCATATTTCACAACTTTACTTGTGGTTTCTTCTCGTGGGGCTGGTGAATGTTCTCTCAGCTCCCTGTCCCATCAGGCCATCTTTTTGTAGATTAGATTCCCTACAGTGTGGAAACAGGCCCTTCAGCCCAACAAGTCCATACTGCCCCTTGAAGCGTCCCACTCAGACCGCTCCCCCTGAACGCCACTGGCAATTTAGCATGGCTGATCCACCTAGCCTGCACATCTTTGGACTGTGGGAAGTAACCCACGCACACACAGGGAGAATGTGCAAACTCCACACAGACAGTCACCCGAGGCTGGAATTGAACCCAGGTCCCTGGCACTGTAAGGCTTCAGTGCTAACCACTGAGCCACCATGCCGTCCCAAATCTTTATGTATCTTTATACATCTTTATGTATAAACTAGAGAATGACCATGGCCATGAGCATGCTGTTTAGCTATAAAAAGCATCACAGCTGAGTCCTTATGGTACCATGCTCTTTACGTGTCGCAAGTGCAGATCCAGCAATTCACTCCTCGGTGTTTATTGGTTGAGAGAAAAGCACTCGCTAATTCCCCCCCTATACCACCTGAGATGTGTGTGCTGTTCAATTGTACTTGTCCCCCCACTATTGCTATACCTACCAGTGCAGCTGAGATAATTACTGGATAAACTCACTGGTGTTATGGGACAGACTGCAGCACACAGACTGTAGAAGTTCAAGAAGGCAGCTCATCCCCACCTTCTCAAGGGCAACTAGGGACAGGCATTGAATGCTGACCAGCCAGCACTGTCCATCACCCACAAGTCAATAAAAGAAGTGGTCTTTGTTTTCTGAACCTTTCTCTTAGGAACCGACTATCCTCATAAGATCCCTTGAGGAACTTTTAGACTTCCTCTGGGTGCTGATCACCGACTCCTATTCCTGCAATCACCCTCTCCTCTCTCCAACCAGTGTTTAAAATGGTAACAACAGCACTACTCACACACCTGTGTGGCATTTAGATGTTTTTCTTCTCGACAATAGCAGTGGAAACTGTAAATATAATGGAGGAGAAGAATGGGTTGATTGCCAAGAGTCACAAAAAGAAAGAAAAGTTTGCTGGTTTCAGCAATCAGGTCTCGTGTTGGAACTTTAGAGAATGTGGGCTCAGCTTCCTCACCCTCTCACCAGAAAATAGTTTGTTGCCCCAGGATCAATCTGGTGAACACTCCCACACTTCCTTATTGATAAGCATACCATCCTTTAGTTAAGGAAACCAAACTATGCACGGTACTCCAGGTTCAGTCACACCAGAGCTGTGTACAATAGCAGCATTTCTTTTACATAATAACCACAAGAAACTCAGCAGCTCTGGCAGTATCTGGGGACAGAAAAAAGCAAATTTAACATTTCAAGTTTGATTGATTCTTCTGGTAGATTGCCCTTCCCTAAAGGACATTAATCACCCAGATAGGTCTTTACTAGTTACGTGGTCACCATTAGACCAGCTATTTTTTAAAATCCCAGATTTTATTGTTGTGAGTTCAGATTTCACCATCTGCCAAGGTGGGATTTGAACTTATGTCTACCAAACATTAGCCTGGGTTTCTGGATTACTCATCCAGTGACATTACCACTGTGCCACTGTACTCAAATCCCTTTGCAATGAAGACCAACATACCCTTCACCTCCTTAGCCATTTACAGCAAATGTGGAAATACTACATTTGGTCCTGACATCCAGATCAGTTATATAGATTGTGAACAGCTGTGGCCCCAGCAGTCCACTGATTTTAGCCTGTCATCCTGAGAATTACCCTTTTACTTCTACTCTGCTTTCTATCTGTGAACTAATTCTCAATCGATGCCAGTGTATGACCCCCAGCCCAATCTGTGACATTTTATTTACTGCAGTTCTGTATGGGACCCTCTCAAAAGCGTTCTGAAAATCCAAATATATCACATCCATTAGATGATCTTTATGCGCGAAGGGCTGTGGGCCCACAAACACCACCACATCATAGTCCATTCCAGGAGTTGCACTCTGGGGCTACCATCGTCACCACAACTCCACCACATCTAGCCTATCATGCTGCCAGCATGCAACCGCTGCTCCCGTCAATCTGCCAGGAGTAGTGAATCAGGCCTGCTGAATCACTGGAGCTGAAGCTCAACATCCCAATTCCAGTGCTGACCACAGAGGCCACCTTATTGTCACCACCACTGCCTCAGGTCCTATGCTGATGGGCCCACCAACGTCCAACTCCCCACACTCTGGTACTATCTCTTGCCACTGGTTTCTCTCTCACTGCCATCACGAGCTCTGTAAGGGCTCGCTGTCCCCAAGGAGCCTGCTCTTGTTAGTGCTGCTGCATACGCTCAGGAGGCCAGGCCTGCTGTCACCCTGTCACAGGGACTGAGAACACTTTTAAAGAGAGCAAAAGGAAAAAGCAACAAGTAGACAGAAGCAGATGAGGCCTGAGCCAGGAGCTCAAATGCAGTGCTGCTACTCTGCTGCCATCTTGGAATTTAATTATTTGTTGTTCGTTTAATTATTTCCTGTTCACCAAAGTTTAGATTGTTAATAGGGATCGGTTAAATTAGTAGTCCCAGTACCAAACCCTGGAGATTTATATTACAAACCATTGTGCAGCATGAAAAATGCCCATTAATCATTCTGTCTCTTACCCAACGCATCAACCAGTATTGCTAACTTTGCCCACAAGTCTGTTGTAAGGCACATGGATTAATAAGGGAGTCTACTGTGGGAGTCCAGACCACTACAGGAAAGGGTCTCCCTGTCCTCACTCTCTCCCACCAGTTGCTGTTAGCTGTTGCCTCTAACCAGTGACTGAAAGCCTGAACAGTTAGAGTGCTGTTTGTGCTGGTCTGCAGTAAAGAAGTTGGAAAGAATATGAAGCTCCAAGATCAGGAGGTCAAAGAGACACCTCATCAAGTATAGGGCAGACCTTAAACTGGAGAGACTGCAGTCGGATCAGCCATGATTTTATTGACCAGTGGGTTACACTGCTGCTTTATTCATGCAGCAGGGAAGGTGTCCAATTCACCCCAGCCCCAGGGCCTGAGGTTGGCGAAGTGGGGCCTGGTGCAGGGGCACTTGCACAGAGTGAGCTTCACCCAAACTCAGATTGCTGAATGGCTTTTCAGTCAGGAGGCCAGGATTTGTCAGCGTGACAACAACTCTGTGCTGGCTCCTGGGCAGGTAGAGTATGTGTGAACAACACAGCAATAGGACTCCACAAACTACAGCAGGGGAAGTCTCCCTCACTGTCTCCATCCCTGTGCAGTGAAGTAACCAAAGGCTGGGAGGTTGCAAGCAATGTCGTCCCATCATTTGCTGTAAATTGTTGCCTCTAACCATTAACTAAAAGTCAGGACAGTTTTTTGATTCTCCACCCAAAGCAACCAAGTTTCTTTGTCTATCTGACTGCTTGTATGTGTGCGTTTAAGGGTTGAAGAAGTGAGGTAGAGTTATGGAGTGATACTTAATGGTGGTATATCTCTGTGATTAGAATTCTAATAAGTGCATGTTCAGTACAGGCATGTGCTTTCTGTTAACTTGCGACTATCAGACAGGAGATAAAGGAACTATGAATAAATCAGTTAAATCTTCAATTTTTGTGACAACCATAGGATAGTGGGACTTGAGTATCTGCATGCTTTCCTGAGTTGATCGTGACAGTATAGCTCCAGTTTCCTGGTGAAAGCATTGATGCTGTTTGTTTCGACCACTCCCTGTACTAGCAGGTTCCACATTCTAACCACACTGAGTAAAGCAGCTTCTCCTTAGTTCCCCATTGGATTATTTAGTAGCTACGTTTTTAATAATTATTCATTGATGAACTGTGGTATCACTAGCTGGCCCAGCAGTTATTGTACATCACTAATTGCCCTTGAGTAGCTGCTGGTGAGCTATCTTCTTGATCTGCAGCAGCCCATGTGCTGTAGATACACCCAAATGTTGTGAGGGAGGGAATTTCAGGATTTTCATAGGGCAGACCTTAAACTGGAGAGTATAGGGCAGACCTTAAACTGGAGAGACTGCAGTCGGATCAGCTGAAGGATTATTTACAAGTCAAGTGACGCTGAAGGATTATTTACAAGTCAAGATAGTGAATGGCTTGGAGGGGAACTGCAGGAAGTTTTCCCATGCATCTGCTGTCCTTGTCCTTCTAGATGGAAGTAGTTGTGGGTTTAGCTATCTAAGGGTCTTCCGGCAGTGCATCTTGTAGCAAGTGCACGCTACTGCTACTGAGTGTTGGTGATGGAGTGAGTGAGAGTGGATATGGTGTCGATCAAATGACCTGCTTTGTCTTGCATCGTGTCAAGCCTCTCGAATGTAATTGGAGCTGCTTTCACCCAAGCTGGCATGCAGTATTCCTCACACTTCTGACTTGTTCCTTACAGCTAGTGGTCAGGCTTTGTGGAGTCAGGAGGTGAGTTACTCGCTGCAGAATTCCTGGTCTTTGATCTGTTCTTGCAGTCTCAGTATTTAAATGGCTAGTCTGGTTCAGTTTCTAGTCAGTGGTAGCCTCCAGGATGTTGATAGTGTTTGGGCTTAGCAGTAGCAAAGCCATTGGATGTTAAGGGGTAATAATTAGATTTTCTTGCTGTAGATAGTCGCTGTCTTTGTGGGGGTTATGATTCCAACCAATGGAAAGTTTTCCCTGATTCGCACTGACTCCAGTTTTGCTGGGGATCCTTGATGACACCTTCCATAAATTCACTGCTGATCAAGAGTAGGCTGATGGAGTAGTAATTGGCCTGGTTGGATTTGTCCTGCTTTCTTCATACAGGACATACCTGGGTAATTCTCCGCATTGTTAGGAAGATGCCAGAGTTATAGCTGGAGTGGTTTGATGAGGGATGCGGCAAGTTCTAGAGCACAAGCCTTCAGTACTATTGCCAGAATGTTATCAGGGCCCATAGCCTTTTCAGTATTCAGTATCACCAACTGTTTTTTGATATAATGTAGAGTGAATTGAATTGGCTGAAGACTGGTATCTGTAATGATGGGGACCACTGGAGGGGGCCGAGATGGATCATCCATTTGGCACTTCTGGCTGAAGATTGCTGCAAATTCCTCCGTTATTTTTTGCACTGATGTGCTGGGCTCTTCCTTCATTGAGGATGGGGATATTTGTGGAGCCGCCTCCTCCAGTGAGTTGTTTAGTTGCCCACCTCCATTCACGACTGGATGTGGCAGGACTGCAGAGTTTAATCTTCATCTGGTAATGTGGAATTGTTTAGCTGTGTTTATCACTCATTGCTTATGCTGTTTTGCTCACAAGGAATTCTGCGCTGCAGCTTCATCAGGTTGACACCTTATTTTTAGGTATGCCTGGTGCTGCTCCTGACATGCCCTCCCACACTCTCCGTTGAACCAATGTTGATTCCTTGTCCTGATAATGGTTGGGGTATATGCCAGACCATGAAGTTGCAGTTTGTGCTGGAGTACAGTTATGCTGCTGCTGATGGCCCACAGTGCCTGACTTATGTTACTAGATCTGTTCAAAGTCTGTCCTCTTTATCATGGAATTAGTGCTACACACCATGATGGAAGGAATTCTCAATGTGAAAATTAGACTTTGTCTCCACAAGGATTGTGCAATAGTGACTCCTGCTGCCACTGTCACAAACAGATGTATCTGGTGCAGAAGTCAGTTTGATGAGGATGAGGTCAAGTATGTTTTTCCCTGTGGTTCTTTCATCAACTGCCATTGACCCCAGTGTAGCATCATCTAGAGTATTAGGAAGCAGAAGTTACACTGCAAATATACAAGACCCTGGTTAGACCCCACTTGGAGTACTGTGAACAGATCTGGATATCGTACCTTAGGAAGACTATATTGGCCTTGGAGTGAGCATAATGTAGGTTTACAGGAATAATACCTGGATTTCAGGGGTTAAGTTACAAGGAGAGATTACACAAATTAGGGCTGTTTTCTCTAGAATTTAGAAGGTTAAGAGGTAATCTGATCAAAGTTTTCAAGATAATAACAGGGTAGATAAACTATCTACAACTAGGGAGCAACATCTGAGAATTAGAACCAGACCGTTCAGGAGAGATGTTAGGAAGCACTTCTACACACAAAGGTGGTAAATGTTTGGAATTCTCTTCCACAGGTAACAGTGGATGCTGGATCAGTTGTTCATTTTAAATCTGGGTTAGATACATTTTTGTTAAGCAAAGGTATTAAGGGATGTGGCCAAAGGCTGGTGTATGGACTTAGGCCGCTGATCACCCATGATCTTATTTAATGGCAGAATAGGCTGAAGAGCTTACTTCTGTTCCTATGTTCCTAAGGCATTTAGGACATAACCAGATCAATCAGTAGTGGTCCAGCCCACAAAATGGTAAGCCATGGAACCACTCTTGGTGATTAAAATTGCAGTCTCCTATCCAGAGTAGATTTGGGCTCACTATAGAGAAATATTGATTCATCAGCTGAGGAGAGGTTGTATACAGTACTCAGGAGACTTTCTTGCCCACGCCTGACCTGATGCTGTAAGACATCATGTGTTCTGAGTCAATTGCTGCCAACTTGTATTTCTTCTTTGTATCTAACTCTGTGTCATTTGTATACCATTGTGCTTCATCTCTGCTGCCTCGTCCCACCAGCAGGACTGCCCAGCGATGGTGATGATTGTGTCTGGGACATTGTCTAAGGTATGATTCTGAGTGTGTGATTGTGTCAGGCTGTTGCTTGACAAGTGGGGCAGCTCTCCCAGTTTTGGACTAGTTCTCAGATGTTAGGAAGGAGGACTTCTCAGTGTCGTCAAGGTGATGATTGCTGTTGTCTTGTGTCTGGGTCATCTGTCCAGTTTCATCCCTTTTTCGAGTCCGTTTAATTGGATTTTGTTTTGGTTTGTTACAACTGAGTATCTTGCTGGACCATTTCAGAGGGCAGTTTAAAAACAATCATATTGCTTTGGGTCTGGAGTCACATTTATGCCAGAACAGGATGGCAGATTTCCTTCCCTAAAGGTCATTAGTGAAGCAGATGTGACAATCGACAATAGTTTAGTAATCATCATTGGAATTTTAATTCTAAGTTCTCATTGAATTCAAATTCCACCATCTGCCATGGCCCTAGTTTTGGATTCTTCCACAAATGGAACCATTCTCTCCACATCTGCCCTTTGCTGTTTCAGATCTCTGACTTTTCCCTTTTCAGAAAAAATAAGTCACCACTTGTTCAGTCTTTTCCCGTTGTAACATCTCGCTTTAGGTGCTATTCTTGTACTCTTTCCTGTATTTCTATTATCTTCTTGTAAGATGGAGACCAGAAATGTTCATATTACTCAAAATGGTATTTTCAGTGGACATCATTGACTATCCCAGATATTTCTACTGTAATGCTTGCTAATTTGAATTGAAATATCCTGCATAATACCCATAATATACAAATGTGAAATACATTCACTTAAAAAGCATCTTGCATAATTCAGTATCTAAGGAAGTGTTGGTAACCAGAACTATTCATACTGTGCTCTTTGTCCTGCTGACAAATGCACAGAAAGTTTCACATGGAAAGACAATTCAGGGCTGGACTTATACCCTTTATGGTAAGGTCCTGGGGAGTGTTGCTGAACAAAGAGACCTTGGAGTGCAGGTTCATAGTTCCTTGAAAGTGGAGTCACAGGTAGATAGGGTGGTGAAGAAGGCATTTGGTATCCTTGCCTTTATTGGTCATTGCATTGAGCGTAGGAGTTGGGACGTCATGTTGCCGCTGTACATTGGTTAGGCCATTTTTGGACTACTGTGTACAGTTCCGGTCTCTCTGCTGCAGGAAGGATGTTGTAAATCTTTTCTGCACCCTTTTAAGTTTCACAAGGATGTTGCCTGGGTTGGAAGGATTGAGCTATAGGGAGAGGCTGAATAGACTGGGGCCATTTTCCCTGGAGCATTGGAGACTGAGGGTTGATCTTAGAGGTTTATAAAATCATGAGGGGCATGGATAGGGTGAATAGATAAGGTCTTTTCCCCAGGGTGGGTGGGGGGGGGTCCAAAACTACAGGGCGTAGGTTTAAAGTGAAAGGGGAAAATTAAAGGGACCTAAGTAGCAACATTTTCATTTCTGGTGTGCGTACAGAATGATCTGCCAGAGGAAGTGTTGGAGGCTGGTACAATTACAGCATTTAAAAGGCATCTGGATGGGTACATGGACAAGAAGGGTTTAGAGGGATATGGGCCAAATGCTAGCAAATGGATGTGAATCAGTTCAGGACATCTGGTTGGCATGGACGAGTTGGACCAAAGAGTCTGTTTCTGTGCTGTACGGCTCTATGACTTGGGTATTGAGATTATGTATCCAGCACGTGTGATCATTACAAAGGCTTTATTCACTAAAAAGGCAGCACCACTCAAGGACACTACCTCCAGTAAGAAACATAACTACAGAGAAGCATGTGAAAAGTTGATTCCGTAGTATTTGGACAGTCCAGATCTTGGGTAGATTTGATAGAGGTGTTTAAAGATTAAAGGTTTAAAAGTGTTCAAAGATGGAAGATGCAAAGATCGAAGGGCCAGCAACATGGGCACATAGAAAGAAGATCAAATATAAAACATTAGAACAGGGACCAAAAGAAATGCTACACAGAGAGGATTGTGAGAGTGTAGACTTTGTGGAAACAATGGGGTTCAAACAAAGACCTCCACTTTCCAAGAATGGGTTAACTCAGTAGATGAAGGAAATATAAGAAGGCTGGGCAGATGGGATGACAGTTCAATTCACATGGAGAGCAAACTCCAACACAGACTGATTAGACTGAAAGGTTTTCTTTTATGATATAATTTTGTTGTAACTTTCTTCTGTTCAGTATTTTTCAACATAAGGTACTTCCCTTAAATGAAAAAGGGTCTAGGCCCGAAACTTCCTGCTTCTCTGATGCTGCTTGGCCTGCTGTGTTCATCCAGCTGTACACTTTGTTACCCCTTAAATATAGCTCAGGTTAAAGTCAAGATGCAGAGATTATCCTTAGTTTTACGCATTGAGACCTGCCACTGATATCCGGTATTCTGCAGGGATCTGCTCAGTGAACCTTGAGTATGATACACATCAGCAAATAATTCCATTGGATGCAGCACTACCTGGGTAACATGCGAGCCAAAAACAATATTGGGCTCTGCATCCAAGGATAAATTAATTTCATTACTTTATACCAGGTTAGAGTGGTTTCTTTTGGAGTGCTTCATACTGAAACTCTCCTCTGTTCCTCCTTAGCAAAGACAGTTCTAACTCCTACCCTTGTTACTATCCTTCCCAAAGAAGCTGTTGATCGTTTTGCAAATTGATTTTCCAATTTGTCATTTCACCTGATTGTCATCTCTGTCATTTGGAGGTAGTTTAGGAACAGTTGCCAAAGAATCAGAATACTCTGTCTTTGAAATAAAACATAAGCGATGGTCTGGTGTTATTAAAACTAGATATTGTTCTGGAGACCCATGTAATCATCAGGTTTGAATGCTGCCACAGCAGGTGGTGGAATTTGAATTCAGTAAAAATCTGGAATTAAAAGTCTAATGATGACCACTAATCCAGTGTCAGTTGTCAGGGGAAAAAAACCCATCTGGCTCACTAATGACTTTTAGGGAAGGAAATCCGCTGTCCTAATCTGGTCTGGCCCATCTGTGACTCCATAGCAATGTGGCTGATTCTCAACTGCACTCTGAGCAACGAATGCTGACTTAGCCAGTGATGCCTTCATCCTGTAAATGAATAATAAAAAGAAGCAGCGAGCGATTTTATTGCCTGTTTATTCTTTCATGAAATGTGGGCATCACTGGCAAAGTCAGCATTTGTTTCCTGCCTCTAATTACCCTTGAACTGAGTGGCCTCCAAGACTATTTCAGAGGACATTTTAAAAATCTGGAGTGACCTGTAAGCCAGACCCAGGTATGGATGGGCAGATTCACAGATGGGTTTTTACATTGATTAATGATAATTTCATGGTCACTGAGACAAGCTTGATTTTCCAGATTGATTAATTCATTTCAAATTCTGGTGAGATTTGAACCCATGTCCTTATAGCATTAGGCCCAGCCTCTCTATTAGTAGTGACACTACAACTACAGCACTGCCTCCTCTGTGTGCACGTTTTAAAATTTTAAATCAATCTGTTTAGACATGTTGTTACACACCTCAAATGCAGGTGGGATTTAAACTGGGATACTATCAGTTCACCATAAAGCCCTGTTTTATGCTGGCCCTTCAATAGTCATGAGGATGACAGAAAATTATCTTAGGGTTTAAGCTTTTGTGTCAGAACCTTGGTCCAATATGAAAGTGCCATGGAGTCAGCAATTAAACATAACCTTGTGCCTACAGTATGGAAGTGGTGCATTCAGACAGAGGATTAATGCTTCAAAGTGCAATAGAATACCTGCTCAGTGTTCTGGTTTGATTCAGATATAATCTGACATTGACAAAGGCCAGTCTAATTCCCTCAGAACAATCTGCCATTTTTCTAAGTACTGCCCTTGCCCTAAATCTTTAGATCATACTTTTAACAAATTGTTCACCTGTTTCAAATTAGTAACAAGAAAACTATAACTGCATGTGGCTAAATGGATTCAATCAGAGGACCATACCAAGAGCCAGTCTCTTCCATCTGTTCACTTAAGCCTTTAAGTGCAAAGCCAAATCAAATTGATGAGATGGTTATTTTAATTTCCTCCCCCTCCCCACATACTCCAGAGATTAATACTCTAATTATGTGATATCATAGGATCTGGAAAGCTAAATTGATCTCGTTTGAGTTTCACTTGAGAAGTGGGATTGACCTTGGCTTCAGCCAACTTGTTGCCATGTTGAACACTGCAAGAGACACTGCCAGGTCATGGAGAATGCTGTGTACTGAAGTGGCTGAATTGAATCTTTGAAGCAATTGGCTCAACCAAGTGAGGAATGTCATTGCAGGTGAATAGACAATGTCACATTTCATGTGTCCGGTGTCAGCAGCTGACAGTCCCCAGTCAGGTTAACCTGTTATTTATACAACACGTTGAACAAAGTAAAACTTTGAAAGGTACAGCAGAGGATTGTTATTACATAAAACTTGACATCGTGATATTGGAGCGTGTGACCACTGGCCTAGTCTAATAGATAGGTTTTTAAGCAGCATCTTAAAGGAGGAAAGAGAGGAAGTAAGATTTTGCGAATGAATTCCTGCACTTAAGGCGTCTCTAGCTAATGACACAGCTGTCAATGGTAAAGCAAACACAGTGTGGGTTTGCATGATGACGAAATTGACAGAGTGCAGAGACCTTGGAGGGTTGTAGGATTGAAGGTGAAATGGATGAGGCCATGAAGGGATTTAAAACAAGAATGAGAATTTTAAAATTTGAGGCATTGCTTAATCAGTAGCTAACGTAAGTCTGAATTAGGTACAGAGTTAAGGATCTATCTGCAGTCCACGGGAAACATTTACAAGGCAAGTGCTTTGCAGATTAGGGTACAGACTAAAGTTCCTTCTACGTTCTCCCACCAAACACTCCCAGAACAGATACAGCATGAGGTTAGATCTGGAGTAAAGCTGCCTCTACATTGTCCCCCATCAAACACTCATACTGAAGGTGAGGGTTACAGGGTGTTCAACAGCAGCAAACCAAGGAAGGATCTTGTTGCCCTAAACTGAGTACTTTTTGAAGGTTCCTATTTTCTGTCCCCCCTCAACTGAAACTGCATCCTCCACACTTGCAGGCAGTACATTCCTTACCCTAACAACCCTGGATGTAGAATTGACAGGCTATCTGTGCTGTTTAATGTTTGTGAAAATGTTTGTTCCTGCATCGTCCTTGCTTCTTCTGCTCATCACTAAATCTCTGCCTTCTGTTCCTTTCCCAAGTGAGAACAACTGCCCTCTATCTACTTTATTCAGCCCACTTGTGATCTTGAAAATCTGTCAGATCTGTCCGTGGTGAACAGCCCCAACCTCTTCAGTCTATCCTTATAAGTGAAGTTCTTCAATTCTGGAACCACTTCTGTACTCTCTCCAATGCACTCATCTCTTTCCTATAGTATTGCGCCCACAAATGTACACAGTACTTCAGCCAAAGTCTGATACATATGTCACACAAGCTCAACATTACCTCCTTGCACTTGTACTGCCTGCCCCTATTAATAAAGCTGGGGATACTGTATGCTTTACTTACTGCTCTCTCTATCTGTCCTGCCACTTTCAATGATCTGTGTGTCTGTGTCTATATGCACCCACGTTCCTCACTCCAGCGCCCCTTTTCAAATTGTACCCTGTATTTTATATTATCTTTCAATCTTCTTCCTACCAAAGTGCATCATCTGTCACTCTCACTTCTCTATATGGAACCTTGTTCGCCACCTAACTGCCCACTCCACCAACTTGACTCTGTCCTTTTGTAGAGATAGTAGGAACTGCCAATGCTGGAGAATCTGAGATAACACAGTGTGGAGCAGGAAGGCTGCCGTTTTCCGAAGAAGGGTCTCGACGCGAAATGACAGCTTTCCTGCTCCTCTGATGCTGCTTGACCCGCTGTGTTCATCCAGCTTCACACCATGTTATCTGTGTCCTTTTGAAGACCTGTATTGTCATCACGGTTTACAATGCCTCCAAATTTTGTGTCATCTGCAAACTTTAAAATTGTTGCCTATACATCAAAGAGCCGAAGAGTTAAGCACTGAGGATGAACATGAGGTTACTGCCTTGGCAATCCCTGCCTTGGGCACAAACAAGCTCTGTCAGCAGATGAAGTGAGCAGAGTCACTTTGCCGAATGGTGCACGTCTGCACTCACTTTGCTTGTGTGGGTTGGTTGGATATATATTTTGAGAAGATTTCTCTGTGTCTGTGTAGTCTCAAATTGGGAGTGTTAATATAATGAAATTTTGGATAATTTCCTGCCTTTTCAAATACTGGATGTAGAATTGACAGGCTATCTGTGCTGTTTAATGTTTCAGTGATAAATGAGCTGGATGGTCTGGCTAAAGGCCAGGACACAGACTACCACGCTGGAAACCATGCCAAATTGGTGCAGGAGAGAGCCAAGAAAGCCATCGACTTCCTGGAGCAAAAGTTTGAATCCCGTGACTCATGTCTGCGGGCTCTCACCAGCAGAGGTAACGAACTGGAGTCAATTGCGTTCCGCAGTGAGGATACAACTGGGCAGCAGGTAATTACAGGAATGGAAATGTGACATAGCTCTTTCTCTCATCGTGACTTCTTTCACAGTCCTTCCTACTATCTCATTCTGCTCTGTGGGTTCAAGCCCTACCCCAGGACTTGAACTAATAAGATCAACTGGCTTTGAAGGAACTGAGGTACTGTTCCTTCAAATGAGATGTCAATCTGTCTGCCTTTTCTGGTGGTTCAGATGGAGGTTAAAGATCCTATCATATTACTCAAAGTAAAGTGAGGAGTTTTCCTGGTCTCCTGACTAATTAAATACTCCAGTGCGGGTGCAGTTTAATGTGGCTACATGTAAAGCTACACACCTCAGTCTGAAAAATCGGAAGGAAAGGTATTATTCAAATGGTGATATTTTGGGAAGTGTGGAAGTACAAAGGGATCCGTGTGCTTCCTTGCGCAACAATCAATGAAAATTGACAGGCAGATGCAGCAAGGGGTTAGGAAGACAGATGATATATTGGCCTACATTGCAAGACAATTTGAGTTCAGAAGTAGGGATATCTTCCTGCAGTTATACAAGGCCTTGATGAGATCAGACTTAGGGTATTGCATGCAGTTGTGGTCTCCCTACTGAAGAAAGATATACTGGACATGGAGGGAGAGCTGCAGAGGTTCACTGATACCTGATCCCTGATACCAGCGACAACAGGTCAGTCATATGAGGAGAGCTTGGCCCAACTCGGCCTGCATTCACTAACTTTGGAAGGATGAGAAGGGATCTGATTGAAACATGTAAAATTCTAACAAGTTGGGACAGACTGGATGCGGGGCAATGTTCTCCTCTGACTGGGCAATCTAAAACCAGGGGATGCAATCATAGGATACCAGGTACGTCATTTCGGACTGAGATGAGGAAACAACTGTTCGCTCAAAAGGTAATGAACCTGTGGAATTCTCTACCACTACATCACTGAAAATTGTCAAGAAATGATAGATGATGCCTTTAAAAAAGGTAGGAGCAATGCAGAGGAAGCAGGAAAATGGCATTGAAATAGAGGATCAGCCATAATCCTATTCAGTGGGGGAGCTCAAAGGGACAAGTGGCCAGTTCCTAATTTCTGCGGTCTCACCCAACAACACTGAAGCAGTTAAACAGGCCATTCATCTTGTGTCGCTGTGCAGAAAACTACTACCTCATTTGCCTAATATAATCCTCAATTAGCTATCCCAAAAGCAGGCATTCAAATCCCACCTAAGCAAGGGTAAAACTGAATTCAATTGATAAGATCATTTTTGAGCAGGCAGATGGATTATTATTGAATTGTGAATAAATTGAAACAGGAGTAGGCCATTCAGCCCCTTGAGTCTGTTCTACCTTTCAGTGAGATCATGGCTAATCCATTATACCTTTGCTTAACAAAAATGTATCTATCTCTGATTCAAAATTAACAACTGATCCAACATTCACTGCCATTTGTGGAAGAGAGTTCCAAACCTGTACCACTCCTAATGTGGAGCTGCTTCCTAAAATCTCTCCTGAACGGTCTGGCCCTAATTCTCAGACAACACCCCTAGCTCTAGAATCCCCAGAGAGGGGGTGTAGGGAAGCTTCTAGAAAGAATAATTTGGGACAGAAATGAGTTACTTGTGTTAATTAAGTCAGTGTAGGTTTATGAAGGGAAAATGACACTAAAATGACTAGCTGGAGGTTTTAAAGAGGTGACAACAGGGTTGGTGAGGTTAATGCACTTGATGTGATGTATATTGACTTCCAAAAGACATTTCATAAAGTGTCACGCAGCGGACCTCTGAGCAAAGTTATAGTTTGTGGAGTAACAGTGACAATAACAACATGGATATGAAATTGGATCAGTGATGAGAAATGCAGTAGTAGTTGGTGGAGGGTTTGTCTTGGAGTTCGCAAAGGTCGGTATTCAGAACCTTGCTTTCCCAGTTCTGTACTGGACCATGATGTACTCTGGACAATTTCAGAATTTGTGAATGATCTGAAATGTGGAATCACTGCGAGCTTGGAGGATTCAGTATAATTTAGAAGGGGACACAGGATTTGGTTCAACGCTGAAAAGTGAGAAGTGATTCTTTTTATTGGGAGGAATGTGGAGAGATGGAACAAAATAAAGTGTTTAGCTCTAAGGGGGTGCAGGAGCAGAGGAATCAAGGGGGATATTTAGAATAGTGATTGAAGTTGGCAGGATAGATTAAGAGCATCCAGAATCCTAGGTTTTATTATTAAGCACATAGAGTACATATGTAAGGAGATTATGTTAAAACTTGTACAAAATGCAGGTTTGGCCCCAACTGGAATATTGAATCCTGTCCTGGACACCAGATGTCAGTCAGAATGTGAAGTTGTTGTAAAAGTTCGAGGCATGATTCATGTTAATGTTTCAAGGGATAAAAAACTTCAGTTCCATTGTTAGATTGGAAAACTGGGACTATGGCTAGGATGGATACCTTGCTGATGTTTCCTGTTATGGGGAAGGATAAGACTAATGTACATAGACTAAACGGCTCTTCCTTTTAAGATAGCAGTCAGAGGAATATTTTCTCTGTGGGTAATTAAAGTGTGGAATTCTCTTCCACAAAGGGCAATGGAAGTTGGGTCTTTGAACCTACTCAGGGCTGAGCTAGTTTTTTGTAGACATTGGGATCAAAGGTTATGATGGGGAACTGACAGATAAGTGGGCAACAGCCAGATCAGCCACCATAATATTAAATGGTGGAGTCGGCTCAAAGTCTCCAAGGCTCACAGCTGTTCCTAAGTGCCATGTTTGTTTTGATGCAGAGAAGTTTGAGAGACTATTTATGAAGTTTCAAAATCATGAGAGCCTATCAAATCTCCTCCCAAAATTCTCTTCAAGTATAGTTGAGAAAGAAACTGTTTCCTTTAGGGGAAGGATTGAAAGCAAGAAAACAAAGATTAAAGATAATTTGACAAAAGAAATAAAGGCAGCAAAAAGAGAAACATGCCATGTCATGAATGATTAGGGTCTGGGTTACGCTACCTGTGAATGTGGTGGAGACAGGTTCAGCCAAGGCATTTAAGAGGAATTGGATTGAAAGAAAGAATGTTCACGATTGTGGGAAAAATTGGGAGAGGCGACAAAGTGAAATACTATTTGAAGAACCGGAAAGAGAGACACTGGGCCGAATAGCCACCTGCTATGTTGTAACCATTCTGTGGTCAAAAGGATCAAACTGGTTCACAAATATAGCAAGATAAGGGAACCCCTGTTATCTCTCGGTAGTCTGACCTCTGCCTGAATCCAGTTGAGTCTTTATGGCTTCTGAGGTCATGTCACTCTGTTTGGAATCAGGCGATGAACAGTAATTATCCCAGCAGAACTCATCTTTCAGTAACAACCTTTACCGCCTTCCAGACTCAGCATTGAGTTAAAAAATCGCAAACGGTAAATTCTCTCAACCTGTTTTGTTTCCCATTCTTAGCATATTTTGGGTTTTCTCTTATTTTCACTTTCAGACAACAGCATGCCTGGTTTAGGTACATCTGTTTTCTCTGTTGCCTCACTATCATTTCCTCTGGCCCTGTAAGACTTTTTGTCATTCGTTTTCTCCTGTCTACCACCCATCACAGACCTTGCTTTTGGTAATGTCCCACTCAGCCCTTGCACAAACCCATCTCATCTCTAACTCCAGCATCGGCAATTCTTACTATCTGTAACTTTTACAGTTCTGAGGAAAGGTTTTTGAGCTGAAACTGCTTCGCTTGTACAATGCTGCTTGACCTGTATGGTATTTCTGCCATTTCCTATTTTTGCTTCAGATTTCTAGTCTCTGTAGTATTACGCTTTTCAGGTTAGCTCCCTTTGTGATGCCGGAAAATTGAGACAATCTGGTCACCGTGACCATCCTATACCACCCAGTTACCTTTGAACTTAAAGCTAAGCGGATACAACAGTTCACCATCGCATCCTTTCCATACTTTTTCAGGAACAAGTTAAGCTGTCATGCTTCAGGTCAAGAATCTGGCTTTAAATATTGGAAATTTTGGGTTACCAGAAAAGTGGCAAAGGTGATGAAGTGCCTCAGTAATTCCTTAAAACTGAACCATTTACTCTTGTAGACAACTGGCTCCATCCTCAGGTTTTTGCTATCTGTTCTGATGCCCTTAGAGCCTGTATGATCAAGTCTGGAGCAGTCTCATCCAGAAATGTTACCCTCCAGACATCAGATTTTTTTTTAGTGTATTTTGGTAAACTTTATGAATTTTTGTTTGTCAGAATTTGAGAGGAGTTTGATAGATTACTAATCCCTGTTAGGCAGCCATGTCCCAGCTTGTATCAAGTATGAGCAGGTTCTTAAGGAGTCACATCACAGTCATACAGTACAGAAACAGACCCTTCGGTCCAACCAGCCCATGCTGGCTGTGTTCCCAAATTAAACTAGCCCCACCTACCTGTGCTTGGAGCTTTTCCCTCCAAACATTTTGTTTTCAAGAACTTATCCAAACATCTTTTAAACCTTGTAGCTGTTCCTTGCAACTCTGCAACTTCCATGCCCAATCCGCCTAACCTGCACATCTTTGACTGTGGGATGAAACCAGAGCACGCAGAGGAAAACCACGTAGACACAGGAAGAACACAGACTCCACACAGACAGTGGCCTGAGTTGGAATCGTGCACGGATCCCTGGCGCAGTGAGACAGCAGCGCTAACCACTGAGCCACCAAGCCTCCCATGCTTTCTGTATTCTCATCCAAGTCATTTATATAAACGACGAACAAAAGTGGACCCAGAGTCGATCCCTGTGGCACACCGGTGGTCACAAGTGTCCAGTCTGAAAAGCAACCCTCCATCACCACCTTCTGTCTCCTACTGCCAATTTTGTATCCAATTGACAAGCTCACCCTGAATGCCGTGTGATCTAACTTTAGTAGTTAACAAACCTTGTCAAAGGCTTTACTAGAGTGCAAGTAAACAATGTCTACTATCCTGCCCTCATCAGTCTTTTTGGTTACTTCATTAAAAAACTCAGTCAAGTTTGTAAGACACGATTTTCCTCACACAAAACCATGCTGACTATCCCTAATCAATCCTGCCTCTCCAAATGCATGAGAATCCTATCTTTCAGAATCACCTCCAAGCCCCTATCCACCACCAATGTCAGTTTCACAGGTGTATAGTTTCCGGGCTTCTCCTTGCTCATACAATGGCATATCATTAACCACCCTCCAGTACTTCACCCATGTTTATAGATGATGTAAATATTTGTGCCAACGTTCCCACAGTTTCCTCCCTAACTTCCCATAATGCAGCTCGGTGGCACACTGATCAGCACCCCTGCTTCGCAGCGCCAGGTTCCTGGGTTTGATTCTACCCTCAGGCGACAGTCTGTGTGGAGTTTGCACGTTCTCCCTGGGTCTGCATTGATTTCCTCTGGGTGCTCCAGTTTCATCCCACAGTCCAGAGATATGCAGGTTAGGTGGGTTGGCCATGCTAAATTGCCCGTAGTGTTCAGGGAGGTGTAGATTAGGTGAGTTATAGGGAGATAGGTCTGGGTGGGATGCTCTGAGGTTTGGTGTGGATTTGTTAGGCCGAAGGGCCAGTTTCCACACTGTAGGGATTCTATGAAATAATATCCTGGGACACACTTGATCAGGTGCTGGAGATTTATCTATCTTCATGTTTTCTAAGACTTGCAGCAGCTTTGAAAAACAGTCATGCCAACTTCATTCTTTGAGGGAAAGCCATTTTAGACACTTTGTTACCAACATCCAACCTCAGCTGCTGCCTCCTTTTAAACAATGCACACATTCACAGGAAGGTAAAGGGGGCAAGATACTTGGTCTGATGAAGGGATCTTACCAAGAGGCACAGTCTAAAAGTTAGAATCAGACCATCAGAATGAAACCCGCAGATACTCCTTCACATGAAAGTTTGTGAAAATCTGGAACATTCTTCTTCAACAGGTTCTGTGTACCAGGCTTGAATGGAAATGTAGAAGAGGGAAATTCAGCAAACGAAGCAAGGTGCTACTCAATCTTTTTGAACTCATTCAGCCCAAATTAGAAACTTCTCTTCCTTCTCCTCCCCGTGAACAGGAGAGCCAGTCGCCCATCTGACAGCAAGCTCAGTGAAGCAAGTCTTTCTCATCCCTTCACACGGAAACCTCTGAACGGTGATTAGGAGCAGGAATGGTGAATGACGGTGAATTTTCCACTCCCTGAATTAGTGCTGCTGAATCCAGCTGAGGCAAGTTAATGGAAGAGTGGGATCTTCCTAGTCCCAAAATATGGAAGCTAGTTTAAGACTGAGATGGGAAGGAGTTTCTTTTGTTAGAGTTGTGAGTGTCTTTGGAACTCATTGCCACAGAGAGCTGTGGGGGCCGAGTCCTTGTGTATATTTAAGAGTGAAATAGATTCTTGATCTGTCAGACAATCAAAGCTGGCAAGAAAGTGGATGTAAAGAATGTCGGATCAGCCATGATCCTGTTGAATGGATTAGCAGGCTCGAGGGGCCGAACAGACTACATTTCTTAGGGTCTTGTGGTCAAATACTGCAGTGCCACTCCAGGCAGCAACTTTGGAAATTGAGCACTGAAGCTCGTTCCCAGGAGCTGCAGCAGAAATTTTAAGAATAACAATTCTTACTTCAGCTTTTTGGATTCAAGATTGACTACATTTTATTTTTTGGTAGAAAGAAATAACTTGTTTTAAACTGATAGATTAGTTTTAAATTTGCTGCCGGCTCGCTTGTGTTTACATGTATCAAATGTAATCTTTATGACCGAATTGTAAATGCTGCAAAGCAACTGTCATTGCAAACAGCAGGCAGACTCTAGCTTGCCCCTGTGCGAAGTTTACCAAAGTTAATCCTTGTAGAGATTTTGACTATTCCTGCTTTTCCTCAGAACTCCCAGAAAGTGCCCACAATCTTGAACTCCACTGCTCCTCGAAGCAGCTACGCCAAATCAAACAAACTGGCAACTACCTTGGACCTTATTACATTCCTAAACTGGTCAATGCACCTCACAGATAATCGTTAATTACTCTCTCAAATACTATAGCATCTCACTATGCAAAGTGAATATAATGTATCTGTGTTTGAAGGCCGTACAAAGTTGGGTGGAAATGTATGAAAGGAACACACCAATCAACAAGAAATTAAGTGAAATAAAAACAGAAATTGCTGGAGAAACTCAGCAAGCCGATAGCATCTGTGGAAAGAAAGCAAAATTAACATTTGGGTCCAGTGATCCAGAACTGAACTTTTTTAGTTCTGAAGAAGGGTCATTGGACCCCAAAAGTTAACTCTGATTTCACTCCACGGATGCTGCCAGACCCGCTGAGATTTTCCTGCAATTTCTGTTTTTTTTTCTGATTCCAGTATCCACAGTTCTTTGGTTTTTGTTAAGAGATTGAGTGATCTGGCAACAACATGGCTGATGGAACCTAATGGCTAAGTTATTCATTTTGGAAGAAAGCATAGGAAATTAAAATATGTTTTAAATAGTGCACGACTGGCTAAAGATGATATTCACAGGGACATGACTGTCAATGTGTACACATCACAGGAAGTCAATATGCAAGCAATGAGGAAGGCAATTTTCTTGTTAGTTTTTGTTACACAAGGTTTGGAGTGGATCAGTTTTTTTAAAACAAGTGTTTGACCACCCTTTTTCAGAACTTTGGTAACACTACACCCAAGGAGGAGTACTTCAAGTTTTCTTTATCTAAAGAAGGAGATAACTTGCCCAGACGGAATGTCAAATAAACTTCTTGATTATAATCAGGGAAACTTAGAATGAGAAATAATCCAAAAAAAAGCAAAATACAGTTGCTGTCAGTCTGAAATAAAGTCAGAAAATGCTGGAAAGTCACAGCAGGTCCTCAGTGTCTATGGAGGGAGAAATGAGTTACTGTTTCAGGTCACAAGATTGGGTTAAGGCTCTTGTGCAGCGGTAGTGTCCCTACCTCTGAGCCAGGATGCCTGGGTTCAAATTCTGCCTGCACCAGAGGTGTTTAATAACATTTCTGAATGAAAAGCTACCTAAAAGGCAAAGTTGCCATGCTGAAACGAGGTCAAAAATCACATGATAGTAGGTTATATTGCAACAGGTTTATTTGGCTTTCTGAGCATTGCTCATTCCTCAGGTGTAGTAAGAGAGCAGATACCAAGGCACAGAATTTATGCGTAAAAGATCAGAGGATCATACAACTGATGCGAATGTATTGAATAAACCTAAAATGGCTGGCTGACTCCCTCCTGTTAAATCTTTACTCAGTTAGAAAGGTGATGCAAGTTTCCATTGATTAAAATGCAAATCCCAGAATTTCTTTCCAATCATTACCATGAGATAACTATAAATTGTATCAGTGTATACAAGAGGTGACATTTCCGTTCAGATTATGCATTTGAGGTGTGAGGCCTTGTTTTGAACCTGACTGTTTTAACCTAGAGTCAGACTGGTTTTATTCCAAAGCTAAAATGTTCAGGTAAACCTGTTCAACCATAACCTGATGCCATGTGATTTTTGACCTTGTCCAATGGAATCAGCAAATGGTATTAACTCAGTTTAAAATATCACATGGAGGTTGTGGTTCCAGGAGCGCAGCACACTCTCAGAATTGAACTGTACTCTGTGTGTGCTCTATTGCCAAAACCTGAAATGAAGATGCAGTTTCAGTGGTCAATTGTATAGGGGTTACTGTTTCCAGGTGGACAAAGGGACAAGTTAAATGCAATTTGCTACCATCGAATACTGGCTGTAATTATCATGATTTTTTTCCATTATATGTGGCATATCTTTGATATTACTCACCTTCGAAAGTATAGAATTGCTGAGCCAGTTGAAGGGCATCGAGAGGTACGTGCTGTGACATAGTGAATGGGCTCTTCTGTTACAAGGCAGTGTTCTCAGTCTAGCACCCTGAAATGGAGGCTCAGAATATCTGATAGGTTGCCTCTGGCTGTTTTGCTTACTACATCAGCTCAGTAGACTGGCAAGGTTTGTTGACCATTTGTTCCGAATCTATTTCACAGAGAGCTGTGGGGGCAGAGTCTTTGTGTATATTTAAGGCTGACATCGATAGATTGTCGGTCATCTGAGATAGATGTCAGTTGGAGCTTCAAGGGTTCCAGGGAAAATGCAAGAAAGTGTACATGAGGAATGTCGAATCAGCTATGACCTTACTGAATAGTGAATCAAGCTAAAGTGGCTGAACGGCCTCCTCCTTTTCCTGTTTCTTGTTGTCTTAGCCCACATATAAGACATGTCACAAACAGAGCCCAAATGAGGAACCTCTGTACTCCTCGGCATTGTGTAGTCATTGACAACAGCACTAGCATATTCTGGGGCAGGAACCTCTTGGAAAATTTCTCAGTTTACCAGCTGCACCCCCAAAAACACTTCCAATTTTTGTACTGGATCCTTTAAACTAGCTACAGGTCGAACACCTTCAGGAAGGACTGAAATTGAATCGGGATGATGTCCTGAAATAGTTGCAGGCCGACACTGACTTGATCTACAATATGTGAGCTTTGTTAAAGTGAAATGCAGGATTCAGTGCTGGGATTCTTGCTGTTTGTTATTTACATTAATGACTTGGATGCGAATGTAGAAGGTTTACTTAGTAATTTGATAGATGGCATAAGAATTGATGGTGTTGTTGATAATGAGGATGGTCTTGTGCTACAGTCTGATATTGATCAGTTGGTAAATTGGGCAGAGCAGTGGCAGATGGAGTTTAATCCTGTTATATATGAGATGATGATTTTGGAATGTCTAATAAGGCAAGGAGTCCTGTGGAACAAAGGGACCTTGGTATACAAGCCCATAGATCCTTGAAGATGTCAGGAAAGGTAGCCAGGGCGGTGACAAAGGTATACAGGATGTTTTCTTTCATTAGTCAGGACGTAGAATGTCAGAGTAAGGAAGTTTCACTTTAATTTTGTAAAACATTGATTCGGCCACAGGTGAAATATCGTGTGCAGTTCTGATCGTCTCACTATCAGAAGAATGTGATTGCCCTGTAGATGGTGCAGAGGAGGTTCAGCAGGATGTTGCCTAAATGGAAAGTCTCAGTTATGAGGAGAGACTGGATAGACTGGGTTTATTTTCTGTGGAGCAGAGGAGGCTGAGTGGGGAATTGGATTGACGAGACAAAATTTATGATAGTTATAAACAGGGGAGATTGAGAGAATCTCTTCCCTGTGGCAGACGTGTCTAAGCCCAGCAGGCAGAAGTTTAAGATAAGGAGTACGTGGTTTAGAGGAGATCTGAGAAGGATTTTTCTTTACTCAGAGGCTGATAGGTATATGAAAGGTGCGGCATGAGAAGGTGACGGAGGCAGCTATTCACAACTACTTAAGAAGAATTCCAGGGCATGGCATGGTGGGCTGTGGACCCAGTGCAGGTAAATGGGATTAGTGCAGTTTGGCGTTTGTTGGTCAACATGGATATAATGGACTGAAGGGCCTGTTTCCATTCGGAATGACTATGTTTTGTTTGGACCATTAGCTGATGAAGCATTTCCCTAGTCTTTACCTACTCCTGTGTTTTGTGAGGTTACACACATTGGCCTGATGCTGTGGGCTGGAAGGTACAGAGGTGCAAAAAGAAACACTAAAATGTGCTATGGCGTTCACCAGTTCCAGTCGTCATTCCCATTTTCTTCAGCTTCAAGCAGCGCCCTGCCTACTAACTTGTACACACTCAAGGCATTATCCATTTTCAGTGCACAGAACAAACCGATAGATAAATCCATAAATAACTACAAGTGGGGAGAAGCCATCTCCTTTGGCAGGTGAATGGTAAACAGTGATAGATTTAAAGTAATTTCCAAATGTGCTAAAGGGGAAATGTGAAATTGCTTCAGAGAGAAGGTGGTTATGATCCGGAAGTCACTACCTGAAAGAGTGGAAGTATCGGATTCCACAGGAAGTCACAAACAACAGTTGGACACGCACTTGAAAATGAATTTGCAAGCTCATGGGTAAAAAAAACTGGCAATGGGACTAGCAGCATCTGTGCGGAGAGGAACAGTGTTCAGTAGGAGAATCAAACCAGGCTCAAAATGTTCTTGGTGATAATGGGGACTGCAGATGCTGGAGAATCCAAGATAATAAAATGTGAGGCTGGATGAACACAGCAGGCCCAGCAGCATCTCAGGAGCACAAAAGCTGACGTTTCGGGCCTAGACCCTCCATCAGAGACCCTTCATTCAGACCTCTCTAATGAAGGGTCTAGGCCCGAAATGTCAGCTTTTGTGCTCCTGAGATGCTGCTGGGCCTGCTGTGTTCATCCAGCCTCACATTTTATTATCAAAATGTTAACTCTGTTTTAACATTTTGAGCCTGGTTTGATTCTCCTACAGAACTCTGTTTCTCTCTGCACAGCTGCTGCTAGAAAAGTTTCTGCAGCACATTCTGTGTTTGTTTCAGATTTCCAGCATCTGCAGTATTTAACACTTATGTGGCTATGGAACTAAATTGGTCAGTAGTTGCTGTAAAGTTCCTTAGCGAATGCAATGCAGAATCATCCTTTCACATCAAAAATCTGTGTTTACATCCAAGCCAAAATAATCTGTCTTTTTTATGAAGGAAGATCTTGAGCACTAGAATTGTTGTTCTCAGTGAATTAAAGTTCAGAATGTTTCTGCTGTGGTGATTCATGATCATTATTTAAAAGTTGGAATCTGGATGTCATTTGCCACATAAGCTAATGAGAATAATGATCTGAGCATTGTCCAATGAACAGAGATGTTTTTGAGCTATGCCCAGTTTCTATGGCAGCTTTACAGGTCTAGTGAGAGCAACACAACAGCTGATCAGGTAGCCGTCCTTGCTGTGGAGCTTGGCCAATATGAAAAAGTTTAAGAAATTCCTGCAAGTCTCAGGGGCAAAGAAAAAAGGCACAGCTGCCAAAGAAAGGTTTGCAGACCACCCACTGCCAGCTGCAGGCAAGAGTGTGACTCATCACAAGCTTTTTTCACAGGAACTAGTGCAGGAAAACGACTGAGAAATATAAAATCTACGGCAATAAAATTGTTTCTCCTCTGTCACCGGTTACAGCTTTCTGCTTTAAACCTGGTCCCTCAGTCAGGTGTAATTAAATATTGCTTAGTTAATAATGGTTATTAAGTCACTTGCATCAGTACATACTTCCTCCTGCTCAGTTTCAAATTGTTCATGTATTGAGGCTGTGTGGGCTATCGGGATCGCTCTCGCTGCTAATAACTGTTGGGAGTCTATGTATTTTGAAGACTTGTAGTTACACTGTAATTCCCACTAAAACATCAATCTCCTTTTTTGAGGTAAGATTTCTCTCCACTGTATCCTCTTCCTTAATTGATTTTGTTCATCACTCGGCAAGGCATGGCTCTGATGTTTCCTTTCATATGGACAGTAGTTGCACTGTGCTCTATACTCACGAAGTAGCAACTGCACAATTCATCGGTTGTGGGTTGATCAGCTCTAAAGTATACAGTTGTTCCCTCAGCGCAGTGTACCAAAGTATGTCCAGAAGCTGCTTTACTTCACCTCTAGTGGCATTCTCTCACACACGCAGTCTCATAACAATGCCCTATGATAACACCAGTGCCCATTACAACACCGATACCTACATCCTGTCTTGGCATCTGTGCTCATGTCCATGTCCTGTACCATCAGCTATAAGCAGCGAGCAGAATTCCTTCTCTAGTTTCCACCTGTTCGTCTTTTTGTAGGGAAGGGAAACTGATTATTCCAGGTTCTTCCTTCTTGGTCTGTACCTGCTGATATCTGCTATAAGTTTTGATTGGGCAGGAACAGTCAGATAACCTGCTGACATACAAAGTAAGAGCAGAAGTTGACCATTACCTGTAGATAACCCTTGACTCTTCTTGAATCTACCCATCTCTGTCTTAAAAATGTTCAGTATCACGTCTCCATTGCCTTCTGAAGGACTGTGGTCAAAATCTCTCAACCCTCTGAGAAGCAAGTCCAGCCTGTCCAACATTACATCATACAACCCACTCACGGTCACACACTGTCCCATAGTCAACTGGCTTAGCTGTGTTTTAAGGAAGTTTGTGGAATGACAAGGTTTATTTACTGCTAATGCCCATGATGTAGAGACTGATTTCAGAAACTGAGCTGAAATATCCATGATGGAGTCAGCTTGTGAAAATCCAGTCTGAAACTCTGATTTAACAGCCGCTAGACCTCAGGAGCAATATTCTAGACAAAAGCTATTCCCTCTGATAGGATGCACCTGGATTCCACTGGGGACAACTAGCATCACCCTGTACTGTACACTTTAATTTCTTATTTGCATTGTTCATCAGCACTGGCCTCTCTAAATTTGGTTGCTTATGGTCTATCTGGCCCTTGCCCTAGTGCCCTCTCATCTTTCTATATTGGCACGTGGGTCTCGGTGTTTGAAATTTAGAATGATCATTCCTGGCTTTAACTTGTTTCATGCGCGACTGCTTCCTGTTTCTGATGCCATACAGCCCCTTCCCATCCATTCTCCACCCCACTTGAAGAGGTTTGACCTCTGGTTCTTGCCTTCTGTGCACTTCAAACACCCCCACTCTGCCCTATGTCTCATTGTCTGGATTTTTTTCTTAAACCCTCTCACCTGGCATCACGGAGCCCTAGGAAGACTGGAATCAGTGGGTGGAGCTGGATGAACACAGCAGGCCGAGCAGCATCTTAGGAGCACAAAAGCAGATGTCTCGGGCCTAGACCCTTCATCAGAAAAAGGGCCTATTTCAGATGAGAGTCTAGACCCGAAACGTCAGCTTTCCTGCTCCTAAGGTGCTGCTCGGTCTGCTGTGTTCATCCAGCCCCACGCTTTGTTGTCTCAGATTCTCCAGCATCTGCAGTTCCCACTATCTCTGGAATCAATGGGTATCAGGGGGCAAAAGCTCCAGTGGTTGGAGTCATATCTGACACACAAAAAGATGGTCATGGTTGTGGGAGGTCAATCATCTCAGCTCCAGGACATCTCTGCAGGAGTTCCTCAGGGTACTATCCTTGGCCCAACCATCAGCTGCTTCATAAATGACCTTCCCTCCATCAGAAGGTCAGAAGTGGGGATGCTCACCGATGATGGTACAATGTTCACCATTCGCAACTCCCCTGATACTGAAGCAGTCCATGTTCAAATGTAACAAGTTCTGGACAGTATCTAGGCTTGGGCTGACAAGTGGCAAGTATCACTCTGACCGCACAAATGCCAGGCTATGACCACCACCAGTAAGAGACAATCTAACCACCGCCCCTTGTCATTTTCAACATCACTGAATCCTGCAGTATCAACATCCCGGAGGTTATCATTCACCAGAAACTCAACCAGTCGCACCACATTAACACAGCGGTTACAAGAGCAGGTCAGAAGTTAGGAATCCTGCAGCGAGTTACTCCCCTCCTGACTCCCCAAAGCCTGTCCACCATCTACAAGTCACAAGTCAGGAGTGTGATGGAATACTCCCCACTCGCCTGGATGGAGGCAGCCCCAACAGCATTTAAGAAGCTTGACACCATCCAGGACAAAGCAGCCCTAATTATTTGGCACCACATCCACAAACATCCCACTCCCTCCACTACCGACGTTCAGTAGCAGCAGTGTGTACTATCTACAAGATGCACTGCAGTAATTCACCAAAGACCCTCAGACAGCACCTTCCAAACCCATGACCACTTCCATCGAGCAGGACAAGGGCAGCAGATACATGGGGAACACCACCCCCTGCAGGTTCCCCTCCAAGTCACTCACCATCCTGACCTGGAAATATATCACCATTCCTTCACTGTTGCTGAGTCAAAATGCTGGAATTCCCTCCCTAAGGGCAGTGTGGGTCAACCCACGGCAGGTGAACTGCAGCAGTTCAAGAAAGCAGCTCACCACCACCTTCGCAAGGGGCAACTGGGGACTGACAGCAAGCAATGCTCAAATCCCACAAATAAATTTTACAAAAAGCCCCTATCACCTTTTCACGGTACTCATTCTAGCCCAGCTTTTGAACTAGGTTTTTGTGGTGACTGGCTCTTCCACAGTCATTATTCCTTTGGCTTGATGCCTTTTTTCCTCTACACTTCTATGATATATCAAAAGCCATTTTATATTGAAGATAATAAAATGTGAGGCTGGATGAGCACAGCAGGCCCAGCAGCATCTCAGGAGCACAAAAGCTGAAGTTTCGGGCCTAGACCCTTCATCAGAGAGGGGGATGGGGTGAGGGTTCTGGAATAAATAGGGAGAGAGGGGGAGGCGGACCGAAGATGGAGAGAAAAGAAGATAGGTGGAGAGGAGAGTGTAGGTGGGGAGGTAGGGAGGGGATAGGTCAGTCCAGGCAAGACGGACAGGTCAAG
Organism: Stegostoma tigrinum; assembly: GCF_030684315.1. NCBI lineage: Eukaryota > Metazoa > Chordata > Chondrichthyes > Orectolobiformes > Stegostomatidae > Stegostoma > Stegostoma tigrinum. The sequence continues at coordinate 48,284,341 of NC_081380.1, forward strand.
GAGGTGGGATGAGGTTAGTAGGTAGATGGAGGTGCGGCTTGGGGTGGGAGGAAGGGATGGGTGAGAAGAAGAACAGGTTAGGGAGGCAGAGACAGGCTGGGCTGGTTTTGGGATGCAGTGGGTGGAGGGGAAGAGCTGGGCTGGTTGTGTGGTGCAGTGGGGGGAGGGGATGAACTGGGCTGGTTTAGGGATGCAGTGGGGGAAGGGGAGATTTTGAAGCTGGTGAAGTCCACATTGATACCATTAGGCTGCAGGGTTCCCAAGCGGAATATGAGTTGCTGTTCCTGCAACCTTCGGGTGGCATCATTGTGGCACTGCAGGAGGCCCATGATGGACATATCATCTAAAGAATGGGAGGGGGAGTGGAAATGGTTTGCGACTGGGAGGTGCAGTTGTTTATTGCGAACCGAGCGGAGGTGTTCTGAAAAGCGGTCCCCAAGCCTCCGCTTGGTTTCCCCAATGTAGAGGAAGCAGTGTAGGGGTACAGTGGATGCAGTATACCACATTGGCAGATGTGCAGATGAACCTCTGCTTAATATGGAAAGTCATCTTGGGGCCTGGGATAGGGGTGAGGGAGGAGGTGTGGGGGCAAGTGTAGCATTTCCTGCGGTTGCAGGGGAAGGAGCCGGGTGTGGTGGGGTTGGAGGGCTGTGTGGAGCCCAGATGTCCAGGTTCTTCAAGGACCGCAACTTACCCCCTACAGTGGTTGAGAACGCCCTTGACCGCGTCTCCCGCATTTCCTGCAACACATCCCTCACACCCCGCCCCCGCCACAACCGCCCAAAGAGGATTCCCCTCGTTCTCACACACCACCCCACCAACCTCCGGATACAACGCATCATCCTCCGACACTTCCGCCATCTACAATCTGATCCCACCACCCAAGACATTTTTCCATCCCCACCCTTGTCTGCTTTCCGGAGAGACCACTCTCTCCGTGACCCCCTTGTTCGCTCCACACTGCCCTCCAACCCCACCACACCCGGCACCTTCCCCTGCAACCGCAGGAAATGCTGCAGTTGCCCCCACACCTCCTCCCTCACCCCTCTCCCAGGCCCCAAGATGACTTTCCATATTAAGCAGATGTTCACCTGCACATCTGCCAATGTGGTATACTGTATCCATTGTACCCGGTGTGGCTCCTCTACATTGGGGAAACCAAACGGAGGCTTGGGGACTGCTTTGCAGAACACCTCTGCTCGGTTCGCAATAAACAACTGCACCTCCCAGTCGCAAACCATTTCCACTCCCCCTCCCATTCTTTAGATGACATGTCCATCATGGGCCTCCAGCAGTGCCACAATGATGCCACCCGAAGGTTGCAGGAACAGCAACTCCTATTCCGCTTGGGAACCCTGCAGCCCAATGGTATCAATGTGGACTTCACCAATTTCAAAATCTCCCCTTCCCCCACCGCATCCCTAAACCAGCCCAGTTCATCCCGTCCCCCCCACTGCACCACACAACCAGCCCAGCTCTTCCCCTCCACCCACTGCATCCCAAAACCAGTCCAACCTGTCTCTGCCTCCCTAACCTGTTCTTCATCTCACCCATCCCTTCCTCCCACCCCAAGCCGCACCTCCATCTCCTACCTACTAACCTCATCCCACCCCCTTGACCTGTCCGTCTTCCCTGGGCTGACCTATCCCCTCCCTACCTCCCCACCTATACTCTCCTCTCCACCTATCTTCCTTTCTCTCCATCTTCTCTCTCCCTATTTATTCGAGAACCCTCACCCCATCCCCCTCTCTGATGAAGGGTCTAGGCCCGAAACGTCAGCTTTGGTGCTCCTGAGATGCTGCTTGGCCTGCTGTGTTCATCCAGCCTCACATTTTATTATCTTGGATTCTCCAGCATCTGCAGTTCCCATTGTCACTTTTACATTGAAGGTCCTTTTATAAATACACCTTCTTTTCATTGAAAGATAAGACTCCTGAGATCCCTATAGCTGTGGCCTGATTCCCGTCAGCACCATAAGGTAGGGGAGAAATTAAGGGTAATAGCTTCCAATGATTCACAGCTGGGTACATTGGGGTGATTGGTCTGAACTGGTGAAAGTTCCTGGTCACATTCATCACAACTCGCTGACCCACATGCAGTCTGCCAGAAGAAAATGTTCTGTTCTTTAGAAGGGAAGGAGAGAATCTCTGATGGACTAAATAGACATGGGAACTGGTTGGAAAGTATGAAAAGGGCATGAGGAGCTTTTATTTTCCTACTTGTGTGTGAAGCTGCTGAATCGTGATCTGTTTTTACTTCTCTCTGACAGGGTAATAATGATGACTTGATTCTCTCGTGCTGCCTTCATTACTGTAAGGATAAGGCTAAGGACTTCATGCCAGTGCACAAAGGTATCTGAGCTTTCCCTTGTTTACAGGGATATGTCCGTTATGTTGACAGAATGATCACTTCTATACGTGAATGCCAGTTTCTCCCTGTATATGCAACAATGATTGTGTTTTATGTCTATATATCACAGAACAGCAGATTAGGAACAAGTGTATAGCTGCTCTTTCTTTCCTATCTCACAAACCTGGATTAAATGTTCGAGGCGGGGAGAGGGAGACTGCAGCAATTTATCTGATATCATCCATAACCCAGCAATATCGCCGTCAGATCTTTCCTGGAAAGTTTTGGGTTCACACCCTATGAAGTACGAAAGTCAAACTTGGGCACATAATCCAGGTTTGATGTTCCCAGTGTAATTCTGAGCAAGCGTTACACTATCAGAGATCCTGTCTTTCAGATTAAACCTTAAACTGAGGCTCTGCTTGCTTTGTCAGTCACATGTAAAAGATCACGCATCACTTTTTGAAACCATGCAGTGACATTCTCCCCATTGTTTTGGGCCAGTGTTGACTCCTTAACCAACACAATCTGGTCATTATCACATTACTATTTGTGCACAAATTGGCTGCTGTGTTTCCTGTTTTACAGCAACATTTCAAAAATACTTCATTGCCAATAAAATAGTTTGGGAAATCCTGAGGTTATAAAAAGCACTATTGAAATTATAGACTTCATACAGTCCCTACAGTGTGGAAACAGGCCATTCGGCCCAGCAAGTGCACAATGCCCCTCCAAAGAGCAACCCACCCAGACCTATTCCCCTACCCCTACATTTCCCATGTCTAACCCACCTAACCTAAACATCCCTGGACACTACGGATAATTTAGCATGGCCAATCCACCCTAACCTTCACATCTTTGGACTGTGCGAGGAAACTGGAGCACCCAGAGGAAACCCATGCAGACACGGGGAGAATGTGCAAACTCCACACAGACAGTCACCCGAGGCTGGAATCGAACCTGGGTCCCTGGTGCTGTGAAGCAGCAGTGCTCACCACTGAGCCACTGTGTCGCCCATCATTTCCACCTTTTCTTTTATCTGTCAAATTTGCTGTGTTGTTGAACAGGGAATACCGGACCATATTCGTCATGCTGCCGGTGAACTAAAATTGCCTGTGTGAGGCCACCCAGATTTCTAACTGGAAATGACAAAGAATTGTGTAGATTAATTCTTGGTGCAGTGATGTACTCTTTTTGCATACTGAGACAGTTTAGAAATGTTGCCTCTGCAGTAAGAGGTATTGCTGCTCAAGCTTACATTTGAAAGGATCCCTGAATCACACTTCACTTTTTGGTTGTTCCCCAACTCTCCCTGTATAGATGCAGCTAAAAGCAGGATATGGCAAAGTGGAAATTGGGTTGTCAGACCTGCTGCACAATTTCTTACTGGTGATAAAAACAAACAATGGATTTTTTTCTTTAATTTTGTCTAATATTTATTGTTTTTCTTGAAGTAACAAGGTGTTTTCTTGCCAGAAACAGCAATATGTTTGTTAGCTGAGAACGTGCTGAGTAATATTTGACCATTGACTAGAAGTCATAGAACAGGGGGCAGCACAATGGCTCAGTGGTTAGCACTGCTGCTTCACTGTTCCAGCCTCAGGTCACTGCATGAAGTTTTCACATTCTCCCTGTGTGTGCATGAGTTTCCTCCCACAGTCCAAAGATGTGTAGGTGAGGTGGATTAATCATGGGAAATGTATGAGTAGAGGGGTGAGTCTGGGTTGGAGGCTGTTTGGAGGGTCCACGTGGACTTGTTGGGCCAATTGGTCTGTTTCCACACCATGGAGATTCTGTGGGAAAAAATATGAACTGACTTTATGTAGGATGTTATGGGATGATTGAGTTTGATTATTGTTAATTGATTTCGAATGTTATTGTCTCAGCTGCTGTGTTGTAATTTGTCAGAGCTGTAAAAACGTGAGCAGAGCTTTCAGAACATCTTGTTGGTAATGAATTAACCTGGAGTCATAGAACATAGAAAAGTACAGCACAGTACGGGCCCTTCAGCCCATGATGTTGTGCCGTGGAATAATCCTAATCCAAAAATAAAATAACCTAACCTACATTCCCCTCAATTCACTGCTGTCCATGTGCATGTCCAGCAGTCGCTTCAATGTCACTAAGACTCCGCTTCCACGACTACCAGTGGCAAACTATTCCATGCGCTCACAACTGTCTGGGTGAAGAACCTCCCTCTGACGTCTCCTCTACACCTTCCACCTAACACCTTAAAACTATGACCCCTCGTGGCAGTCAGTCCTGCCCTGGGGAAACGTCTCTGGCTATCGACTCTATCAATGCTTTCATTACCTTGTACACCTCGATCAGGTCACCTCTCTTCCTCCTTCTCTCCAGAGAGAAAAGTCCGAGCTCAAATGAAGATTTTTACTGAGCTTTGCAGTTAGATCTAACAGAACCGCATGATTATAATAATGTTAACACAACAAGATGAAGATGCCTCCTTCACTTCTAAATATTGTTCTTACTGTTAACTATTGATTTTTCCATCTGTTCATAGTCCCTCTGATCTGTGCACATCTTCAAAGACAGCGTGTAAGCAAACACTGTTGTAGAAAAGTTTCTGAAATTGATGTACAGATAATTCGCGTGATGTCTTGTTGCTTGAACTGTTTATCATTGAGCAGTGCAGGACTCTAATACCAAGTGGAAGTAATATCTACAAAAACCTTACATGATATAGTTAATCAAACAGCCTTGTGTCATTGATAATGGGAACTGCAGATGCTGGAGATTCCAAGATAATAAAATGTGAGGCTGGACGAACACAGCAGGCCAAGCAGCATCTCAGGAGCACAAAAGCTGACGTTTCGGGCCTAGACCCTTCATCAGAGAGGGGGATGGGGGGAGGGAACTGGAATAAATAGGGAGAGAGGGGGAGGCGGACCGAAGATGGAGAGTAAAGAAGATAGGTGGAGAGAGTGTAGGTGGGGAGGTAGGGAGGGGATAGGTCAGTCCAGGGAAGACGGACAGGTCAAGGAGGTGGGATGAGGTAGTAGGTAGCGGGGGGTGCGGCTTGGGGTGGGAGGAAGGGATGGGTGAGAGGAAGAACCGGTTAGGGAGGCAGAGACAGGTTGGACTGGTTTTGGGATGCAGTGGGTGGGGGGGAAGAGCTGGGCTGGTTGTGTGGTGCAGTGGGGGGAGGGGACGAACTGGGCTGGTTGAGGGCTGCAGTAGGGGAAGGGGAGAATTTGAAACTGGTGAAGTCCACATTGATACCATATGGCTGCAGGGTTCCCAGGCGGAATATGAGTTGCTGTTCCTGCAACCTTCGGGTGGCATCATTGTAGCAGTGCAGGAGGAGGCTTGGGGACCGCTTTGCAGAACACCTCAGCTCAGTTCGCAAAAAACAACTGCACCTCCCAGTCGCAAACCATTTCCACTCCCCCTCCCATTCTCTTGATGACATGTCCATCATGGGCCTCCTGCACTGCCACAATGATGCCACCCGAAGGTTGCAGGAACAGCAACTCATATTCTGCCTGGGAACCCTGCAGCCATATGGTATCAATGTGGACTTCACCAGTTTCAAAATCTCCCCTTCCCCTACTGCATCCCTCAACCAGCCCAGTTCGTCCCCTCCCCCCACTGTATCACACAACCAGCCCAGCTCTTCCCCCCCACCCACTGCATCCCAAAACCAGTCCAACCTGTCTCTGCCTCCCTAACCGGTTCTTCCTCTCACCCATCCCTTCCTCCCACCCCAAGCCGCACCCCCCGCTACCTACTAACCTCATCCCACCTCCTTGACCTGTCCGTCTTCCCTGGACTGACCTATCCCCTCCCTACCTCCCCACCTACACTCTCTCCACCTATCTTCTTTACTCTCCATCTTCGGTCCGCCTCCCCCTCTCTCCCTATTTATTCCAGTTCCCTCCCCCCATCCCCCTCTCTGATGAAGGGTCTAGGCCCGAAACATCAGCTTTTGTGCTCCTGAGATGCTGCTTGGCCTGCTGTGTTCGTCCAGCCTCACATTTTATAGCCTTGTGTCATTGCTCATTTGATTTTGTGTTGTGTAAGGATGCATTCCTTACAACAGTTTGTTTAGCCTGCAGGTGTTTGAAATATGTTTGCAGGGTAATACTGAGCATACACCACATTGACACTGTATGATGTATAGGCTATGTTTACTGTCTGTTTTAGCCTTACCGGAGAGGCTGCATTCTGTGGGGAGTATGTCCAGAATGGGTAGCTGATCCTGAGACTCCTTTCTTTTTCTCCAGATGAGCCCATTCGCCTGCGCCGTGATGTTGTATTGCTGACAGATGACCGGAATATGAGGGTAAAAGCTTTGACTCACAATGTGCCTGTCAGAGCCATCCCTGTCTTTCTGAAGTGGGCCAAGGTGGGATGAAGAAATGGAGCCAGGAAAAACTCTCATCCTCTGGATTCCAGTGAAAATCGTCAAGAGCCCCAGAGCTCGACCATGGCAACCCACCCCTCCATTAAAAAGCTAACATTAAGAGATGACGAGAATCAATATGCAGTAGAAGATTGTGATTGGTTACCAAGAAAAAAAACAAGTAAGCTGAAGAGGCAGGTCTTGAGATGAGACTTTTGATGGGTCTTTTCAGGAGCAAGTTGGTCATGGTGGGTTAATAGAGTAATATGAGAGGTGAACATCCAGATGCGGGTTGGTGAGAGGAAGCCTCCTTAACCAGTGGAAGGAAAGGACACCTTCCCTGGGGGGAGGGTTCTTTGATTAATATGTGGATTGTTTTGTGACGGAGATGGAATAATCCACTCTGCTTTGCTCAGCACGTCTGTAAACCCCCCCTTCACCCTGAACCTTCCTCATATCAGAGGCAGAAAGGAGAGAGGGGAGTAGGCTTTGATGATTTGATTCGCTGCTGGTTCTGTGGTGTCATTTATTTGGCAGGAGGAATTTCACACAAAGAGAGAAGAGTTAAAATAATTTACAATAAATTGAACCTGACATGGCCTTGAAAAAAAGACCTCTGTAAGGTTAGCCTAAATTCAAGGCAGCTTTTAAAGGGTCATGTTGAGGATCACAGTCACAGTATTGCAGATAAAGCTGGCTTTTAATTGGCCTTGTATAAAAGGATTCCTGGCAGCAGCCTATGGTCAGGTTGATAATGTGTTCTTAGTCCACTGGGTCATTGCATGATGGAGATTGCAGAGTTCCAGATTAAAACGGCGGGATGTTTTATTGAACTGTGGTTTACTATTTCCCTACGGAGTAGACTATAATCTGGTGAGTCAAACACAAGGCAATGAGTGTGTTACAGTAGCAAGTCCAGTGTGAGCTGGTTGCATACAGCTGCCCTTTCACAAGCTGCTCGATGCCCAAGACCTTTGGCATTTGGGGGAAGTTGGAGATAATTCAGTTCAAGGAGGGCCAGAGAAGGGTTCTGTTACACTGCGGGCCAATGATTGAGATATCTGGTGCCTCCTAATCCCTGGTCCCTGCCAAGCTATCAAGTAGCTAGGACAGCTACTCAGCTTTGTGAAGTTAAAACATGCAGGGCTCAGTAATATTTCAGCTGAGAAAGTCCGTACCTGGTTCTGCAGTTTCAGCCCCTTTTATGAAGCAAAGCAATTTCAAAAATTGGTTTATTTTAGACTTGTTTTCATTCTATTTTCTTAAAAAAAAGCACTTAGATGTTTAGATTTGGTTACAGGTGGCCAGGTATCTGGATTTGGTTTTATTTACTGTTGAGTGGACTTTATAGAATAGTGGAAACTTTTGGTTTTAGTGCAATGGGAGTGAGTTCAGTTTAATTTAGCAGGTGTGTATGTGTGTGAATAAAATAATTTAGCATGTTACGTAGATCTGCGGTATCTAGCCAGTTAGTTTGGTAGCAGATAGCCATTGTCCAGCTCTGCCACCAGCTGAGGGCAGCTCTCTTCCCTGTAATGTCAAAACATTGTCATGTAGAAGAGAGTTGCAGTGACTAGCAACTCCTGTAACTACCAGTCCAATAAAAAAAAAGATGAAAAGACATGTCTATAACCTTTTAATTGCGATTTGGTGTTTTTATAGAAACAAGTTTCACGGTGAAAATATTTTGTTTGCTCATTTACAAAAATACAATTATAGAAACATTATCCCACCGAAGCACTTTATACAGACCGACTGGAAATATAAACAGTACAAATACATGCAATAAATACATTCATTTTAATGCAAAAAATTATAAAAATACTGATTTCTTGTATTGCAACATTATGTGAGTTGTATTTTGGCTTTTTAAAACTTTTTTTTTAAAAAAAGGACCATTTGGGTGCGAGTCTACACAGACCAACTTTGGTTGCATTGAATTTCCAGCAGAGTGTCTCAGGGACACAGTTGATGACACTGTGCATACATTTCCCCCACCCACTTCAATAGGACCATACAAAATAGGCAATCTTTACAAATCCCTGCAAAAAACATGAAGGTAATATTACTCACAAGTTGCATCTCATGCTAAAATACTGCACTTAATAAGTGGTGCCCAAATTCTCCAAATTTATCTGGTTTATTTTGAGGAACTAACTTCTTACCCGTTCCACCGTCTGATCTCTGCAAACTTCCAGCTGGTTTGTCAAGTACGATCTCACTTTATAAACTTTCTCTTCTTCCATTTAATGCATCAGCAAAATTTATTTTCAATTCACCGAGCCCTGTGTCTGATTTCCAGCTCAGTTTCTGTCATTAAAGTGAGAGATCCGTCCATTTAATTCTCACTGGGACTGAATCCGAATCGGAGACTGTGCCATTCAACTGAAACATGCTGATTAAGTGAGTAACTCCTCTGTCAGCTCACTTGTGATTGTCTCGGTTACAGTGTTCAGAGTTTGAACGGTGTTCCATTTGCTGGTTGTGTTTGAAATGAAATACGTACAGAGCCTCTAGGTAGGTGAGGGTGGGTATCTGGGGACTGGGCTTCTGGAGAAGTAGGTGATGGAGTGGGATGCCAAAACCAAACTGGTTGGGCAAGTGGCTCGGATTAATGCAATGTGTGAATGAAGGAGCAAGTGAAAATGGCGGGATAAGGGTTAGGAGACAGACATCAATATCACAAACAGTTAGAACAGAATAACTGATGAAAGCAGTTGAAATAAACTACCCCTCGTGTTGAGAGCTCAGTGGCTTTTGGTTTAAACTGCTTTGGACAGGAAGCTGGTTTAAAGAGACAAAGAGTGGTAGCTCTCAGTTTTTCATTGGTTCAGATCTTGAAAAGGATCTCAGCTTGTCCCTCTGCTAGTGGTTGCTCCCCATTTCTGGATGAGTTTCACAGTGAGTGAGATACAAACCCCTTAAAACCCCCAGTCCTCCTGCTTCCAAACCCCTCACAGTAACTGACCCCCTCCCAGGGGAAGTGTCTAACTGGGTGGGAAGGGTAGAGAAGGGGGGAGTAGTTTGTGAAAGTGGCTTAGGGGAGAGCGGAGGCTGGAACCTCCCAGGATTTGGATTTAGTGACCTCAGATTCCAGGCTGGGAAGAGAGCACACAGTGGCCATTCCTGGGTGAATGTGCCCGCACTCTCCAGTCTGAGTCAACTCTGTAATCCCCTCCTTGCTCCCAAATCAATGGGTAGGTCCTGAGCCAGGGCCAGGGGGTAGGAGGAGTGCAGGATCTTGCAGTGAGGCTGGGGGCGGGAGGTCAGGCACTTTGTCCTGGTGACTGGCACCCACTTTGAGGGGGTAGAGTGTATCACCCAGCTCCAGCCTGGCCTTGCAGTCTCCCGTGTGCATCTTCATATGGCTGATGAGGTTCCTTTGCTGGGCAAACTTCCCCCCACAGATCTGACACTCGTACGGTTTCTCCCCGGAGTGGATCCTCATGTGCTCAGTGAGGCGGTACTGGCGGGTGAAGCGCATGCCACACGCTTCACAGGCAAATGGCTTGAGGCCCAGGTGGCTCCTCATGTGGCGGGTCATGGTGCCCCTCTGGGTAAACTTCTTGCCACAGATACTGCAGGGGTAGGGCCGGGTCAGCCAGTGGGTCTTTTCATGTTGCCGGAGGGTGGCTGGGTCCTTGTAGCACTTCTCACAGCTTGAGCAGCGGTACGGCCGGATGAGGTCCCCCAGGCCAGGGCTGCTCTTGCCCACGTAAGGGCTATTCTGTTCAGCCAGTTCTCGGTGCAGCAGCTCCTCCTCGGTGTGGCTCTCCACATGAGCATTGAGCTGCTCAGAGCTGGGAAAGCCTTTCCCACAGGGAATACACACGTACAGGTTATCACCCAGGTTCTCGGGCTCGAAGCTCATGTGTCCGCACTGTAACCGCTGCAGGGGCCCAGGACCCAGGCCCAGGCCCAGGCCCAGGCCGTATGGCTCCTCGCTGCTGGTGTCCTCGCAGCTGCTCTTCTCATCTTCGGCCTCGTCACCAGCTACAGTGCGATATCTGGGCCCCCCCAGGCTGGGCCTGGGCCCTGACCCAGGCCTGGGCCTCGCATCTTCTGTGAACTGACTGGGCGGTTCCTGCTTCAGCCACTGGCACAGAGCCTGGTCCGAGGGGTCAGGCCGGCTCTGGCTGTCGCTGCCCGGTGCCTGTCCTCCCCTGAAGCTGCTGCTGCCGCCGTTGGGGGACAGCCCCTCATCCCCATCCCCATCCCCAGGCTGCAGAGAGGGGCCCGATAGGCCGTTACTGAGGAGGGAGCTGCCTGGGGGGCTGCTGTGTCCGGCCTCGTGTTCCCGCTCATCCCGGGGCTGGCTACTACCGCCCAGGGGACTCCGCTTGGACAGGTCGAGGCCCAGCAACTGCGGGGAGCCGTGCTCAGCCAGGCCCATGTCAGCAGCAGCAGCAGCAGCAGGGAGCCGGGAGCTCTGGGTCGGAGGAGGTGCGTACAGCTCCCCAGCCTGGGTGTTGATGCTGTGGGCCGGTGGCGTGTCGAGCAGCCTGGAGCCCACTGAGTAACAGGACTGAATAACTGGGGTGCTGCTCCTCAGGCTCCGGCCTAGCTTCCCGTATGAGGAGAGGCCAAGGCCCAGGCCCAGGCCCAGGCCAGCCCTCATGTGTACATAGCTGCCATTCCGCTTCAGCTTCTTCTTGCACAGAGCCACCAGGTCTGGCAGCTGCAGGTAACTGGCCGCTGCCAGGATAGCCCCCAGGTTCTGCTCATTACACAGGTCAGCCTCAGCTAAAGCCCCAGTGTAAATATAATCCAGGACAGTCCGGAATAGAGCAGGGCTCACCATCTCCGGATCCAGGTTCACCAGGTTGTCGTGAACCACCAGGGATTTGAGGTAGACGCTGCTGGCCGCCAGGATGTTCTTGTGGGCCCGGAACAGAGCGTTCTGTACCACAATGATCACATCGCACAGAAAACCCTTGGTGCGCTGTCGGTTCAACTGCAGCAGCAGCTGCTTGGCGTGGTTCGGCATCTCCATGGACTCCAGCATGGGCATCATGTCCCCCCCTTCAAAAGAAAACACAGGCACATGCTCACTGACTGACCGGCACCTCACCCCCACACCGCCACCCACCGAACCTCACCCCCACACACTCCCCCCACCCACCGAACCTCACCCCCACAACAAAACTCACCCTAACACCAACCCCCCGTCACCGAACCTGACCCTCACACCAGCCCCCCTCCCCGAAACCACCTTCACACCCTCCCCTCCCCAAACCTCACACCACAACCCTGCCCGAACCTCACCCTCACACCACCCCCAAAACGCCACACTCCCCCCAGGCACCCCCCCACCCCCACACGCGCACGCACCCAACACACACACCCACAGACAGACACACGTGAACACACAGTGACAGGCTGTGCACAGATTTTCTCCGCCCCCCACCAACACACACACACACACACATCCCCACACCACTCCCACCCCACACTCCCCGCCTCTCTCACACACACCCCCGACAGAGACACACACACCACACCCCCACACACACACCCCCTCTCACATCTCCCCCCCCACACACACACCACCCCCCTACACACATCCCCCCCTCACATCCCGCCCCACACACACCCCCCCACACACACACACACCCCCCTCACATCCACATCCCCACACACACCACGCCCCCACACACACACACACCCCTCCACACACACCACGCCCCCCCACACACCCACACACACACACCCCTCCCCACACACACACACACCCCTCCCCACACACACACACCCCTCCCCACACACACACCCCTCCCCACACACACACACACACACACACACCCTCACATCAACATCCACACACACACCCCTCCCCACACACACACACACCCTCACATCCACATCCACACACACACACCACCCCCTGCCCACACACACCCCCTCACATCCGCCCACACACACCCCCTCATATCCACACACACACACCAACCCCCCCCCTCCACACACACACACACCACCCCCCGCCACACACACACGCTGCGAGGGGCTGGGTGCAATAGCCAGCAGACCGACACCCCCCCCACCCCCTGAACAACAGACACCCCCTCAACCGATCGACAGCACCCCACCCCAACACCAATACACACTCCCTGAAAAGCCTGACCCCCAACCCCGCCGTCCCAGTGCCCCCGCCGGGGTGAGGGGCTCGGGGCTCGCTGAAAGCCCAGCTCCTCTGACAGTGCAGCTCTCCCGGTGGAGCATTTCCTGAACGAGCCCCCTTAAAGTGCCCACGTCCCTCTTCCCCGCTCTCCCGCTATCCGACTGGACTCAGCCCCCGGGTACCCGAGGTGGGGGGGATTGCCCCCAGCCCGGGGGCATTTGCCCTGTTTGATGGCGAAGTGTTTGGAGGCTGAGAGCAGGTTACCTCGGAGTGAGCGGGAGTGTACTCGGAGCTGCAGCCAGACCGAGTGGTGATTAATAACAAGCGATTGACCAGTGAATGTGCGGGTGCCACCCCCTTTATAGATGGTCACCCCCCCCCCCCACCCCCACCCCACTCACATCACAACCCCCCTGTGGGCACTTCCAAAAATTACATCACTTTGTACAACTTCTATTTTTATTTCACAGGGACCCACTCGACAACTACACAACCCGTTAACTCTCCAACCACCCCCCCCCAAAAAAAATCCCCAAAACCCTTCACATCCCCCCAAACAAAATATCCTCAAAACTTTCACTCCCCCCAGAATATCCCCAAACCTTTCACTCCCCGCCAACAAAATATCCTCAAACCCCTCACTCCCCCAAAAATATCCTCAAACCATATCCCCAAACCCCTCACTCCCCCAAAAATATCCTCAAACCATATCCCCAAACCCCTCACTCCCCCAAAAATATCCTCAAACAATATCCCCAAACCCCTCACTCCCCCAAAATATCCTCAAACCATATCCCCAAACCCTTCACTCCCCCCCAAACAAAATATCCTCAAAACTTTCACTCCCCCCAGAATATCCCCAAACCTTTCACTCCCCACCAACAAAATATCCCCAAACCCTTCACTCCCCGCCAACAAAATATCCTCAAACCCCTCACTTCCCCAAAAATATCCTCAAACCATATCCCCAAACCCCTCACTCCCCCAAAAATATCCTCAAACCATATCCCCAAACCCCTCACTCCCCCAAAAATATCCTCAAACAATATCCCCAAACCCCTCACTCCCCCAAAATATCCTCAAACAATATCCCCAAACCCCTCACTCCCCCAAAATATCCTCAAACCATATCCCCAAACCCTTCACTCCCCCCCAACAAAATATCCTCAAACCCCTCACTCCCCCAAAAATATCCTCAAACCATATCCCCAAACCCCTCACTCCCCCAAAATATCCTCAAAACATATCCCCAAACCCCTCACTCCCCCAAAAATATCCTCAAACCATATCCCCAAACCCCTCACTCCCCCAAAAATATCCTCAAACCATATCCCCAAACCCCTCACTCCCCCAAAAATATCCTCAAACAATATCCCCAAACCCCTCACTCCCCCAAAATATCCTCAAACCATATCCCCAAACCCTTCACTCCCCCCAACAAAATATCCTCAAACCCTTCACTCCCCAAAAATATCCTCAAACCATATCCTCAAACCCTTCACTCCCCCAAAAATATCCTCAAACAATATCCCCAGACCCTTCACTCTCCTAAAAAATCCTCAAACAATATCCCCAAACTCCTCACTCCCCCAAAAATATCCTCAAACCCATCACTCCCCCAAAATATCCTCAAACAATATCCCCAAACACTTCACTCCCCCGAACAAAATATCCCCAACCCATTGACCTTTTAACCACCACCCCCCCCAAAATATCTTCAACCCGCTAAGTCTTCAGCACCCCAACCCACCCACCCCCTTTCTGATATTCCGCAGACTCTCTCTGCCTTCCCCAGGCTGCAATCTGTGTCACAATTAAAAATCCAGATTAATGTTCCTGGACCCCCACCTCTTGTGAGCTTGGAGGGGTAGGGGGCACTGCCCCATCCAGTACCCCGGGATATTTAGTCCTAGCTGGCAGGTCATCCTGGTCTGGGAGTTACTTTGAAAATTAATCCCAGTTTAACGGTAAATGCGTTAAACCAGATTGACCGGAGCTGGTGTAAACAGTTTCAGTCAATCCCGGATTACTCACTGGTGTCAAACAGACAGCATTCCCTCTCCCTAACCCCCTCTGTCTGACGCACTCTCTCCCACCCCCTCCACTCTCTCCATCTCCCTGTCCCATGCTCATTCTCTCTGTCCCCCTCTCTGCCTCTCCCTGTCCCACAACCTCTCTCTCTCTCCCCCTGTCCCACTCTCTCCCCATCCCACAATCTCTCCCTCTTCCTGCCCCACATTCTCCCTGTCCCACAACTTCTCTCTCTCTCACTCTCTCCCCGTCCCACAACCTCTCTCTCTCTCTCCTGAACCATTCACTCCCTCTCTTCCTGTCGCTCCCCCCTCTCTCTCCCTGTCACCCTCTCTCTCCCCCCGTCCACCGTCACACTCTCTCCCCATTGCCCCCCGTCGCTTTCCCTCTCTCTCTCAGTTCCTTTCTCTCTCTCTCTCTCTCCCCCCACAGTCCCCGTTTCTCATTCTCAGTTCCCGTCTCTCTCTCTCCCCCCGCCAGTCCCCATCTCTCTCACTCGCACTGTCTCCCAGTCCCTGTGTCTCTCTCTCTCGCTCCCCCAGTCCCTGTCTCTCTCCGTCCCTTTCCCCCTCCCCGTCTCTCCCCCTCCCTTTCCCCTCCCCGTCTCTCCCCTTCCCGCCATCTCTCTCTCCCTCTCCCCCCATCCCTTTTCTCCCATGCCACTCTCTCCACCATCCCTGTCTCCCCCGACCCCCTCCCCCGTCTCTCTCTCACCCCGTCCCCCACACACACTCACTCTCACCCTCCCTCTCACCCTGTTCCTGTCCCCCTCTCCCCCGCCGTCCCACCCTTTCTCTCTCCCGTGCCACTCTCTCCCCATCCCCCTCTGTCTCTCCCCCTGACCCCCTCTCCCCGTCCCCCTCTGTCTCTCCCCCGTCCCTCTCTCTCCTTCCCATCTCCTTCCCTGTCCCACACTCTCCCCGTCCCCCTTCCCCCTTCCCCCCCATCCCCTCTCTCTCTCTCTCTCTCTCTCTCCCCCACCGTCCCCCCCTCTCTCTGTCTCTCACCCTCCCTTGTCACACTCTTTCTCCCTGTCCCATTCTCTCTCCCTCTCTCCCCCCGTCCCCCCCTCTCTGTCTCTCACCCTCCCCTGTCACACACTCTCTCCCTGTCCCATTCTCTCTCCCTCTCTCCCCCCGTCCCCCCCTCTCTGTCTCTCACCCTCCCCTGTCACACACTCTCTCCCTGTCCCATTCTCTCTCTCTCTCCCTCCCCCCGTCCCCCCCTCTCTCTCCCCCGTCCCCCCCTCTCTCTCTCCCCCGTCCCCCCCTCTCTCTCTCCCCCGTCCCCCCCCTCTCTCTCTCCCCCGTCCCCCCCTCTCTCTCTCCCCCGTCCCCCACTCTCTCTGTCTCTCACCCTCCCCTGTCACACTCTCTCTCTCTCTCTCTCTGCCCCAGTCCCACTCTTGCACGTCTCCCTCTCCCTGTCTCACAGTCTACCTCTCTCTCCCACTCTGTCTGTCCCACTCTCTCCCTTTCTCTCTGATCATCTACGTCTCTTGGTCTCCCCTCTCTCCTTCCCTGTTCTCTGTGTGGAGATGATGTCTGATTCCCCCGCTCTCTGCTGGCTGTCAGTCCCGGGGACATAGCCCTTGTCCCAGATGAGTCTCAGTGAGAAGCGAACAGGCCCCAAGAGCAGCGCAGCTCAAGCTCCGCTGCACCGAAAGCGGGGGAAGCCGGGCCGGAGAGAGCTGGACCCGGTGTCTGTCGGACAGAGGAGCCGCTGTAAGCTGTTCTTACCTGGAGGCAGAGAGTGGGTCCAGTCGGGGCTGGAAAACCGCGGGATGATCATCGCAGCCACCGAGCGGCGGCTCAAACTGAGCCCCTTAATGGGGGTGGAGTGAGAGGGTGAGGAAGGGGGTAGGGACAGTACAGGGGGAGGGAAAGTGAGAGCCAGTGAGAGAGAGGACAGAACAGGCAGAGGGGAGACAGAGGGAGCGAGGATCAACAGGAAGAGACAGAGTGAACTGCGAGAGAGACAGACACAGCGATGTAGAGGCATGTCAAGGGTTGTGGGGGTAGGCGGGACTGCGGGTCATCGAATCAAACATGACCTGAGAGAATGGCCAGCA